>NC_135796.1:3525000-4125000 GCF_051106095.1 Pogona vitticeps | reverse complement strand
TGTAGTAATAAATAACTGTGTGCTGTCAAGTCAATTCTGAGTCATGGCGGCCCTTCCCAGGTAGAGAGTACTCCAAATTTATGTAATGAAACCTTTAATTCTTTTTTCCTACTAACGTCTCAGAGTGAGATGCTAAATCTGTAAGGGCCAATTAATAAGAAAAGGGGTGGACTGCTGTGGAGAACTTGAAGCTATTCTGCTCTGTGAATCCCTGCACTTCTGCTGCACAGCTCAAAGGATTTAATCAAAAATATAAAACTTCAACTCCTTGAACTCCTATGTCATGACCAGTTCAAAACTCCAGACCGGGAAGATCATGGGGCCAACTGTGGAAAAAGGGGAACCTAAGGAAAGCCACATATCATTTGAAATCTGTTCTTTGGAGGAGCATAAAGGGGCCACCATTACCAAACTGTATGCCTGAGCAGATGGAGAGGCAGGGAAAGAACACCCCGCCCAGATCTAACTGCCGTGCAGAAAAGCAACTTTCCCATGTCTGTGCACAGGACACAAGGCACTCACATCCTTCAGGACCCCTTCAGACAGGGGCCCATTTGAGCCGACGGTTTGAGCCTCTTCTGTTCCAACCGGACCCAGCACCAGCCCCTGGGTTTCCAGAGCTTTTCAGGGCTACTGCAAAGCTGGCTCTGGTCTCCGTTCCCCCCCCCTCTTACACAGTAGTTAGGATGCTAAGCTTCCTTGAGCAGCTGCATTTAAGAACCACCACCACAAAACGAAACTGGGCATGTGTGGGTGTGTTGCGGCATGATTCGCACTGTGGCTGCAGCATGCGGGAAGGTTTAACCCTCTCCTCCTCTCCCATGGCCCTCATTCAGCGTTAGGAGGAAAAGGGACACTTTTTCTACTTCTTGAACTCCTTAAGAATCCCCATGTGCCGATGGGCCTCCAGAGTCCTGTATGTCTGCTTTTAGGGTTTGGGTTCAGCACCCTGGAGAGCTCCTGGAGAGTCCAAACTAAAACCTGGAGCAGAATTTGGACACCAGCCCTCCCAGAACTGGAAGTCGCCAATGTTCCTAGGCAAGAGGGAAAGAGGAAAACCAACTATGAGATGGATCGTCTCCATAAAGGAAACCACGACGTTGAGCTTGCAAGAGCCCAGCAGAGCTGCTAACGAGAGACCTTTCGGAGGTCACTCGTTCATAGGATGACTGCACGTTGGAGGCAACTTGGAGGCCCCAAACACCACCAACAAAGAAAAATTAATTGTGTGTGTGTGTGTGTGTGTGTGTATGTGGGCTGGCTTCCATTCTACATGTCTCTGGGAGCAGTTGGAAGCCTAAATGGTGCTCGCAATTCAGTTTCCATGGTACAGGAGGGTGGTTTTATTGCTGTTGAAGAGGATGCCATCTCCTGTTGACAAGCTTGTAAAACAGAGGTGGGCAGAAAGGATGCTTCCAGGGTCTATTTTGCCTTGATTGGTGTTCATGAGAACTCGGGGAGGTCTTGCAACCAGAGATGGCTGCAAAAGATAGGCCCAAAAGAGCATTAAAGAGCCCTGAGCCCAACAGCAAGGTTTTGAGAACCAGAATCGAACGGCCATTGCCTCTCCCAGGCGCAAATCCACCCTCAGTCACTTTTTCCAAGGAAGCGCCAATTTGTGCTTTTGGACTGCAACTCCCAGAATCCCCCAGGCAGCACTGGATTCCGGAGGCGGCTGTCAGAAAACACACCCCTCTAACTTTTCCTCCAAACTTTCCCCAGTTCATCAGAACAACGGAAGGCGTGAAAAGTTAGGCCGCCATCGTTCGTGTTTTCAAACAATCAATAGAACACGGCCAAAGAGCCCGAAAAACCCACAACAACAATCCATAGATTGTTTTACTTGTGAAGTCTGTATTTGATTTTATTCCCTATGTCTGAAGCAGATGGACCTGATCCATGAACTCTCGTGTCAAAATATAACTTCTAAACTACTGAGCGATTCAGCAAAAAGACAGCGAGGTGATTCCGCCGCTCCCCAAGGACCTGCACACAGCGCTATGCGTGCAAGCCGAGGGCCGCTGCGTCGCTAGCAATGTACTTGCTCTCTCGTACGTTTCTCCGCTTCCTGCTGGTTTCCTCCACCTCGCATCAGGGGGCAAGATGTTTTCCCCTTGCCCTTATGGAAACTGGTGCCCATCTGTGTGCGCACTTCTCCACGTGTTCTTCTCATAGATCATCCCCACCCTCTGCTCCCTCTCCCTTTTGTGACTCCCAAGTGTGTATAGAATGACAGCCTGATCCACTCCCAGTGTACTTCCACCTTGCTCGAGATTAGGTTTATGGATATAAACATGATGGATATAAACATGATGATCATAGGAAGGAAAAGGATGGACGTAGACTTTTGCAGTTCCAAATACACTGGTTTTCATTTAAAATGGAGGAACCGGCAGTAGCCCTTGTCCTCTCTGTGGGACACTGTAGGATTTTAGGGGGAGGGAATTATTTTGGGGTGTCAGTGATGTGCCTCATGTCAGTTATGTCACTGGCAATGATGTGCTTTATGGCTGTATTTGAATTACTGGTCTGAGAGGAACTTTTAAACGACACACATCCCCTCCAGCACACAAAGCATCTCAGACGCACTTTGGGTTCTGTTTTAGTATTTCTATACTGCTGCCAACACACTAGCGCTGAACTGGACACAATTCTCCATCCAAGACCACGTGTCAAACATATATTCATGCAGAGATGCACAAGGACACAGACACGATTTTTTAAAAGCAACAATACCCAAGAACAGGCATCAAAAACAAAAAACAAAAACAAAAACAAGGTTTCACACTTAAAGGAGGAAGGAGGACAAGACCCAGGAACGGATCAGCCAGACCATCCGAACGGGGAGAGAGTGAAGTCTTATTATTGTTAGTGGAGCGATACACAACCTGAAGAGAAAGCTGTGTTACACACTGTTGACTAAACCAGGGGCCCTCCAGGTGTGTTGAACCCACAGCCCCAATCTCCCTAAACTAGTATCATGTGGGCTGGGGAGTGGGTCTGATGGGACTTGTAGTCCATCACAAACTGGATTGGTGGTAGGGAACACAGTTAATTTGTATTTTGGTTTATGTAATTTATGTTTATGTTAGCAGGACCCATGCGGGGGGGGGGGGACACCAGACTTAAGCGGAGATGCCTTAAAGCCTCTCCCAGTTGTTACTATCTTTTGTCCACCTCCAGGAGACCCAAAGACCTGCCTTGGGGAAAAAGGGGAGAGGGGCCCATGGGGAGGTCCCCTCTTCCCTGCAGACAGTTTACAGGGTGGGGGCTAAGCTCTGGAAAGAGACTTTTTTCCCAAAGGAAAGAGGAAGATCTTCTCCTCTGGGCAGAAGGTTTAAAGAGTGTGTAGAGGGGTAGACTTGGGCAAGGAGCGAGCCCCTCTTTTGGACTACAGTTCCCACTATCCCCTAGCCACCTACCTATTTAGAGAAAGAATTGGGAAAATCCTTCCCGTCTCTGCTGCCTCTTGCCAGTATGTGTGTGTTGGGGGGGGGGAGTTCGTGAAAGTGACTTCCTGGGGAATCTCTCAGGACACCCCCCCCAGCCCGCTACACCGCCTTTTTGGGGAGACTCCGGAAGATGTTTTCTTCAGACATATCAGGGGGGGCGGGGTGGGTAAAGAGTGACTTTTTGGGAATAAACCTCTCCGGATCCCCAAGACAGTTCTATTCTCTCGCCCGCCTTAGCCCTCGCCCCCCCTCCTTTTTAGAGAGAATTGGAAATCGCTTGTCTTCTGTACAGTGATTTTGGGGACTACAAATACAAGCATCCCCAAGCCAGCAGGCTGGCCGAGGACGGGAGCGCTCCTCCTTGCCTCTCTCGCCCCCTTTCCGAAGCAGAAACGGACCCTCTGCGGGGCCAGACCAGGCTCGCCCCCCACCCCCTACCCCCCGGACCCCTTCCCAGCCAAGGGTCGCCCCCCTGCGCGCCTCTCCCCCCCCCCCGGCCGCGGGGCTCACCATGACGGACAAGACGAAGGAGACGATGTTGATGGGGTGCGCGGGGCAAAAGCAGGCCAGGATGCTGAGCCACAGGTAGCTTTTGGGGGCGCGGGCCGGGGACCCCCCCGCTGCCGCCTCCTCGTCCTCGTCGGGGCCCCCGGGCGCGACCTCCCCGCCGCCGCCGCCGCCGCTCTTCTCCAGGCCCAGCTTGAGCTCCGAGTAGGCGGGCGGCGGCGACGAAGAACCCTCCATCCTCCGAAGGACGGCGGCGTTGGCGGACCCAAGAAGAAGAAGAAGAAAGGTCCAGGGGTGGAGAATCCTGCCGGATCCCGCGTCGTCCTGGGTTCCAGAAGCCCTAGAAGCGGCGCGATCCCCGGGGGGGGGGGAACGTTGGACGGGGCGGACGACCCTCCTGCAGCGCCCCTCTCGCCCGCCCGCTCGCCCGCCCGCCTTCCCTGACGCCTCCGCTTCGCCCGAGGGGCTTCCCCGAAGGGAGGCGCCAGGCAGACGCGCCCGCCCTGCCCGCCCGAGCCCCGTGGCCGGACCCCGGAGGGGCTGCCGCGGCCGCCAGGGGGCGGGCGAGGGAAGGGAAGGCTGCCAGGGGAGGCGTCTGGTTGGAACAGGGGCGCCCGCTTCCCACCTCACACAGGACTCTTCTTTCCTCGCTTCTTTTCTGCCCCCACCCCACTGGCAAGGGAGACGGAGCCCTTCCTCGCCCGTGTCCCCGGGGCAGCTCAGAGATGGGACAATCCATAGGGGAGGGAAAGCACCAGGGAAGGACCACCTGCCCCGCAGTGCCCCGTGCGGGCTTCTTGGGGAAGAGCCCCGATCCGGAGAGCGCTCGGAGGAGGAAGGAACGGAGCAGCCTCCTTTCCTCAGGCCAGCCCTTGCCTGGCTCTGCCGCCTCTGCCACCCTCTGGGAAGCCCTTCTGCCCTGCTGAGCTGAGCAGCCCCCAAAACAGCTCTCTCTCTCTCTCTCTCTCTCTCTCTCTCTCTCTCTCTCTCTCTCTCTCTCTCTCTCTCTCTCTCTCTCTCTCTCTCTCTCTCTCTCTCTTGAAAGTGGGATCATCCTCAACATTCCCTTCACTGGCCAGCTTTGGAGTCCTGCAGGGCTCTTCATCAGGCTGGGAATGACAGAACGGGGAGGGGGGGCTGCCAAAGAAAGGGGAAGGTCCCCCAACGTGGAGGCTAGGCGAGGAGAGGCAGGAGGTGCCCGGTATCCACGCAGGTGTGGGAACATCGTGGTCTTTCCTGCTCTCACGAGGCGAAGGGATGCCAGTCTCTCGGCCTATACAGAAGCACACAGCCTCTCCTTGTGAGCCACCCCCTCCTTGTGGCTCTGGTGCCCTTTGGATGTTTTTCCGGCTTCTGCTCCTCTCCCCTCGTCCCAAGTTTTGGGCTGCCTGGTCGTGCCTTGCGCTCTCTTTTCCCCCCCTTCCTTCTCATCATCCCTTCCTTCCTTTCTTGGGATATTTTGGTGCTCCAAGAAAGGGTCTGAACCATCATCTTGTGTTCCCCCCCCTCATAAAACAAGCTTTTCTGCTGTATCTCGTGACCTCTCTTTAGCTGTAAAAGACTGTTGTCGTGAACCACAGTCTCTAAAGACATTTCAGAAGAGCCCTGCCAGCTGGCGGAAAATGGGCAGATGCTCATCATCCTACTTCGGGGTGCAGAACGGCAGCTGGGTTCCCCTCCTGCTTGTTCCCAAGGTCTGCCTCTCAACAGATCATGTAGGGGGCAGTCGTTAGAGGAAGACTCTGGAGGCCTGGGTTCAAATCCTCCCCCATCAACAAAACTCAAGGGGTGACCTTGAGCCAGCCTGACAGGCTACCTCGCAGGGTTGTGAGGAACCTAAAGTGGGGGAAGGGAGAGCCGTATTCCCTCGTCTGAGCGCCTTGGAAGGAAAGTGGACTATACATGTAGCCAAGATTGTTCAGAAACGAGATATCTCAGTCGAGGCTGGTAACGGGTGCTAGCCCTCTCCTCCTCTCCTCCGTTCAGGTGGGGAGCCTGCAGCACTGCAGCTCAAAGGCTGTTCACGCAAAGACTATTTGCATTTTTCCACATCCTGAGACTTAGTCTCTCATTCTGACTTCTGATATCCTCAAAACAGCCCTGCAAGGTAGGTCGGGTGGCCTGAGAGCAAATTCCCCAAGGTGACCCAGTGGGTTTCACGGCCCAGAGGGCGAACACACCAGGAGGGAAATGCGAATTCATCTGCATGCATTCACTGTGCTCATATAAAGAGCTGTCCTCCTCCTCCTCCTCCATCATGGAGGGTCCTGTGTCTCTCGAGGAGGCTTTTAAGATCTTCTGGGGAGGCCCTTCTCTTGGTCCCCCCCCGCCTTCCCAAGCTTGTTTGACAAGGACACGAGGCGGGGCCTTCTCGGTGGCTGCTCCCAGGCTTTTGGATGCCCTGCCAGTGTCCCCTGGAATTTATATGGCACTTTTATTGCATTTATAGGCCACTTTTCTCCCTGTAGGGGACCGAAGGCGGCTCCCCACAGATAAAACCAAAAGACAAACACAGATTAAAACAGTGTCTCGATCTCACTTAAATTTATTAAAAACCAAACTTTGAAACAGTTTTTAAAGATTTCAAAGTCCAAAGAAAATGCAGAGGGGGGAACATTTCCTCCAGAATGTGGTTGCCTAGTAATGGGTGTTCTGTTGTGTTCCGTTGTGATCCAGAATCTTTGAGAGGCTGGGCTCAGAGTCCGGTCTTTGTGGAGTCCGTTGGTGGAGGAGGAGGAGGAGGATTTCTTCACAGCTCTCTGAGAGTGAGAGAGAGAAAGAAAGAGAGAGAGAGAGAGAGAGAGAGAGAGAGAGAGAGAGAGAGAAGAAGTCAAAGATCCCCAAAATGTAAGTTGGGGTTGTTAACCTTCATTTTTAGTTCGAATCTCTGGCAAGGACGACAGACTAAGACACAAGACAGCTGATACCAGAATCAATTGTATTAGAGAGGTACAGCTGGGCCCTTCATCTTAAAAGCAGAGAAGGACCCTGAACAAAGAATGCATAGATATTTTATAATGTTCTCACACAAAGGGCAATACAGCAAATCATTCCTTATTGGTCCTTTGGATCCCAAGTTTGGATCCTTCTTTCTGTTGGGTCTGAGAACTTCTTAAAACATGGTCATTGGCTATACCTGAATATCCATACGGTGCCCCATACCCCCTTCTTTGGCCTTAGGTCAAGCTATGCCCAGGATGCGCCAGCACGCCTAAAGAGGTTCTTTAATTCTCCTTATCTTACTAAGATGTTTATTTCCTGGGTCTCAGTATAGTCAGTTTCCTTCCTTACACATCCCATCGTGGACAGAAAAGCTATCTTGTTTGTCTTGTTGTTGTAAATAAAACCTAAATGTTATCTCATTGTGGTGTGATATCTTCCTGTTGCCTAGGTCAGAGGTCACTGTAGCCCATTTGTTTTGAAAAGTAGGAATATTGCTTGAAAGCTGCAAAGTCAGAAAATATCAAGAGAGGCCCAACCTAGTGGAGCAGAGAATACAGTTTCTAGGCAAAGAATACATTTTCATATTATACATATACTAAACAGATACAAAATACATAAAATTATATTAATTATAGAAGGTATCATGCAAATGTATACAACTAAATCAACTGATATAAAGTGATATATTAGCATGTTAAAATGGAGTTTCATCCTGTTCCCCTAAAAGGGTTTTCTCCTGGGGTCTCCCTTCTTCATCCCGTCCCCTCTCCCCCGACCCTTCCAAACCCCCCAGGGATCCCCCCTTCCCCTCCCTCCGGACAGCTTCCCCTCCCCGGTTCCCCTTCAGCCGAGCTCTTTCCTGGCCGGCTTCTGTCCTGGCTGCCAGGGAGGCTCGGAGAGGTCCGGTCCGTGGCCCCTGATGCCCTGGGGTGGCCTATCTGGGTCCATTTGGGGTGGGTGAGTTTGGGATGGCCCAATTCGATGGGTTGGGGGGCCACGCTGGAGCCAAGCCCACTCCTCCCTTCTCTCCCCCCCCGTTTCTCCTCTAGGCTGAGGCGCCTTTTCCCAAAAAGGACGGCCAGGGTCGCCCCCGCGGCTTCTGAGGAACCATCCAAGACCCTCCCCACGGTCCGTCCCTTGACCCCCAGCGCCAGACTCATGATGGTCCAGGAGGCGAGCGGGCATCCACCGCCGCTGAGGCTGTCCCGTCGCCGGAGGGTGCAACCATGCCGAGGTTTGGAGGACTCTGCTGGACTGGCCCCCCTGGAAGAGACGGATTTTGTCTGTGAAGGTCCGGAAGGGACGCTTGGGCAGTGGTCCAGGTGAGCAGGTGCCCTGGGGCGGGGGGGCGGGGAGAAGGGGAGGGGGGCCCTGGGATTCTGCCCCCCATACGAGAAGGCCTCTGGGGGGTGGGAGAAGAGCAGCATGGCTGGAGGGCGGGGGGGGGGTTAGGAGAAGTCTAGCCTCCCTCCTTCTTCCTTCCCTGAGCATCCCTGATCCCCCCCAATCTTTTCACCCCCCAGGGAGAGGGGAGCCGGCCTGCAGCCCCCGCCTAGGGAGGAAGCCCAGCAAGGGACTCCAGAGACCCCACCACATGGAGAAGCTGGCCTGCCTTCCGGCCGTCTCAGCCGGGTGCAGGGGGAGGGACTCCTCCGGCCCCCCAGTCGGAACGAGCAGCTCACCTGGACCATCTTGGTGAGCAAAGGGAGGCAGCGAGGGGGGGGGAGGATGGAGGGCAGGGATCCAGGGCTAGAGGGGGGATCCACAGAAAAGACCAGGCGGGAGGATTCGGGTGTCCCTTCCAGGCGGGACACGGGATTCTCTGTGCCCCCCTCGGAAGGAAGCTTTGGGGGGGAGACTAGGGGGAAAGGAAAGAAGGGAAAGGCACGCAGTTGGGTTGCTGATGGGGCCTCTTCGTCTTTGGTCTTGTCCTTCCCTTCTCCAGAGTGTGATGAAGGAGGCCTTCCCGGTGCCAGGTGTGCCTTCCTCCACCCTCGCCTGTGCCATCCAGGCCCTTCTGAGCCTCAGGTATCCACGACAGAAGTGCGGGCAAGGGTCCTCTGGACGTGTGTGTGTTCACACATGGCCAAGTTCTTTGGGGGGGGGCTGTGATTTCTAATCAGCAGCCGGGGCTGCTTCCCCGTCTCCGGAGCGGCACCCTCTCAGATGCCCTGGGTGTCTTCTTGGCAGGTCTCTTTTTTGGGAGCCCCTCTGCCTTCTAGCCGGGAGGGCAGACGGGACCGGACACCTTCCCACATGGTTTTCCCTCCCTCCCACCCTCTTTTCTCCTCAGGAAGCTGCCTGCTCCTTAAGGGGACCCGGGGCCATTTCCTGCCTGGACTCCTCACTCTCCCACGTAAGTCAATTCCTGGGACGGCAGGGTGGGCAGCCCCTTCCTGGTGGCCGGGTGGCAGACGCCCTGCCAGAAGAGCCACAAGAGACCTGCCGTGGTTCCTCTCCCTCTAGCCCTCGGCCCGCCTTTGCCTTCCCGGGGGTGGGGTGGGGGAACGGACCGCGTTGCAAAGCTGGCCCTCCACCGCATAACGGATGAGGAAGTGGCTCCCTGTGGTCCCCCAAAGTCTTTTGTGCTCTCTTGTCTTTGAAGGGGGATTTAAACCTTCTTCTTAGGCATCCTTCAGTCTCGAGAGACTATGGACTTGGAACAGCATCTAGTGTGGCTGAAAAGGCCAATTCGAGAGTGACCATCCCATCCACACTGAAGACAAATACAATCTGTCCCCTGTCCAGCTCCCTGATTTGGCTGCTTTTGTGACAGCCTCTTTGCCTCGGCCTGCTGGACAAGGGTCTCTTCAAATTGGGAGAGGCCGTGATTCACCGCCTGCCTCCAGGCTGAACGTACAGATGTCAGGGTTTCCCATCCGTTGAGGTCCATTCCTAAGGCCTTCAGATCCCGCTTGCAGATCTCCTAGTATCGCAACTGTGGTCTCCCTCTGGGGCGATTTCCTTGCACTCATTCTCCATACAGGAGATCCTTTGTATCCTTTAACAACCTTTGCAGTCTGAAAGCTTTTGCTCTCTAGAGGGGCGCGTGGTGAGAAAAAAAAAAACACCACTTTGCAAAGAACGCCCGTCTCCATTTCCCTATCAGGCTGAGAGTGGAGATGCTTCCAAAGAGGGAAGGGTCTGGCTGATTCACCCCTGCACTGATCCCCAGCCGGCTTGAGGGAATGCTGGCACACCTCACCCTCCCCTTTCCTTCTCCTTTTTTTCTTTCCACGCAGGAGAACTTGTGCAGAGACTCAGAAGGAAGTGCTTGCAAGGGCGCTAAAGCAAACCAGGGAGAAATGCGGGAGCTCCTGCAGGGAACCGGCTCTGCAAATGACCCTTTGAAATGCTGGATTAAACTCTGAGGAGCGACATTGATTTAAACCAGGAAGAGCCACAGGAATGAAATCTCACAAGATGTCAAGAGATCCTCGGTAGAACAGGAGAGGATGTTGGTTCGTTTCATCACCGAGTGCAGGAATGAAAAGAATAATCCCCACGTGAGATGGTCATGGAAAAGAGGAGGTGACATAACAGGGCTTAGAAATCAAGGACTGATCCAAAAATAAGCCTGCCTTTCTGGGCAAATTCATAAGGGAGGAAAAAATGCCAAATCCGGAACATGAGCCCTGATTCTTAGAAGGCAGCTCACCAGGCAAAGGCCCTCAAGGCAAAAAAAACATTGTGGGATGTGGCAACGTGGTCATAACCTGGATGTGGTCTTTGATACTGTGCTTACAGCCCAATAACTGTGTGGTGTCCATCTGAACCCGAAGTCGGAATATGCAGTCCTGGCCTGTAATAAGCCAACTCCTGGCAGCGATCCGACCATCAGCGTTCCTGAAAACGAGAGTGGACGCTGTCCGTTGAGAATGTTCCTTTGCAAAAGGGCCAGCTCAGTGCGCTAAGGAAGGAAGGAAGGAAGGCAGGCAGGAAATGTCTCTCCTTAGATCTATGACTTGCCTTGAAAGCCCTCTTTGGGTCACCATAAGTCGCTTCTGACTTTATAGCCCGTAACAACAAGACATTGCTGTAAGTCATGGTGTGCTAGAAATGGCCAGGATGGGCCAGTTTTTGCCTGCAAGTGGGTGGATTCTGATCCTGTGGCTTTAACTATTTGGTTGAACCCAGAAGAAGATTGTGCTGTAAATCAGTTTATTGTACGGATGATTCCCTCTAACACTAGCCCATCACAAAGAAACACCAGCTAAAAGCTGTTGGACTGGGAATTCACTGACCTCAGAGCTGCCTCCAATCCCTTGAGCAGACAGGGCCCATTTTTTGGCGGACGGACGGACGGACGGGACTGGTGATGCCATCATGCACATTGGAGCTGGAAGTACAGGTTACTGCTCAGAGTTTCAGGATGTTGGGCATGAACTGGCGGAGTGAGGAAACATTTCCTTTCCAACCCTTCTCCCCATTCCCGTTTCAACCTCCTCATGTACATTTTGTATGAATTCTGCTGGAAGACTGAGAGAGGGAGCGGAGCCGGAATCTCGTTTCCTGCAGGTGTTTCAGCGGCCCTGCTGTTGATCCCTGTGCTGCTGATGGATGACTCTGCCTTGCTGAGCGGAGGAGGGCTCTTTGCTTCAGAGACCTTGTGAATCCCTGTAGCGTCCGTGCTTGTGCTTTCAGTCACTCCTGTTCTTTCCCAACAGCCGGCTGCTGTCTGGGAGGTTGTTGGTGCTAGAAGAAGTGGAAGCTGCCTTTTCCAAAGAACTCTTTCCCTCTCTGTTTTTAGAGTGGGCTTAGTTCTTCTTGCTGCACGTGTGGGAAGGGGTGGGAGGAGTGGGGAAATGGGTTGCCGATCTCAGTTGTTGACCAACGCGGGCCAGCCTGTGGCTTGGAGTGGGAAACCTCTGGACTGCTTTGGCTGGAGAAAGTGTCTGCTTGTTTGCGGGAGGGTGGGAAGGGCAGGCATTGGGCAAGCTACCTGCTTTGGGTTTCTTTAAAAGCCGGCACCTCCAAGTGTAGGAATCTGGAAAACCCCATTTGTTATAAAGGAACTGGTGCCTAAAGATGCTGGTAGTTCTGGAAATCTCCCACTTTTAGCAAGAGTTTACACAGAAGACAGACCATCATCCTTTTGTGCAGATTCAGGTGGTGATGTGTCACTGGCAAGGGTCTCCTTTTCGTGAGATCCCAAACCAAATATGCGACAAATTGTTTGTCTTTTTCTTAAAAAATTTTTAATGTAAAAAGTGGGAGTCAGCTGGAATATGTTGATGCTCTAAAATGGGAACTCCCCTTTTCCCCATTACAGAAATTTCCTAATTTGTGGATATGACGTGGCCAACAAGAGTTTTTAAAAGTTTATATATTAAAATAATTTTTAAATGTTGCTCTGTGAAGGTGCAACTTAGTCCTCATATCTTGGATTTACCCATGGGTAAATCACATCAAAATGTGAAAGGGACACTTTCTAAAGAGAAGTTCGCAGCACATTGAGAACCTCGGAACACCCTATGGATCAAGAGAGTAAGATGAGCCACCTTCTGTCATATATTGTGCTGGAGTTCTCCATATTCTTTATGAACCATACATGGATTGCTCAGAATGCAGTAAAATACAGAGCAAGTGTCCAGGTTCCAAGAGGCTTGTGGAAGAAGGTGGCCAAAGGGTGTGGCTTCTTGGTATTCTCCATTTCGCTAGAGAAAACTCTAATTTTGATTTGGCTTTTTCATAGAAAACGAAATGCTCTAAGAAGGGGCAGCAAAGATGCATGGTGTTTCTCTGAAGGCTACAGTTTGACGTATTGTAGAGGAAGCTGGAACAGGAAGTGAAGAGGCTTCCGTTTCCCATTGAAGGATTCGGGGATGAGTAGGGAGAGAACGACTTTTGGAGGGGAAATAGTTTTTTTGCTGCCTGCATTGCCAGTGTGGTTTTTATGGTACGAACAGATGGTGAAAACAAGGTCTAATATTCTGCAGTTCCTAACGACAGGTGCCAAGAGGTTCTGATACGTGTACAGTATGAATAAATGTTTGCAGCTCTTAGTCTTTTTTGATCAATGAAGCACTTTTTTATTAATATTATTTTTTTCATTGTATGTAACGCAGGAAACTATCTCCACATAGTTGTGTATATATTACCCTTTTCTCCTAAAGAGGAGCGATGTTGCTCCTTTATATTTTTCTTTGTTGTTGTTGTTGGTCAAAAGCAAGACGTAAATACTTTAGAATGGTTAAATATATAAATAAAAAGTGAAATAAAATTTAGAGTTTTGATGAGAGCAGCTGTTGATCTGTTTTCTGCTTTTTACCTGCTCTGTCTTTCACATGTTATACACTCAGAAAACCCACCAGACCTTTAGAGATGGAATGGGCTGCTCTCTGCAAATTTTTCTTATCGCTGCTTTGCCTGGTAGAGAAGGAATGGGGTGGCCCAATCCTTGGGGAAGAGGAACCTCATCCTGGTTTTGTTGGTATGAGAAACACTGATGCTTCTCCCTTCTCTCTCCCCCTCCACTCAGAGAGAGAGGAGTCAAACAGCTTTCCATTCCCCCCCCCCAAAAAAAGTCTTCATTTTAAGTGCTATGACATTTTAAAAAAGTGGTTTTGTCCTTCCTGATAGCCCTAGGGGAGAACATCCAGATTACCTCCAGTTGACTTATTTCCTGCCTCCAACCCTTACCTCTGCTCCTCCTGGAGCCTCTGCTGCAGTCCTTTGCTTTGAGCCTTCTTCCCCGGAGGTTGGCAGGGAAGCCTAGCGGTCTCCTCTGGCAGCCTGTGAAATTCAGAACATTCAAGACAACAAAAGTAGGGCGCTGGTGGACTTGTGTTTTTCCTCTTAGGAAGTCAAGTGCATTCCATAGAGCAGTGGTTCCCAACCTTGGGCCCCCAGATGTTCTTGGATTACAGCTCCTAGATATCCTGTCCAGCACAGTGAGGGAGAAGTGAAGGATTTGGGAGGTTTTAGCCCAAGGATGCCTGGGGACCCCGGGTTGGGGGCCATTGCTATATAGATGATGAACCTATTGTATGGGAATTAAGAGGGCACGCCATGTGGCTCAATGCACGGCAGCACATCCATGAAAAGAGGTTCTCCTGCCCACTGGCGCCTCACGGGTGGGTGGGATCTTTCTATTTCAGAAGTTTCCCTTATGGCCCAGTTCACCATACCCACAACCTTTAGTCCTCATCCAGCTAGCTCTCCAAAGCAAACCAGGTTTAAATAGCCTTAAATAACACAGAATGCTCTTCCTACCACTTTCTAATACCTATATTTCCTATACTTAAATTAGTTCTTAAATAGGAGGTGGAGACCATTCCCGGTTCATTGAGGTTAAGGACCAAACTATTCAATAAGGAAAGGACATGGCAGTGTTTTAAAGTGGCCACATCTATTTCTCAGTCACCCTCCCAGACATCTGCAATAATTCATGTTTTGACATTGCATACTGCAATTTGTTTACCCCTGCGGCAGGCAACCAACAATGTGGTAGGGAATCAAGAAATAAGGGACCAAAGTGATAACAAAGACGTTCTTTAGTGAGTCAAGGCAGGGAGCATATTCCTTATTGGCATACAATACACATTTACTCACTGTACTTACATTTGCTCCTTGGTCTTTAGTTAAAATGATAATCCTATGGGTGAGAAGCAGCTACAGTCATGGCCAAAAATATTAGCACCCTTGCAATTCTGTCAGAAAATTCAACCCTTCTCTCAGAAAATTATTGCAGTTGCAAATTTTTGGTACTCACATGTTCATTTTTTGATTTACATTGGAACAACACACAAACATAGAGAAGAAAAGTCAACTCTAATACAATCCCCCCCACAAACCCAAAAAATGCACTGTCCCAAATTATTGGTACCCTGTCTAAATTATAAGAAATAATTGCTTTTCAAGCATGTGATGCTCCTCTAATTTGTATTTAGACACACCTGTCACAAGTGTGGGCAATGTAGTGATCACACTTGCAACCAATTAAGATGGAGAAAAGTTGATTCAACCTTTGTATTGTGTGTGACACTGCGCATGGAGAAAAGAATGAAGTGTAAAGAGTTGTCTGTGGATTTGAGATTTAAAAAAGTGGAGAAACATCAACAATCTCAAGGCTACAAGTCCATCTCCAGAGATCTTAATATTCCTGTGTCCACTGTATGCAATATCAAGAAGTTTACAGCCCATGGCACTGTAGCTAACCTCCCTAGGCGTGGACGGAAGAGCAAAATTACTGAAAAATTACAACAAAAGGTTGTTCGAATGGTGGATACAGAACCCAGATTAACTTCCCAACAAATTCAAGCTGATCTGCAGACACAGGGTACAGCAGTGTCAGCTCACACTATCCGTTGCCATCTGAATGAAAAGGGACCCTATGGAAGGAGACCCAGGAGGACACCACTGCTGACACAAAGGCATACAAAAGCAAGACTGGAGTATGCCAAAACTTATGTGACAAAACCACAATCCTTCTGGGAGAATGTCCTGTGGACAAATGAGACAAGAGTAGAGCTTTTTGGTCAAGGACATCATGGCACTGTTTACAGAAAAAGAAACAAGGCATTCAAAGAAAAGGACACAGTCCCTACAGTCAAACACGGTGGATGTTCCAAGATGTTTCGGGGTTGCTTTGCTGCTTCTGGCACTGGATGCCTTGACTGTGTGAACAGTATGATGAAATTTGATGATTACCAAAGAATTTTGGGGCGCAATGTGGCCAGTGTCAGAAAGCTGCGTCTCCACCAGAGGTCATGGGTCTTCCAGCAGGACAATGAACTGAAACACACTTTGAAAAGCACTCAGAAATAGTTACAAAGCGCAGGAGAGTTCCCAAAAGGCCAGCAATGAGTCCAGATCTGGATCCCATAGAATAGTGGTCCCCAACCTTGGGCCTCCAGATGTTCTGGGACTTCAGCTCCCAGAAATCCTGGCCAGGAGAAGTGGTAGTGAAGGCTTTTGGGAGTTGTAGTCCAAGAACATCTGGAGGCCCAAGGTTGGGGACCACTGCCATAGAACACCTGTGGAGAGATCTCAAAACAGCTGTTGGGAGAAAGCATCCTTCAAATATGAAGGCCCTGGAGCAGTTTGCAAAAGAAGAGTGGTCCCAAAATTGCAGTAGAGAGGCGTAAGAAACTCATTCATGATTATAGGAAGTGGTTGATTTCAGTTATTTTTTTCCAAAGAGAGTACTAGCAAATATTAGGTTAAGGGTGCCAATAATTTTGGCCAGTGCATTTTTGGCTTTCTGTGTGGGATTGTATCAGATTTGACTTTTCTTATCTGTTCTCTCTCTCTCTCTCTCTCTCTCTCTCTGTGTGTGTTGTTTCAATTTAAACCAAATGAATGAACATGTGAGTACCAAAACATTTGCAACTGCAACATTTTTCTGAGAGAAGGGTTGCATTTGCTGACAGAATTGCAAGGGTGCCCATATTTTGGGCCATGACTGTATCTCCCGCCACCTCTTCCCAGCCTGGATTTCTGTATCCTTGGGACCTTCATTTAGAATCCTCCCGAAGCACAACTCACATCTTTGCGTGCTATAGCTCTGCTCACCGTTGGAGGTTTGCAAACAAACATCTCATGATGTCCAATAACAAGATGGTTCTTGTGAGGTCCCTTCGGTTCCCCGGCCGGGGCGGCGTTGGCGTGGGGTCCCGTCCTCCCTCCCTCCTGGCCGGCGGGCGCCATCTCTACTTTCCCCCCTTTCGCTCTCTCCCTCCTTCTCTCTCTTTCTCTCCCCCTCGCAGGCCGGCGTGGCGTCGCAGCCGGGCCTCTCCCGCGGGAAGAAGGCGGCCCTGACGGTCCTCGGGGCACTGGCGGCCGGCGGGGCGGGCCTGGCCCTGGCCCTCCACACCGCCGTGGGCGCCTTCGAGCTGGGGCTCCACCCGCCCCACTACCCGTGGGAGCACGGCGGCCTCCTCAAGGCCTTCGACCACAGCAGCATCCGGCGTGGCTACGAGGTCTACAAGCAGGTGTGTTCCGCTTGCCATAGCTTGCAGTACATGGCCTTCCGCCACCTCATTGGGGTCATTCACACTGAAGAGGAAGCCAAGGCTCTCGCTGCGGAGATTCAAGTGGAGGACGGACCTGACGACGAGGGCAACATGTTCACGAGGCCCGGCCTGATCTCCGATTACTTCCCTAAACCCTACCCCAACCCCGAGGCAGCAAAGGCGGCAAATAACGGGGCTCTGCCTCCAGACTTAAGCTATATCATAAGAGCCAGGCATGGGGGAGAAGACTACGTGTTCTCCTTGCTGACTGGCTACTGCGACCCACCTGCTGGTGTGAACTTGCGCGGCGAGCTCCATTTCAACCCCTACTTTCCTGGGCAAGCCATTGGCATGGCAGCCCCCCTCTACAATGAGATTTTGGAGTTTGAGGATGGCACCCCTGCCACCCTGTCCCAGATGGCCAAAGACGTCTGCACCTTTCTCTGCTGGGTATCAATGCCGGAGCATGATACACGCAAGCGGATGGCTGTGAAGGCCCTACTGCTAGGAGGCATTTTGTTTCCCCTCTTTTTTTTGTTCAACCAACACAAGCGGACAGTACTCAAGAGCCGGCAGTTGACCTACCAGCCTCACAGAAAGTGACCCGAGAAGGGGCTGTGAATCTCCTTGTGATGCTGGAGCAGCAACGCCTTGTCCTCTGCCCCAGGAATGTACGCAGCGCCCTTCGCCCGTGCATTTGCGGTTATTTAACAGGTTTCCATCCATTCACTAACACACAAGGTCTTAGGAAGAGGACCTTGGGATTCAAGGGTGGCAGGCACCAAATAAATGAGTTTCTTAAACAAAAAAACAAAAAACCAAGATGGTTCTTGTGAAGTCCAATTGAGAAATCCAATAGCCGTGGAAGCATATGGCTATGAGTTAACCAAAAGTTTACAGGACTCAACATTACCCCCAAAGTCGGCACCTAATTATAGTCTAAAATGCATCGATTGCAGCTTGCTGACTTCTACGACAACCGATCTGAGGTTTTATGAAAACAGCTGCAGGAAAGGCTGTGGAGTAAATATGCGTTTCAGACATTTTTCCTATGCCATAGTCAAAAACGAGTGGTGATTATTCTGCCACTGCACTTAGTTTTGAGCTAATTCTTTGTTTGCACACCTCATCACCATGAGAACTGTAAACCAAATGAAACTTCTTAGCCATCAAGATGCCATGACACTCTTTATTTATTTTTTTCTGTGACAGATTAACCCAGCTACCTTCCGGAGAAGTGGTCCCCACACCGCTAGGAATTAAGATTTTTCCAGCATGGCCACTGTTCACCAGCAGATGGCATTCAAACCTGCCTTAAAACATGAACCCAAAGTTTATTTGACAATAGATGGATACATTTTCAGAAAGAGTTTATGAGCTGGGATTTATTTGCAGGAAAACACTCAACACGGATGTTTTTGGGGGGCAAGGATCCCATGAAAAAATCACGAGGATCCATTCTTGACTTCACAATTCTGCCTTTTCCTTTATTCCTAATCTAGAAGAGATCTGTTTACAGCCAGCTCCCTTTTCCTTTCCTACTAAGAATTTCAAGTAGCCGATTTCTACCGTTTAAAAAAACCCCATGAAGAGAAAAACAGTTCAGGGATTTCCAAAGGTGAACGCGTTGCTCATGGGGGTGGGCGGGCAAAGATGTAGTCATGCAGACAGAGCTAATCTTTAAAGGAAGGATAAACATTTTCTCATCCTCAGTGAAAAAAAGGTGCCTTGAAATATGAAGACACTTTGTCCAGAAAATAAACCAAACAAGGCAAAGCTAAAAAATTAAATTTATATTTAATTTTTTAGCTTTGCCTTCTTTGGTTTATTTAATATATAAATAATTCCTACGTAAGAGTGAAAAAACAAGCCCTCTTTCCTCAGCAGAGATGGGCTGCAAATGTTTTAAATAAGATAGATTTAAATAAATTAAGAAGTGTGTGTCTCCATGTATTAATTGTTGGGCATGTGCCTCAAGGTAGAGAGGGAGATAGATGTCATATGTAAAGCTTAGACCTCATTGAAAAGGGATGCCTCAAAACATTAAGACATACTAACCAAAAAATAAAGCAAAACAAAGCATGGTTGTTGTGGGTTTTCCGGGCTGTTTGGCCGTGTTTTGAAGGTTGTTCTTCCTAACTTTTCTCCAGTCTCTGTGGCCGGCATCTTCAGTGCTGTCCTCTGAAGATGCCGGCCACAGAGACTGGAAAAATGTTAGGAAGAACAACCTTCAGAACACAGCCAAAGAGCCCGGAAAACCCACAAAAAACCATTAGATCCCGGCTGTGAAAGCCTTCGCGAATACACAAAACAAAGCAATTAAAAATCAATAAAGAATTACTGCATTAGAGTGAGCAGTAGCATTTGCAAGAAATGTGTGCAAAACTTGTATTTTTTCGGGGGGGGGAAATGTGTATATATATTTTTTGCAGAATACAAAGTGATTTTTAAACACAAAATGCATGTTTTCTGCAAAAACCAATCCAACTACCATGTTTTTCCGAAAATAAGGCAGGGTCTTATATTAATTTTTGCTCCAAAAACTGCATTAGGGCTTATTTTCAGTGGAATGTTTTATTTTACAGTCATGCCATCTTCTCCTGGTTGCTGCACAATTCTGCACAAGGGTGGAGGGCGGGGTTTAACTTAACTGGGGCTTATTTTTGGTGTAGGGCTTATATTACGAGCATCCTGAAAAATCATACTAGGGCTTATTTTCAGGTTAGGTCTTATTTTCGGGGAAACAGGGTAAATGTTTGTTTAAAAAAAGTGGAAAAATGCAAAAAAATTATGCAGAAAATCTCTTTGTTATCTAGCAGGACAGCTTTTGGTTTGTTCTCACTTTTAAAAAATGAAATAAGCAAAGATTTCTATCCCTACTCTCAAGTTCCACCACTTTTGCCATAGAACAAATAGCATGTACTTAGACACTGCAAAAGCTTGCCAGCCAGCTGCAAAAGATGGGACTGCTCTTGTTGGCTGCATCAAAAGCGGCCAAACTCTGGTAACATGAGGGACAAAGCATTTAGACTAGTAAACAAATGGAAAGCCTTTTACACTGAAACAAAACACTGAATTTAATTAAAAGCAATAATGCCAAACCTCAAGAAGCACAAATGCAATAACTAAGGCACCTCTGTCTCATTCCATTCTTCCACGGGCATGCAATCTAAACCTGGGGGGTACTGAATCCTTTCTTGATCTCCTTCTATTGGTCTCTGTTTGTCTGACTTCCAAAATCAAGAAAGCATAAGTTATTATAAAAGGGATCCAAAAGCAGTCCAGTGTGATCTTTATTAACATGCTAACCCATTCCAAAAAATGGATGGAAAAACCGGCAGTCTTTGCCGCCTGGCTCGTCAAGGTGACGATGACACAGTTGGAGATGTCACAGAAGACGATCCAACCGAGGTAGATGAATATGCCAACCGTGTCTTCCTTGCAGATAGAGGAGATGAAGTAGATACTGAGCGGATAAGTGATCGTTGCCAGGGCAATGGCTGCGTAATAGTAATATGGGATAACCCATCCGACGCCAGTCGTTGGATCCGGCTCGACTCTCTCCAGCAGAGACATGGATCTGTTTAGGTGACCAATCTCAAAGATCATGTACAGGTTGTTCATGAAGATCATGTAGATCCCAGCCACGGTTGATCCTACTTTGGGCACCATGCCACAGAAGCCACCTCCACAGAGCAGGATCATTCGTTCTCTAAAACCAACCTGGAAGCCAAAGAACACTGAAAACAGTAGTGCAAGATACATACATACTTTTATTGTTACAGCATCAAGCCATATACATTAAAATTCTAATTAAATACAGAGCTTCAAGTACTAACATATACTGCAAAAAGCCAAATCAAGTAAGCAAAAAGCAATAAAACTACAAAAATAACAATGTAAGACAATGTCTAAGTTTGGCTATCTATTCTGGCTACTAGGGCATGCCACCCAAAATTTCGCTACCAGTGCAAGATACAAAATATGTTTCAGAGCTCTTTTAACTCAACTAGATGGTTAGTTTCTATCTAGAACAAGAGCTCAAATTGAACTTCGGAGGAAAAGACATGAAGCAATGGTGCTGATGCACATTTGAGTGCATGAAGAACCAGGAAATGGGCAATCTCTTCATTTATTTATTTAAACTATTTTTATGTCGCCTTTATCCTCCGAAAGGATCCAAGGCTTTCTCTTTGAAAGATAACCAGCTCCACTGTGGCCCTGATCTGGTTCAGATGCATTCAGGAATCAGCTCCTGTGGGCTCCTTACCCCTGAGAGACTGACTAGAAACGCTGGCAGGTAAATGGCCACAAAACAAGCGCCTATGGAAGAGAAACTTGAGCGCAGACCATCAGGAGGAAGAAAGACTCCTGGCTGAGCCAAACATCGTGTCTTAACACTGCTTGCTCTGAGGAAGCCATTTTCGCTGGAAGGCTAAGGCCCCGCTCCACGATTTGCAACGTGCCGCTTCTTCTCTGAAAAGTGGAGAAAGTATCTGGATGAGCGTGGCTTCTCTTCTTCGGGCCGAAGCCTCTAGCCTCAGAGCCCGAAGCTTCATGGAGGAGCCATACAAAGGACTCCACGGGTTCACACCAGAGCTCAAGAGTGCAGTTGGTTCCAGCGCTGGCCAGGATGAAGCCTCCAGGGAATTCGCAAAAGGGAAAGAAACCAGGGCCGGGCTCCCTCCCCTCCCACACTTTTCTGATGCTTTGAAAATCCCGCCCTTTTGTGGGACCCAAAAAGAGGGATTCCAGGTGACTGATGTGGTTTCCATGGAGGCTTCATCCTGCAAACAGCCCAGAATAGTCCACTGCAGGAAGGGGACGGTGGACAAAATAGAGAGATGGACAGACAGACAATTGGCGTTGCTCTTGCTTTGTGACATATCTGCCAAAGGAGCCTCCTTTCAAAGCCCAGGAGGCTCTTTCTCCAGGAGCTGATGATGTTCACGACGAGGCAAAAGGTTTCAGGGCCTCATTCGGCACAGATCCAGAGAGGAAACGGGCACAACTCCACCCAAAAATGGGGCTTTGAGGGGGTGGCGGTTGTTCTCTCTCTCTCTCTCTCTCTCTCTCTCTCTCTCTCTCTCTCTCTCTCTCTCTCTCTCCGGTATAATTAAAGAAACAGATCGAATAGCCCAAAAGAGCCAAAAAAGTAATTTTCTTGTCCTAATGTGGTGCCTCTGGTTCATTTAATATCTCTCTCTCTCTTTTTTAATTTATTTCTCCTCCCCTCCACCTTGATGTGGAGGCAAAACCCAGAAAAGCCCACCTTTCCCGTCTCCAGAGAGGCTTGATTGACCACCAAGGGTTTCTATTCTCGCCTCCCTGAGGTAAATTCCCTTCTGTGAGGCACATGGGAGGCGGGGCTTGGCTGGGAGAGAGGCGATTGGTGGAAGGGGCTGCCCTTCCCAGGTGCCCCGGAACTTCATTGGCCAATGAGCGGAACGTCTCTCCTGCCTTCCCCCCTCACCTATTTTAGGCGGGAAAGCGGAAGCCATGCCCCCAAAATGGAGAGGAAGGCTTTGCGTCGCCTCCTCAGAGGGCTCTTTGCCCCCCCCCCGGTCACAAACGCGCCTCCCCCGGCCATTTGATCCCTCGAGGTTTCTTTTTTAGAGCTGCTTTCCCTTTGCTTTTCTAAAAAACTGACCCCGAAACCCTAATAATCTGTATTTTCAGAGAGCACAAAAGCCCCCATTCTCTCAGCACAAAAGACTGAATCACGCCTGTATTTGTCTTGACGTTTCTCATTTTAAATAAGAACTTTTTTCAGTTTGCTTAAAATGTGGGGGTTGGCCTTGTGAAAGTCATTTCAATCTGTCAATCAATCAATCAATCAATCAATCAGTCAGTCAGTCAGTCAGTCAGTCAGTCAGTCAATCGATCAGAGTAAAGTCAATAAACAAAGACCTCTCTACTCCGAAATAACTTGTTGGAAATAACGCTAATATTTTAAGAGGTAATAAGGATAATATATGTGAGTAGATTTGTTCCTGCATGGAAGAGAACTGTTTGAGTATTTATTTATTATTGACATCATCTACAGTATAAGTAAAGCCTAGAAGAATTTTAGGAGTATTGGATAATATAAGTTTTTTGAATAAAAACCCTGTATAACAGAGAAGAGACAACAGCTCTTCTGTCGTTCTCATGAGTAAGATTATTTTTAAAGGTAAAAATCAGATTGCCAATGGTTTGAGTGGAAGACCTCCAGGTTTGTAGGTGGCAAATCCTATGCTGGGGGTCACTTATTGTTGAAGAGATTAAACGTGAAGCCCAGTCAGGAGGGACAAATTTGGGGTTCTTGAAGGAGGAGGTCTGACCCTGTGGTCCTCCGGGGCCATCTGCAAATCCGACCCCTCGAAGGAGGACACGGCAGGGTTAGGAGGTCAAAGAAGGGCCCAGTCCCAGGGAGACCCCGCGAGGGCTCCCCCCTCCTCAGCCCCCCCCCCCCAGAGGTCTGCCAAAGTCGGCTTGGTGTCCTCTGGAGAGGAGGAGGAGGAGGCGTTACTGCCCTGAGGTCCCTCCCTGTTTCCCTGCGGCTTGTAAAGCAACACACACATACACACCCTGCCCCAAGTAACACACACCCCTTCTGAGCAGGGCAGGGCCTGAGGCCATCATCCTCCCAGAGGTCTCCTCGGGAGGCCCCGTTCCTGGTTGGAGCTGAACACCCCTGGGGCGGGGGCTGCTCTGGCTGGCTCCCAGCCCCTTGCCTCCACTGCCTTGGCTCTGTCCATGGTGCTGACGCTGCCCTCCGGGTTCCTCATGACTCCTGCCCTGCTCAGACGGGGGTTGTGGCAGGCCTGGCCATCCTCTGTGATTCGCACATTTGCAAAAACACCAGAACAGGGACCCGCAACAACAGGATCAGGGGACTGGACACCAAGCCTTTAGCCTTGAGAAAAGAAGAAGACTGGGGGGAGACAGGATAGCACCCTCCAAATCCTTGAAAGGTAGCCCTAGAGAGAAGGGGCAAGATCCGTTCTCCATCATCGCAGAGTGCAGGATGTGTCATAATGGGCTCTAGGTACAGGAGGCTGGATTTGGCTGAGTATCTTCTTAACTGTTAGAGCAGTACGACAATGGAACTGATTGCCTCTGGAGAGGATGAGTGCTCCAACGCTGGAGCCATTCAAGAGAAAACTGGACAACCCTCTGTCAGGACTGCCAGGGGGTGTGAGTAAGAAAACCAGCTGCTGATGGGGCTGGAGCTGTTCCATCTCCTGTAGGATCTGACCCCGGGGGCAATGGTCTCCCTGTCTAATGGCTGAGCCAGCGCTGTGCCTTTCCCTGTTAAGCTCCTCGAGGAAGCTCACCTAGACAAATTGGAACCTTCTAATCGATTACAGAATCTGAACTCAGTCACCCCACCCTGAAGCAAATGAGAGCATCATCCCCCACTCCCATCATCTGTAAAGTCTCTGTCTCTCCTTCTGGTGGGATCGTCGCCACCACCTCCTTCACTGGCCAGCTTTGGAGTCCTGCAGGGCTCTTCATCAGGCTGGGAATGACAGAGCGGGGGCGGGGTGTGTGGCTGCCAAAGAAAGGGGAAGGTCCCCCAACGTTGAGGCCAGGTGAGGGGAGGCAGGAGGTGTCCAGTACCCACACAGGCGTGGGAAAACCGTGGTCCTTCCCGCTCTCACGAGGTGAAGGGACGCCAGTCTTTTGGCCTATACAGAAGCACGCGGCCTCTCCTTGTGAGCCTTCCCCATCGTTGTGGCTCTTGGTGCTCCTTGGATGTTTCTCCTGCTTCTCTTCCCTCGTCCCAAGTTTTGGGCTGACCGGTCGTGCCTTGTGCTCTTCCCTCCCAACTCATCATCCTACTTCGGGGTGCAGAACGGCAGCTGGTTTACCCTCCTGCTTGTTCCCAAAGTCTGCCTCTCAACAGATCATGTAGGGGGCAGTGGTTAGAGGAAGACTCTGGAGGCCTGGGTTCAAATCCTCCCCCATCAACAAAACTCAAGGGGTGACCTTGAGACAGCCTGACCGACTACCTCGCAGGGTTGTGAGGAACCTAAAGTGGGGGAAGGGAGTGCCGTGTTCCCTCATCTGAGCACCTTGGAAGGAAAGTGGACTATACAGGTAGCCAGGATTGTTCAGAAACGAGATATCTCAGCCGAGGCTGGTAACGGGTGCTAGCCCTCTCCTCCTCTCCTCCTTTCAGGTGGGGAGCCTGCGGCACTGCAGCCCAAAGGCTGTTCACACAAAGACTATTTGCATTTTTCCACATCCTGAGACTTAGTTTCTCATTCTGACTTCTGATATCCTCAAAACAGCCCTGCAAGGTAGGTCGGGTGGCCTGAGAGCAAATTCGCCAAGGTGACCCAGTGGGTTTCATGGCCCAGAGGGCGAACACACCAGGAGGGAAATGCGAATTCACCTGCATGCATTCACTGTGCTCATATAAAGAGCTGTCCTCCTCCTCCTCCATCATGGAGGGTCCTGTGTCTCTCGAGGAGGCTTTTAAGATCTTCTGGGGAGGCCCTTCTCTTGGTCCCCCCCCCGCCTTCCCAAGCTTGTTTGACATGGACACGAGACGGGGCCTTCTTGGTGGCTGCTCCCAGACTTTTGGATGCCCTGCCAGTGTCCCCTGGAATTTATATGGCACTTTTATTGCATTTATAGGCCACTTTTCTCCGGTAGGGGACAGTGGCGGCTCCCCACTGAGAAAACCATAAGACAAACACAGATTAAAACAACTTAATGTTACAATTCATATAGATATTGTTTCTCTGAATATGTGCCTTAGAATCAGCAGTTTCTAATGTTATATATTAGTCTGGGCTAGCATAATAAATCATCAGCTCTACTGAGGACCTGACTTTTATTACTTAAGTACTTTATGGCTCCCAGCTGGCAGAAGTAAACAAGCTGCTTTGGTGGCTATTCTCTTCACGATAGGGAATGTTTTGGTATGTGAGACGTATATTTTGAAACCAGAAAGCATCTTTTGCCCATCAGCTTCGACTTGATAGATGATTTACAGAATATGCAATTTAATATTTTGAACCATCTTAAAGCCCAGTTCTGACCTGTGTATAGAGTTAAGATTTATAAACAAAAAAAGGGGGAACGTTACTTGATGAATATAACAATATGAATTATAAGAATATAACTTTAGGTTTATAAAGTTATAAGTGATCTGGAATTCTTGGCCCGTGCAATGGAGTTAAGATTTATAAAATATAAAAGGGGGGATGTTATTTGATGATTATAACAACCAAATTATAGATTGAGGGGCACACATGTATACATAAAATGGATATGATTTATATACAGTACTGCAAATAATTTTGACTATGTTTGGAGTCAGATGGCAATTAAGAAGTTCCAACTATGCAATCTGAAATGTCTATGCTGAATCCCACCCCCTTCCTTGACCCTTCCAAACCCTACAGAGATTCCCCCCCTCCCCACATCCATCCAGGCAGCTTCTCCTCCCCGGTCCCCCTTCAGCCGAGCTCTTTCCTGGCCGGCTTCTATCCTGGCCGCCAGAGAGGCTCGGAGAGGTCCGGTCTGTGGCCTCTGATGCCCCGGGTGGCCTATCTGGGTCCATTTGGGGGGCGGGTTGGGGGGCAAAGCTGGAGCCAAGGCCACTTCTCCCTTCTGTCTCCTGACCCCCCCCTTTCTCCTCTAGGCTGAAGACGCTGAGGCGGCTTTTCCCAAAACGGACAGCCAGGGTCGTCCCGGGAGAAGAGCCATCCAGGACCCTCCCCGCGGTCCATCCCTCGACCCCCGGCTGCGGAGTCCTGAGGGTCCAAGAAGCGAGCGGGCTTCCGCCACCAAAGAGGCTCTCCAGTCGCCGGAGGGTGCATCCCTTCCCAGCCTCGGAGGGCTCTGCTGGACTGGCCCCCATGGAAGAGCTGGTTTTTGGGACTCCAGAAGCGTCGCCGGTGGGAGAAGCTGTCCTGCCCTTGGGCCGTCTCAGCCGGCTGCAGAGGGAGGGACTCCTCAGGCCCCCCCAGTCACAATGAGCAACTGACCTGGACCATCCTGGTGAGCAAAGGGAGGCCAGGGACAGCGGGTGGGGGAAGGATGGAGCCCCCGGTTTCCATCAAGGGCAGGGATCCAGGGCTGGAGGGGGGATCGACGGAACGGAAGAGGCGGGAGGATTTGGGTGCCCCTTCCAGGCACGGCACGGGGTTTTCTGTGCCCCTCTCGGAAGGAAGTTTGGGGTGAAGACTAGGGGGAAAGGAAAGAGGGGAAAGGCACGCAGGTAGCTGGCGGATGGGGGCTCTTCCTCTTTGGTCCTGCCAGTGCTAATTACTCCACCAGGGACCCTGAGGCGGCCCGTTTCCTAGCCCGGCTTCCTAAGGAGCTGCAATGAGCTCATCCTCTGTGCTAGAGAGTGAAAGTGAGTGAGAGAGAGAGCGAGAGGGAGAGGGAGAAAGTCAAACATCCCCAAGATGTAAGTTGAGTTTTCTCCTGGGGTCTCCGTCTTCATCCCTCCCCCTCCTTGACCCTTCCAACCCCCCCAGGGATCCCCCCTCCCCACGTCCATCCGGGCAGCTTCTCCTCCCCGGTTCCCCTTCAGCCGAGCTCTTTCCTGACCAGCTTCTGTCCTGGCCGCCAGAGAGGCTCGGAGAGGTCCGGTCTGTGGCCTCTGATGCCCCGGGTGGCCTATCCGGGTCCATTTGGGGGGCGGGTTGGGGGGCAAAGCTGGAGCCAAGGCCACTTCTCCCTTCTGTCTCCTGACCCCCCCCTTTCTCCTCTAGGCTGAAGATGCTGAGGCGGCTTTTCCCAAAACGGACAGCCAGGGTCGCCCCGGGAGAAGAGCCATCCAGGACCCTCCCCGCGGTCCATCCCTCGACCCCCGGCTGCGGAGTCCTGAGGGTCCAGGAAGCGAGCGGCTTGGAGAGGTCCGGTCTGTGGCCTCTGATGCCCTGGGTGGCCTATATGGGTCCATTGGCGGGGGCAGGGTTGGGGGGCAAAGCTGGAGCCAAGACCACTTCTCCCTTCTCTCTCTGGACCTCCCCCCGTTTCTCCTCTAGGCTGAGGAAGCTTTTCCCAAAGCGGACGGCCAGGGTTGCCATGGGGGCTTCCGAAGAGCCATCCAGGACCCTCGCCGCGGTCCCTCCCTCAACCCCCAGCTCCAGAGTCCTGAGGGTCCAGGAGGCGAGCGGGCTTCCCCCAAAGAGGCTCTCCTGTTACCGTCGGAGGCTGGAAGATCTTCTCCCTCCACACCCATCCCGAGCCTCGGAGGGTTCCACCAGACTGCCCCCCCCCCGAAGAATCGGCTTTTGGCTGGGAAGGTCCGGGAGGGCCGCTTGGGCAGAGGTTCAGATGAGCATGTGCCCTGGGGCAGGGGGTGCAGGGAGAAGGGGAGGGGGTGTCTGGGATTCTGCCCCCCTGGGATTCTGCCCCCCAACTCCCAGCACCCCCTAGCCATTTGAACCCTTTTAGGGAGAGTTTGTAAAAGAAATGTTGAAGCTGAGGTTGTCCTCATTTGGACACATCATGAGAAGGCAGGATTATCTGTGTCAACTACGTCACTAGCAATGATGTGCTTTATGGCTGTATATGAATTACTGGTCTGAGAGGAACTTTTAAATGACACCCATTCCCTCCAGCACACAAAGCATCTCAGACGCACTTTGGGTTCTGTTTTAGTATTTCTATACTGCTGCCAACACGCTAGCGCTGAACTGGACACAATTCTCCGTCCAAGACCACGTGAGAAACATATATTCATGCAGAGATACACAAGGACACAGACACGATTTTTTAAAAGCAACAATAGCTAAGAACAGGCATAAAATAAATAAATAAATAAATAAATAAATAAATAAATAAATAAATAAATAAATAAATAAATAAATAAATAAATAAATACAAGGTTTCACACTTAAGGGAGGAGGAGGAAAAGACCCAGGAACGGATCGGCCAGACCATCTGAATGGGGAGAGAGTGAAGTCTTATTATTGTTAGTGGAGCGATACACAACCTGAAGGGAAAGCTGTGTTACACACTGTTGACTAAACCCGGCGCCCTCCAGGTATGTTGAACCCACAGCTCCAATCTCCCTAAACTAGTATCATGTGGGCTGGGGAGTGGGTCTGATGGGGCTTGTAGTCCATCACAAACTGGATTGGTGGTGGGGAACACAGTTAATTTGTATTTTGGTTTGTGTAGTTTATGTTTATGTTATAGTTAAAATAAACTAAAAAACTGGATTGGGAGAGGCTCCCTTTCTGCCAGTGCTAATTACTCCACTCGGGACCCTCAGGCGGCCCGTTTCATAGCCCGGCTTCCTAAGGAGTTACACTGAGCTCACCCTCTGTGTGAGAGAGAGAGTGAGTGAGTGAGACAGAAAGCGAGAGAAAGAAAGTTAAACATCCACGCCAAGCCCACTTCTCCCTTCTCTCTCCCGACACTCCCGCTGTTTCTCCTCTAGGCTAAGGAAGCTTTTCCCAAAGCAGACGGCCAGGGTCCCCATGGGGGCTTCCGAAGTGTCATCCGGGACCCTCCCCGCAGTCCCTCCCTCAACCCCCAACTACAGAGTCCTGAGGGTCCAAGAGGCGAGCGGGCTTCCCCCAAATAGTCTCTCCCGTTACCGTCAGAGGCTGGAAGGTCTTCTCCCTCCACACCCATCCCGAGCCTCGGAGGGCTCCACCAGACTGCCCCCCCCCCGAAGAATCGGCTTTTGGCTGGGTCCAGGTGAGCAGGTGCCCTGGGGCGGGGGGGGGCGGGGAGAAGGGGAGGGGGGGCCCTGGGATTCTGCCCCCCATCCGAGAAGGGCTCTGGGGGGTGGGAGAAGAGCAGCATGGCTGGAGGGCTGGGGGGGGGGTTAGGAGAAGTCCAGACTCCCTCCTTCCTCCTTCCCTGAGCATCCCTGATCCTCCCCAATCTTTTCACCCCCCAGGGAGAGGGGAGCCGGCCTGCAGCCCCTGCCTAGGGAGGAAGCCCAGCAAGGGACTCCAGAAACACCACCACAAGGAGAAGCTAGCCTGCCTTCCGGCCATCTCAGCCGGGTGCAGGGGGAGGGACTCCTCAGGCCCCCCAGTCGGAACGAGCAGCTCACCTGGGCCATCCTGGTGACCAAAGGGAGGCCATGGACAGCGGGTGGGGGAAGGATGGAGCCCCCGGTTTCCATCAAGGGCAGGGATCCAGGGCTGGAGAGGGGATCGATGGAAAGGAAGAGGCGGGAGGATTTGGGTGCCCTTTCTAGGCAGGACACGGGGTTTTCTGTGCCCCCCTTGGAAGTTTGGGGGGAAGACTAGGGGGAAAGGAACGAGGGGAAAGGCATGCAGGTGGGTTGCTGATGGGGTCTCTTCGTCTTTGGTTTTGTCCTTCCCTCCTCCAGAGCGTGATGAAGGAGGCCTTCCCAGTGCCAGGTGTGCCTTCCTCCACCCTCGCCTGTGCCATCCAGGCCCTCCTGAGCCTCAGGTATCCAAGAGAGGAGAGCGGACAAGGGTCCTCTGGACGTGTGTGCGTTCACACATGGCCAAGGTTTTTTGGGTGTGTGTGTGTGATTTCTAATCAGCAGCCGGGGCTGCTTCCCCGTCTCCGGAGCGGCACCCTCTCAGATGCCCTGGGGGGTTCGGTGGCACCTTCTCCCTGGCCAGCTGGCTGTCTTCTCGGCAGGTCCCCCTTGAGTGAGCCCCTCTGCCTTCTAGCCGGGAGGGCAGACGGGACCGGACACCTTCCCACATGGTTTTCCCTCCCTCCCACCCTCTTTTCTCCTCAGGAAGCTGCCTGCTCCTTAAGGGGACCCGGGGCCATTTCCTGCCTGGACTCCTCACTCTCCCACGTGAGTCCATTCCTGGGACGGCAGGGTGGGCAGGCCCTTCCTGGTGGCCCGGAGGCCCCAGATCTTGAGGTCTCCTAGCCCAGGGTGAGGAGGTGATGGGACGCAGACGCCCTGCCAGAAGAGCCACAAGAGACCTGCCTTGGTTCCTCTCCCTCGAGCCCTTGTCCTGCATTTGCCCTTCCCGGGGGGGGGGGGGAGAACCAGGTTGCAGAGCTGGCCCTCCACCGCATAACGGATGTGGAAGTGGCCCGTGAGGCCGGGGGGGATGGTTACCCCTATTCTTCCCCTCCAGACCCATTTCTTAGGAAGGGACCCATTGCATGCGTGTAGGTCTTTGGCGAGCTCTTGGGAGAGGAGGAGAGGAGGGCGTGGGTCCGATCAGCCTGGTTCTCGGCCCACGACCCTCCCCGAGAGACGACCCTGGAGCCTCCGCGGGACATGGCAGGGATCCGCCTCCTGTACGACACAGTCGGGAAGGCATACCTGCTGGTCTACGGAAGGAAGGTGAGTGAGCTCTTGAGTGAGAGTGAAAAGGGGGCTGTGTTAATGTTGGGGGATGGGACAGGTGCCATGGAGAAATGTTTCTTTGGGGTGGCAAGCCTGGGGCATCTTCTGCCCCCCTAACCCACTTCCCTCATCCTTCCCCTGGGTGCTTAGGTGCAATCTTAGTAGGATATGGGGTGGGTGGCTGGTGCCTAAGCCAGGAAGGGTCTCTTGCTCTGAGGGCTCCCTGTGGTTCCTCCAAAGTCTTTTGTGCTCTCTTGGCTTTGAAGGGGGATTTCAGCCCTTAGAGGCTTCCTTAACGAAGAGCCCACGGATGAAGTGGGAAGCTGGGAAAGGAAATTGCAATCCTCATAAGTATCGGGACCTCCGAGTCCCCTTCTCCAGCGACCACCGCCCAGAGTCCGGAAGCTCTTCCTGGACGTGTAGAGAAGGGGTTGAGGCTCTGCTAGGCTCAGCCTGCATCCATATCTCCTCAGAAGTCTCCTGAGGACCCAGAAGTTTGTGAAAATTGGAGATGAGTGGAAGGCCTTAGTATTTTTTTTCTTCTTTCTTCCCTCTAGGCGAACTGATTGTGGAGGATCTGGAGTAGACGCAAACGGGACTTTCCTGCCTCCTTCCACAGAAGTCACCATTAAAGGACTGGCTTGGTGTTGACTTTGGCAAAATAGACCTTCGGTTGTAGCAGAAACAGTGCCCTTGAGTGCTGGGTGGCGGTGGTGAATATACAGGACATCTGCCCAGTCCTGGAGTTGGAGGCTTTCATCAAAGTCCGGGCACCCAAGCTGTCACAGTGTGGAAATGTGGTTCACCTTATCTGGCCAACATTTTGCCCCAGTGGGCAGCTTCTTTCCACTCAGCACCCAGTGGACATGTATGGCAAAGAAACAGGATTGTGCCCTTTCTAAGAAGCCCTGGCGCCTTTACTGGGATACAGGAAGAAAAGGGTACCAAGTCTGCAGGAAATAAGAGAGAGAAAGCAAGGACATCTTTGGGGCTGTATTTGTACATGAAAACCAAAGAGACGTCAGCTAATGAAAGCAAAAAAGGCACCTAAGCAAATCTGGATCACAAGCCTATTTAGCCATAATTTTGCACGTGAAATTATCGGATCCCAGCACCGCCGCCGCCGCCCCCCCCCCCCCCGGTGAATTTTGCTTTCTCTCTGGATGAGAATGAGCAAGATTTGGGCCCCAAGAAGACCAAAAACACACACGACATAGTCTATTTTTAATTTAATTATATTTATTCTAGCAACTTCTTTTTTGTCTGTATATTATTTTATGGGAAACTGTAGAAAGGTTTATTTAAAGAAGATAGTACCAGATTAAAAAAAAAATATGTGGTAGTTCAGGCCCTGGAGAAGAACACAGCAGCTAAACATTATCTAGTCGAGATAATATACACAAGGAGCCCCTTCCTTTAAGGTAGGAGTGGAGAGTTGCAGATGATCCAGGTGGTGTATCTGCCACATTTTCCACCACACCTAACCAAGAGCTGCACAAATAGTCATAATACATTTATTGAATTCTAGTTTTGAAAATGACAACTTTTTAGAGCAGAGAATTATACTTCCAGGAAGCCTCTAGCAATATGAATCTTTTTGTGGCCATACAGATTGATTGATTGGTTGGTTGATTTTCTTTTCTTATCTTTAATTCTTTCCTTTCTTCCTTCCAATGGGAGGGCTACATGACCTGCACACAGTCCACATACTGAAAACATCTACAGTACCCTTGATTTAAAAAATGTGCAGGATACATGTTTCTGATCTTAGTCCTACAAAAAGAGGGATGCAGTTTGGTGGCAGCGCACAAAATTTCCATGTAGAAGATCTGAAATTCAAAATGTATACAAGATATTTGTTTCTGAGCTTAGTCCTATAAAAAGAGGGTTGCTTTGGTGATAGAACCCAAAATTTTCATATAGAAGATTCAGGATTCAATCCCTGCCATCTCCAGAGAAAGATGGGGGTGGGAAAATAACAAGATATCCAGAGGTTCTACTAAACATAGTTGCTAATTTCCTCTCTTCAGGTAAAATATTATTAAGATTTTAAATACAAGATGTTAAAGTATTTTAATTGTAAATGTATTTAATAATATAATGAGTTAACTTTTAACATTTGTAAGTGTTCAGAAAGAAAGCTCCCAGCTAAGACCCTGGCAGGAACTCCTTGGGTGGAATTAGGCCTAGCTAAGCCTGCAAGCCTTTCCCATTTGAGCCACATTTAGGGTGTGTGTGCTTGAGTCAAACTCCCAGAACGGAAACTGGGGGTCTCTAGTCCAAGATCTCTGAAAATCCTATTTGTCACTTATGCTTTGAGAGACATCAATACTAATGGTCAGAAAATATCGGGGGGGTGGGAGAGAAAAAACCCACACCAAAAAACAAGAAAAAGGGTTGGGGAGGTAGATATTTTAAAAATAAATGGTAAAAAAAATCGATTCTACTGTCATTGAGACAGAAGGGCAAAAGCTGATTAAAACTGCCAACGGTCTTTCCAGCTTTTGGAATAAAAAAATGGATTAAAGAACACAGTAGGAAGTATGGGAAGAGTATGGGAAGAGAAGTACAGTACTGTACACAACACACCCACAATAGACCAGAGTACTGTATTGGATTCTGTTTCACTACAGAGGATAAAAAAATTATCCTTGGACCATTCATCGCTTTTGGGCACGTTTCAGCAAGCCTCTAAAAAGCAATAATCTGTCCAGAACTGTCCCCCCTTTCCCCCTTACTCCACAGAGGCAGGAAATCTTTGCACCCTCTCCAGTGCAGATGCACTGGGACCTTCCACCAGTAGAGCCCATATCAAGGAACCTAAGCCATGATACAAATACTGAGGGGCAGAAAATGAAGGATCTTTAATATTTCTGTTTATCTGAGCGAGAGATTTCAGCACATGCTTGTTTCTTGCACTGAAGTTCTCAAGTGCTCACTTTTTTTCTCTGGATAAGACACTTTAGGGATACCCAGCCTGCTGTAGCAGATACAGTGACGGACTAGGACTCAGGAGGCCTGGGTTCGAATCCTCACTCGGCCATGGAAACTCATGCGGGGGGGGGGGGGAAGAGGTGTACTGTAAAATCACTCCTTAAATATATAACTTCTTTTTAAAACCTTTATAAGGTTGCTATACTGCTACAGTGGCAGCACGTAACAGCAAAGATGCCTTAAGCATTGTAGAATGCCTTCGTTTGAGAAGGAGAGGTCTTTAATTTCATGTGTACGGTCTTTGTATTTTCATATATTCAGAGTTAAAGGTCAATGCACAGATGAGGTAAAATACAGGATAAAGCTGGAAAAATCTAGGTTCTTTGTTAAAGCCTAGACTCAAAACAGGAGCTGCTTCTTTCCAGATTTTTCTGACACTGTGTGAAGAAAGTGGCCATGGAGGGGTGGGATTATATGGTTTAGGGGGTAGTACCCCCTTCCCAACTTCATACTCCACCCAACCCTAATTTGAAAAAAGAGAGAAAAAAAAAGAATGATAAAACACTAGTAATCTGAATATATTTTAACTACTGTACTAGTTTCCTGCTAGGATTTGTATCCACTGTGGTTGTTTTAATCTATTGATTTGTGTGATGCTGCTGCTGTTACAAATATTATGTTTATGTTATCTTACTATGTGTTTATGTTGACGGCTAGGAAAGATAACTTATCCCTCTGAGGAGTTAGAATCCATTAAATTGAAACAAGAGGTGAACAGGAGAGGTTTTAGTCTTTAAAAGACAGATATTGTTTCTGGTTGCAGGACCTTGGTTTACATGAGAGTTAGAAACAGAAAAATCAAGAAAGAATAAATGGTTAAGCTTATTCCTACAAAGGAACAAGTTTATATTCCTCTTTCAACCCCAAAATAAGTGTTAGACTACAGTACTTTGTATTAGGTATCACACCAAAAATCCCCCTCTCATAATAATTCTTTTCTATTAAAATCTCTTGTTGTTGCTGCTGTTGTTACTCAAAGCACATTGATGTGGGATGATAATGTGAGGGGACAATTATAAGCAGAGATGCTGCAACAGCTGCCCAGAGACCTTTGAGTAGTGTGGGTGGCATATAAATTAATTAAATAAATGAATAAATAAACATGAACCCCAGAATAAGCATCGCTAAGCACCCCTATCTTCAGGAGCCATGGCTCTCTGTGGGATACTGGGAGTTATAGTCCTCCCCCAAAAGTAACATCTACCCAATCTGAGGAACGCTCAGATTAACTAATAAAATAAAATATATATATAAGAAGGGAGAGCTTGGAGTCTTGAAGTCACACATCAGTTCTTAGGAAGCGTTACTGTACATGACTGACTGAGCAGCATATAGCTTTCTTGGTCCCTTTCCCCCCCGCCCCTCACAGCCGTGAGTTTAGCCCTATTTTACTTCTATTTAAATTACTGCCAAGCTTTCCAGAAGGGCTTGGAAACTTTGGTGAAAAAAACACCACAGCTTGTGCGGTTTTTATGTAAATCTGTACTAAGATTGCGTAAAAGGGATGCCTCCTGAGGTAAATCTCACTGAGGGAAAGAAGAAACCTCAGGCAGCAAGAAGGAGCATCTTCTGTGAGGCTGAGCTGGCTGTGAGGGAGAGGCGTTGAGGGAAAGTAAAAGAGCCAAGAAGGGAGGACATCTTGTCAAGTTGCCCAAGGCTTCTCCTCTGCTCAGCAAGGACAATGAGCGGAGGCTGATTTTCCCTCAGATTTTCAACCGCCCGCCATCTCTTTCCCGCCAAACTTCAATGGCCACTTGTTCGGCTGAAGGAGCCTGGCCTCCTTCTCCCCATTGGGAGACCTTGAAGTCCCCCTCCCCCATTGCCACTCCCATATCTATTTATAATATCTATTTGCTAATTTTCTTCTTATAAAACTGAGAGAGGAAGCCTATGCCAGCCCACAAATCTGACTGGAATTCAACTGCTCTGAAATCTTTTTTGAGGCAAGAGAAAGGAAACTGCTTCTTCCTCAGTAATGAGGGAATTGCACTCTGCACCTGCTCAGGGACACTCTTTATCTCTTCCTAATACATTACATGGTTAAGCCTGGCTATTGAAAACACATACCAGGGCTTAGCAGTTGACACACAAAAAATGGACACTGGAGCAAATGAGCTCTTTACCCAAATTATAGAGGGGAAGTATCACCTCTCTTAATTTTAATTTAGGGATTTCAGAGGGAGTTCTGTTCAACCTGTCCCCATCCATCTTAGGGGCTCCGTGTGGTCCAAAATATTTTGTTGCCTGAAAGGAAACAGCAAATATCTCCCGACCATCCAAGCCCTAGTGCATAATATCCCAAATGAGGCAAACTACTACAGCTCATGGGACATATAATCTGACAAACACCTCTCCTTATCTGTAGTGATAAGAATGAAGTAATGACCAATGTAATCGTCAGCAGTTTGCTACTCTTTCATGACACTCGAAATCAGGATGTTGAGGCTGCTTCCTCCCTTTACCTAATGGCAGGGCTGGGGCTAAGCCTTTGGGTGCCCCCCCACCAAAAAAAAAAATCATATCTGAATTTGTGGCCATGCTGAGTAGGGTGACCAGATCTCAAACTTATGGTTCTGAGATTCAAGATTCAAGGTCTCTGGATTTTTAGGATTTAGCCCTCATTCTCTAAGATTAGAGGGCTAAATCCTAAAAATTATTCTCTAAGAGGCTGCTGACCTAGCGACTCTGTAGTTGAACAATTTATACGCTTATAATACCAAGGAGCTAACGTATCTTGCCTTTCCTTCAGCTCCGGACAAGTACGTGGAAAACAGCTGATTAAGATAATATGGCTATGACTCAAGTGTGGCATATAGGGCCAAAGCATAAAACTTCAAAGGTAAAAAATAAAAAAATAAAAAATGACTAGTACTAATATACTGAAGATCCATTACAGGGTATTGATTTGTCCTTTTGAACTAATAGAGAATATGTCTCTGTTTGTTTCAGGAATCCGCTCTGTTTCCTAACAAGATTGCCTCTGAGCAAGAGTCTATGGTTTTGGTCAAAAGATTGCTGGCGATTTCTGTCTCTTGTATAACTTATCTCCGAGGGCTCTTCCCAGAAAACTCTTACGGGACACGCTATTTGGATGGTAATATGTGCAATTTTCGATCCTTTGGCTATTGTCAAAATTTTTAAATTTATATTCAAAGTTTTTTTTTAAATAGTACTGATAACTAGGTATAAAGCCACAAGGTTTAAAGGGACTATTTTGTGCTAGCTGCAAATCAGCTCATAAACACTGTTTAAGCCTTTATCGTTTCATTTCATCCACAGACATGTGTCTAAAAATCCTTCGAGAAGATAAAAGCTGTCAGGGCTCACTACAGATAGTCAAGTGGTAAGAAATAAAATAAGACCAAGAAAATCCCAAAGCCAAGTGGCTATATTCAGCTCCAACTGTGCAGAAATTAAAAAATATATTACAATTTAAATTAATCTGGCATACATTTTGCATCCCAGAGTCCTTTACTTTGTAAGCTATAAGATCTGAACTTCATCTGACAGTTTAGAATTCCTTACTTCTGTACATCTTCTGATACTTATCCATCATCATTTCTGCTCTGGTAGGATTCAGGGTTGCTTTGATGCACTGGAAAAGAACTATGTAAGTATTAATTTAACTTAATTAATATTCAAACTTTGTTTGAGATATCATGGGTTTTATTTTATCCCAAGATCTCAGGGAACAACATATGTAGTAATTAATTGCTCTTCATCCTATACAATTAACAACCATACAAAAGAAAGAAGTCCATCCTAAATTGTATGTTAAAATCTCAGTCTTTACTGCTATACTTTTAGTTGAAGATGATTGATGAAAATAACCAGAAATCAAATTTGCATACCATCATCTTTGCATGTTGTGACTTTAGAAGAAATTAAAGTTTTAAGGCAGACTAGTATTTATATTTTTATCAAGCGATTTTACTCACTCGTTATACATTTGAGTCCCCAAGAAAAGAGAGACCAAATATTACAGAAACTATGGAACTGTTGCATTAATTTCCCATGCGAGCACAGTAATGTTCAAGATTTCACAACAGAGGCTTTTACCACACACAAAGCAAGAAATCTTGAATATTCAGGCTGGGTTTAGAAAAGGAAGAGGCAATATTGGAAATAGATGCTGGATACTGGAACATGCCAAAACGATTTCAAAAGAATATCAGTTTGTGCTTTATAGTTAGACTGAGCTTTATATTTAGCTTGTCTAGGCAGGATAATTAGAGTGGACTGGATCATGCTTGGAGATCACTAATTCAGAGGAGTACCATAAATCAGAAACAACTTGACAGTACAAAACAACAACAGAAGAAGGAATTTCCCCAGATTTGCCTTGCATGACAAAGTGAAATTCTTTTTTCTATATAATTTTAAGCTTTTGGGAGAATAATCCCCCATTCTGGAATAGTGAAAAAGAAGAGGGAAAGGCTTACTGTTAAGTGATTTAATGTGTATGCTCCCATGTACTTAATCAGAATGCCCACATGATGTCAGTAATGTTCTTCACAAACACATTAAACGGCAACAAACTCCTGTTATCAGTTGAATCTAACAAATGTATTAAAACAGAGGCTACATGGAGGAAAGAAAATAATGTAAACTTCCCATGCACTCCAGCAGTCTCCCTGTTACATGACTGCTTGCATAAGCAATATTGCATGCAATGGAAAAGCAGACATTCTACAGGGAGGTTGCTGAACCACGCAACAGACTACTATCCTTGAGCTTTTGTGTCTGGCTGACCTTGTCAAGAGCACTTGACTGCATCTGAGGTTTGAAGGACACGGTTCCTCACCGTTTGGGGACATGCCCACTTCATCAGGTGCATGAAATGCAGCGTGAAATTGTAGTGAAATGTACAAGGGCCGCATGCGGTCCAGGTCGGCTCATAATGTGGCCCAGTGCAATTTTTTATTTTTAAAAAAATTCAAAAATTTCAAGTTACACTGCCGGTGCTTGTGGCCAGAATGCGGCTGGGGCACATCACAACGGTAGGGGGGAGAGAGGGAAGGAAGGAAGGAGTGGGAGGGGAGAGAGGGGTTGTGTGACTGCATTGCGCCATCCCCATCAATAGGTGGACCCCCTCCCAGCCCCATAAAGCCACCAGAGTCGAAGCTGGCAGCCTCTGCTGTCTGAGATCGCAGCTGCCGGTAAGCGCCCTTGGAGCAGGGCTGCAGAGGATGGCTAGGGCTGCCCCCCATGCGGCCCAAACCAAATTTATGTGTGGTCCAAACCAAATTTTCATCTTCTAATGTGGCCCAGGGAAAGTGAAAGGTTGGACACCCCTGCTCTAGATGTCCATCCATGCTTTAAGTTGCCACATTCTTCTTCTTTGCCGCACAGTTACAATACCATTCCTTTAGAAATTATGTGAATTCTGTGTATTCTGTTAATTATGTGAATTCTGTGTGGGAATTTCTTCCCCATACTGCACGATACTGAGTAGGATTTGATCAGGACCAAATGAGGAAATAGTTAAAGGATCCACCTCCTTGCATGGTGTTGTCTCAGGCTCTGATCAAGCGTTCCCCATGGCTGCTAATTATAGTTTTAAATTATATGTATAATATTATGTGTATGAAAATATAGTGTCATGTGATTTTTGGCCTCAGTTGCTTAGACTGAGGCCAAAATTTTGCATTGTTCAAAGATCAAATTTTTGGTGCCCATTCAGATAAAGAGAGGGACCCAGACTTCCTCTCCCCCCCCCCAACCCTGAACTCTGGGGAATAGCACCAGCTTAAGGAAAACAATGGCTACATTTTAAAATGAAATGCAGATTGTTGACAGTTCCTTTGTTTTTGTTTTCCAGCTGCGTATGGCTATCTTGGCAGTAAGTAGCAAAAGGAAACCAATGTGTAGATAATTTCCTCTTCTTTGGAAAGAGTATAGCATAGAGTCATAAAATCAGAGATCTAGGGAGCTGGAAGGGACCCCCAAGGATCATTGAGTCCAGCCTCTTGTCAATGGCAGGAAATCCACATCTTAAAACATGACTGACCATCTGTGCTTAAAAATCTCCAGTGAAGGAGAGCTGCTGCCTCTCCACTCACACCAAGCACTCTGTGTGTGTCAGTGGAATCGATTGGATTTGCTCCATCCAATCTGAAATTTTACCTCCTTACTGCAACCAAGATTTGAAGGTGGAGGTAGCTTTATAATGTTTTTTCCTACCCCCACTATAACTACTTTAAACTAGTAGTAGATATAGAGCAATGTTTCACATACAGGAGCCAAGGCTTAGTCTCTTCCATCTTCAGGCAGAGCTGGAAAAGACCTCCGCCTTAAACCCTGGAAAATGTCTACCATCAGTGTAGGCACTGATAAACTGACTGAACCATTGAACTGCATATGGCAGCTTCCCATATTCTTTTGAACGTATTGTGCCAGTTCCACAAATGGCATAATTTCAGGCCTATACTGGGGCAATGAGTGGATTCAACATCCTACTGACGATGGTATGTTTTGATTTTCATCATATTGTAATTCCCTACTATGTATCTTCATTAAAAAGGAACGTATGAATATTAAGTGAAATGAAAACTGAATTAATCTAAAACATCACTGTTATCCTGAGCCAGCCAACGACTTCAGTGTTGCTTGCCTATATGAAATCCTTAATCATCTCTCGATTGTTTTGGAGTGGAAAAAGAGGATACCAGGATTCCTTTTTATCATCTTGAGATTTTTTGCATGAGTAAAATTATCTTCCCTTATTTTGCCCTCTGTTTTGGTTTAAAGTTTTAATCTCCCAGTTCCCCCTTTGCAAGCATTTGGGAAAACTGGTCATGAGAAAGGATTCTCCTTGTAGAATTCAGCCTATTTTTGTCACATAGTGGTCAAAAAAGAAAACTATTCCATAACTTTGCATTAGAAACCATTGTGGTGTGTTATAATAAATCCAGTCATATACACTTAGCTTGTCCAAGGCCATACAAGTTGACTCACCTCTTACATGGAATAGCAAGGAATTGATCTGCAAATAAGTACACAACTCTCTGAGCTATCCAACCAGACTTAATTTTCCAGAACCTAACTTCATTATGGAGTCCCAGACTGGAACAAATATGAGCAATTTTCTGTTCAGATTTCTGAGAACCACAAAGTATTCTGGAGCCTAGAATGCAGAATGCTTTGTTTCATCTTACTGTGACAACTCAAAAGGCAACACTAACACAATCTATTTTCTTAAAACAGATATATACAAATCCCAAAGACCCTGAGGTAAGAGAAAGTGACAAAGTATAAATGACAAGTAAATCTGTTTTTGTGTTCATGTCAGCCAGGATTGGTTTCCAATCAAATGTAAATCAAATTAAGGAACCCATTTTAGATTGTGATAGTAAACAACCCAGCCACCACATCCAGCTAGTGAATACCTATTTGCTTCTTTCAGTACAAGCAGCCTCTCACATATTTCTGCCCTGTTTAATTGATTTGTTTTCTCATATATTACATAGTTACTTGTCACTTCCAATACCATTTAAGCTACCTCCGCTCTATAGTAAGCACTGAATGTACCTGTCAGATAGAATTAATGTAGCCTAATAAAAGGTCTCAGTACAAGTGGGAATGCATGTTATTTAGTGAACAAACCCAGGATTTCCTATATAACATACAGCAAACGTAAAAAATGGAGCTGTCCTTAACATAGCACATTAAGGATATCTAAGGACAGTGATCAATTGAATGAGTGAGGGAAATTTCAAGAGACTGTGCACTTGTTTTGACACTAAAAGGTTGTAAAGCAGTTTCTGAAATCTCATGTGGGAACTGGATTGTGGTCAGAACCTCCCTTGCAGAGAACGCTCCAGACATTTTGCTCCCCCTGCCATCCCTAGCATCTGTTATGGTTGCCTCATCCTGCCCTTTTGATGGCCAGAAGTCTTTTTCCTTTCCATCCTGCAGTGCATGACTGAATTCTACCAGTTCAGGTTCAAGTATTTGAAGAATGGACCTCATATGGACTTTGTTCGGTAAATCTCTTAGTTTAAGTTAGGCTAATTCTTTCAATTTACCGGTAACTTCTGGAAAATGCACACTGAGTAAATTCTTGGAATATGGACAACTATTACATGTGCGGGCTTTTATTTTATTTTACTTTGTACTGTTTCTGTGGTGCATTTATTGTGCTTTTGCACAACAAGCCTATGGATGATACCATATATTTCTACAAAATTCAAACTGAAACTGTGTGTCTTCTTCCAACAGCACAAATTTAGAATAGAACAGAATGGAATAGAATAGAATTTTATTATACAGTATTATATTATTCTTGATTATTTTTCATAAATCATTTGAAAAGTTTTCAATCATGATTTGTGAGGAGAGAAAACTGGTCATGCAATTTCTCTCTTTCTCTTGTGGATGGCAAGATGAGCCACATGGTTCTTTAGACATTAGTTCTGTTGTAAGTAAATGGTTCTTACAGACTTGGCACATTCTCTCCAATAGCAGTCCATCTGCTTCTGCGTTAGACCCTTATTCTTTAGATGGGACTCTCGGAGACTTAAGTTCAGAGTTCTGGCAAATGATTATTCATAATACTTTACGTGGAGGTGATGCTTTTTCATAGTCATGGATTTAGTCTTGATGACACATTTTGTATTCTAGGCATCTGTCTTTTCTCCTCCAACCTGCCTTTCTTCTTTATCTATCTTGATTAAAGTAGTGAAAACACTCTGTGGGCTTTTTTTTATTTTTCCAGTAAAATGTGTCATTGGGTGTTCTATATTTGCCATTGGCCTCAGTGATGTTGTTTGTTCTTGCTAGAAACCCTTTTCCTGCCATTGTGGTTTCTATTGTAGCTGAGAACGTACTATCCTAGCTGTCTAAAACGGCTGCTTGCATAGCCAGCATATACACGCACTGGCTTTTACCACTGTAACTACACTGTTCAGTGTGGCAAGTTCATTCTGACACAATGGCCATCTTTTGTAGTCCCATCACAGCAGGTAGCTGGAGTTTTCAGGTTGTTCTGCATTACACAGTTTCTATAGGATGCTTTCTATTCCAGAAGACTAGCTGTCACATATTGAAGCAGCTGGAGTCTCCATATCAAAAGAACTACCAATCGGAACAACCTATTTGAGTGAGCAGTGTAGTGTTGGAATTATGAATTCATTCAAATCATGGCTCTGCTAACATGAAGACAAAATGGAAAAAGCCCCTGATAATGACTGCTTAGTTCACACAACTAGAGCTGCAGCCTCACATGAGTTTGAGCCGTTCACATCGCATTGCTATTACGAATATTCTCTTCAGATTAGCAGCTATACCTGAAAAGCGGAGCTGGCCTGACTGGCAGTTACACCATATCTTGTAAATGACATGCTACTTATGTATATACTTACAATGACAATAAATTATATTATTATTACTTTAGGTGCAGAATCATAAGGCTTTCTCATATTTTGCACTTGCATACATTGCAGTGCTACTCAGGCTTAGCATCTCTTGCGTGTGATTGGTGCATCTATTTTCTGATACAATGGGTTACAGGATGATAATGGGGTTTGGTACCACCATTTTCCCAGTAGCGGTTGAGGCTGTCTCCTTTTTAGTTAGTTTTATGGCTTAACACTGAACCATATGGACTAGGATAGGTTCCGACTTCTGTCTTGTTTTGGTGCTAGCACTCAGGTGAGCTCTACAAATGGAGCAAGCAGTGAAGAAGTTAAGGAAGCCAGCATCCTGCTGATCCGCAAACTTTACATCTTAATGCAGCATCTTGGACCACTGCCTAATGATATAACACTGACCATGAAACTGTTCTATTACAAAGATGGTGAGTAGTGAAGGTTCTCCTGGTTTGTTCCCTTTGCCCGGTCATAGTACATGTTTCCCAGGATTAACATCCAACTAAAAAAAGAGAGGAAAGCTGCTGTCAGAAGGTATGTCAAGACAATTAGATGGGAACCAAACTGGTAGTCAAGGTGAGAAGCAGAGGGGTATGGACGAATAATGCGACCATCGCCCAGCATGTAAAGCAAATGTTGAAGGACTAAGCCAGAGTCAGTGGTTCAGAAGAGTCAGAAAAGCAATCCTTAGCTTGCTTTTATGGCAGGTTACTAATAATCATCATGTGCTGTCAAATCAATTCTGACTTATGGCAACCCTTTCCAGGATTTTCCAGGTAGAGAATATGCAGAAGTGGTTTCCCTTTCTTCTGGAGGTGCCCTAGGGCTACAGCGCAGTTTGCCCAAGGCCACACATGCTGGCTCTCTTCCCAAAAGAGACAATGGGGAATCGAACTTCCATTCATACCTAAACCACTGAGTTATCCCGAGAGCATTACTTTTCTGTCAAGTTACTCTGGTAATACAGAGTAAGGCAAATAGGCTGGATTGCCAGCAATCATTCCTCAGGAGCCTTGAGATGAGAAGCAGGCCAACTCCATGCGTTCTCTTGAGAGAAATTTCCTTTTGGTTGCTTCTCTCCCTGAATTATTTGCAGTGAAACTTGCCACTTGATGACGTACCTGAATTTGCCCGTTTCCCTTTTCCCTCTCCTCTTCCTTTTTTCCTTTTGTGCCATGTCTTTTACCTTGTGAGGCTGGAATTGGAAGCAGGGTCAAGCCTGTTTGTTAGTGGTTTTGTAAAAACAACTTTAAGAAAGATTTTAGCTGAAGACGGAAGGAAAAATGTTATAAATGAAGAAATAAAAATATGTGTTGCAAAGAGGTACAAAAAGGACAGGGGCTAACTGATTAAGCCACAGGACTCAATGAACTGACCACTGTTGAGGTTTGCTCCCTCTAAACCACCTAGCCTTCTGCTTCCTCCAGAATACTGTATTTGCTGTATTTTCTTGCAAGCCCTATAACTAACACACAGGATTTTGTGAATGTAATCTCTTGCAGTCACACCTAACAATTACCAGCCCCCTGGTTTTAAAGAAGGCAATGACTCAGACTCCCTGCTGTTTGATGGTGACCCCGTGAATCTCAAAGTAGGGGCGGTCTCTACCGGGTTTCATGTCCTGAAAGTGAGAGTGACAACTGAGAGCAAACGGATGGGGATGCTGGAGAGCAATTTAGTTGAGGAGAATGGTCCCACCGAGATCTCCCACCAGGGATTAGACTTTGATGAGGAAGAAGAGGAGAGCAGCACCGAAGCACAGGAGCAGGTCATTTGAAACATAATTTCCCTGTGTCTGTTGTTTGTACTTGCAGTGAGAGATCTGTCAAATACATCGGCATAGATTTAGAACGGATTTTTGTGGCTGTGGCCAACCTTTCATCCCTGCCTGAAGACAGGCTATCCTATGTAACACACATCTCCCTCTGTGCCACCCAAGAAACATCTGTTGTTATGCTGGGAAGTTCTTTCCAACACAGCATACCCAGCTGTTTGGTTTAGATTTGTATACACTCTACTGGTTGGAAATAGCATGGGTCTGTGGCAGGACCTGTCTTGATAGTTATTCTACCTTGTCATGAAACCTGCACCACTCTACTTCTGTGGAGATGACTAGACATTTCTAGCAGAAAATTCTCCATACCACCACTAAGTTTAGGGAAAGCCTTAATACTTGTAGTTAAATCCAGGAGAAATCTGCCCTGTAGCTGTGATTATACCGTATGTACTTGTAGTCCCGTGGCTTCTTTGGCGAGTTCCATGCTTTCATAATCTTATATAAAAGGACCTGAAAGTCTAATACTTAAAATAAGTGAATAGTTGTTAAATCTCTGTACTGAATTGAATGAAGAACTGTAAATTCTGTATTGTAAATGCTTCTGTATAGAATATAATTCTGTATTGCAAACTGTTTTACAGCACAACTGTGAGGCATCCTGTGTAAAGGTCGATAAAAAGAGAAAGCATAAAAGGATTGCAGAGTCAGATAAGAAACACATTTCACCCTTGCATCCAAAGAAAACAGGTAAAGGCTCTTCTTTTTTTATAAAAGTTGAGAAATTTATATTTTGCCTATTTCTGGCATTGTTTTTCAGCTAATTCAGCTGCTTGTTTCCGCCTGCTGGTTGATTGGGGAGTTTCCCAGATCAGATGTGGGTAACTGCCGCTGCCCCCCTGTGACCAACAGGAGTTCTCCCCCAATTCACCACCTGTTCGGGATGGTTTTAACCCCATGGGGGGGGGTCCCAAACAGATCAGACCTCAGCCCAGGGACGGAACTCCGTTTTCCTGCTGCTGCCTCGTCACAGGATCAAGCCAGAAGCAGGAGTAGGCTTTTATGTGGCCAGCATCTTCCTAAAGAAATAATATTGAACATTTCTAGTGTTTTTATAATATTAATTTGCAAACATGCACATTCAAGAGGAGGAACTAGGCAAAACCCCAGGTGGGCAGGCTTCCCTAAAGCAGCATCAGTTCCTCAAGAGCAGAAACATGTCCTCAAAGCACCTCAAGGACCTTCTGCTCAGATGGTTGGGTCAGCCAGCCTCTCTTCTTTTCTCCCCCTCTACCCTGTTTTTTTCGACGTTCAGTTTGTTCTTCCCCTTCGCTTCTCTCCTCAAATTGAACATGCAACACAGAAGTTTCAGGCAGACCCTGGTTGATCATACCAATAATTGTGTTACTCATCAGTGGTTAAGGCAATTGAGCAAGCTATTAAACGAGTGCTTTTATGTGGATGTCTCTAAGTTTACAAACCAAAATACAATTGCACAACCTATATTCTTGAACATATTATTTATTAACGAATATTATCACCGTTTGCAAAAGGTCCAGCATTAAAAGAGATATATTTTAATGAATAACCCATTTACTTGGACATTGGGGCTCTTGGCCAGGCAATTTACAACTTTTTCTCCTTGCTTGCCTATATCAATTTGAATAACCCACAACAGTTGAGTTGCTTTGTAGATGTTGATTGTGCTAATAAACTGGCACTAGCAGCAGCACCACTACTTCCTCATGGACAAAAGTACTGTACATAGAATATTTTCAGTAAAGGGATTCCTGAGTTTGTTGACAAGAGGAGAAATGGTGCCACCTAAAGGCTCTCTCAATAAACAGTATTCTAGTACGGAAATGAAAATAGGAATTAGGCAGTTTATAAACATGTTAGATTGACAGCTCATAGTACTGCTAACTAAAAAGCACTGGGAACAGGGTTTTGTTTTTTCTTTCTTTCTCTCCTTAATGAAAATTTATGTGGTTAAAAAAAAAAGCAGTTGGAAAATATATTGTCCTTTCGCTTTCCTGTGAAATTCTGTGAATGAAAGAAACAAGGCAACTATGTTATAAAATCTTTATCCTGAAGCCCACACATATGTCAGACGTCCGCTATACACTGAAGCATTTTGAGAATTGCCCTTTGTCTTTGAGTTCATATTCCACTGAGGTATAGATTCTCTGGATAGACTCAGGTTAGGTGTTATACCTGGGTCACTTTTGGTAGTGGAGAAAATAAAGTACTACTTTTTAAAAGGACAAACTAGATCCAAATGGTAAAATGATCTGAGTATCAACATCCCAGCCTTAATTATAATTGCTTAGAAAGAAGTCCCCTTGATTCCGATTAAATCTCATTGAATGGGACGACCAGTTCACTAAACAGGAAGGATGTCCATGCACAAACGCTGTAAATGTCATTTCCCTTGCACAGTGGCCGGTTATGTGAGCCATCTCAAACAGAATTTTGCCTTTGTGTTTGTTATTTTTGAATGGAAAGTATTCCTAAATTTGCCTTTATTCGTTGGTAATGTTGCTTAGGTGATCTTGGTCTTGGTCTCCACTGACACATCCTTACACCTGAGGATCTTTTCTAGTTCCTCCATTGGTGATAACTCTGTTATTTTTCAAGGATCTTTTTAAAATTCTTCAACAATTCTTTAATTATAATTTTTTTTTAAATTGGCGTATCTGAGATGATAATGTTAATGTTTCAGAAACGTCTAGCAAGTCTGGAATAGGAGAAAGAGCGCCTTCCGTTAAGTCATGTCACCAGGTTAGTGCCACTTCATGGTAAATAAAACAAAGTTCCATAAGCAAATTCCATGCAGGCAACATATTTATTACAACAAATGCAATTTAAACAAAACTGGGATAAAATATCATGGCCGATTATCCAATTTGGGAGAAGAAATTCAATCCAATAGTTACAAAGATTTGTTTTTAACTTTAGGAAAACCAGAACTGTTCTTTGGTGAGTAGAGAACAAAAGTAAGCCTTAATAGTTTTCTACCAGTATAGCAGAGGTGACTCACTAGGACACTAGAAATCTCCCCCAATATGAATGTATATAATAGAATCTTTATGTATCAGGAAAGAGACTGCCATGCGTGTAGGTAAGCCCTATAAGGGTCATTCAGTGGGTAATCTGGGAAGAGCAAGAGCTTTGCTAGAAGTTTCAGTCTTTCCTCCTCTTGCATTCTTGTCTCTGTCGCATTCTTCCTTGAATCAGCAGTCTGGATCTGCTGACTCATTGAACTCACATTGAGCAGTGGTCATCATTAAAATGCCCCGACTCATGCTTTCCCTGGATCTGTACTTGACAAATCAGAATAGGAATCAAAAGTATGTCAGTATTTGGGAGTGGATTCCTGTTCCCAAGCAGCAGCCCCTTCACATCCCAGTCTCTGTGTGAGTAATAAGAACACAGAGGTCGGTGCCTGATCCACCTGTGCCCTTCCGGTGGCACTCCAACCCATTTCTTGCCTGGGTTTGTGGTGGTATTTGTGCCTGCATCTCCATGAAGAAAATACATTTCCACAAATGGAAAAAAAGGCAAATGGCTGTAAACTGGAGTGACAGTACAGGGTACACAACATGGTTAATTTGTGGGACTTTGTTAAGATTTTACTTTTGCCCACTCTTCTGGCAGTTGCACAAAGTCCAGCGAGCACAAAGTCCAGGTGGGTTATGCACCACCACAAAGAAAAGGTGAAGGAGGGAGGGATGAAAGGCAGACCCCGTCACACAAACTCTGACCTGGCCAATAGAAGAGGAATGTGAGCACTTACCCACACTTTCACACACAGAGAATCTTATGTTGTAAGCCGCCCAGAGACCTTCGGGTAGTGTGGGCAGCATACAAGTTAAATAAATAAATAAATAGTAATCTAACTAAGTTAGATAATGGCAGTGTGGGGGGAGGGGCAAAGAAAATTCTAGAATATGAATTCTAGTTAGCTATGAAAATGCAGATTTTTCATTTTGCACTGGTGGAGCCACGGCTAGGGCATGTATTCTGCATGAGGCCTCATTTTTGCCTCTTGTCTTTGGTCAAGAACTTTTAACGTCCCTGACTTTTTTTTGGGGGGAACACAAGAACACAATGGAACACAAATGATTTATAAGAGTGTTGCTCTTCTTCATGAACAACCAGCAGACAGATATTTGCTATGTCCTAAAATTGTACAAATGCTCTGATTTCATCCATTTGTGTACATTTGTATACCCCTGGTCCTTTCTTTATGGTGCCAAGTTCATTACTTTCCACCCCCAAAAATAAACCTTTGGGTTCTTGGGTCCATCTTTTCAGTGAGGAAACGGCTTCCTGCTTTGAAGAAACACTTGACCCTTGGGCAGGGTCATTTGGACTACTTCAGGGAAAAAGGAAGCAGATCACTAGACAAAAACAGCACATTTGCCTGGAAATGCCATCATTTTGTGGATGATTCATTCATTCTCTTCCATATCAAAGGGACTTTCCCTTCCTACTGTCTCACTAGGAAGTAGATAAACTGAACAGATAAGCCCATAGCTTTGTAGACTCAGAAGGATAGCAATGAAAGAAAACCACAGTCCAACACTGTGGCTGAGAAACTATGGTTCAGATTGTACAAACTTCAGCAAAATTTAAGCAACTGAGGCCAGAAACAAAACAGCATTTTATAGTTGAGTCTCTGTCTTCTTCCTTCATAACTTAGCATAACCCCCAAGTTGAGTTACTGTAATTTAGCCATTAAAGTCCTTTTATTATCTTTATTAATATATTTGTTTATTTGTTGATTGTTAACATGTTTAGTTGCTAATTCTGTTGTTTTTGTTTCAAAATAGTGGCAGAGTTTATTTCCTTCTTGCTCCCCACCCTACTGCTTCCACCATTCCCCCCCACATAGTTAGCACTAACAGAAACCTATGGGAAAAGTTTGTCTATCTGAAAATCCCTGTACTGTTAGGCCAGGGTTAGAAACATTTGCTTTCTAACCATTTGAGGTTTCCTGTCTTTCTAAAAAATTGTTTTACTTTCTGGCGAAGGTAAAATAATGTTTATGTATCATCTAGAGGAAAGAACTTGGGCCTTGAAAATAACATTTCTGCAAAGGAAATGTGGTTGTTGTGGTTGCAGTGCTTCACTACGTATACTTGTATAAAACTGCAAACTGTGGGCCAAGAAGCTTCCATGGGAAGAATCAGTGTAGAACATGGCTGTATAAGGTTTCATGTAGTATATCTAAGCCTCGCCATTTTGAATGTCTTAGACATTTAAGCTGACCTTTGGAGATGAAATATATCTCTTCGTCTTATAATTCATTGTTAGATAGTTCTGTGGTGGGGAAAACGTCAGCTTATGGCCAAGAACATGCAAGAGTGACCTGCTGCAGTGTTACATGGAAGTGGTGCCATAGCAGTGAGGGCCACACAGTTTTCTTAGAAATGGACTACAATGCCTGTCCTCATGAGATCCAAGGGAATGCAGAGGAGAGGGTATGTGACTGGTGTGTCTAACCTGGGACCCAAATAAAGTGCACGGCCTTTGCTCACCTCCAGGCTGGGTTACATAATAACGTGTTGCCTTATATAGGTGACTCCTCATGAAGTCAGTCCAGAAGCTTCATCTAGTAGAGCATTTGACAGCTAGGATTGTGACTTGTCTGAGTTACAGCAGTTCTGAAAGAATTACCATTGGCTGCTTATTTTCTTCCAAATCCAATTCAAACTGCTGCTGCTTACCTTTCGAGCCCTAAACAACTGGGCCTAAATGCTAAATACTTTTAGGTAGCCACAGGGTTGAGCCCTTTCAAATCCCTTCAGCAAAAAAGAGCATTATGAGGTGCAAAGCAGAGGACTTTTTTGCAGTGGCACCTCAACTCTAAAATATATTGTTGAGTGATATTACATTTTTTTTAACTGCTAGATGACTATGTTTCCATTTGCCTGGAAATTTTATATGGTTTTAGTGGGTTGATTAATTTTTCTTTTGTACTGCTCCTTCTTATTTTGTGACTGGATTTTGCAACACTTTATTGGTGTAGTCTCTTATCTGCATAATCTCCATGGTACCTGTTTTTGCAAATGAAGAGCAGGACAGAAAAGTTTAAACTTAATCAGTAAAATCTACAATTTCATTATTCTTTTCTCGTTTTTTTGGTGATACTTGCAGGGATGGAAACAGGATTTTGTGTCTAGCCAGGAGGAGGGAAGTATTCTGATAAAGAAGAGGAAAGTCAGCACACCAGTTGATCTGATTACTGCAGTTCACAAATTATGATGACCACAAGATGTTGAGCTTTAGCATCCTTCCTGTAGAACGTATTTTCTGTTTTAGTTAACGCTTCATACTCAGAACATATCGATATTTTTAAGTGCCTATATTCAATTTCCTGTTTCAAATTACAGTATGTTTGGCACAGAAAAATCAAGAAAACGTATGTCTGAATAGTGTGCCTCTTCCATGATGTTATACTGTCAGTTTTTATGCCACAGTGCTGGAAAATCTTCCATGTTTTCCTTAAATGAAATTTCCATTTATTTCAATTTAGACTTTCTCTGTCTTCTGATTAAGTGCCATTCTGAATGTCATGTTCTGGAAACAAAAGTTGGTCAGTTAATGGGAGGACACCCATTAACAGCCTAGATCCCATTTCCTATAAATATCTAGCCCTCATTTCTTCAAGCATGTGAAAGTTCCAGATGCTGCTGCTGTTTAATGGCTTTCTTCAGAGGAAGAACATTCTGGAGGGTTGAACTGTTTTGGTTCTTTTTTAAAAAATACAGTGTATTTATAAATATGCAGAGAACAACTGAGCAGCACTAAGAAATAGGCTTATCTTTAAACTGTTTTCCCCAAGATGCCAACATGAATTTATAGTCCTCCAAAGAATGCTTCTTGCAAAAAAGCCAAACATCCCTCATTTCTCCATTGTATATCCGCTGTAAACTGTGGATCCCTTTTCACATCTAGGTGAGATACATACATACCAAAAAGCACTACGTCCTCAAGGTGCAGAATGTCCATTTTCACTCGGAAGTACAGTAAGCACCATGACTAGGTAGTACCAAGAGACACGCATCCAGAAGCGTCCAAAGATAAGTTCAGTTGAGGATTTTGTCTGCAAGTGAGCCATTCCACATGGAAATAGCAGGGAAATATGAGGGACAGCCATTGAGAAACCTATAATGCATGGCACACATACAGAAAACCTGGAAATAATCAGATTTCAGGAAGAACACTCATTCAGAGACCAAGCGTTGAATAAGAAGAAGCTGATATTTGTATTTCCTGAGGATGAAATTCTCTGTCATCACAATGGATTTCCTGTCCTTGAGAACAACTAGAGTTCTTTGTTTGAGGAACACCAGCAATATAGCTGTGCAGCAGTTCACATGGATGCACTTTTGCCTTGACTTTCAGCTTCAAAATTTCAGGAGAGTTCATCACACAAGGTAATATTCTCTTGAATGTGGAAGGCAGTCTCCCCCCCCCCCGCTTCATGGTATGAAACAGGAAACAAGTGTCTGTATATGTGAAATGCTGAATGGGCAATATAATTGTCTAAGGGGTTTAAAGTCTGAATCCAGCCACCAGGGTCTACGTAGACCCTTGATCTGATCCAGCAGGGCCCATCCAATTCACTGCTGATCTAGTAGAGAATGTTATTGTAATTCTCCTCCGTACTAAACTGCTCCCAAATAAAGTAACATTTCAAATCTGGCTTCTGTCTGCCCAGGCATGGAAGTCTTGCTCCTGTGGTGATAATTCTCAGAATTACCTTCAGCTAATCCCACAACCAGTTTCACGGAGGCATGGTTATTATTACCCTCTGGGCAATAATACACATAGCTGTAAAAATGGAAAAAAAAAAAAACCAAGAAGTTGTAACACATGCTAGTAAAGCTGTTTTATAAGAAAAGTCATATAAACTCTCCCCTTTCATCTGTCTCCAATGATAAAATTATAGTCAGCAGGAGTGACATGACCGCTGACCACGAATCCTGTGTGATGCAAATTAAGGTCTTCTACAGGTTTGATCAGGAAACGGGTGAGCAAAGGGGAACTTTTTTTGTGGTCACCTTCGACTATGAATATAGTCCCTTATGGCAACCCTTCGCGGAAACCTCACATCTCCATTCATAAATGTTTCATACTTCCCTAAATACCCAGGTATTGCTGATCAAGTGAAAGCAGCACCTCACTGAGACTTTTGCTGGGAAAAGCATCGAAAGGAGCTAAAAACCCTGCAAGCCACTTCCTTACACCTTGCATGAGCAACAGGCAAATATGACTGTATCGTCTGCTGCTGAGAACCTTTCTACTGATTTACAGAATTGCTCATTGTGATTGAAAACTTTTGCTTTTGGTCAGAGACCATCATTGCCACCCCCAGGCTTGGAAAAGAGGCCTGTACATGGAACCCAGAATTGATTGTAATTCTTGTAAACAGCAATAAATATGCAAAGGCAGGCAATGCCTCTGTCTGTATCTTTAATTGTGGTACAAAAGGGGATTTCACCCCTTACCTATATTTGCCAGAGATGTCTCCTCTGCCCAACTTTCACTCTTTCAGGAGCCTAGTCTATCCTTCCTACTTTGGGCCAACTCAACTGTATTTGACATTTCCATTTCTCAGTGAGTAACCAGACTTCCCCAAGATCTCTGGTGTACGTAAGGCATCCGTGGCTTCGCCCACCTGGTTCCCACCCACCACTACCTAACCGGGCACCACTGGACAAGATTGATTCACCACCGCACAACTCTTTCATTGGTTTCAGTTCTTCCACAATATTGTAGTCATAAAATAGCTGTGACATAGGTCTGGCAGTTGTACCCTTGCATGAAGCCCTATATGAGAGATCATGATAAATTGACAACAAGGAAGCACTCCTAGTAGGCCCATGGCCGGTGGGGAGTTTTTTCCAGTAATATTAGAGGCCACTCCCCAAGTTTTCAAATTTTACTTAACAAAAAACTCCAAAGAGGATTCTTTCACTGTTTTCTTTATGGGGTTTTTAGGCACATCAGGGAGACAATACAGTATTCTATTCAGTTTCTTAGTACATCTCTGATTCCTGGTGATGGCAAATGACTGCAAACATATTTGATTTGCACTGACTTTTAAAAATTAAAACTATTTTAATTGTTTTGTACATTAATCAACATTAATGTTGATTCTGACTTCTGTGGATTCTCCCTGTATCCTTTTCTAGACAACACCCATAATGCCTTGAAAGTCTGCAATAATGGAAGTGCAGAATTCAGCAAATACCCTTAGTCTACACATTACAGGTAGTTAATTAATGATGGGAGCATGAGGTTATGTTCCCTGGAATCTGATGGTGAGAGGCCCTCCTTCTGCCAGTCTGCAAGCCGCCCCTCCTCCACGCAAATATTTTCTGGTCGTATACTTGGCCCTTATTCCCAAATCATTATTTTATGCAGGCTCGCCAGTATTTTGAGGAGACGTCCCCTACCCCAATATGGAGGGGGAGACAGGTAGCCCTCTCTGCTTAGATCACAAGCTGCTGGTGCTTCTATGCTAATGCTGTTTTCCATATTTATGAATGACCAGTTACAGCCCCTTTACTGACAGAATAGACTCCATTGATCTGGGGGAGGAAAGGGGGTTTGGTCTGCTCTATTTGGCCTGTTCTTAACATGGAGAAATCAGCACCCAAAAGTCTTCATTCAGCACAAGCTAAACTTATGCCATTATCTACCGACCCCTGTGCTCCACATTGCTGTAAAAGCATACAAGAAAAGGGAAATTAAAGACGTTGGTAACCATGCCCTGTGTGAACCATTTACACACAGCACTGTTATGCAGTGCAAGCTGCTCCATTAATTAGACTTCTCTTTTGCATAAATCTTCAACAATGCAGATCTCAGCATGGTTTAGACCGGAAGTTGCTTAAAGCCAACTATTCTTGAGCTCAAAGGGAAAGATCATTCAGCACATTTGTCACTGATTACTAAGCAAAAAGGCGAAACAGGATAGCCCCAGCTCCCCCTTTTACTGAATTCATGCTTCCTCTCCAGAGACAGTCATGGAGATGAAATTGCATTAACTTCGAAGAACCTTTTGCAAGGCGTGTAAAGTTATTCCGTCGTGCTTATTCAGACCCAAGTAGCAAAAGTCTGTAGTGATATTCCTCCGGCATAACAGAACCCACACAAAGTGCTGTGGCACCCTAAAAGACAATATGCTCCCACGGATGGCGAGCCCCTTCTTTAGCCATATGAAGTGGAATGCTACATTGATAGGTTTGAAGATGGATGCAGCGATCAAGCACACAACATGTTTCACACCACTGTGACAGAAAAAAAATGATTTCAAAATATCGATTAGTGGTGTGTCATTGTTATGTGTCGCCAAGTTGCCTCTGACCTATGAATGAGGGACTTCCAAAACGCCCTGTCCTCAATAGCCCTGCACAGTTCTTGTATACTCAAGGCTGCAACTTCCTTTACGAAGTCAATTCATCTCATATATTCTCTTCCTCTTTTCCTGCTCCCTTCAGCTTTTCCAAGAATTTTTGTCTTTTCTGGAGAATCTTACCTTCTCATGATGTTCCCAAAATAGGACAGCCTCAATTTTGTAATTTTTACCCCCAGAGATTTATTCTAGAACCCACTTCTCTTTCTGAGAGTCCTGAATACCTGCACAACTGTTCTCCAGCATTATATTAGTACTAGATGAGCCTTACTTGGATACAAAACCACAGACCACAGTCTGAAAAAATGTACTACAATTCACAAAGCTCACGTTGAAATATGTAAATTAGTCTTAAAGGTGGCATTGGAGACCCATTGTGGTGTGCTGGGTAAAGTGATGGACTAGAACTGAAGAGGCCTGGGTTCTAATCCCTGTTCATCCATCGAGGTTCACTGGGGTTACAGAACTGGTAAACCCCTCCTCAAATTGCTCACTTACCTTGAAAGCTCTCTTAGGGTCGTAATAAGTGGGTTCTGACTTCACTCAATAAAAGTGTCACAACATTTTTGTTTGTTTTTTTGGTTACATCTCATGGGGGTAGGTCTGGACACCCCATCTAGGGCAGTCTTAAACATAACTTCTCCAAGTTCCATGAACAATTACAAAACTATGAAAAACTATATACACACCACAGAGCCATAAATTCATATAGAGACTGCCATGATTCTTCCAATCCCCATCAATGCACAAAACCCACAAATAACCCTGAAAATGGAACCGAAATCTGTTTAAACATTTCCAGTGAAGGAGCGACAACCACTTTTTAAAATAAGCAAATTGACCCACTCTCAACAGTAGCCATTAGAGAAACAATAGCACTAATTCCTAGGAATCGCGTGTCAAACCACATGGAATGGTATCAAAGCTGCAATAAAGGGTGACTGGATTTTTTAAAAAAAATGCCCCTTAAGTCATGGCTCCAAACAGGAATGAATTGAATTCTCATGTATGCTACTAATCCTTTTCATCATGACTCAGGAGTTTCTGTCCGTAAAAGATGACATCAAAGGCAACGGTCCAGAATCCCCGATTCACGGCTGTGATATGCGTTCCCCAGCTCCAAGCGATGGCTACTGGCAAGCTGAACAATGACTGATGTGGGTGTCTGAGCGCGTGCAGTGCAGTCTGCCCCCAAAAGTGGGGTGGGAGGGAGAAAGACCCAAGGACTACGTCTTGCCTTGGCATCTCCCCAAGGCTGGACAAAGGCAACATTGAGCAATAGGCCAGCCTCCCTGTGACTCAACGGGCAAGTAAATCAGAGCCTGCAAAAGTACTGTAAACCTGTCAATGGCCAGGCATCCGGGCAGAAAAGCAAAGCGTGGGGTAGATGATCTGGCCACCCGTGCCCCTTTGAAGTTCCCCCTCTATGAACTTGATTTCCTGTTTAGATTTCCTTGAAGGTAGCAAAAACTTCAACGGTTTTATTTTTGTTGGCGAAAGAAGGCATTAGCCTAGCTACGAGACTATGACGTCTCATAAAAAGGCAGCAGCCGTTAGTTATTCACCCACAGATGTTTTCAAAGGGATATGATGCCTTTCTCTCTGATGCTTCGCATTTTTTTTTAGGGCAGGAAATTCTGTTCTGATACAATCCAGGAGACTCTCCCGCTTTTGCTGAGTTGATGTTTCCCAAATTTCTTCCCCCTATTTATGATGAGCTCCGGTAGCTTTGATTTCTCTGGGAAAAGACCATCATGACAGTGACTGAAGACTATGTGGAAGGACTCTTGCACAATGGAAAACACACCACACCATCCCTCTTTATCTAACTAGATATAGAATCATAGAATAATGAAGTTGGAAGGGGCCGATAAGGTCCAACCCCCCTGCTCAATGCAGGAATCCAAATCAAAGCAGATCTCCCCAGGTGACTGTCTAAATTTCTCTTGAAATTTCTCCAGTGTTGGAGGACTCGCTACCTCTCAAGGTCATTGATTCCATTGCTGTTCTGCTCTAACAGTTAGGAAGTTTTTTTCCTGATATTCAGCTGAAATCTGTCTTCTGTTGTGAATCTGTCTTCTGTTGTGGAAGACAGCTGATTTGCTTGATCCAGTGGCACAAAATGCACTCTCATATTAACTTTTAAATTCATTATATGAAGATAATATAAGAAGTGATTACAGCACAGAAGTGCTTCTGTGATGATGATGATTATAAACAATATATATACAGTGGTGCCTTGCAAGATGAACACCTTGCAGGACGAAAAACCCGCAAGACAAATGTGGGGTTTTTTGTGATTGTTGTGGTGCCTCGTAAGACCACTTCTTCTATGGCCGTGCTTCGCAAGATGATTTTTTCCCCAAGACCAGTGCCTCGCAAGACAAAAATAATTCGTTCGTATTGCGAGGTTCCCATAGGAATGCATTGCAATGCTTTCCTATGGGAAACCGCTTTTCGCAAGATGAAAATTTTGCAAGACAGCGCTACTCGCGGAACAAATTACTTTAGTCTTGCAAGGCACCACTGTAATACACTAACTATCTGTACTGTCCAGCCCCAAATCTTGGTCTGTTCAGTCCCCTAGCCAAGATGTTCTCCATTGTTCCTCTGCTTTTCCCCAGTGGCTCAGTCTCATGGCACCCAGTCAGTAGGGAGTCTGTCCTGGAGTAAGGAGCCCTAGAAGCAACTTTAGTCCATATTTTTAAAGAATAATTGTGGCAATGTGTCTTGGGATAACCCCACTGAAAAAGATAATGATAGTTACTCAGATCTCGTTGCTGGTCCCCGTCACAGTTCACACTTCAAGGCCCCCCAAAATGTAGGTCCGCCATTGCCTGGAGTTCAATTTTGATTCTTTTCTGGTCCTCAGTTTTACTTGATCCTCATGTTTTGCTTCTAGTCTTAAGCTTTCTTTTTGATCATTTGCCCCCTTTTTATTGTTTTACTTGATTATTTCCATCTGTCAAGTTCTTTACCCATTCTGGGAGCACGGCGCGAGATATAAACATACGAAACAAACAAACAGATGTCTAGCGGAAGAAGAAAAACAAACAGGAGCCCCAGACTAAAGTGCTGTAGAAACTTTGAGACCAACACACGGATTGACTGTGAGCTTTCATGGGTCACATCCCCTCCTTCCAATGTAGGTGTGGCTGAAGTCTGTCTGAAGAAGTGGACTAGAATCCACGAAAGCTCAACCTGAAAGCAAATCGCCTCAAGCGGCTCTTATACTTTTTTTGGTTTGGATTTCGTTTTGCAGAAACAACTGAATGTGGCAGATGACTGATTCCCAACGGAGGAGCTGAATATGCCCCACCTTGATTTTTAACTTTTCCAGGCTGGCCCGATGAAGTGAGCTTCTTTAAAAGACCAGCGTCTTCTGCCAACTTGGAGACTAACACATCCTAATTGACATAAGCTCTCATGCTTTCCGGGCCACGAAAGCTTATTCTTAGCCTTTAGTTTATGTGTTTATTTTTTTCTCCAGCAGACTAAAATGGCTACTCCCTTGGAAGCTTTATGAAAAGGCAGTAATCCAAGTGTCAGAACCGTCTCCCTCGCTGGGTGTTTTTAAGAGCCATTTAAAAACTTAGCTCTTCAGGCAAACCTTCCCTCCTGTCAGTTCTTGAATTCTGTCTTTCAGTTCTTGCATTCCCCATCTTCACCATGCTATATTATTGTTTAAATCTTTTTTTTATGATTATGAATGTCGTTTATTTCGATTGTGTTGTTTTATTGTTATTTAATGATATTTTATGATTTTGTAAGCTGCCCCGAGTAGACGCTGTCTAGAGGGGGCGGGGTAAAAATCGAATGAATGAATGAATGAATGAATGAATGAATGAATGAATGAATGAATGAATGAATGAATGAATGAATCTCTGATGGGTTTGGGGCGGTACAGCATGTATGAGGCTCACAGAATTTCCCTTTACTTGTCTCCAATTTTACAACATTCTGGATGCTGACTTGCATCTCAAACCCTTGGCTTGGCTCTGGAAGACCAGGAATTCCTGCAGATGCCAGGGGAAATTTGGCAGCCAAAAGTACAACATTGCACATCTCTAAGGGAGCCAGTTCCCAGAATCCCCCAACAAGGATGCTGTTAGCTCTGGTCCAAGCAATTAACATCTCTCCAGTCTCTGCCCCTTGAAGGAGACTGGCCACCCGCTTTCTGAAATGGAGTCCCAAAAACACAGGATTAGGATTAAGCTGCTCTACTGCAGCCATTTTCAACCTTTTTCTTTGACTGTGTCTCCAAACGCAAGATGAAAGAAATATTGGACGAATCAGGATTATGTAACTTGCATAATGAACCTTATAAGATGTTGTGTGAAGAATGGTTTCTGGTTGGTGGCCCTCTTCAAATGTGCCAGGGCCCCCCACAGGGTTCCCTATAGCCCCCATTGACCATGGTCCTGATCCTGACAGATCAGATGTGCCAGAGTAAGAGGTGGGTGAACCACAGTTGGTTGGTGGAGCCCATGAAGTTTTCATGAAGAAAAGCTTAGATCTTTGGAATCTCCCACTAAAAGAAGCAAGTGACCGGTGGGAGGAAATACCCAGTTCTGCTCCTATTCAAGGGTAAATGGGACAACTGGAGCTAAAGTTACATAAACACACTTCCTACGAGAGCATAAATAACTAGGGAGCATGCAACTGAGCCATGATCAAGCATGTGGTTTTACAGTTTCATTTGAATTAAGCTCATTCCAGGGAACGTCTCATTGGATTATATCCCTTGACCCAGCCTAGATTGTTTCCATGTTATCATTCTTCACGTTAGCCAAATGGTGCGGGACGGGACAGTCGGCTTCTCTTTCTAGAGACATTCTCTGCCTCAATGTGCTCAAAACAACCTTCTGTCAGCGCTGGATTTTGTTCTGTTTTGAGTTCAGGGCTATCAAGGCGTCTAAGAATTCAAAGCCGGTGCCAACAATGTGGCTGACGATGCCCAAGGGGGTGTAGATGTAGGAAGCAGGATCAATGCAGCCAGTTGAGCAAGAGCTGCAGTGCAATCCATCCAGAACGTGCTAGCACATAGGAAGGAATGACCTCATAGTCTACTCATGCGATGTACAGTATAAGAAAACCACAGAAAGGTTGCCCTGATTTGAAATGGGCCTTTTGTTGAACAGAAAGGTTCCCATAAATATGAAAATGGTCGGCAAGGTTGGGAGACGGACGCCATGACACAGGGGAGGGAACCTGTAGTCTTCCAGAGGATACGTGGACTACATCTCCCATCCCACGCTGGTAGGGAGTTGGAGTCCAACATTATCTTCAAGGCAACAGATTCTCTCAGTACAGATCTTGGGCACAGGCTGGGCTTCCCGAAGGCTCGTTACAGCTGTCACGAGCATCCCTCCCATATGGTAGGTAGATAGATACTGGGCATGTGCACGGTCTTCAGAGAAGTGTGCGAAAAAGGACCCCATCGGAGGTGTTTGTGCAATTCCAGAGTGACTCCAGGGTGGAAAGAGGGAGCCACTTGCCCCGCACACGTGGAGCCACACCACAACAGATGCTTCAGAGCCCTCTTTGGCATTTGTAGGGTTAAAACGATGCCAGTGATTTGAATTGAGGAAAAGGGAAAAATCAAAAGTTAAAGCAGGAACACTAGACTGAGCCGCTGCACCAAAGGAGAAGGTGAGTGGCAGCTGAAACCTCCTATAAAGCTGAAGATCAACCCCTGGACAGGCCGGCCACTGAGATGCTCAGGAGGGCTCAGACTCTCTCACTCAAATTGGTCTATTCAGCTTTATGGAAATGCACACTTTTAGCATGGAGTGTGCGTGTGACGGTGGAAGGGTGAGTGTAGGCTGGGCTTTGAGTGGAGAGGTCACATCATTAGGGCAGCACATTGCCCACTTTTTAGGGCATTACCCCACGTTCATGGGATTTTTTTTTTTTAAAGAACGGAGATCTGGGAGTAAACAGACCATGTCACAGACCAAGGGATGGGAGTGAGCTGGTATGTCTTCTGAAGGGCACAAAGGAGGTAAGCTCTGATCTGTAAGCCCTTTGTTCAAGTCTGCCTACTGAGCAGGTTGAAGGCTGCCATACACCCCTCAGAGTTATTTCAAACCCTCTCTCATATTTTATGTATCATGAAACAGCACTTAAGTAAGTCTTTTCTGGACCCCAGAAGGGTGCAGCTAATCATGTACACACGAAGGCCAGTATTCTGTTGCCCAAAATGCGGAATACAAAGCAGATTATATCAGTGCTGCCCAACTCTGACAAACCGCATCACATTGTGGCTGTTGTCGTGGTTGCAAGATCAATCACATGCCAGGGAGCCTGCAAGAGCAGGAAGGATGTTTATGGCAGCTCCTGTCCAGTCTGCATTTAAAGAATAGGATAATGGCTCTATTTTGCAGAAAGGGGGGGAAAAGCATTATGACGAGATGCTTCAGCTTCAGCCTTCTTCAGATACCAAATAAGAGGGCCCTCTTTCCAAGCTGGCACTTACAGAAACCAAAGAATAGAGGACTCCAAAGTGGGTGAAAGATGTCAAATTCTGGACTCCACTCAGCAGTCCTGGATCTCACCCTTGGGATTCCATGCCTTGTATGTATTTCAGGAAGCCCATTCTAAGGCAGGCAGTTCTGAGACCCCTGTGACTGTCAGAATCTACTCAATTAAAGAGAACATTGTAGGGTTATCTACGTGCTTAGGGTAGGGTTAACAGAATACCATCGAGTGCATGGCCAAAAGAACAGCTGACTTACGTACACAGAGACTGTATACCTGCAGCCTTGACTGAAATGTTGGCTCAACCAGTGGCTGGCCATTTTAATTCAGAACATGGTGGCTGATCGGCTTTGATGGCTTTCCTGCCTTGAGCAGGGGGTTGGACTGGATGGCCTTGTAGGCCCCTTCCAACTTCACTGTTTATTTACTCTTTAGAAAATCCAGAAATTCTGGATTTATTTACACTGTAGAACCCCCCCCCCACACACACACACACACACAGAGAGAGAGTTTTCTTGACATTCTAAGCAGCAAAAGGACCAGTAATTAAATTTGCCAGAATACAATAGAATAAAGAGTGCTATCTGGATTCCCTCTTCAATTAAAAAGCACTGCTTAAAAAACAGTGAAAAAATGGACCACCATCTGTCAGATATATGTTGATTTGCATTCCTGCAACGAGCAGGGGTTGGAACTTAGAGGCTGCCTCGGACTCTATTATTCTACGATTCTATGATATTGGGAGATCTTTCAATACAGCTTCAATGACAATACCAAGGAAGAGGCTGATGAAAGGCAGATACTTTCTCCCACTTAGGCTGTTTGGCTAACAGCTGCTGGCACACCCCAAATGCACTCAATTATCATTGACAGCTAGGGCAAGAAGCCATCTTTCCACCTCCCATGATCCTAACGGATCCTATCCTTTTGACACCTCACCTGGGTGTGTTCTGTTGCTGGAGGCTGTTCAGTCTTTGCGTAGACAATGTGGCCTTCAGGTTTTTTGGGCAAAGGTGCTGGGCCGTCTCTTTGTGGAAACAGCCATTTCTTTCCCATGAGAATTCTAGTTGATGACTTAATATATGAAGGCAGTGGTTCCCAACCTTGGGTCCCCAGATGTTCATGGACTAAAACTCCCAGAAGCCTTCATGTCTTGCTGTGCCGGCTAGGGTTTCTGGGAGCTGTAGACCAAAAAACATCTGGGGAAAACATTGCTCTTTGCACCTCTTTTACAGCAAATGCTAGGATGGACATCAAAAGCTAGAGTCTCCGTTTGGAGTCCTGAAATAAGGAGAACAGGACCTGGGCACATTAAAAGCCACAAGGAGTTCAAAGTGATGCAAAATCCAGATTCAGAAGACACAGTCCAAGTTGGCTGGATAGATCCAAGAGGTAACTGGAGGGCAGGTAGATTAAGATAGTGCTGATCCCAACTGGGGCCCTTGCTTTTGGAAGGAAACTGAGTGGGGTAGACATTCTTTTCTCTGCAAGATTTTCCCCAAGAAATCTCATGAGATTCCTTGGATGTTTCATTCTGTTTTTTTTTTTCTGGAGGAATCATAAATTCACAGAACTATGAAGTTGGAAGGGGCCTCCAAGGCCATCGGATCCAACCCCCTGCTCAGTGCCGGAATCCAACCCAAAAGATATTTGCCAGTTGGTTGTCTAAATTTCTCTTGAAGGCCTCCAGCGCTGGCGTGTTCACCACCTCCCGAGGTCATGGGTTCAATTGTTGTACTGCTCTAACAATCGGGAAGTCCCCCCCCCCCCGATATTCAACTGAAATCTGGCTTCCTGTCACTTGAGCTAATTGTCGAATAAGCTTTGATCTGCATCGGATTGTTGCAACGTCTGTGCAGAATGGCATCTCTCCTGCGCAGGATTTGACAGAAAGGCCCACTTCCTAAGCAGAACAATGGGTGGAAAACAAATGAGGAAAACAAAGAGAAGATGAGGTCAGGTCTTGTTTTTCCCCCAGGAAGTTTGAAATTTTGCTGCCTCCAAGAGAAAGCCTCCAGTTGGGAGTTTTGGCATGGAACCCACTTGGAAAAACTACTGAGAATGTTCCAAGTATACATCACATCCTTACCACCATCAGTGTCTTCTGCGAACCAAGATGCAGGATTCGTATATCTTGGAGTCTGTCAGCAGAAGAAAAGAAACACACATAAGAATGATTCTAGGACCAGGAAATGCAGCTCAGCTTGAGGAAAGCTGCAGGATTGTGCTAGCCTAAAGATCCAGGAGCGCTTCGCTTCACAGCGAGAAGGGTTGCCCCTTGGAGAACGAATAATTGCTGTCTATTATTTTTCTTTATCTCTCCCCTTTCTTCCAATAAAGAAACACATGGCGGCGTACAACAATTAAAAACACGCATATGAAATATGGTAAGTTAATAGATTAGCATTAAAGTAGAATTAAACAAAAAGAGTATTAAAATTGGTTTTAATTGGTCTTACTTCATTTTAATAGTTAAAACAAATTTACAATACCTGATTTTTTTAAAAAATACTAGTAAAATATGCTGCATCTCCCTCTAAAAACAAAATGGTGCAAACATTAGAGGTTGAGAGCCATCTTAAAAAGGAAGGTTTTCACCTGCTGTAAAGAGAGGGCCAACCTAGCTTCATGAGGCTGGGAGTTCCAGAGGGCGAGAGCTGTCACTGACAATGACCTCTCTTGGATTCTTACCAAATATGCCTACTATGGTGATGGGACCAAGAGAAAACTTTCCCCCGAAAACCTCAAGGGCTTGGAGGGGAAGGAAATGTCAGCGGCCCCAATACCCATTACAGTAAATTGGCGAAAGTTCTGATTATGTGCCCATGTTTTCTTTCAAAAGAAAATGGCGGTGGTGAAAAAGTTTATGGATACCATGGACTGCCAGAAAGATAAGTAAGAAACCACACTGTTTCTTCTTTGTGGTCCATCTCTACTTACTCTGCAAATTTTATCTTTGTAGACTATAGCAAGACTGGTGATTCTTGACTTCATGGGGACAGCGAATCCACTCTGGGTTTTAGCCTGAACTTTACAGACGTAATCCAAAGTGATGAATCCTATGCCCAAAATGGGACATGCGCCTTAGATATTTCCTGTAAAGTTCAGGACAAATCCTGGAGTGGGTTCACTGCCCTCGTGAACCCAAAGTCACCAGCCGTCTCTGGATAATGGGGAATCCTAGTTACCAAGATTGGAGCACTGGTGCCTGTCTGGAACCTCCATGGCCAAGGGTGGAGCGTTGCCAATGGGGAGGGCTCTCTCATCTCCCTGAAGAAGTTTGGCTCCAAGAGAGGCTCATAATATGCACAGCAAGATGCCACAGAACGGTCAGGGCCAAGGGCAGTAAGCAGAGATAACAAAGCATCATAACATAGCCAGGAAATTCCAGAATTGCACAGCTGAGAATTTTGTGCCCTGAATATATAAGAGTTGATTCACAGAGCCCTGGAGAGGAAGGATGTTTGGACACTGGCTCACCACCCGTCATTCAGGAGATATCCCAGTTTCTCTTTGACCTGCTTTAAGGTTACTGATGATGAAATAAGCTCACACATGCTCATGAAAATGAATTGAGCATTGAGCCCTTTCTGCCATGTGGAGCACCTCCAGCATCACAACTCCTGAGCCTTCTTTTTTCACAAGCCCTGGGAGCAGTGGTGTAAAACCGGGGTACTGGCAGCAAACCTTCTCCCAACCCTTTCCTGCCCCTCCATTGCGTGGGGTGATAGAGCCATGTGTGGCTACAGACATGGTCCTCCATGGCTGACAGGCAAAGGGGACGCTTCCCCCCCAATCCTAAATGCATTCATTATTTCCATGCACCCATTTCCATGCACCCACAATAAATTCTTCTCACCGGCCACTATGCTCCTTGGCTTTACCCCCAATTGCCATGGAAGCCCTTGGTCATGAGACTTGCCCTGTACCACCTAAACTAGCCTGACCTTCTGGTTTGATGGTGGGGATACTATCTTGCAACTGGCCACTGTTTAAATTCAGTTGCCTACCTGTTCACCCCTGTCCATTCAGTGTAAGCCACAACTGGATTTCAACCATGTAGTCAGTGGCCCCTCCCCCATGAGTTCCACAAGTCCAATGGGACTACTCTAGTTGTGACTTACTACTGGATTTCAGCCAGTTTGTGAGGATGGTGGTGGTACTTTTTGATACAGGCAGCAGAGAGCTGAGTGTTGTCTACCCAGACAGACTGATGTACTTACTTGTGGATAAGCATGGTTGCTGTCAGGACCATCATTTGGGGGGGGGGGCAAGACTGTCTCACACTGTTGAACAACCCACCCACCCCATGCATTTTTGGTTAATGTCTCAAGGTATGGGAAGGATGTATGGAAGTGAGAGCGATGTATGGAAGTGAAAGCTGGACCATAAAGAAGGCTGACCACCGAAGAATTGATGCTCTTGAATTGTGGTGCTGGAGGAGACTCTTGAGAGTCCCCTGGACTGCAAGGAGAACAAACCTATCCATTCTGAAGGAAATCAGTCCTGAGTGGTCCCTGGAAGGACAGATCCTGAAGCTGAGGCTGCAGTACTTTGGCCATCTCATGAGACGAGAAGACTCCCTGGAAAAGACCCTGATGTTGGGAAAGTGTGAAGGCAAGAGGAGAAGGGGACGACAGAGGACGAGATGGCTGGACAGGGTCATCGAAGGAACCAACATGAATTTGACCCAACTCCAGGAGGCCGTGGAAGACAGGACGGCCTGGCGTGTTCTGGTCTATGCGGTCACAAAGAGTCAGACACGACTTAACAACTAAACATCATCAACAACAACAGGAAGGAGTTGCCTGGAGCCCTCCACGCTTGTTTCAGCCCTGAAGGGTTCCCGCCAGTGAGCTGTGCTTCTCCTGTCATCTTGGGTTTTCAAGTGTTCTTCCTTTACATTGTGTTTTTATGCTTTTATATTTGTGGGTTGGGTGGTTTGTGGTTATGTTCTTTTATAGTTTATTCCATTGGCCAGGCGAGTGGTGCGATATAAAAATATAATAACTAACTAACTAAATAAGTAAATTACATTTCCTTGATGAATCCCTCAAACAAACCAGCTAGAACTGCCAGGAAAAAACACTTAACCTTCCCTTCTCAGCTAGAAGACCTTTCTCTGTCTCTCTCTCTCTGTCTGCCTCTTTCCTCCCACTGGTTTTGTTGAAGAACTGCTTGGGATTTCATTTCTCTCTGTCTATCCCTCTTTTGGCCAACATTCAGCGGACTCCTCCTCCCGTATTCCGTCCAAGCACCCTCCTTTGTTGTTATTTCCAACAGGAAATTTGTTCTCCGTCACACACGTGGGCCACAGATGCCTTGTGTTACACTGACATACCGTATTTTTCTGTGTATAAGACTATACTTTTGTCCAAGATCTTTAGACTAAAAATTGAGGGTCGTCTTATACACGGAAGCAAGCTGAGGAGAGAACAAAAACAAATGGAGTGGAAAGCAGGGATCAAAGCGATCCTGCAGCGCTTTGATCCCTTTCCCCCTACACTTGCTAAGCCCCACTTAGATTTCTTAATTTTGGATTAGAAAAGTGGGGGGGCGTCTTATACATGGGACATCTTATACACAGAAAAATACGGTATTTATTGCAGCTTCTGTCTTCTGCAATTTCCTCTGGAGCATGGAGAAGACAGAGGAGTGGGGGGAGGGGAAGCCTGAACAAAAATCCTTGCAATTAAAAAAAACCGTGGGAAGGAAGAGTGTTTGCTAGGTCATCAGGGTTGCAGTCACTGCTTGTCTGGAAGTTCGGAGAGATGGCAAACCGAAAGCCCACAAGGGGCTGCTTCTCGGTTTTCCAGCTTATGAACATGCATCCTGGCTGCAATGTGACTGCAAAATTCGCAGATATTGGAAAATTTATATTCTTGGCCATGTTGACGGGGAAGTTCTTGGGATTTTGGCCCCCACCCACCCAAAATAATGTTTTGCAACCTATGAATGCCCTCTTTTCTAGTGTAAAGGAGTTTTTAATGCCTGGGTTTGGGCAGTTCTATGCCTGTAGCCCCTGCAGAGGAGAAAACTGATTAGAAACCACAGAAAACCAATCATCTGAACATGTAAGTCCAATTAAGACCATATATTTCCTAAGATTATTGTTTTCTCTCCCATACCTGGATTTCCTCAAACATGCATACTCCAGTAATCAGACTTACAAACTGAACCTGTGTTTTCCCCACTTGAGGGTGTATTTCTTCTACAAATTTGCTAGCTCAGTGGTTCCTATGTTCTTGGACTACAACTCCCAGAAATCCTGGCCAGCACAGCTAGCACTCAAGGCTTCTGGAGTTTTAGTTCAAGAACGTCTCAGGACCCAAGGTTGGGAACCACGGTGCTAAACAGATTATCTACCTGATCCTGAGGCCGTCAGAGAGATGGTGTTCAGTTCCAGATGAGGTTGCACTCACCTTGAGAAAACTGGTCTTTGGGGGGGAGGAATTCCACTACAGCTCTGAGAATTCACCAGGAGTTCTGGCCCCCAAATTCTGGTAGCTTTAGCAAAAAAAATCGAAGTATTTAGAAGAGTTTTGGCACACACAATTCTTTCTTTGGAACAACAACCATTAACCTGAAGAAGAATGAAATAGGCGGAGTAGCTAAACTGCATGGGACCTGCAAGAGATTAGGCGACTGGTAGTCTCTCTGATCATTGGGCAGAGTCAGGAGGAGTTCCTGGTGAATTCTGGGGGCTGTTTTGAAAAAAAATCTGAAGGTTCTATGCTGAAAGTTAGATTCATGCTATGAGAGTGCACGTAAATCCATATTTTGGATAAAAAGCTAATTTGACTGAAGTCCTTTCATAATAAGTTTTCCCTTGCCACCATTATCTGTGCAGTTAGAGTAATGGATTTGGATTCAGTCACGAAATACACAGGGTGACATTGCAGCAGCCAGCCTTCCTCTAAACTAAGCCAGAACTTGGAATCCTTACTTTTTTGGACTACAACTCCCAGAATCCCTCAGCCATCCTCTCTGGGCTAACCCATGTCATGGGATAAAAGAAACCTTACCTAAATTAGATAGAAGGAGCTACGTATAACCTTTAAGTAGGCTATAAATGTAACAAACTGCGTAATACTATACCTGAGGTTGACTTTGAAGCCAGCTTCTTCCTCTCTTTCATTTCAGTGAATATTTATCAGCCATTCTGCTTTTTTCCAAAGCTAACAATGGATTGAGAGAAACAACCCATACAATGGCCGTCCAAAATGACAGCAATCTGTCAAGAAATATGAATAAAAAAAAAAAGGTGTGTCTGTCTCCCCACAGCTCCAAGACCGGAAAATCTAGGCACCAAAAATTGTCATGGCAGTGTGCACCTGCAAGTTATCTGTTTTATAATGATTTAATTAATTTAATTAATTTTAATTAATGTCACTGGCCAGGAGCCTATTGGGCTTCAGCAGTGTAGCTGTATTTAAAAGCTTGCACAAGGAGGCATCTAGTACTGCCTTGTGCCGTTATTCCTCTTCTCCAAGGTCCACCCCATGAGCCGAGAGGGATAATTTTTCTCAGGGGCAGGTCCTGGAGCCTCTAACAAGGCTTTGGAAATACCAGAATAACCTGCTTTAGTCTTTGTCTTCTTTGGCTTCTCAAAACACCCACAAACATATGCTGGTGGAGCTTTCCACTCTACCAATGCCACATAAGATTCTGGCTACTCTATCTATAGCCTGCAGTATCATCTCTGGTCACTAGGTGTCAGATTTCTCTAACCACAAAGCAGAAGCTGCTGTTTAAGCCTGGCATATTTGTTTTGCCAAACGCCCTCTAGGAAGTTCCATGTGAGTTAGACACACAGTAGGGAAAACAACATGCTGGGCAGTCTCTGGAGAATTTAAAGTGCTCAAAAGCTACAGAAGAGAAAAGATGGAGAAGGTGAAAGGAGAAAGAGAACCAGAATTGGGAGAGAGAAATGCATACAAGGGGATTGATGGATGAGGAAAGGACATTTAACAGGCTAGGGGGGGAGCAAAGCATGCTGGAATGGGTAAGAAGAGAGAAATTGCTCTTAGCTTCTTGGGAAAGAAAAATAACTAGAGTAGGAGAAAGGGAGAAATAAATAACTAGAGTAGGAGAAAGAAAAATAACTAGAGTAGGACAAAGAGAAAGAAGACTTATCTAGATCAATGGTCCCCAACCTTGGAATCCCAGACGTTCCTGGACTTAAACGTCACCACTCGCTTTCCTGGCAAGGGCTTCTGGGAGTTGTAGTCCAAGAACATCTGGGAACCTAAGATTGGAAACCACTGATCAAGATGGTTGGGGATGATGGAAACAAATGATTTTCTATGCCGTGTGACTCTGGGTCCTTCTGTTAGTTTAAAATAAGTCCATATTTATCCGTTAGAGTTAAAAGCTGGCCTGCTTTTTTAAAAAATATTTGCGCCCCCGTGGAAATTTGTAAAAGCTGTGGAATCAGGGTTTTATCTGTGGCTTTTTACAATTGCCTCTTAAAAGGATTTGTTGTCCTCTTTTTCTTTATTGTGTGCTGAGAGGGTGAGATAAAAAAAACCTCATAAGCAGTAAAGAGGTGATGATAGAGTGGTCCCACAGACACTCAAAGGCTCTTTGGCCTGATGACCATAGGATGTGAACAGTTTCGAAATCACCTCTGAATCCTGACCTGCAAGCACAGGAGTTGAAAAGGGAAGCAGACAGGGAGCAGAGAGTGCTCCTGTTCTTTGTTCATCTCTCATTTTATTATCCACCTTATGAATCACCAGAGAGGAGAGAGAGAGGAACTGAGAAGGGGGCCACCTATTTATGTAAAGAGTGATATACATTAAATTATATGTAGACGGATGCAAATCCACAAGCAATACAAATAATAAATGGATTTTGCAATTTCAATATGTTGCTTAGACTTTTTCCACACGGTGGCCAGGTGAGCTTGGCCACTGCTCTTGGGTCTGCCATCCTGGTAGTGCTAACCACTAGGGCTCCTAGTTTGTTGTTGTGGTTTGTTGCTACTGTGATGTGCTGTCCAGTCACTTCTGACTTAGGGTGGCCCCATGGACAAGTGATCTCTGAAATGTCCTGTCCTCAACAGTCCTGCTCAGCAATTCTAAACCCAAGCCTGTGGCTTCTTTGAGGGGGTCAGTCCATCTCATATTGGCTCTTCCTCTTTTCCTGCTGCCTTCCACCTTTCCCAGCATGATGGCCTTTTAGAAAGAATCCTCGCCTTCTCAGGATGGGCTCAAAGTAGGACAGCCTCAGTTTCAACATTTTGGCCTTCGGAGAGAGTTCAGGCTTGATTTGATCCAGGACCCAGTTGTCTGTCTTTCTCGCAGTCCTGATGATGATGTACGAGTCAATTCTGACTTTTAGCTACCCATTTCAGGGGTTTCTAGGTAAAGAGTACTCAAGAGTGCTTTACCATTTCCTTCCTCTAGGCGGCGCTGTGGGAGTGTGCAGCTTGCCCAAGGCCACCCAGGCTGGTTCTTCTCTCAGGAGGCACAGGGGGAGAATTGAACTCCCAACCTCTGGCTCTGGCTCCCAACCTAAACCACTGAGCTATCCAACCAGCTACAGGTCTTTAAACAGACTTTGACCAGGTAGCCCTTCAGAAAGAAGATGTTTTCAAACACAGAACAGTTCTATAGTATTCCTTCAGGCAGCCTGTGGTGTCCTCCAGGATTAAAACCTGAGACAGATGCCTGATGTCACGGGGGGGGGGGGAGTTCTTGTGATGTCACAGAGTCAGGGCAAGCAAGGGTTGGGAGATGGAAAGCTCTTTTCCAAGCTTTGAAGTCCTGCTGCTGGGCATGTGCAGGAAGAAGTCTCGTGAGTTGCAGTGCTGATGCTCCATTCTCTTCTCTGGGTCAACGTTGATGTACCAAAGGAACAGGGGTTCAAGAGAAAGGATCAGTGCAGGCACCTGAGTCCATCATGCCGTTTGGAAGAACATTCAAGGCAAACATTCTCCTCCTCCTTCTCGTCCTCCAGCACTTTCTACCTTGAGATTCATCTCCTGCCTAGAAGCACGGAGGGGTGAGCAACTCCCTGACATTTCACCGCTTGCGACCTGGCAACGCTGGTTGGGTCAGGTAAGGCTCATCCAGAACCGGAAGCACGTTCTCCCAGTTCCTAACGAAGCAGTCCTAAACTCCTGCACCATGCTGGCTCTTGTCAGACTGCACTCAGCGCAGGCAGCATAGCCAATGGGGGTAGTGGTGGGGGTAATGGGAGTTGTAGTCCAGCAACATCAAGAAGGCCCCAGGCTGAAATAAGCTGTGCCCCAAAATACAGAATTGTCCTCTAGTAGCTCCTCAAAGAGAGGACTCTTTCTTGCTTGGCCCCCTTCATGGTACCCGATTTGCTGAAGGTTATTTATCTTTTTCTGATTCCGAGTAAGCCCCAGTGGAAATGTCGCAGAAGGCAAAAAACGGAAGTGATTTTTTAAAAAAAGCCTCCAGGCAGATTAGATGCTGATCATGATTACTAGATTTCAACAGCTCCTTTATTCTAGGGTCAGGGCAGATGCTTTTCATGCTCCCTGAGAGCTGGTTGTTCTCCTATGCTACAGAGAGTGCACTAAAAGAAGCCACTTTTTTCTATTCAGAGAATGGACATAATCAGAATACAGGTATGTTAATGAACGGACAGCCAGTGCATCATCTCATTACTGACTGTAGCTGTTTCTTCCCCCCCCCCCCCAAAGGATACAAGCCAATTGTTCCATTCCCCCATGTTGCTCTCTCATCATGGCAGCTGCGGAACATTTGGTGATGACTAGAAACTTGTGATGCTTCTTTGCAATATCTACTTTGAAATTGGGTAAGTGGAGCAGGGTGGTGACATCCAGGAGTGGCACCGGGCCACAGGCCTCCTTGGGCACTTTACCCAGGGGCATGATCAAGCATAAAACCTCCCACCCAGGTGCAGAATCCCACCCTGAGGATTTCTCTGCAAAAAAAAAAAAAAAAAAAAATCAACACCACAAATAGACAAACAGAACACAAAGACCCCCTTTCTAATTTGTGAGGGTGGTTGTCATCTAGACGTGGTCCTAGCTTCACTTATCTCATTCTTGCAGGTGAACAAACTTTGGAAAAATTTGGACCACTGATCACAGTTCAGCATTTTTTTACACACACGCCCAGCAAATGTGTGTTTACTGCCAAGTAAAATAAAATAAAAATAAAAAACCCTGCTTTTTATTTTGCACGCAAGGCCTTGTTATTTTGCACAAACGTGCAAAATTCTGGATATATTTTTCCAAGTCTCGTCTGCTTTTCCATCCCATCCTCCTTGTTTCGTATCAGATTGTAAAGCCATGTGTTTGTTTCACACACTGAAATTCATGAGCATTTATTCCACATCTATTTCCTAATGGCTGTATTTATCCATTTTGCCCAAGACGTGTCGTGTTGTGCCCCTGCTTGTAGTATGTCTCTGTGTATGTTTTTTTTTCCAATTATGTGCATGGTTACCTTAGACTAAATATTTCAGACTAAATATTGATGGGGAGTTTGAAGACTTTACGTACTTTCTTCTAGTTTGCTGTCATGACGTTTGCTGGGACTGGGCAGCCTTTCAGAAAAGATGATGCTTTTGAAGGAGGACCTGCCTTCTGCTGGGCCACATGTTGCTTGCAGATGGCCTTAGGCTGCAGTCAGTTTTAGCAAGCACAGTCAGAGATGGGAGCCGATGAGAGTCATCTTGTGTCACAGATGCTTTGAAAGGATGAAAGGGTGAAGGATGGGATTTTCACATTTAATGGACTTCCACGCATACACCCATAATTCAGTAGCAATTTGGTGACCAAAGCATGGGAGTCAAAGCCCATTGGCACCATGAGATAAGGAAACAGCCCTGCTTTCCTTTTTCCCCCCTTTCCTTTCCTCTCTTAGAAGCTCATGAAAAACCCCTGAGTGGCAAAAATCAAAATATTTAAAATCGCATGAAGTTCAATTATCTTGGAGGGCTGAATAGCAGCAACAAATTTAGCAACTGCTACAGAGAAAGCTGGACCATAAAGAAGGCTGACCGCCAAAGAATTGATGCTTTTGAATTGTGGGGCTGGAGGAGGCTCTTGAGAGTCCCCTGGACTGCAAGGAGAGCAAGCCTAAGGAAATCAACCCTGAGTTGCTCACTGGAAGGACAGATCCTGAAGCTGAGGCTCCAAGACTTTGGCCATCTCCTGAGAAGAGAAGACTCCCTGGAAAAGACCCTGATGTTGGGAAAGTGTGAAAGCAAGAGAAGGGGACGACGGAGGACAAGATGGCTGGACAGGGTCATCAAAGCAACCAACATGACTTTGAACAAAACTCCGGGAAGCAGTGGAAGACAGGAGGGCCTGGCATGCTCTGGTCCATGGGGTCACGAAGAGTCAGACACGACTATATGACTAAACAACAACAACAACACAGAGAAATACAGAGAAATGGGATGTGGTGGCAATGCGGGTTAAACCACAGAAGCCTTTGTGTGCTGCAAGGTCAGAAGACCAGCCGTCATAAGATCGAATCCACGCGATGGAGTGAGGTCCTGTCGCTTGTCCCAGTTCCTCGCCAACCTAGCAGTTTGAAAGCACGTAAATGTGAGGAGATAAATAGGTACCACCTCGGAGGGAAGGTCACGGTGTTCTGTGTCTACTCATGCTGGCCACGTGACCACGGAAACTGTCTTTGGACAAAACGTTTGCTCTACAGCTTGGATACAGGGATGAGCAGCATGCCCTAGAGTTAGACAAGACTGGACTAAATGTCAAGGGGAACCTTTACCTTTACCTTACAGAGAAATAAGGATTTTTATCATCTCATCGTGTAGGGACAAGGTCTCCAGAGAAGAGTATTTCCAATAAATCAAATAAAGGTTTAAATAGCATGGTCTCGGTTGTATAAAAAGAGCAAGAACACAGGATGTGTAGGAAAAGTATCCAGGCTGGTGCAGTCATATGGACAAACTCTCTTGGAGTAAGGTTAATCTGAGAATCCTCCCAGAGCAGTCTGTCTTGAGTGCGTTCAGCTCTTTTGCTGTTCCTCAGGTTAGGTGCGGCTGGGTGGGTACCCCTGGTGTGGGGTGGGTGGGTACCCCCTGTCGGACTGCAGCAATGGTGAGGTTCCCTGGAACATGAAGAGCCCCATGGGAGGCTTGCACAGTCTATATGGAGGCCATCTCACCCTCCTGCCCAATTACGGGAGAGCAGACTCCATTAAATATGGAAGTCCCATCTCTAGGAGTTCCCATATTAGCACACCACCCTCTGCTTTGTCTCACCTCATCTTGAGACCAGCCACTTTCTACAGGCAGAGACAAAATGTCTTTTGTAGCCCTGATACACGCGATCCTTTAACCACCCATCTTCAGGGCGAAAGCCAGACATTTTTCCATTTGGACAAGAATCGCTCAGAAAAGGTCCTCTTAAATTTTTCGCACTACGACTCCCAGACCCCATCCCACCCCAGGCAATGCGCCTATTGTGGGAGTTGCAGGTTTTTGAAAGAGGACTTTTTCGACACTCTGGCTGCTTCACTGAATGACCGTTAGGGTTTCGTAGGTGTGTCCTGCGACACTTCTCAATAAATCCAAACCCTGTGCTGAGATGACTCAAATCCAGCACCAAAACCCCTGCATTCTATAACTGAAATCTTGCAAGCAATCAAATAAATGGGCAAGGAAGGCTTCTAGTTTCGTTTTATTTTTCAAGATGTACTGTTCTTGCATCGCTTCATGGGGGAGGCAAGGAATTATGAGGGCCACTGGAGTGCCCACCTCAGATCCCTGGGATTCTTCCCTAGAAACCCTGTGACTTCCAAAATTTCACCAGGCACTACCCAGAAGCGTTGCAGTACACCCTTGCACCATAAGGTCTAGAAACCTGCATTAATCAAAACAAACAGAAGAGCTTCTCGAGAAGTTGACTCCCTTTGTACTCCACCCGTGTTTCCACAGAATCATAACTGACACACCGCACGTTTCCCTTCACATCTGGACACGGGAAACCAATTACCCGCCCCTAAGTCCTGCTGTTTTCTTGGTAAGACTTTCCATCTGTGCTTTGCTCACGCTCCATGTTTTGTCTACAGCGCCGGATTACAAGGCTCAACCCAAGGGTTACGAGAGACGCAACGAGATCAGCTGGGAAATGTTTGGATGATTCAGTCCTTGTAAGCATGATCTGGGCGTCCACACAGCATATCCGTGTGCCAACCGCCTTTACTTCTGGCTCACAACTTTTTTCTCCCCGGTTGTACGAAAAAGTTGTGAGCGAGAAGTAAAGGCGGTTGGCACCCAGATGTGGGACGCATCATCTGCGTCCCAGATGATGGCAATGGGAAACACATGAGTGGCCCATGTAAGAGGTCTGAAAGTCTAAAAAAATTGCACAATCCTGAATCCTTTAGCACATATTGCCGACAGACGCTGGTTGGGGTTCAGTTCCACGAATACGCTTCATCCTTGTCAAAACAATTGATGCCTTTAGGGATGGGATTTTCAGATTTTTCTAGACTACGAATACCATTCTGGGAGTTCTACCTGATTTACATATACTTCCCAGACACCTAAATGCAGCTCGCCTGGGAGAGAAAAGGCCTCAAGTGGGAGGCTCAGAGGCTTAGCTCGGCCTCGCTCCAACCTAGCTTCCTCTTCCTGCCCCAGTGCTAGCTGGGAGCTTCCCTTCTTTTTAGTTTTAGAAAGAACAATACATACCAGCACCAAAGGCCGCTAATCAGACTTGCACTAGTCAGATCACTAACAATAAAAACCACAAGAAAAAAGAAAGCAAGAGTATAAATGTGGTGAACGGAGCGTCGGCTAGGAGAGCTGGATTCAAATCCCCATTCAACTGTGGAAAATCAAGGGTGGTGTGTTGTGGTGACAGCATTAATAAACCTGTGGTTGCAGAAAAAACTAGCCATGTCCCCTCGGTGAGGGAAAGTGAGAAGCCCAAAAATACAAGCAAGTGAGAGCAAATCTTTATTCCATCAGTGAAAAATACAAGCAGTCAAGCAGAGCATGTAGAAAGGGGTCATCCCATTACCTTAACGAATATCCTTCCTCTCTTTCCAAATTGTACGGTTCTCCTTTACATCCATTCAGTCCCTTTGGATCTCATTTTATATGGAAATCAGACCACAAATATCTTGCAACGTCAAGTTTGGGACATCAGTTTAGGCAGTTGTGTTCCAAGAAAATTCAAATTCTGCTAGCACTCTCCAAGAATATCTCACATACATCAAAAGGCTTATTGTGTGTGTGTGTGTCTGCGCACCATCCATTGGGAACCGACTTACAGTGATCCTAAGAGAGCTTTCAAGGTGAGGTCTTTAAGGACCGGTTTGACCAGTTCCGCTCCCCCAGTGCGTTTCCCTGGCCGAGCAAGGATTCAAACCCTGGTTTCCAGAATCCTAGTCTGTAGGGAAAAGTACATTTTTGCAGCTCTCCTGTGTATTTGCAAATCATCTGACCTGGGAAATCAGGACCAGGGAACATCTCCAGCTGAGGTCAGCCTACCCACAGACAAGTCCCGACTTGTTAGGACAGGGCTAGACTTGCTATGGTTCATGTGCAAACATTGCCTGCAGGGGGAAAAAGATCAAACATCACACAATGAGTGTTTTCAATTGTTGATATTTGACTGTGCTTTTAATGTTTTACTGCCTTCTTTATTGTTCTGATGGTGTCGGTCGTTCCAAAATTTCCAAATAATTTATTTTTACCCTCTTCTTTATGTTGCATTTTGTGCTGGCGGGCAGGCTGAGATGTTTCATACAAAAATAATGTGTGCTTCCACAGTTTAATGTAGAAATGGTTTCATTTCATGTTCCTATAACGGTTTTATCATAATTACTTAGGCCAGTACCCTATTGCGAATCCAACTAAAGGAGGAGAGCCATTGGCTTACCGTTCAGCATTTGATTTAATAGGTCAACTCTTAGTTGGGCCTTACAATAGGGTGTCATAGTTTTTATCGTTGTTATGTGCTAAAAAGACACCTCCAACTTATGGCGACCCTATAACTCTCCTGTCCTCAACGGCCCTTGTAAGCTCAAGGCTGTGGTACCTTCCTGGAGTCTGTCCATTTCATATTTGGTATTTCTCTTTTCCTCTTGCCTTCAACTTTTCCCAGCATTATTGTCTTTTCCAGGGAATCCTGCCTTCTCAGGATGTGCCCAAAGTAGGACAGTCTCAGTTTCATCATTTTGGCCTCCAGAGAAAATTCAGGCTTGATTTGGTGTAGGACCCACTTGTTCATCTTCCTCGCAGTTCAGTTTATTCACAAAGACCACATTTCAATTAATCCTTCCCCCCACCCCACCCTTCTCAACTTTCTTCATTGGCCAGCTTTCACAACCTTACACAATGATTAGGACTACAAGAGTGTGGATGATCCTGGCCTTCCTTTCCAGTGGCACAGCCCTACGCTTTACGATCTTTTCTAATTGCTTCATTGCTGCCACTTTGAGTCTCGGTTATCTTCCCGATTTCGTGGCTGCAGTCTCCATTCGGATGACAGCAAGATTCCACGCAAGACGATTACAAATTGCATCCAATATCTAATTGAGCGTAATGAACCTAGGTGGTAGACATCCCCATTTTGTAGCTGGCACTGCTCCCTTCAGCCACAGAATGCATGACAGACGCTGCCAAAATTTTGGTGACTTTCTCCCTCTCCCCCCTTTCCTGTCAATCCTTGAAGAGAAGAAGACCTTCTACCCCACCGTCAGGGGTCTGACATGCAGGAGGGCACTCTAGGAACTCTCTGGACCATGGAGGAAAACCACGGTTGACACCAAATTTCAGTAGCCATTGTGCGCATGGCAGAGGATTTTATAGCTGACACCAGATATGGGCAAGAGCCGTCATGCCTGCAGGCAATACAATTCCACCTTGGCCTCCAGTATGTGCCAGTCCATCCAAACAGCTCCCCTGGACCCTGGGAAGTTCCCCTGCTCTGAAAAGCACACACCCTGCCATTTTCCATTCTACCCTGGGGAGTTTATCTTGAACCAGGCACTTTACACTTTACCAAAGGCCAAACACCATCCTGGTTTTGACAGCAGTAGAGAGGTGGCTATTACACCCTACTGCACATGGCAATGATGAATTCTTGAACCCGTGGAGTCAGTAAGGTGGGATTTGCATCTGGGTTGAGCCAGAGTGGTTGGTAGGTGTGCTCTGAAACATTACAGGCATCTTCCTCTCTTTTTTTCCTTTTCTTTCTCACACATACCTTTTTCCTTCCTTCCTTCATCAGCTTCTTCCTTCCTTCCTTCCTTCCTTCCTTCCTTCCTTCCTTCCTTCCTTCCTTCCTTCCTTCCTTCCTTCCTTCATCGGCTTCTTCCTTCCTTCCTTCCTTTCTTCCTTCCTTCCTTCCTTCCTTCCTTCCTTCCTTCCTTCCTTCCTTCCTTCCTTCCTTCCTTCCTTCCTTCCTTGGCTCCTTCCTTCCTTCCTTCCTTCCTTCCTTCCTTCCTTCCTTCCTTCCTTCCTTCCTTCATCGGCTTCTTCCTTCCTTCCTTCATCGACTTCTTCCTTCCTTCCTTCCTTCCTTCCTTCCTTCCTTCCTTCCTTCCTTCCTTCCTTCCTTCCTTCCTTCCTTCCTTCCTTCCTTCCTTCCTTCCTTCCTTCCTTCCTTCCTTCCTTCCTTGGCTCCTTCCTTCCTTCCTTCCTTGGCTCCTTCCTTCCTTCCTTCCTTCCTTCCTTCCTTCCTTCCTTCCTTCCTTCCTTCCTTCCTTCCTTCCTTCCTTGGCTCCTTCCTTCCTTCCTTCCTTCCTTCCTTCCTTCCTTCCTTCCTTCCTTCCTTCCTTCCTTCCTTCCTTGGCTCCTTCCTTCCTTCCTTCCTTCCTTCCTTCCTTCCTTCCTTCCTTCCTTCCTTCCTTCCTTCCTTCCTTCCTTCCTTCCTTCAGCCCCGTCATGAAATTTGAGAAAAAACACCCTAGGATGAGGGTGGCTCACCTCAAAATGTGAGGAGCAATCCCCCTGTTCAAGCCATAAAGCATCAACTGCCTTAAACCTGAGGTCCCTCACACACTCTCTTTCACACACACAACCCGGGATGAGACATTGAACTGGGTAGGTTGGCTGTTGGTTCCAGCACGAGTTCTTGTAAAAGGATCAAACTGTGGCAAGGAAGTCCTTAGATGTTCATCTGGTTGGTAGGAGATTACAGCTGTTGCATCTGTTAAGCATTATATCTGCTTATGGTTTCCTTGAAAGGGAAATGTCCACAGATAATAATGGGCTGAAGTCAGAGTGAAGCCGAGAACAGGGCCTCTGGGTTGCTATCTGATTCCTCCGTTTTTGTTTGCTGAAAGGCGTGTACTGCTCAGTGATCTAAGATGTCAGGCCGATCAGACTTGGGCTTCCGGACAGCAGAAAGAGGACTGGACCTCTCGCTTGGAGGTGGAGGCCTTCTTCCTCAGAAGCCAGCGATCACACAATGGCAAGCATTTCCACAAAAGACTGTTCCCTTGGCCTCCAGCGACACACATCTGATCGCATGTTGTTTCACAACATCATGAGAGAAGAACATCCTTCTTTTCTGAAGGAACTGTGTAACTTTGAAGGTGGCGCTCACTAGTTTGACACCAGAGCTTGATTCAGTTGCAGAGTTTTGAATTTTTGATTAAATCCCTCCTGCTAAACACAGCAGAAAAGCTCCAAGTTTCCCATAATAGTCCACTCTTTTTCTTATTAACTGGCACTTACAGTCTCAGTCACTCACTCAGAGAGACATTTGTAAAAGAACAAATAAAAGGTTTTGTTACTTACAGTTGAACAAATCAAACAGTACATTGACAAACATGACTGCTTTCAGCAAAAGACTTCAAAAAAAAAAACTCTAGAGAGGGAAAAGAGTGGAGAGGCAGGATTCTCTTTGAATGCAAAGGTGGGAGGGAATGATGGGTTAGTGCTGGATAGATTGGCAGTCACCCCTGCCCAGAAAGGTCCCTTCCAGCCACACCTTCTCCAGGCAGCATGCGAGGTTGAAATAAACTCTAACAGTTACTTGTTTTTGACCTTCCATCTTCTGTCCATGACCTTTGATGCCTGAGACAAAGAACAAGATGGTGCTTCCTCCACCTTCATGTACAGAGTCAACTGGATGGTTGCCACTACACCTGAGAAGGGGAGGGCTAGGTGAAAGGGTTCTGAGAAACGCACTACGCACAATGTACTCTCTCCAAAAATCTTGCAGCTACCTTGTAGACATAGTCTATCTTGACTTCAGCAAAGCTTTTGACAAAGTGCCCCGTGATATCCTGATGGGCAAGCTAACTAGGTGCGGGCTGGATAGATCAAGGGTCAGGCTATTGGCTATAGTTAGAGAAGGACCCGTTAATCATCACCCTCTGAGTACGATTACATCGCAAAATGATGGTTTAAATGGGGGAATTTCGCTTAGCGGTGATCAGTTCCCTGCTTCAGGAACTGATTTTCGCTTTACAACGATCAGCAAACAGCTGATCGTCGAGTTTCAAAATGGCCGCTGGCTGAAGAAAATGGCCCCCCGCTGTTTTCTAGGACGGATTCCTCACTTTACAGGCACGGAAAATGGCCGCTGTATGGAGGATCTTTGCTGGACGAGCAGGTATTCAGCCCATTGGAATGCATTGAACAGTTTTCAATGCATTTCAATAGTTTTTAAAATTTTGTTTGATGATGTTTTCGCTCTACAGCGATTTCACTGCAACGAATTAACATCGTCAAGTGAGGCACCACTGTATATATTTGTACAAATGTTTGGGGAATAAGCAAGTACTGGTCTCTCTCTCTCTCTCTCTCTCTCTCTCTCTCTCTCTCTCTCTCCCACTTTGCCTTGTCTTTTAGTGGCTTAACTAACTCTTAATTTTAAAGATTACTGGTTTTAGATATGCCTACTGTGTGACGTGAAGAAACGTGTGATTTTTAATTGTGCTGTCTTGATGTACAGTGTGGGCTGTTCTGAGCTCTTAAGAGACAGGGTGCGGGATAAATCGAGGAAATGAATGCAAATGAGTTAATAAATTAATGAAATTGAATGGAAGACAGTAAGGTTACCAGGTCTTCTCCAGAAGATGATTTAATTATTCATTACATTTTTACCCCGCCCATCTAGACCATAGGTCTACTCTGGTCGGTGTTACAATTTTTTTAAAAAACAGTGAAACCAATAAACGTATACTATGAATCCAAGAGGGCAAAAATATAAAAAAATTAAGATACGGCAGGAGGGAAAGCCTGCCCAAATAGCCAGGTCTTAACTTTACTCCTGAAAGCACCCGGAGATGATATCTGTCTCTTGGAAAAGTGCTGAAGCACCAGTGTGCGAGAAAAAAAAGAACTTTTAAAAAGCGCAAAGCCAGAACAACTTCCTTTTCGACTGGTTATGGGAGGAGAGCGTTCAATTGTGAATTAACGAAGCAAACGGGGGAGTTAAGCAAGCAAGACATTCTGGAGTGTTCATTTGAGTGAAACTCTACCGCTGGGAGGCCTTGATCTTTTTTTAAAATCTTTCTCTGGAAGGGCAGCTAGCATCGCCTGGCTTCCCAGCCTCATCGCTACCATGCCCTGCAGAGGGAGGCAGAATAAACCTTCCTTTCTCCCGCTTCGTGCCTTCGAACCATGGGAGACCCAGTTTTAAGGGCTCGCTCTGTTGGGTACATGACGCAGAATTCTAACGGCATCGCATCGGGACAGTGGGTGACACATGGAGGGGGCCTATTTTTTTTCCCCGTCACCATCTAAACCGAGCCATCAATGGGCCGTTTGTTGAGGCGGTCCTTTCAGCGAGGCGGCCAAAAGGACAAACGGCATCAGCCACTTTTGCATCGGGAGGGGGAGGTCAAAGGTCAGCCTTCCTCAGCCTCATCCCTCGTGATTTCTCAGCTCCAGAGCAAAGCAACCTGACGGGACATGTCCTTTCCAGCGGGGGCCAAAGGAGAATTTCCAACTCCCACCCCCCTCCCCGGAGACGTGGGTGATGATCAAACAGGATCTTAGCTCATCCACTCCCTGCCTCATGCCTGGAAGGTTTTTGGCAGGAATTGGCTAAGGCTTTGGCAAGCGATTTCATCATTCTGTTGACAAATCATGATCGCTTTGTTCTGGACTGACAAGAGTCCTGTTTTACTAGCCAGCAGAAGGTTATCGTCCTGTCCAAGATCTAGGCGGCCTGACCCTCACTAAATGCTCTAATCTTAGCAGCGGTTACCGCTTTTATCTGATCCTTCAAGCTTTCATGCCTAAAAATATCGCTCGTCTTTTGGTGATTCAATATCTGCAGAATGAGATAGAGCATACTGTACTTGTCTAGTTCCCTTGCTCAACCGTCTAGTTTTTTTTCTGGAAAATGCTAACATGCTCCCCCTGCCCCAATTATTTGTATCTAGATGTTTCTATGTATAAAACTCCAGATGTCCATCATTTATGGCTTGGGTTGATGCCACTTTTAACTGTCGTGACTCCGTCTGTGGCTACATGGGCTCTATAGTTTGGGAAGATATTTAGAATTTTCCAGCAGAGAGTTGAAATACACTCCCCTGAACTCGCCGAACTACAGATGTCACGATTTCATGGGATGGAATTGTGGCAGTTCATGTAGAAACATACTTCTATAACTGTGCAGTGCAGATATACATCCAAGACACGTCCAAATGATGCCCAATGTAATAGGGTTTTCAAGATACGTGAGAGATTTAAGGGGAACAGATTTAACAGGAACATCTCCCCGTCCATTAGTGACCAAGCAGGGCTTTGAAAACAGCTTTTCTCAGCCCTCAGAGATCATGTTATTCACTACACCAGTGGTCTCCAACCTTGGGCCTCCAGATGTTCTTGGACTACAATTCCCAGAAGCCTTCATTACCACCTCTGCTGCCCAGGATTTCTGGGAGTTGAAGTCCAAGAACATCTGGAGGCCCAAGGTTGGGGAACCGCTGCCCTACACCACATTATCAGCTGATAGATGCTTGTGTTGTTGTCATTACACGCTATGAGGTTGCCTCCAAGTTACAGTAACGCTATGAATGCGTTTTCTCCAAAATGTCTTGTCCTCAACAGCCCTGCTTACTCTTGTGTCCTGCGGCTTCCTTGAAGGAGTCAATCCATCTGGCAAAGAACTCTAAGCGCCTCATCAAACCACAAGTCCCAGGAGCCTGTGTGAGGGACCCATGAGAGTGAATGTGATTCTAAAGTACCATAGTGTTCAGAATCATCTGTGAGCTATGGGCGATTTTGTAACCAGCCCATCTGCGCAGCTCCTGATGGAAACGCCAACCTCTGCTTGATTGGCGAAATCCATGAACTATGAACAGGCAACCTGGTTGTCCTCATGCCGGTGACAGTATTCTCCTGACAGTGAGAACAGTTCTGCTGTCCTAAACTGTGGAACTCCCTCCCACTGGAGGCCAGCCTGTCCCCATTTGTATTGTTCTTTCACAAGCAGGCCAAGACCTTTCTCTTCAGGCAGGCTTTCCCTGAGTAAATGGCTGCCTGTGTGGGGTTTTAAAACCAGGCCGGGTAGGTGGGGCTCGTCAGCCTTGGAAGGCAGCCCATCTAGGAGAAGGAAAATTCTGATTTCAAACCTCCACTGCCTTGTGGCTATATCCACTGATGGAAAAGGCTTCAGGAGTTAACCTCGAGGCAAAATCCCAAAGGCAGCATGTGTCATTCTGCCAACTCCTGCGACATTGCTGGAACCAGTTGTATTGGCTCTTGCCTTTCCATTGGACCATTTCAGCAACGTGGAGAGGGGGGATCTGCTGCTTGGGTAACAGCCTATCCTCCATATTACTTTACCGAGGCTTCATGCTCTGGAGAGGACACTCCTCGATTCACAGCATGTTACCATAGTCTCTCGAGACTGAAGGATGCCTATGATGATGATGAACCTCTATCTCTACCCTCTTCTTCTGTTCTATCCCCGCTGTTTTCCCCAGAGTCCCTTCAACATTTAGCTTTTGTATTCTTCCTTCTATTTCTTCGTTTCTATCCCTCACTGCTCTGTTCTCTTAGCGGATGAGGCAGGCAGAGTTTCTACCTCCTTGTCTGCTGTACGGAGGAGGGCATGGCGCTCCGGCCCCTCTCTCACAGTTACTGCGTTGAATGTCATTTTTTAAATGCTTATCTGTGCTTTTTTTAAGTACAGTGGTGCCTCTCTTAACAAGCGCACCGTTTAACGACGAATCCGCATAGCGATCTGTTTCGCTTACCAATCTTCGCATTGCGATGTTTTTTTAGACAGCTGATCGGCGGTTCCAAAATGGCCGCCGGACACCCAAAATGGCTGCCTCAACCATTTTCGCGCCCTGACCTCGCTTACCGAGGGCGCGAAAATGGTGGCGCTATAGAGGAACTTTGCTGAACGGTGAGTCTGGGGCCCCATAGGGGTTTTTTGATCCGTTTAGCGATGTTTTTGCATAGCGACGATTAATGCGGAACGGATTAACGTCGCTATGCGTGGCACCACTGTATTGTATTCATTTGATCCTTTCAGTTTTGTATACTCACTATTGTTAGCTTAAATGCTGTCCTTTAAATGTTGGAAGCGGCCTGTTTAAGAAGAAAGGGACTTTAAAAATATTTCCAATGAATGAAATAATGTATATTTACTGTTTAACAGTTCCAACTACCACTGGAAGAATTTACAAATATTTTGCGTGCAAAAATAATAATAGCAAAACTGTTCTGCAGGACATCTTTTTAAGAAATCTTTATTTTATAAAATGCATCTTTTTTTTGGCAAAAAGTATAAAAAATATATATAAACAACAATGTACATAAATATATTATTATTTAAAGACATGTTATTCTTCTTTTACAAAGACATATAAAACATTACAGTTAGTGCCGTAAGAATTTTTTGCTTGGTGCTGTTGTCAGTCAAAGCCCTATTGGCTACCCTGTTGCCATTGTTCAAATAAATAGGTTATTATTATTATTATTATTATTATTATTATTATTATTATTATTATTATTATTATTATTATTATTATTATTATTATTATTATTATTATTATTATTATTGGATTTATGCATAGTTTTTCTGCCCAAAGACATCGAGGCAAGGTACAGTATGAAACAATAAATACATTAAAATCACAGAGCAAACAGAAACAGAAATGAAACATGATTTAAAACAGACCCAGACAATGTCAGAAGATAAAGTTTGCACAAGTGATAAAACTTTCCTTCCTGCCTCTAGCACTTTGCAGACCTCTGGGCCAAACAAACTCCAATTTCCAAAGTTTCTCCGTTCTCTAGAGGAGGTTTTGGGAGTGCATGAGAAGATGGAGCCGAGAAAGGTCACTAGGCGCACAAAGGAAATCTGTCTACAGAAGCCCCTTTTTGGATTTTTATGATCCCGTTTCCTTTTGTCCTCCTCCCTCCTAATTCTGTCCCTCTTTTGTGCTACTCTTTATTGACATCGCTTGTATCTCACTCAAGAATGTTCTCCAGGCAGCTAGCCAGAAACCTTAAAAACAAAACAAACAAAAAAATAATGATAATAAAAATAAAATAAAAAATCCAACAAAAGTCCTAAAAACCAAACAGCAGAAAAGTGGGTCACATACTACAAAAGTATCTAAATAAAAATGAGCAACCATGTAAACAGCAGAGCTGAAAACACTGAATATTTTAAAAGTCTTCTTGAAATGTTTTCGCGAAGGCTTTCACGGCCAGGATCTAATAGTTGTTATGGGTTTTTTGGGCTCTTTGGCCGTGTTCTGAAGGTTGTTTCTTCTTGAAATGTTGGGAAGAACAAAATAGGTCTTTACTAGGACAGAAAAGAGTATAATATGAATAGTAGGGGGAAGTTCTTCCGGAGATCCTTCAGGGAGCCTGACTTCAACCCTTTCAAGACTTTCAAATTGGGTTTGTTTTTTGTTTTTATGTTGTTAGCCGCCTAGAGTGGTCTTAACCGACCAGATAGGCGGGATATAAATAAAATAAATAAAATAAAAAATAAATAATTTTTGTTTTTGTTTTAATTATTGTAAGGCTGGGGTGGGTTATTTATTTATTTATTACTGAGCTTTGTGAGTCCATCTTTTTTCAACTAAAATGGAGGCAGGAAAATGCTGATATTAAACACGCCAATAAATCTCCGCCAAGTAATGATCAGAGTTCAAACAGCTGCCTATCGATGACACGACCCTACCAGGTAGGTAAGCCTTGACTAGTCTCTCATAGTTTACATACGAGGAGGAAAAGAAGGGTCAGCTCTTGAGCTATTTGCATGAATTTGATCTGTTCTGAACAGGCATGGAATTCCGCTATATTTAAAGACACATTTGAGTGAAGCACCTTTTTAAAACAAAAAAACCCATCCTTAACAGGACTAGTTCTGGTGGTAAAATGGACTCTTTAAAGATATTTGCTCCTTCCTCTCTCTCCTCCTGGGAGGGGGGAGAACCGAATTTTCAGGTAATGCTCAGCTTCCCTATTACCAAAACCCACAGTCAAATGTGTGGTTGTGTGCATATAAATATCTTAAAAATAGCACATGATTAAATCTTAGTTTGAAGGGACAACATATGAGGGTGGCAAGAAACATTTTTAAAAACATACACTCAAGACCGACCAGCGGCAGCTTTATAAGGCTATTAAGAATGCCAAGAACGTGTATGCAGACAGAATAATAAATAACAGCAGATGGTCAAAGCAAGTTCACATCTTTTCCTTGTCAGAAATCATTAAAAACAACCCCTGTGAGGTAGATAAGTATAATCAGTATTACAAATTGGAAAGAGAGACACAATAGGAGTCAAAGTCTGAAACCCATTCCTGGTTTGCATTGCTCCTTCTCTGAGCTGAAGACACTTCAGCAGAATGATGTCTTGAGCCGTCCACTTTGGTTCGATTCCGCACATGCTGGAATGGAACCAAAATGGTGCCAAACCACCTGCACTAAAGAAAAAGAAAAAGAGAAGCAAACACTAGTCCCTGACAGAGCCAAAGTGGTATGGGTACCAATGGATCAGGGCCAGACTGGTTCACGATTGTCATACATCATGTGATCACCAGGAAAGGGAGCAAACTAGTCCATCCGTAAACCATAGGACAAATCCCCATCTAATCTCACCCTATGAATTGAATATACATCCAGCATCTTCTATCTTTAAGCAACTCAGCCAAGGTTGATGGACAAGCTGACCCATCAGGCACCATGAAACATCCAATTCTGGACTACACTAGGGATCAAACTGAAAGGGAATGTAAATTCTCTATAATTAATCCATTTTCATTCCTCCTACAAAATAGTTTTCATTATGTTTGGCAATCAGTCTGGCAAACTAAGCCTGTGTTTACTTTCCAATGACCCACCATCACACAGAAGTAAGTAAAATGTGGTGTGACAAACAGATGTCTTCTGCTACTTGAGAGAGCACCTCTTCTAAAAACACAATAAAATGTTTAATGGGTTTAATCTTACGGCTGCAATGTTATACTTATTTACCTGGAATAGGTTCCACTGAGTGCAGATTTAACTTTTGTGTGTATAATTATGCTGTAAATTATGCACAAATGGAAAACAGACACCTCTGATTCAGACAGCAAAAATCTACCAGGTAGTTTAAACCTTCCTGATGAATCACCTGTCATATCAGTTAGTGGAAGAAGGGCTGCTATCAGGATTTTCTGACTAGGTCCCCCTGAACATCTCTTTGATGTATTCAGTTTGATGATTAGTGACCTTATAGATGTCTCTAGCACCCATCATCAAAGTAGCAAACAGCTAGATAATAAATAATTTTGAGCACAACACAATAAAATAAAACACTAGCATCAGGCACTCATCATAAAAGACAGAAAATAAATATTCTCAGCCCAACTGTAGGCTTATACAAATATAAAAAGGGCTGTTTGGTATTTTTAGCCCTGCAGATAAATGGTGAAAAAAAAACTTGTTAAATATTATTAAATTATTATTAAATATTGTCCTGGCGGTGTGTGTGTGTGTGTGTGTGTTTCCAGCAATGGCCATGAAATATTTCTCTTCATCTCTTATCTTCCAACCTTCCTCGTAACCTCAAGTTCGGGTGCTAACTGCCACTGCTGACATTGTTAAGTTGCTGAATTCAATGAGCAAAAGCAGAAATCAAAGACAATTTTTTTTTTCTTTCGATAGAGACAAATCCCTGAGATTAATTCAAATAAATACTAGGGCGAGAACAGTAAGGCGGATTGATACTCAAGTGATGGACAGAGGAATGCAGTAATAAATAAACAAGGGTCAGGGAAACAGGACCGTAATCCAGAAAGGGCCAGCTGGGCAGGAAAGAGGGTTGCCATAACCAGAAGAGACCAAGGACGAAAGAGAAATCATGGCAGTTTCAGTTTCCTTCTTGAAAAACTGACGTTGACCCTGCTTTGGAAAGAACAGCAGCTCAAACCCAACCTGGATCCAGTAAAAGGCCTTCTGAGTTTTCCTTTCTCCATCTCTCTGTGAAGTCCAAAGAACGATGGAGACATCCAGGGGCCCCGGACGCCCTCGCGTCTACCGGCTGCATTTCCCCATGGTGTACGCCGCGTCCGAGATGACCTCCGAGTACCTTTTCAGCACCTGGCACCCGTACTGTTTTTTCTGGAAGATGTCGGAGCTAGAGCTGTTACCGTATGTCACGTGGACGTGGTGGACTTTGTACCTGGAGCACAGCAGGCAGGTGAGGTTGGCCAAAAGGCCGCGGGACATGTTGGTGGTGTTCCTGAGCCTCCTCAGAAGGTCCTCTTTCTCCTTGTCGTCCGTGCTGAGGTTCTCCTGGTCTCGGGTGATGTTGCCGAGGGAGGCGTTGAAAAAGGCGAAGATCTTATAGAGAGAGAGTAGGTTCCTCTCGCTGTCCGTCCGATCGAAGGCAGGGAAAGTCTTGTCCGCTTTACAGAACTTGTCTGGGTGGTTAGTGAAGGGTTCACCCTGGCGGTCCAGCTGTGGAGGAACAAAGCGGAAAACCTGCTTTAGGACTGAAAGAAATACAATACTGTATTTGAAGTCCAGACGCTTAGCATCTAGTATTTGTACCCCTTAGAAGTTTTGGGGTGGGATCAGGTGATGCTTCGCCCTGCAGTTTGGACCGCTTTGCGAACAGCCTGGTTCGCTCCATTTCCTAGTAATCACAAAGTGGGCCAGCCCTTTATCCTTCCTGATTTCATCTTTTTTGGGTCCCTGTCAGATGGGTAGGATCACTTGGTATTTTTTTATTTTGGGTCTAATTCCAGCATGTGGGAAAGCCAAGATTGATCCAAACCCCAGGCCACCTATCCATAAAGAAAAAAAGTTTATTTTTTTTTAAAAAGGAAAGTTTTTAAAAAATTCCAGTCTTCTCTAGAGGTGGAAATAGAAGGTGGGGGAAAAAGGGGAACCTTTTTGATGTGGTTGTTTGGTTGTTAAAAGCCCAGCGCTCTGTCACTTGCAGGCGAGCTGATTCACCAGCATGCCAGTGACTTGTAAATTGTTTTAAATGACAACGTTCCTCCACTCCCCATGGGAGAAGATGGGGGTGCCAAATGAGGTTGCCAGTAACTTTTTCAAGCTCTGGCGTCCAAGAGGAAATTGTCAAGTTTCAAACTCCTCCACGTGTCGGCTATCAGATGCAAACTGTTATTGTCATAACATCTACATTCCAAGTGCCAAGGGGGGAAGCTTTGTGGAAACGGACATGTGAAGAGGAAACCCCCCAAAACCCAACTGGGGAGTTGGACAGGCGAGACTTCTCCCCTCCCATGATCTGTAAAATGTTGTCAAACACTGCTGCTGCTATTAGATACCCAATGGGAAATGCGACCAAATACAGTGGTGCCTTGCTAGACGATGATAATCCATTCCACTGAAATCGTTGTTTAGCGAAATCATCGTCTAGTGAAAAGCATTTCCCCATTGGAATGCATTGAAACCTGTTTAATGCGTTCCAATGGGGAAGAATCGTCATTGTCTAGCGAAGATCGGCCATAGGAAAGCCGCTTTGAGAACCACCGATCAGCTGTTTAAATAGCTGTCTTGCGAAGTTTGGGTCCCGAAAACACCCATTTTGCGAGCGCGGAGGGAGCTGTCAAAATCGTCGTCTAGCGAAAATCGGTTTGCGAAGCAGGGACCAAATATTGTCCAGCGAAATTCCCCCATAGGAATCACTGTTTTTCGAATGGCTATAGCAATTTCAAAAAGTCAATGTCTAGCAAAAAAAAACCTGTCATGCGGGGTAACTGTCTAACGAGGCACCACTGTATTACAAATACAGCTACGTGGCACACTGAGAACATTTAGATGTTTCTGGTTATGAAGGCATCCAGAATGGGGATTGTGGGTCTCAAAACCAGAAGCGTGCTTTGGAGTTCTCTCCTCGTTTTTCTCCTTCCCCCTCCCACCTCCGCGCCTCCTTCAGCACTGAAACCCCCTTTCTGTTGACCCACGCAATGTGTGCTTGTCTGTACGCACGGATCGCCGCAAGAACGTACATAGGTGGTGAAGAGGCCGTGAGCCGACATGTTGAGTTGTGCGATCTGGCAGTGGATCTGAGCTAAGACCTTCGCCTTGCAGCGGCTGACGTTGCGGCACATGGACTCCTCTTGCGTCAGTGGGAACGCTCTCGCAGAGAGTAGTCCGAAGTGTGTGGCCAGCAGCAAAGGGAGAACTCCTGCTTTGGAAAAAAAAAAGAGAAACAGAAATGACTTAAGCTGCCTGGCGGTTGGCGAAACCTTCTGCCTTGTAATCAAACCAGGCCAGTTCTGAAATGCAGGCTGTCGTTCTCAGATTCTCTCCTCCACGAAACACGACAGAGAACCTCCAAAAAGGCAAAGAGATATGTTTACATACATCTGCAACCTTGTGCTATTGGGATTTATTGCCACCTGGAGCAGGTCTTCTGTAAAGCCAATGAATCTTAGTTGCCCACTTAAGGCAAACGTCACCTCAACATAGTTAGCAACCAGGATATCCCAGGATATATTGTTGCTAGGAAAATTCTACCCCCATGGATGATTCCAGCTAAACTCAGAGAGGCAACAGGAAAAAATCTCAAGGGAACAGCAATCAAGGATGCGATGGGTGTAATCCAAACGAGAGCGATGCATAGTGCCCCTGATTCTGTTCCACTTCTTTCCCGGATCCAAATCCATCTGTAAATGTGCATCACCAAAATGGCTATATAGCTTTTTTTTTTTTTTTTTTTTTGATCAGGAGACATGATAAACCCTTTTAAAAAAGAAGTAAGCCTTCCAGAGTTAATATCAGTGGGGCTGCGTACTGGCCCCTAAACATTTTGCTTCTTTCACGCAACAGCTAGTAAGGTGAAGCTATTTGTGCCCTGGATCCAAATGAATTTACAGTGGTGCCTCGCTAGATGATGATAATCCGTTCCACTGAAATCGTTGTTTAGCGAAATCATTGTCTAGCGAAAAGCATTTCCCCATTGGAATGCATTGAAACCTGTTTAATGTGTTCCAATGGGGAAGAATTGTTGCTGTCTAGCGAAGATCGGCCATAGGAAAGCCACTTTGCGAACCGCCAATCAGCTGTTTAAATAGCTGTCTTGCGAAGCTCAGGTCCCGAAAACACCTGTTTTGCGAGCGCGAAGGGAGCTGTCAAAATTGTCGTCTAGCGAAAATCGGTTTGCGAAGCAGGGACCAAACATTGTCCAGCAAAATTCCCCCATAGGAATCACTGTTTTTCGAATGGCTATAGCAATCACAAAAAGCCAGTGTCTAGTGAAAAAACTGTCATGCAGGGTAACTGTCTAGCGAGGCTATAAATTCACTTCACTTCGCCCCGGAACCAAATCTGGACATTTCACTTTGAGCCCCACGTCCCGTGAATGAATCTAAATCAGGCCCAGTTCATTTAAGTCCTTGCACAACCCTCATCAGAACATCTCAGCATTTCAAACCCTGGATCCCGTCCTCAACAGGATATAACATTCAACACCAGCCAGTCAATATAGACTTTTCATCTTTTAGAGGCACGTAGCAAGTGAATCAGCCCTCGGGTTTTGTTCTGGCGGCTGCCGTTCTGGGAAATGAATGAATGGGCAGCATCCAGTCCTGTGACTCTCCCTCTGATTGGCTCCGGATTCCTCTTTCTCCCAACACCATCCTGCCGTCAAAGGCATTCTTCTCTCTTAGGCCACCCACCGCTCCTCTGCTCCGTCTGCCGATTCATGCAGCCCTGCCCAACTACTGTACGTCATCAGAATTCCCCGTCCTGACTTCCATGCCAAGTGGCAGGATTCCCAGATTTCATAACCGCCAGCCCCAAAGGCTGTCAAATATGCAAAGCATTTCTGCAGCTCCACACCTGAACCGGGGGGGGGGGGATCTGCAAAGCCTGTCCTCTAAGACTCTGTAGCCTGTTTTTTTCTATTTTTGTCAACAATTCTTCTCAACCGGCCACAAGTCTGAGATTCTTTGCTAGATGCCAGGAGCCCTGGATCCCTGGCAACTCCCCACAAAACCCTAGCCCTGGTCATTCCCAGAGCGATGACAAAATGTTTCAGAATTGCCTTGGTTTGCATTGAGACATGGAGAGAAAGTCCATTGAGGATTCTCTGATTTCCACGAGGGCTCCCGCATCCAGTGCAAGACTGAGACGTCAAGCACTTTTTGAGGGGTTCAGTTTTCCCAAACATTTTTTGCAAAAGGAATCCTTTTTTCCTTTGTGAAGCTAAGCACACGGAGAGACAGACAGAGCAAACACAGAAGGAAAAACACATCGCCAGAAGGACATGAAGAAATCTATTCAGTGCTGCTACTGTTTCTCGTTCAGCAACCGGGCGATGCCAATCAGAGTTACACTTTTTTAAAGAAATGTGCAAAAACCATATTTGAGCCGAAACTATGCAAAATCCATCTGAGACTTCCCTTTAAAAAAATCTAGCCACATTGCATCAAAGAGGTTTGGAAGGAAGGTATCTTTGGTCATAGGGCATTTTTTTTTATTTTTTGCTTTTGTTTGGGCATTTTTTAATTTACCATGAACAAATGAAGGACAAACCAGAGTTACACCTCTGGTGATGCATTAACCATCACTGCATATGATCTAGAAGGCTCAAAGAAACGTAAGCGTGCACATTTCAGCATCTAAAGCATGCACATTTAACACTATTACATTTTGGGAATATAAAAACTATAAATTCTTTTCCCATCTTTTGTTTGCACGGGGTTGCAAGCCTTTTAAAAGAGGGTTTTTAAAAAATTATATACTTTAACAATTCTTACATATATGCATTTTCCTCTGCACAGTATTTCTCTTTTCTCCAGTTTTGTAATGTTAAGTATGCAAAGGTAATTTGCTCCTCCAGAAGCCTCGTACACCTGCAGACTTCAAAAATCTGTTCCGTCTCACCGAGATTCCCATGTGAGAATCTTGGCCCTAAACTCAGGCCTCAAGAAGGTGCAGAAGATTAGTCGAGCATCATAGCGACAATTAAATTCTTTCCATCCCCAAGTGAAATGGGCTTAGAAAAAAAAAGCAAAGGGCCTGGATGGAATCAGTCCCTCTGGAATTGACTGTGACACTAAGAGGTTAAATGGGACACAGGGAACGGAGAAAGGGTGGCACCTACAGCTTGAGGGTATAAGAGAGGGTTGGCATGACATGGAAAGAGAACCTGATGGGAGAAGGCAGTGCCAGGCATGTACGGGTGGAAAATGAATGAGCCGCATGTGGAAAGAGGAAATCCATCACAAGCTACTGCTCAAGAGGGAACAAGCCAAGGCAGGGCATGACACGGAAGCTGAGCCAGTCCGGGACAAGACTGCACAAGGGGTGTGTGTGTTTGTGTTTGTGTGTGTGTGAGAGAGAGCTGACAATCAAAGCCAAAGGTTGGCGTGCAGACACAGGGGGAACAAAAGCTGTGGGTGTTGTGATCCCTGAGCCAAAAGCTGCTTCAGAGTCCAGACACATGGGACAGCTACACCACCAAATAGGATCCGGTGTATTGATCATCATCATCATCCTCTTAGAACTGGAAGGGACCCTATGGATTATCAACTCCAGCCCCTGCCAAGGAGGCACAGCGAGGAACTGAATGCCCACCCTCGGTTCTGCAGCCAGATACAGAAGAAGGGGAACCGAGGGTTTGATTCGCTCCGAATGTTTGACTGAACTATCTGTTTTGTACTTCCTGGAAAGTACAAAACCGACAGCGATCTTTGTGATGCGGTTCTCAGCGCAGAAGGGGGTATGAATGCGAATCTTTTGATAAGACGGAAAGAAAATGGTGTCAAATTAGGCCAAATGCTGACAAAGGCGGAAAATTTATTCAAAAAATCAATACAGAATGATAAAATGCATATATAATTGGCTGGAACATTCAGGGAGGTATAACCCGGAAAAATAACTTTTCCAAGCTCTGATTTTAATTGCACCACAATGGATGGCTCTGGAACTCGATGACCTTATCTTTTTTTAAAAAAACCCATGTATTTTGTATTCCAAAGTATAGTATTTCTGTGCGTGGATATTTCATGAATGGCAATAGTCATTAATTGTCTATTTAAAAAAAAAAAGAAAACTGGTTTCTTACCATTATCACATCTTATGGGGCTAAAGTTAAGCATTTTACAAAACAACCAACGAAAATTCAATCCACAATACATTGGTTACACTTTCAAAAAGACCAGTGAGTTGTTCTTTTTTAAGCACCCTATCTCTTAGTTAAGATAGGGTGAAAAAAACTAGTCAAAAAGCTGTGGCTAGATATATATATATTTTTTCCATTTATACTTTTAGATTCTCCACTTCTCTACTTTGTAAAGGACAAGTGGAGAGAGCTGTCCATTAACTCCTGCCATCTGCAGCTGAGCTGTTGCTAATTTGTCCCAGTGGCAATTAACATCGTATAGGACAAGACCGCATGAAGAAATAAACATAACACAAACAGAGGCTAAGTCTGGCGAGATTAGACAAACATAAACCAGGAAACAGAACAAGGAAGAAGGGGGGAGGGGGAAACCCCAAGAATCCAAAACCAGCAGAACAGACTATGCCTTACAGTTAACCAAATTTTTAGCAGGTTCGCACATGTACGCCTCCATCCTGGCGTGCGTTCCTCTGTGCCAGGGGTTGAACACAGCCTTAGAACAAAGCTGGTATCAACCACTGAGTCTCCTTTCTCTTTCTTACATTCTTTCTTTTTTAAAAAGTTTTCTTTAAAAAAACCCCTACAAATTGAGAATTCAACGAGCCAGATGTTTGCCGAGCGGCCCCCTTCCCACTTTCTCTCCTCATCTGCCCAGATGTTCGGCACCACATGTGCCAGGGAATGGCATGCGGTGAGTTCCTCTCTTGCAAAAAAAAAATCCAGGAGGTGTTTATGCTAAAACAGGAAAGGAGGTGGAAGAGCATTCAAGCTGGTTCTGCTCTGGATGAAAGAGTGGGCTTGGTGGACCTGGAGAGTCTCCCCCCCCCCCCAGGGCCGAGGGGGATCTCTGTGGGTCCCAGGAAGGTGGAAAGAAGAAAAAGAAAGCCCTCGGTGGAGAAAAGGTGGGTTACCTGCAAAGGTAGCTTTCATGGTCAGCTGCATCCTGGGGGGTGACGTAACAGCGAGGGCTTGCTGATAGGAGTGTTCATTCAAAAAGTGATGCTTGACAACTGGTTTATATACGGTTGGTGAGTCTGTTGAAAAGAAAGGGGGAGGGAAAGATCACCGATCCGTGGTTTTGGAAAGCACTTCCTAAGAACTTTGAGGTCATTGCATTTTCTGGGGAGTTTTTTTTCTCTCTCTTTTCTCTTTTTCCCCCTCTCCCCCCCCTCACTCCAAATTGCTCATTTGGGAATTTTGATGCAAATGCAGTGGCCTCGTCAACCAACTTTCTCTCCCCCCCCACAAAGAGGGGGGGGGGGGAAGCGAGAGAGAACAGCCTCGCTATCTGCACCATCAACGCACGAGTCATACCCGAGGAAAAGACCTGACATCACAGCCGCCCTCCTCCCGTGTCTGTGTGTGTTGTGTGAGTGAGTGTGTGCGTGCGTGGGGGGGACCCCGAGCGGAAGGCACTTTCACTTTTCTAGACAGTGGTCATCCAAAGCAGCCTGCGTGTTTCACGTTGCGGCTTAAAAAGGTAGGGGAAAACCCAGGGATTGGCCTCATTTGGAAATTATTGGGGCAAGACAGAAAAAGGGGGTGAAAAGGAAATGAAAAAAAAATAAAGGAAAGTTGCTGAGGAATTCGGAGTGGGTGGAAATGAAAGCGAGAAAGTACGTGAATGGTGTGTGTACGTGAGTGTGTGTGAGACAGACACACACGGGGGGGGGAGAGGACTTTGCTTTGCCTCCTCCGAAGTAAAATCCAGAGTTATCCCTCCTGGTTGCGTCGATCAGAAGAGCTGCCCAAGAAAAGCCCACAATAATCACAAAATCTCAGCACTGATTGGCATAATAATAATAATCAATAGGTGTTGGCATCATCAACCATCACGGGTGGAGGCATCTGGTTGCGGAGCCAGAGGCTGGGGGTTCGATCCCCCGCTTGTACCTCCCGGGAGAAGCGCCAGCCTGGGTAGCCTTGGGCAAGCGGCACAGTCCCACAGCGCCCCTAGAGGAAGGCCATGGTGACGCACCCTTGAGTGTTCTCTATCTGGAAAACCCAGAAAAGGGTCGCTATTAAGTCAGAGTTGACTTGATGGCATGCAGTTATAAATGATATAAACCATCAATTACGGGTAATCATTAAAGTTTTTGAGCCGTGCAGCTATGTTGAAATGAGTGGAGTACCGGGAAATATTTTTGCCTTCCTTGTTGGGGACATAAACAATCAATCATAGATAATGTTCTCCTTACCTCAGTTCCCCAAATTTTGAAAAATCCTCCTATCCTTGTTTTTTTTTTTTTTTTTCCCTCCCTTTGGATGGAGCTCAACAAGAGAGCACTGCTGTCTGGTACATTTTGCATTCATTAATAGATTCACAGGTCAAGTAACTTAACTGCTGGATAGCTCGGTGTTTGGGGTCTCTGGGGTTGGGGGTTCAATTCCCCTGCTGTGCCTCTGGACCGGGGATGGACTTGATGACCTACAGGGTCCCTTCCAGTTCTATATATATTATAGGTGGAGCTATAGCTTGAAACAGATGGCATGGCAATGCGTATCTCATCACCCCTTTCCAACATAGTCAAGGACTTTGTGTCTCCAATGGGCAGCCCAATCCACTCCTGACTTCCAGAGACAGGCAGCTGGCCCCCAAGTACGGCTAGTTTACAAAGACCTGTCCAGCTTTCCGTTTCTCTGATTTATACACGAAAACATCAGCCTATGCTTTCTTTTTTTCATATTGACCTAGATTACAAAAACGAAACATAAAGCAAAATCTTTGTGACCTCTTTAAGACTAACAAGTTTATTTTACAATGGGCACACGTGGGCCACAATCTGTTTATTCAGAGGCGCAGCATATTATATTTAGGCTAAAAGTTTATACCGCCAGTGCATAAGGTTGTTGAGTTTGGGAAAGAGTGGCGCACGGAGGTTGACAACTGCATTATTAACACCTGTCATGAACTTTCAGATTCCATGAACAGCCTGCCAATCAGCAGAATAATGAGCTAATGCTAATCGTCTATAGACAAATACACAATGGTCAGGTTTCGTTCTTTGAAGTACTGAAGCAATGAGGTCTGCTCTCAATAAAATATCGGTTGTAGTGATTAGGGAGGTTTTTTTTTTTTTTAGGAAAGCAATTTTGGGGTTATACAAAAGGGTGATGTGAAAACCAGCGTGTAAATATGTAATCTGTTATATAAATATAAAGTGGGGTTATTATGTCCCGTCAAGTCAGAACTGACTTATAGCCGTCCTAACAGGGTTTTCAAGGTAATTAACTTAATATATCTACTACATCACACCAGTTACCCCTTATACCTGCTAGATAGCTCAGTGGTTTAGGCCTCTAGCCGTGGGGCCAGAGGTTGGGAGTTTGATTCCCCACTCGGCCTCTTTGATAAGGGCTGTACTTGATGATCTAGAGGGTCCCTTCTAGCTCTGCAGTTTTTAAAGTATTCTAAGAGAGTATACATAGTATGACAAAAAGCACTGGGATTATTATTTTTAATTAACCTTTTGAGTTACACATTGGATTTCATGACTATATAAAAATTCTGATGTTTCTCCCTCAAACTTCTTTTGGAAATCCATTTTTTAAAAAAAGCCACAGTAATATCCAGTTTGAAACCACTGACAGGATGTTCTGGAAGGTTAAAGTGTTATGACTTGCACCTCCAGGGTGAGATTTATTATCTTGTCTTGACTAGAGACAGCCATTATACTTTATGTGGAATGCAGAAATGCACTGCTGGAAGACAATATAGCCCAGACATCAGATACCATAGTGGTATAAAGGTAGGTCCCCTTTTATACATATGATGAGATGTCATTCAGAGTCTTCTGGTGCAATTCAAACTCTTAGCATTCCTCTTTCAAGCTCTAAATGGACTGGGACCCCATTGTCTAAAAGACCGTCTCCACCCATATTTACTTCCCGCACCCTGAGGTCACCTTGCATGGGCTTCCTCCCTGAACCTCTGCCAAATCTGGTGAGGTGGGTGGCTAAAGGGGCAACGGGAGCCCTTTTTAGTGGCGACACCAGGGTTTAGCATCTCTTACGTTATATCTTTTTCTATGCCAGCTGTATATCTCTTTATTTTTCCAGGCATTTTAAGAAGGCCTGTGCATGAGTCTCCCGATTCTGTGTGACCCCAAAGAGGGGAGCTAACCTACTGAATTTCAGGATACGAGCTTCCCAGATTGCCCACTCGGTACCTTGAAGGTTTGGTTTCAAAAAGCCAAGCATAAACCTAGACAAAGGCGACTTATGCCCCCTTCCAATTTGATTTGTCCTGGATCTGAATTGGATTGTAAATTCACTTCCCTTCACTCTGGAAATGAATCTGGGCATCCTGTTTCTATCGAGACCTCGTACAAATTGGCCCCGATCAGGCCAATCCTGCGTGGAAATTTGAGATCCGGTACACAGCTCCACTTTTCAGTGTTTCTAGATCTTTACAGTGTTTATCTGTGCTGTATTTTTGCTTCTACTGGAAGACACCCAACGAATGTTCCCATGTACGTAGAGCAGAACGGTTAAATCCGTGTGATTTGTCAGTGTGTTGATTTACTATTAATCCCAGAGTGCAGCACACATAATAATGGTCTCAAGATACAGGGAGCCAGATTCAGGCTGAATTATAGGAAAAATGTCTTAACTGTTAGAGCAGCACAACAATGGAACCAATTACCTTGGGAGGTGGTGAGCACTCCAGCGCTAGAGACATCTTAGTAAAAGATAAAGTCAGACAACCATCTGTCCGACCAAGTTTTGATTTAGTTTCCTGCATTAAGCAAGGCGTGTTGGACTTGATGGCCTTATAGGACCCCTTCTGACTCAATGGTTCTATGATTTTATGATTCTATGACTCTATTCTGTAGTTAAGTCTAGCTAGATTTAGGCCATATTGTCCTGTTGCTAGTTTTATTCTGTTTATACCGGATCTACCTTACTGCCTTCATTTTCCTGCCCTTTTTTGGTTATTTTCATGCTTTTAATTAGCACACCACCCATAAAAAGTTTGTACCTTCCAATTTGTACCCCACCTGGAGAGCAGTTATTATCTGGTGGTTCAAAAGTGCAAGAAATGGAAAGAGAAATAGGGAAGATTTACATTCTAAATCTAAAACTCCCTTTCCTTTTAGAGAAAGGATGGGAGGGCAGCTCTTTTGACTGTTCCTGTTCTCCGTCCAGAAAGTGCAGGACTAGAACCCCTGGATAATCCTTCTGCCTACAAGATACAACCACAGGTTTAACGGAGCACAATGTCAATTGTACCCTCGGTGAATCCTGAGACTGCTGCCGCCTTGTGGTAACATGGGTGCAATCTAGGAAACTTTTTAAAAAAAACACACCTCTGGTTTCGTTTTGTTGTATACTTCTCCAAAAGTCATGTGCATTTTCTTCACAATGTTGTTCTGTATCAACGGGCCACGAAAATTCACGAGTCTTTTTCAAATTATTTTTTTCTAATTGCACTTTTATTTCAATATTTTATGGAACTTTTAAAATTAATTTTATAAAGTGTATACGCTTAAAAAGAAAATTTGCTTTTCTGACCCTTCTTTTGAAGAAGGGAGCACTGATTGACTTGTGTTTCGAATAAGAGAGCACGTATAGTTATTTTATGTAATTCCAAATTTCCATATTTTATGTCATGTGGACTTTCTCCCCTTGAATAAAGTGTTGTGGTGATGAGCCTTCACCAATCAGGATGAAACGTGTTCACTAGTCTAGTGATGGAACATGCCAGATACAAGTCAGAACCGACTTACTGTGACCCTAACAAGACTTTCAAGGTAAGTGAGATATTTAAGGAGTGGTTTTGTCAGCCCCACTTCCCCAGCGAAGCTGTGGTCACATGAGGGAACTGTTTTCTAGCTCTTCAGATAATTTCCATACTTCTATTGCATTGAACTATGGTCACATGGTTTATGTCCCAGGACAAATATCCCAAGAACTTTTAGAAGTACCGATTTACAGTATTTCTTCCTATTTGAATTATTATGGCCAGCTACACCATGCTAAGGGGATGTGGGTGGCACTGTGAGTTAAACCGTAGAAGCCTCTGTGCTGCAAGGTCAGAAGACCTGAAGTCGTAAGATCGAATCCACACGACGGAGGGAGCTCCCGTCGCTTGCTCCTGCCAATCTAGCCATTCAAAAGCATGTAAAAATGTGAATAGATAAATAGGTACCACCTCGGTGGGACGGTCATGGCATTCTGTGGTTGCACTGGCCACATGACCACGGAAACTGTCTACGGACAAACGTCGGCTCTACAGCTTGGAGATGGGCATGAGCACCGCGCCCTAGAGTCAGACACGACTGGACTCAATGTCAAGGGGAACTTTTACCTTACACCATGCTACCAGTTTATTTTCTCTCTTGCTTTGAGGGACAATTTAGTGCCTTGATATTTTTTTTTTTAAAAAAATTTAGCGCTACATCGATATATCAGAAATAAGTCTCCCTGTACCGTGCATTGAGCGCATGTGACTCCACCCCCAACCCCAGAAAACGCTTCTCCTTCCTGTGCATCCACAGTGATCATTTCCAGCCCTTTCCGTTTGGGATGCAACGGAACCGGGGGGTGGTGGAAATAAGAAGGAAACATTGATCGGGAAGGGGGTTCCGTTTAGAAAAGTGCCCTCGGTTGCACAGACTGCTCCTGCAGAAATGCATTGCACACAATAGACTTGGGATATCGGAATCCACACACACCCGGGTGACACTAACATACCAACTTTTCATCGTATCTTCCCATAGAATTTAAAAAAAAGTATTACTTGCCTAGTGAGAAATTGCAAAGCCCCCCTCCCGTGACATACATTTACCAATGTATTGATGTATCAGGCACAACAATATTTTTAAAAAAATAATGTGCGTGCTGTAGGTGTCCACCTTCCTGGCTTCAATTCTGACAATAAATGGGGTACACCATGCCCACAAGCCATCCTGGTAAGGAATGCATCAATGCAAGAAAGGTACAAAATAACACAAACCTCGTGGCGATGGGGAAATGTTCTGCAGCTATACCGCTGGCTGGGGACTTGTCTTGATCTTGACTCTGCATTGAGTGACCAGGGAGGAAAAAAGCTATAAACTAATTGGGGGATAACAAGAGAACATTCCTTTCGTGTGACTAGGGCCTGAGTTTCCATGGCTAGGTAGGGATTTGAACTCAGGCCTCCTGAGTTCCAGTTCATTACTCTATCTGCTATACCACACTGAGTATCCCTGGCTAAACAGAATTGTCAATATATGTCTAATCCTCCGAATGTCTTTTTCTCATTAAAACTGTATTAGTCCTTTAAACTATTATATTCGTAGTGCAATTTTAAAGTGTATCAGTCGAATCATGGAGATATCATTAAAGATATTAGCCATCATACCTTGGTTAAAGTGAGTTACATAGCGTAGGCTCATTTGAGTCAATGGGATTTATGGAGAAGTTGGCTCTCCAAATCCTCACTGATTCACTGCGCCTACTTTAAGGTACTTTACTCTGCTAAGCTCCATGATTTCAGCCCTAGTCGTTGCCTTCTGCACAGATAAATTGTTTGTTGTTTACTTGTTAAGTTGTGTCCGACTCTTCGTGACCCCATGGACCAGAGCATGCCAGGCCCTCCTGTCTTCCACTGCCTCCCGGAGTTTCGTCAAATTCATGTCGATAGCTTTGATGACACTGTTGAACCATCTCATCCTCTGTCATCCCCTTCTCTCCTCTTGCCGTCACACTTTCCCAACATCTCAGTCTTTTCCAGGGAGTCTTCTCTTCTCATGAGATGGCCAAAGTATTGGAGCTTCAACTTCAGGATCTGTCCTTCCAGAGAGCACTCAGGATTGATTTCCTTTAGAATATGATAGGTTTGTTCTCCTTGCAGTCCAGGGGACTCTCAAGAGCCTCCTCCAGCACCACAATTCAAAAGTGGAGGTTTTGCCCTCTTTGACAGGTAAGATGCTGACCCACCGGCTGTAGTGTGGTGGCCTGAAAAAATTCCATGGGTGCCCCTCCGTTGAAGCGGAGTGGAGTGCTGGAAGTGGACCGTTGAAATATAGAGCTCAAAGTGTCCCAAGAGGGATGAAGGGATGGTGCTGCATTATTGAAAATGGGATGTGGCATCTTTTGGGTTCAGAAAGTGGTACTGCTAAGAAAGGAGAAGCTGGCCGCTGGCCGAGACTAATAAGGGACGTCAAGAAACCATTACAAAATTCCATTCAAAAAAGAGTTAGAAATAAAGAATTGGAAATAAGACAAATACACAACCGTCTCCTCCACGGGAGCATTTTAAGAACTCCCTCTTCCACTGCCCCCAGGCATTCTTCCACATCTGCACATCCATGCTCACTAGGAAGCATTTCTTGAAAGCATGGGAAGCCTCCATGGAACATTTTCCCCTCACCCTGAACAGGCTGGTGCTCAGATCCATGTGGGGTTTTTTGTCTGTATTTTTTGTCTACCATAAAATTAGATCTGGGAAGCAAACAACACGGAGAGGGGAACACACTTCAGGTGCAGTGGAACTGACGATATATCACAGGAGGACAGTCTAGGATGCCGGAAAGACACACATACACACCTTCCTAGGATAACAGAGACATTCTGGTCAGCCACAACGAGAGAAAGCCATCAACTTGGCAGAAGAGCGAACCGAGGGGAAAACACGTGGAGAGGAGCTCAACTCACTCATTAAAATGGGTTTTCTAGTTAATCAACTAGCACGTTGCTTAACCTAGCAATAAAAGTTGGCTACGTAATCTCTCAGGTCTTCTTCCTTCAGGGCGTACAAAACCCTCCAGGGTTCGCATCTGAAGAAGACATTAGTTTTATAACCTTCTACCGTTCCACGTCTAGACAAGGGTATTGGCCAAAAGTGGAGAGACCAAAGAATGCTTGGCTTGGGGACAAAAATGTATTCCTCTAGGCTCGACTGTGGTTTCTCTCAGCTCTATCCTGCTCTTACTCATGCAGAGGAGTATTTTCTTCCCTTGCACGCTCCCCATTCTTTCCTACCATGCTGTCCCACAGGTAATAATACAGATCTTGGGAAAGTTGCAAAACAGCCACAGCCAGAGCTGGCGGGAGGACCGGTGGGCTACTGGCTGGAGGATCCTACAGGAATATCTATTTTTTAAAAAAATAGATTGTAAAGTCAGGTCATGAGTTCCAACAGCCATTTGGACGAAGCTGGGGGATCACATAAATCAGATCTCCAGCTTGGGAGAATTTGGTCCCTGGAGGGACAGGAAAATGGAACAGCACCTGCCCGTCTAATAAGCAACAGACATAGGGTGTGAGTATAAGGTAGAGGTAAAGGTTCCCCTTGACAATTTTTGTCCAGTCGTGTTCGACTCTAGGGGGCGGTGCTCATCCCCGTTTCCAAGCCATAGAGCCAGCGTTTTGTCCAAAGACAATCTTCCGTGGTCATGTGGCCAGTTCGACTTAGACACGGAACGCTGTTACCTTCCCACTGAGGTGGTCCCTATTGATCTACTCACATTTGCATGCTTTCGAACCGCTAGGTTAGCAGGAGCTGGGATATGCCGTGGGATAAATGTGGATTCACTAACTGTGAAGTCACACCATGAAGACTGGGTTTTCCTGGATCAAATTAACTGGTGACACAAGAGGAGGAGGAAACAAGGCTAAACAGCCTTGTTTGCATCTTGTTAATGTAGCTCTCTTTTAGCCCTGCAGGAGGCGCAGAGACAGAAGAATGACTAATAAGCTATAAAAAAGAGAAAAGTGCTCATTTCCTCCTCTTGTTTCCTTTTCTCCTTTTCTATAGCCTTTTTTTCTGTCAGCCACAGCACTGGCACCAATCAGGATTTTTCAAAAGGGGAGGGGAAAGAAATAGTATATTGTGCCCGGAAGGAAATAGGTTGAAAGAAAGGATTCGTTTTCTGAGTCATTTCAAGTGATCACACCATCTGAACTAATGCAAATGGATCGGAGGAGGAGGAGGAGGAGGAGGAGGAGGAGAAAACGAAGAAGAAGAAGAATAAACCTCAGTAGTGGAGGTAAAAACTATGAATTGGGAGGAGGGACTCCAGGCTGATTTGCATTTTCTTTTATATGTGGTCAATGGGAAAAATGCAAATTAACTGCAAATTAGGAAGGAAGGAAGGAAGGAAGGAAGGAAGGAAGGAAGGAAGGAAGGAAGGAAGGAAGGAAGGAAGGAAGGAAGGAAGGAAGGAAGGAAGGAAGGTTACATTTAGAGTGGAGGCCTCCAAACTCAGCAGAACTACTTCCTCTGAAAAGGAGAAGTACGAAGACATGCCATCACCTAAAAAGCTTCTCCATCTTTCAAGACCAGGAAGACTAGAATGTAAGCTTACCTTACTCCATCACTGGGTGGAACTTTGTATCTCGTAGCCACCGGTCATCAAAAGCCATCATTGCTCTTTCTGGTGAGCAGCTTCTGTCTTCCAGGGACCATTCAAGCGAGAGCCTGAGGTATCAACGATACAAGCATTTAGAGAGAGAGAGTTCTCCAGGCAGTCATAACTTTGCCAGTGAGGAAGGATTACCCGGAAGGCATCAGAAGTGCAGCACAATCATTATGGTGTCCGCCACAACCCTGGCTTGGATTCTAATCTTGCTTGTCTTCCTTTTTGATGCATCATCTTCCCCCTCTCCCCCCTTCCCTTTCTGGCATAATCATGGTTTGCCTCTTCTCAGATGGCTAACAGGCATTAGGGCTCATTACAGTTCTTCTAGCCATGGGACGGTGGGGAGGGATCTCCCAGTAAGAGCTGCATCAAACCCTTGTTTGCTCCATTACTCCAGTTCCCCACTGTGTCATCCTGGAAGGACAGCTTTGTTGTCTTAGGAGAGGAGACCGTCAAGAAACACCTGCACCCCATTCACCATGCCAACCATGACTTTTTCTTCCACCCCACCCCACAGATCAGCTGCCCTTTGAGTCAATCAACGTCAAGTAGCCCCTCATCCCTGTTCAGTCTCCATGGGGATGCTTTTTGATCCCCCCAGCCTCCTTTTCTGAATCTTTTTGGTACCTCAGCAAATCTTGGGGGGGTCTCCCAAACCCATTGCCACCTCCCTCACTGGCAGAGGGTGGCCCTATCTCCCATTTAACAGAGTCCTCAGTTTGAAAGGTCACCCAGTCCAAGTTGGATTCTGAGATAAACAGCAGATTAGGACAAACGTATACACACAGGTCAGCTGGTCACAATTACAATTCAGTTCTTGTATTGTTGATTTTGTTGTTTTTTGCTGCTGCTGTTATTATGATTATTTGAAAATACAGATCACGGCTTGACTGGTATTATATAATAGATACAAGGTTTTAAAAAAACAAAATATCCATTATTTTATTATTGTGGTTGTTTACTGTCTAAACAACCTCCTCCTCCTCCTCTTGACGATGACCCCACTTGACGACGAAATCGCTTTATGATGCCTTTTTTTGCAATTGCTATAGGTAAAATGCGGAATGCGGCGGCCAGGCTCCTTACAGGAGTGAGAAAATATCAACACATCTCTCCAACGCTGGCCGCATTGCATTGGCTGCCCATCTGTTTCCGTGTCAACTTCAAAGTTTTAATGCTTACTTATAAGGCCCTAAACGGTTTAGGACCTCGATATTTGGCGGAACGCCTCCTCTCACCAAGGTCTACCCGGATCACCCGCGCGAGTCAGGAGGTGAGGCTGAGGAACCTGACGCTGAGAGAGGCCCGGAAGGAGAAGACACGAAACCGGGCCTTCTCGGCGGTGGCTCCTCGCCTCTGGAACAATCTCCCTCCGGCGATTCGCGCCCCCCCCACACTGGGCACCTTTAAAACCCAATTAAAAACATGGCTGTTTATTCAGGCCTTCCCTCCAGCCAACTCTTGATTTTTTTTCTTACTTTTCCTTTTTATCTTTACTGCTGTTCTTGTTTGATTATTATGTATTTGTCTATGTTTTATTATTTGATTTTATATTTGGAAGCCGCCTAGAGTGGTCCGGTGGGCCAGATAGGCGGGGTATAAATAAATAAATAAATAAATAAATAAATAAATAAATAAATAAATAAATAAATAAATAAATAAATAAATAAATAAATAAATAAATAAAAGCTTGTTAAAGTCCAGGGACAAGAAAATACTGGAAACATCACTCATGAACTGGCTCAGTGGGTGAGCAATAAATGGGGCGAAACATCCATGATGATTACAAAAGGCTTGTGGGGAGATGCTCGGATTGCAAGGCTTCCAACACTTGCATAAATGGCTGGGCTCACTGTGTGCCAGAGGCAGAGCCAAAAAAAAAAAATCATAGAACTGTACCCCTGGAAGGTGTCCCTAAAGGTCATCTAGTTCAACCCCCAACCGATGCAGGAAGTCTAATGCTATAAATTATCCCTAACAGGTGGCCATCTGACTACTGTTGAAGAACCTCCAGTGAAGGCGAGGGTCCGCCACTCTCCGAGGCACCCCGTTCCACTGCCCAACCACGCTTACTGCCAGGAAGTTCTTCCTAAAGTTTAGGCGCAATGGCTTGTAATTTGAATCTCTTCTTTAGAAAGAGTGGGTGCCTCCAAGATTCCTCTCCTGGAAGCAGAAGGGGTTAAGGGCAGAGGTGGGGGCAAAGTTACCATCTTTGGTTCTGTAAATCCCAGGATCTCTCAGCCAGCATAGCGAAAAGGCTTTATTCCCTCCTCTGTTGCTTCCTTGCTTAGAGATGTTTGAGGTAAAAGCGGTGTGGCAGCCCTTTGGCCTGTCAGGCCTTGAGGAACCCCTTTGGCCATTAGCTATGGGGGTTGGGAACAGACTAAGCCAAGGGCCACCCGGATGTGGATGAGGATCTGTGCCTATCTTTTTTGCCCTTTGCCCTGGATATTAAAAAAATGGGAACAGCCATGTGAGAGAAACTGTAAAGTCATGACAGATGCTGTGTTTCTGCTGCAAGAGGTGGAAATTGTTGCTGGGCTGTTACATCATAGGCTTGAGGTGCCATCAGTCACAAATGAGTGGATTAATCCAGAATTCACTTGCAGCCTCTCATCCTCTCACAAGCTGGGAAGAAGAGCAAGCCTCAGGTGGTCAAGGGCGAGGGGTTGCAAACCCCCCCCCCTTGTTAATCTGGAGAACTGCCTTGGACATTCTCTGGCCAAATTCTGACACAGAGAAATAGAAAATCTGATGCCCCAAAGCCCAAATGGGATTCGAATCTCAATTTCTCAGCACCAAACTCAACCATCTGAATTGGGCCCTACAGGCAAATAGCTATTCCAACAATGAAATTACAAGAGCCATCAAACCAAGAAAACAACACCAAACTGAAGACGAAAAACAGCCACCCACAAATAAAGTATTTCTGCCATACATCAAAGGGGTCACAGACTGCATGGGGAAACTTTTGAAAAAAACCACAACCTACAAACAATATTCAAGCCCACCACAAAAATATAACAAATGTTACGGTCAGCAAAGGACAAAAGGGACCCTCTCACCACTGTAGAAGTATACTGGATACCTTGCAGTTGTGGCCAGGTGTATATTGGAACCAGCATCCACACCAGAATCAAAAACATGAGGGATACTGCAGACTAAAACAACTGGAAAAATCGGAAGTAGCTGAACATGCCCTAAAACAAGCTGGACATGAAATTCTATTTCAAAACACAGAAGTACTGGACAACACCAGCAATCATTATATTAGATTGCACACGGAAGTTATTGAAATCCACAAACACTAGCAGAGCTTCAACAAAAAAGAAGAAAGTTTAAAACTCAACAAAGCCTGGCTCCCAGCACTGAAAAATACAGCCTGCAAAAGGTCAACGAACTCTACCCAGCTACAAGGACCAGTGATCACTGCACACAAAAGACCAGCTAACAACACCCATCAGTCACAGTGACAGATAATTTCTCCCTCTTATTGCACCAATACACCCACAACAAAAAAAACTGCTGATCACTACAATCACCCATCACCTGAAAAGGACAAAAGCTGACCCACAGCTATAAATACTCAACTATCCAAAGAAACTGCACCAGAGCACAGATGGAGTTCTGACTTCTGTCCTCTGAAGAGGCCGGCTACAGAGACGGGCAAAACATTAGGAAGAATAACATTCAGAACACAGCCAAAGTGCCCAAGAAACCCATGACAATCATCAGATCCTGGCCGTGAAAGCCTTTGAGAATACATTAGTTCTACACTTTAAAACTGATGTTACAACTACTAGTTCCGTTACACAACACCCAAAAGCAATCAGTTTCATGTTACACGTTCCTTGTACTAGTTACTTGCATGCTCTGGAACTAAGATACTCATAGGTACCATCAAGTATAATTTAATTATTTATATACCACCTTTCTCCCCAGAGGGGACCCAAGGCAGATCACAACGGATAAAATAAGAAATTTTTATAGAAACATTGTATAAATATCACACTTTAAAAAGAATTAAACATACATTAAGATTAAAAAAAAAACATTTACAAACCTGCAAATTTAAAATTTGTAAGTTAAAAACCAGTCAAATAACTTATTCCTTAAAGGCCTGCCTGAAGAAGGAGGTCTTTGCTTGATGATGGAAGGGCAAGAGGGAGGGGGTTAATCTGGCTTCTTGGGGCAGGGCTTTCCAAAGGCTGGGAGCAGCCACCGAGAAGGCCCCGTCTTGGGTCCTCCGCAAGCAAGGTTGGGAAGGTGGTGGCGCCACGAGAAGGTCCTCCCCAGAAGATCTTAACAGAAAGTTCATATGGGGTGATATAGACCTTCAGATTATAGCATTATAGTGGTAATTAAAAAGGTAAAGGTAAATGTTCCCCTTGACAGTTTTTGTCCAGTCGTGTTCGATTCTAGGGTGTGGTGTTCATCCCTGTTTCCAAGCCACAGAGCCAGCGTTTTGTCCGAAGACAATCTTCCGTGGTCACATGGCCAGTGCGACTTAGACACGGAACGCTGTTACCTTCCCACCGAGGTGGTCCCTATTTATCTACTTGCATTTGCATGCTTTCGAACCGCTAGGTTGGCGGGAGCTGGGACAAGCGACAGGATCTCACTCCGTCGCGTGGATTCAATCTTACGACTGCTTGGTCTTCTGACCCTGCAGCACAGGCTTCTGCGGTTTAGCCCACAGCGCCACCATGTCCCTTTATAGTGGTAATTACATGTTGTTAAACCAACTCTGGCTTATAACAACCGCGATCAGAAGGGATTTACCATTCCCTTCTTCTGAAAGTACCCTGGAATGTGTGGCTTGCCCAAGGTCACACAGAAGACTCCTCCAAAACACAGCGGAGAATCAAACTCCCGAATACCGGCTTCAGAGCTACTTGCTCCATCTCACAGAGCTAGCCAGCCAGCTATATTTCAATGCGGGTGCTTAATGTTCCAGGTGACATCATGCTTCTAGCCTCAGAAAACAGAGATTTCTATACCAGCAGAGGTGAGCGGATTGCCAAATATAAGGGAAGCGCGAAGGGTGCCAGCGTGGTGATGATCTTAACCGTGGTCCTTCCACAGTCACTGGGGGGGGGGAACAAAGGCATTAAAGAAGCAGAGTAACAAGACCCACTCTAGGGCAGAGAAGTGTTTTGTCCAACTCAAGGATAAAGGGGAGGCATAACCTTTAGATAAACTTCAGTGGGTGGGAATTGCAATCTGGAAAGGAGAGGAATTTGAAGATTACAAGAGAAGAGAAAAATCGCCCAAACAGATGTCATAAAACAAACAAAAGTTGGGTGGGGACCCAGACAACTCTGCACAGAAGAGCTGAATAAAGAGTGGGTTGAGATAAGCTTTTGTCCTGCTCAAGTCAAGGGAAAAGGCTCGCTCGGTGCCTTGACGTAATCTCGTTTAGCTATTTCTCTGAGCCTCCCTTCAAAAGTTCACTTTTTGGCTCAAGGAACAACACAGTCGGATGCTTAATGGTATATGTAATGCACAGGGCTTAATATTACGCCTAATGGCCAGAATCTTACTGGTGCTGAGTCACGTTGGAGTTAAAGTTGCTGCTGCTAACTGCAGTCAATGGACAGGGTGCCAGGACTCATGCGCCCTCTTGCACAACCGAGATATGACCTGGCACCTGATTAATTAGCCGCAGTGTAAAGACCAACAGCATTCCAACCCATGCTTCTTATATGATTGAAAGGAGGCTCAGCTTGGTTGAGAAAATAAACAATGCATAACCATATCTTTCATTCCCCCCGTCTATATTTCTTAAGCCAAACGAAAGAAGCATCTCCCACTCGCCCACCAAGATTTCAATAAATCTTATGTATTTTTTCTGCTTTGGCAAAGCTTCATTGCCAGCAGCCCATCCTTAGAAGAAGACTCTCCGTTGCATGAGCGAAAACACAGAAAGGAAAGTGCCGTGTAGTAGTTAGACTTGGAATGAGGGATCCATTTGCCAATCTCCACTCATTTACGAAGGTAACTTGGGGAAATCTTGCTCCCTTTTCACCCTGGCATACTTCACAGAGGTGTAGTGACGACATTCTTTAAACCATCCTCTGGGCTTCAAAATCGTCATCATCATGAGCCATTTTTCCAGCTTTGTTTCCCACTGATCATCTCAGATCAGACAGGAGCAAAGAGATCTTCTGACAGCAGATCATTCTTTCACTTGAATTATTTTAGGGCGTCCCTGTATTCCTTCAATGTCAATTTCCACGAAAGTGAAGAAAAAGAAGAGGGATACGGCCCAATCCTGTTAGTTACACCCCATGAGCCTAATGCAAACGGTGTAACTTTTGGAAGCTGATCATATAAGTTACAAAGTCAGCGCAAATGTTATCTGTTGTAGTTCTGAATCATGTAACTCAGGATACAGCTACACAACTACACACGAGGAATGCCCCAGTTGCTTCAAAGTTTTCCAGACTGGGTCCCTGCTGGTTTCCACGTGCCGAACTGCTGTAGCTGTCCACACAAGTGCATTCTTATTGCAAGATTTGACACCACATTTCCCCGCAGCACTTCTTCCCTCCCTCACTGATGAGTAAAGTAATTGCTCTCCTATTTGCATTGAAAAGCAGAAATGACAATCCCAATCTACCTGACAGAGCTGAGAGAGAATCCCCTCTCAGATTTTAGTTTTTAAAATACAGTTTTGCTGAGGGGGTGATGGAAGGGAGCCCTTCATTTTAAAAGGTGCTGTGTTTTTTCCCCTAGTTTCTCCCCTTTTCCCTTTGCCTCAGAGGTCACACACACAAACACATACAGAGAGGCTGAAAGCAATAAGAAAAAAAATACTGTGAAAAAAGGAGCCATCTTTGCTGAGATCAGCAATTTCCACCCAGATCAACACTTCCCTTCATATCTTAAAAATTACAGTATTTCTTATTTTTCTGAAGTGACATAGCACTTAGCTGATACAGTGCTAATTTGGGTGAGCATTTTTTTTTAAAAAAAGGGAGATAATAGACACTTAGTTGAAGGGAAATGTTGTAATACTGCACACCACAATCAGTGTCACCGTAGACATTAATTATATCCCACCCTTTCACATTGGATCAGGGGATTGCCCGATCCAGAACTGGAGCAAAATTTGCCACTTTGTGCTGGTTGCACAAACAGAAATACTTCCCCGGTGGAAAAGACTAGGCTTCTTTGCGCTTAGTTTGACGTTGTGTAATCACTGGTAAATATTTTGATTTCAACTGTGCCAGCTCTGAGGCTCAGCCTCGTATTGGCTCCCAACCTGCCTATTTTTATCATCCAAGAAAACCATGAAAAACATCACCATTATTATTATTATTATTATTATTATTATTATTATTATTATTATTATTATTATTATTATTATTATTATTATTAGTATTAGTAGTAGTAGTAGTAGTAGTAGTAGTAGTAGTAGTAGTAGTAGTAGTAGTAGTAGTAGTAGTAATATTATTAATATTAATATTAATATTAATATTAATATTAATATTAATATTAATATTAATATTAATATTAATATTAATATTACCACCACCACCACCACCACCAAGAAACATCAAAGCATGAAATGTCTGCTTTCATTTTCCTTAAAGCAAAGTATGCTGCTTATATACCACCCCATAGTGCTTAAAGCTCTCTCTGGGTAGTTTATTTATTAGATTTATACCCTGCATCATCTGGCAGCCAGGCCACTCTGGGCGGCTAACAACAATAAGACAAACAAGAGTGGTCGAGTAGACCAGATAGGCGGGGTATAAATCAAATAAATAAACAAACAAACAAACAAACAAACAACACAATATTAGAACACAATAAGAATAAAATAATACAAACATTCAACAGATACAATAACTAGTAGGATAAATTAAAACAGATGGCTATAAAGATGGTAGAAAGGATGATGAAAGGATGGAAAAAAGGATGATAAAAGGGAAGCAGAGATATCAGCAACTTGATGCTCCGGGAAAGCCTGGCGGAAGAGCCAGGTCTTCGATGCTCTTTTGAACTCATCCAGCAAGGGTGCCAGGCGGATCTTCATAGGCACGTTGTTCCGTAGGTGGGGGGGGGGCAACCACCGAGAAGGCCTTTTTTTGTGTGTGTCCTTTCCTTCCGGGCCTCCTTCGGGGTCAAGGCCCTCAACCGCCCTGCCTGTGAAGAACGGGTATTATGGACAGATCCGGCTGGGAGCAGGCCTTCTGCTAGGTACCGAGGTCCTAAACCGTTTAGGGCTTTGAATGTTATCATCATAACCTTGAAGTCATGCAGAAATGAACCGGTAGCCAACAAAGGGTGGCCAGAATGGGAGAGATGTGCTGGAATTGCTTCACTCCAGTTACTAATCTGGCCGCCGAATTCTGAACCAGTTTTAGTCTCCGCATCAACCTCAACTTTACAATTTAATTATGCAAACTATATATTCACACACACACACTCCCGCCCTAGAAAGCTGGATATTCATTTTACCAACCTAGGAAGGATGGAAGGCTGGATCAACTTTGATCAACCTCATGTGAGCAGAGTCTTGATTGCAGTACTGCAATTTAAAAACTGCACCACCAGGCTAATTCAGAAGTGGTGCTGAAATGTTGTTATTCTAATTAGCAAAGAATATGGAGGGGAAAACTTAGTTCTTAATTCTGCTGGAACACCCTCCAAACTGAGGGTGATGGGCCTTGTAGCCCATCCCATCGGACATGCCGAATTGGCAAAGTCAGACATAGGAGTAGTCAAGAGCTGCAGTATTCCAATGTCATTTCCAGATCCTCAGCTGCATGGAGGAAAGGTTATCGGTGGCATTTAAGTATATGTGAAGTAAGCAGTGGACAGGAGCTGACCGGTCAGAGAAAAGGTGCAACTGCACTGGGGAGATAACATCTCCCAGCCACTTCCACCCCGACCCACAGCCTCCAGGGATCCATCGGTCTTTTAACTGTTAAAAAACAGTTTCTGAGATGGAACAGAAAGCCATCCAAGAGCCCTCGTGGTCTCCTAAAATGAAGGATAATTTGTGTTTCAGCATTCCATTTCCATGAGATAAAGAGTCAGACAGACAGACGGACAGATAAATATAGAGAACAACAGACACCAAATCGACCTTACAAAAATAATGATGTGCCCTCAAGTCGATTCTGTCTCATGCCGACCCATTTCAGGGTTTCCTAGATAGAGAATAGAAATGGGTCATCGTTCCCTTCTCCTGGGGATGCCCTAGGATTTTGTAGCTGGCCCAAGGCTACCCAGGCTAGCTCTTCTCCCCAGAAGGCCCAGTGGGGGGATCGAACTCCCAACCTCTGGGTCCACGGCCAGAGGCCTCAACCACTGACCTATCCAGCCAAACAGACCTGCTGAATAAATCTATGAGAAGAGGGAGCATGTTAGTCTTGCCCACTTCCACAATCACCTTTCACGTAGGACACAACACAACATCCCACGATACTGCTCTTAGACGGTACATTTTTAGGCAGGAGCTTTCTTCTCTGCCACCCAACTGGAGGGGAGTTTTGGGGAAGTTCTCCTCCGGCAAAAAGTAGCTTTTCCAAGGTCTGATCATCGCTGATTGCCCAAGGAAGGAAACCCCCACAAAGCTTTTGAAGAGCCCTCCCCCCCAATTTTCCCAGTCCAAGATAATCTGAAAAATCATGGCTGCCACTGATGAAGGGTCACCAGATTAAAAGCAGACCATCAGACTTTCTTCCCTAAATATGACAGCTTGGTGTGTCAGAACGGGAAGCCACTGCTCCATGGAGCTCTCTTAGCTGGCCTCATTTTTCTGTCCGCACCCCCTAACGCTCTGAGCTAACCAGTACCTGGAAGAGTTGCACAAAAAATTCAAAATGGCGGGCAAGCACCCCAGATATTCCAGACTGGGCTTCTGCTATCAGTTTTTGCTTCTGCTGCTGCCTTCCATGGCCCATGGGCAGTATCCCACCCCACCCACCAGTTGTTTACTGGGGAGTGGGATCTTTCCACTGGAACTACATCTTTCAAATTCTTCTTGCTGTGTTTATCTCTCACTACCTTAACCTAGTTTTTTTCCTCCTCTCAGAAAAAAAGTCTCTCTTTCGATTGAGATCGTTAACTTCAGAACACAGCCAAAGAGCCCGAAAAACCCACAACAACCATTAGATCCCGGCCGTGAAAGCCTTCGCGAATACATGGTTAACTTCCTTGGGTCAGAATCGTTTTCTTTCCGTTCCTATTCTAGATGGCATGAGATAATTGCCTCAACTCTGTCCAACGGTAGGGCCGGCCCTGAACAAGTTATCAGTCATAGGAACTGGTGTTAGCAGTAATAAGACATATCATGACAACCTTTCTGCAGGTGATGCAAAGACTGGACCCCCCCCCCCTTTGTCAGTATTATACAGTCTTCACCTCGTAGCTTTTTCTACTGCAGTTGTATAAGTAGCAGCCCAAGTTCACTGAAAGGGCCCATTTATGTGAAGTGCACAGCCCAGCTAGAGCCCATCCGGATGGTAGCATCCTGCCTTAGAGACTGGAAGCCCTGGAGGAAAAAAAAACTTAAGTGCCATTTGCCCATTATCATCCTAGCAAACAATAACACCTTTACACAGAATTCTTGATGTGCAGCAAGGACTTCTGCATGCCCTAGGGGTTTGCGTGCTCCTGCCACCGCCATCGCTACCCCCAGCTTCAAAATAATTCCAATAAAAGGTGTCACTTTACCTGTTTTGTATCCTTCATGTTTTTCAAGGCCAAAGTGCGGCTACAAGGCGGGACTACTCCGTTTCCACCATCCGGTGGTCCTTGGGGTTCATGGAGAACCGTTCCCTCTTGGAGGTTGCCTGTGATCTCAGCTCTTCTCTTGGAAGGAAGCCACCGCAGGACGGAGCGCACGCATCCACACCCTGGGGGTGGCTGCTATCCAGCTGTCAGGGAGGAAGGGGATGCCAAACGCCCGTGTGCTCTGAAGCCAAGACCCCTCTTCTCTCAGTTCAAGAAGGTCGAGCGTCCAGAGGAACGCCCGCTGTTGCCGAAACCTTCTTTGAATCCAGGGCGGGCTACCAAGCTCCGTGAAGAGGCCAAGACACCAAAGAGAGGACAATCCATCGGGTCAAGTCATCCCTTTTCCCCAATTCAGGCACCGGGGTGGGAGAAAAAGCGCTTTTCCCCCCAGAGACGGGAACTCACATCCCTTTCTTGTGGCTGCTGGCTAAGAGCAAGACCTTCCAAGAGACTGACTCACAACGCCAGCTGATTCTTGCTCTGCTCGCTTCCTGGGCTCTGCCTGGAGGCCCCAGCCGTGCAAGAGGGGAAGAAGTGAGTGTCTTTGATCTCATGATCAACCTCTGGACACCTAGGGACTTTTCCAGTCTGAGACGCCCGTCCACCTGCCCCACGGCCAGTCCATAAAGTCTCCACCCGCATTCAGCCCGCTCGTCCACAGGCTGAGGTTTCTCCCACAGCACGGCTTCAGAGGAGTCCTCTGGTGGGAAACAGGCAACAAATCATCATTTGAAGGATCAGGGCATAGAATAAAGACAACCCAATCTGGCCATTTCATTTCTGTCAGTGGATTGGCTCTTCCATTTTAAGCTCATCCCATCTCATACCTGCACCATCAGTTTGTTGACTTCTCTGTAAAAGAACCCACGAGGAGGATACGTACGCATTGATGGCTGGATTTTTATAATTTGTGCATTTCTGAGTGGGTTGAGGGCAGCAGGAGAAGAGGAAGACCAAATGTGAGATGGACTGCCTCCTTAAGGAAGCCTTTGCAAGAACTGAGCACGGCGGTTGCGGGCAGGACATTTTGGAGATGGCTCATCTATCTGTAGGGTTGCCATCAGTTGGAAGAGACTCGACAACATGTAACAACAAAAACAACAAAGGCCTGCAAAACCCCAGAGGAGGAAGGGAACAAAGTGCAAACAGATTAGGGACCACAAGATCAGGAAATCAGAGCCATGCAATTAATTGCAAAGTAATGTTGTTGGATATAACTAGCTACGTTTTTGAGTAACAAGGGGTAATAACATTATATTTTAAAAGGAATTTGGAATGGGGTTGCTTTTATTGGGGTAACATTTTCTTTGTTGCTGTTGTTGTTTAGTCATTTAGTCGTGTCCGACTCTTTGTGACCCCATGGACCAGAGCATGCCAGGCCCTCCTGTCTTCCACTGCTTCCCGGAGTTGGGTCAAATTCATGTTGGTAGCTTCGATGACATTGTCCAGCCATCTCATCCTCTGTTGTCCCCTTCTCCTCTTGCCTTCACACTTTCCCAACATCGGGGTCTTTTCCAAGGAGCCTTCTCTTCTCATGAGATGGCCAAAGTATTGGAGCCTCAGCTTCAGGATCTGTCCTACCAGGGAGCACTCAGGGTTGATTTCCTTCAGAATGGGTAGGTTTGTTCTCTTTGCAGTCCAGGGGACGGTTCCAAAAGCTAGTTACTTTCTAAAAGCCGTCTTCAGAGGCCTTTGAGTGGAATCTTTTCAGTTTTAGGCCATTCTCTTACCAATGTTATGGTTCTTGCACCACAAAGGAAGTGGAAAAGAACAGAAATGTAATGAACAGCAGAACTAGTAATGTAACAAGTTACATTCGCGACAGTGTGAGAAATAATAATGATTTGCAGTTTTCAAACGCTGCAATGAGAAACAGGAAAGGATCGTTTTCAAGAAAGTTTGTCCCCCCCCTTCCTAACTTCTGTGGAATTCTATTGTCCTGTTTTCATCAGTGGTATTGTTACACCACACTATTAGGAACATTTAGTTCTCCAAAAAAACAGTAGTGGTTGACAGACATCATGAGTATTTCCTGGCATAACGTTGTGCAACAGGATTTCAGCCACTATATTCCATTGCATCGCATTGCATCTTGTCTTATCTTATAATAGTGCAACTGAAGAAGGCTGGAGCCAAAATGTTTTGTATAATAGTTCTGGGCAGTTTACAAACATTAGCCACAGGACAACCAACCCATCCGCCCACCAACAGAAAATCCAAAAAGTAATCCCAAAAAGGCAGCCTCAGTGGTGAAGGCAGCCAAAAAACCAAAATCAGAGATAGGACATAGACATAGAAGCCGTCACGAGGGGAGGCTTCTATCCTGAAAGGCTTCTGGGAAAGCTGTATTTTAAACTGTACTTTGTAATGCTGGTGGGGGGGGGCTGTTGCACCACCACCGTCAGGGGGTTCCACAGTGTCGTGGCCACCACCAAGAAGACCCAGTTCCTGGTCATAAATTTCTAGACCTCCCTCCGGATGGCCGCTCGCAACATGAGGGCCCACATGTGGCAGGGATCCCAAAGAGAGGCACTCTGACAAGTAACGAAGTCCCAAACGGTTACGGGCCTTATATGTCAATATTAAAACCTTGAATCTGGAATGGAAACATACAATCAGACAGTGCAAGCGAGTCAGCACCTTATTTTGGTTACAGATTTTTGTGAAATAACAACCTGGGGTTTTAAGCGTGAGTTTGAAGGAGAAATCTTATCCGAAATATAATATTAGAAAGTCCCAGCATCCAGTTTTGATTTTTTTTCTTCCTCATCTCCTGTTTGTGATCTTCTCAGGGCTGGTTCCCTGTTCCCACTCTGGTGTGCCATTGTAGGAACGGAACGGGGCGGCTGCGTATGCACAACCAGAAAGGAGGAGATGCATCACTCAAAAGAGGAACAGGAGAAGAACACAGTCTTGCATGTCTTTAGGAGTACAGAACTTAAGGGTACGGAAATAGATGCAACATTAGGAACGGTTTTTATAATTTAAACAGAATCAATCCAGGATCTGACTGGTGTTCGTGTAAAGGCGTGCAGGAATCAGACCTTGACCGAACAGGCTATGAAAGGGAGAAACAGATCTTCAATAAAGGGTGGATTTCTAGCAACCTTTAAAATGGAGGAGTCCTGCCGAGAAGTGGAAATTTGGCCACCATTGAATAGTGTACGGGTGTGAAAGTTGGACTGTAAAGAAAGCTGACAGGGAAAAAAATGCTTTGTTCAAAATATGGTGCTGGAGGAGAGCTTTGCTGATACTCTGGGCTGCCAGACAGATGAACAAGTGGGTCCAAGATCAAATCAAGCCTGAACTGTCTCTGGAGGCCAAAATGATGAAACTGAGGCTGTCCTACGTTGGGCCCATCAGGAGAAAGCAGGATTCTTTCTAAAAGGCAATCATGCTGGGAAAGGTGGAAGGCAGCAGGAAAAGAGGAAGACCACAATACAAGATGGACTGACTTCCAAAAGGAAGCCACATGCTTGAATCTGCAAGAGCTGAGCAAGGGCTGTTGAGGGCAGGAGATTTTTGGAGATGGTTCGTTCACAGGGTTCTCATAATTTAGAGGAGACATGACCGCATAGAACAACAACGCTGAATGGCATGTTGGGCTTGCTAAGTTTTGGGCTTTATTTAGCAAGACTGTTCTCATGCATTGTACCTTTTGCTAAGATAATCTTTTCTGTGCACACAATGGGATATAGTGGTGGCTAACCATTTCTACGACCTACATAAATTGGAAGAGATTTGTCTTCTCACCAGAACCAAAGGTTGTGCATTCGATTCCCCACTGTGTTTCTTAGGAGAAAAGCCAGCCCGTGTAGCCTTGGGCCAGCTGCACTGTCCCAGGACCCACCCCCAGAAGAAGGGAATGTGAAACCACTTTGGAATATTCTCTATCTCCATAAGTCAGAACTGACTTTACAGCACACAGTGATTCTTATGGCTATGGCATACTTATGCTAAAACAGATCATCAGGCACAGAAAAACATGCAATTTTGCGGAAGGATTTCTCAGAAGGGAGGGAGCCGGTATGGTCCCAACTAATTTTTTAAAAAAATTACCAATCCAATAAAATGATTTTACCCTGAAATAAGAATTGGGTCCTTTCAAGGAGAAAGGTGGGATATCAACCAACCAACCAACCAACCAACCAACCAACCAACCAACCAACCAACCAACCAACCAACCAACCAACCAACCAACCAACCAACCAACCAACCAACCAGCCAGCCAGCCAGCCAGCCAGCCAGCCAGCCAGCCAGCCAGCCAGCCAGCCAGCCAGCCAGCCAGCCAGCCAACCAACCAACCAACCAACCAACCAACCAACCAACCAACCCAATCTCATTTATTGATCATTATTAAAATACACGCATCACTTAATATAATAAACAAAATTATAAATTTGGGGAGAGGCACCGACCTTGCTGCCCCCCCATAGATACCCATGAAAACAATAAATAACAATAGTCTTATTTATTTTGCAAAAATAGAAACATTACGGACCAATAATAATTACAGAAAGGCAATGAATGTATATGAAATGTCGGATTCACGAACAAAGGGCAGTGTTGTGCAAAACAATTCTCATTCACCTGACTGAAGTTCAATGTGATTAAAAATATTATTTCATTCATTGTTTCTTTTCACGTGTGTGTGTGCACGCACACGCACACACAAATACACATAAATAAGCTTGGGAAAATACATGAGCCGTGTCCCACCAGCAGGACAACCAACGGCAATAAACCTTTTAAAGGATCTTGAAACAAATTCTCATTGATGGATATATTATATTATATATGTCTATATACTGGTAGCAAAAGTTTAAATAGTTTTTACAAAAATTATATCCCATAATAAATAATAGAAGCACAATGCAATTCCACTGCAAGGCCTATTGGCAGCAGAAATGTGCAAAAAAATTAATTTAATGTCAGTATTCCATTAAATTAACATATGTTTAGTATTTAAGACAGCCAAGAGGACTTGCTGCCTGTTTTTTTTTTTTAATAGTGATGCAGAAGATGGCCTTTTCACTAGTTTAACCTGCCAGAGAAAGTTGTGCTTGACAAGTGGCCAAATCCTGGCTCAAAGATGCACCAGCTGGTGTGGGGGGGGGAGTCTTCTGCCTGGAAGACTCCGGGAGCTACAGCTTGCTCCACCCCACGCCCAACCGCACAATCATTAAAGGATGCAGGAGGCCAACGTCTCCTTTCGCACCTGACTGCTTACTCAGGAGGATGGGGAGCTGAGAGCCCACCTAGCAGCACAATAGTTTCCCGTACATTCGGCCCAAAGGTTTGGACGGGGCTCCGTGACCTCGTTTGCTTGGACCCCAATACAGAGCTGATCTCTGGTTCCACTAGATTTCCAGCCATAGGGACTTGGTTCTGCCACACGGGGTGACCCAGCCCCGCTGGGTGGCCAGGTAGCTAGAGACCTTCACAGATCAAGACCCCCAGCCCACTTTGGCCACTCCTGTACGGAGCGATGCCCTCTGCCTCCTTCCATTCCCGGGACCTCAGGAAAGTTCGTGGCATGTCCTGCTTCAGACGCTATGAAGGGGCCAGTCTCCTCGGGTCGTCCCCCTCTGCTGGGTGGACCGTTTTATGCCCCATGTCTCCTCTGACTCTCCTGAACTGGACTCCTTCCCTAATGGCCCCTATTGATCCATGACCAGGGTTGAGGTACTGCTCAACGGCTCCTCCGGTGGGCTTTTGCCGTTGACATGGTGGGAAGGGAGCACCCTCTTTGCCTCAGGCAGCAAAAGCGCTTTGGCCTGGCCTCCTTTGTATTGGTGGCCCCCTTTGCCAAAACCAACAGGAGAAGCAGCTCGGTGGCCATGTGTCGCCACCGTCAACCCCTGGGCAAGAAATGTCAACAGGAAGAGGTTTCTCAACAGAAGCTGAGGAAGGAGCCAGTGAGGACCGCAGGGAGGACTTATTTCCCCCCCCCTCTATGGTTGTTTCCCCCATGAAGCACATCTGGGGAGGCTGGATGGTGGGCAGCTGTCCGAGGAGAGTCAGAAACCGGGAAGCAGGACCCGTCGGGCAGAGGCAAAATGAGAAGACCAGAGAGTTTAGTCAGCACCGGAAGACAATAACTGCCCGGGTCATTGGAAGGTCTCTTCAATTCCAGGTGTCTCGAGGCCATGGCGTCATTGTTGTTTGTGTCGGACCCGCATGCAAATGCATCTCTGGTTATTATTGTTTCTGTGAAGGACTTATGAAATCCATGCGCTTCTGTTTCATCCTTCGAACGGTGTCATTTTTGATGAGTCAGTCTGAAAGAAGTGGCATGTCTCTCTCTACTTCTCTTTTTCTGCTGTCCTGGCCTTTTCCCTCTAGCAAACTCCTTTCCGAAGAGCCTAGCCAAGTGACCAATGAACTTAGAGTAGCTCCAGAGCCCGCGGCATCCTTCAATCTTCCGAGAGAATCCCGAAACGGCGGGAGTCCTCTTAGGGAGAACTAACCTGGTTGGAGTAACACCCTGTAGGCAAAGGGCGCAACGGATGTTGGAAAGAAGCCCAGCTAGCGACAGGGAAGACTTTTCCAGTTCGTAATACAACTCGTGCTCTGGATTGTTTGAAAGTTGGTGCTCTTTGAGGACTAGGAGGGAATCCTGCGCACTTGCCAACGTCCTGTACAGGTCCTGCAGCATCAGACTCTCTGGCTCCCTAGTTATATTTTTGCTTGAAAACCCAGGAACTAGTGCCGACTGACAAACTGGGCGCAGATTGAGCAAATCCATATAAGTCACCTAGATGGGAAAAATCAGAGAGGTGGAATTAGAATAATCCTTGAAGGGTTATTATTTAAGCAGATAATATCCCTGAACAAGTGGCCCAAGGCGAAAATGTGAAGTGAAACAAATCATCTCTACCATTGACGTCGGTAGGATCAGCAACAATGATGGGTAGACAGGAAATATGTCACTAAAGATTGAGAGCAATTTCCTGTTGTGGTCGGGACACTGGCTTCGTTGTCTCTTTGCGTTTCGGCTTTCTGGGCCAGTAGCAACAGCAAGGGTCATTTGCTAAATCTGTGTGGAAGTCCCAAGCTGAAAACCGGTAGGCATGTCTTGAGAAACTAATATCTTGTAGGTCAAGGATCCTTAACCCTCCAGATGTCCAGACCCAGAATCCTTAACCATTGGTGAATTCTGTAAAAGTTTGCTTCTTTCGTTCCCACAAGGCAAAAATGAAACATCTCAAGGATTTTTCTCCATTTTGAATGTGTTATCTATTGTTCATGTAGTGACACTTTTTGCAAAGAAATTAACCCCCCAAAAACCGCAACAAACCCTTGTTTTGCACAGAAAGCCTTATGATGTACACAGAAAATGTTTAATTTTGAGCAGAAAGCCATGTATTTTGTGCAAAACACTAGGCTTTTCCTGAAAAAAAAATTTTTTTTACATAAAACCCCCAAGTTGTTTTGGCTGGCTGGCTTGCTATTTTCCTCTTCTGGATGTTAAAGGTCTTAGCCATCTCGTTATTGTGTAAATCTTGAACATTTACCCTTGTCTTTTCTATCAGTTTTCAAGAAGAGGAAAATGTGTATTTATCTCAGCATTGGCCACGCTGAATGGTGCCTGAAGTCAAAACATATAAAGAAGTCAAGTTTGGGAACTATTGGACTAGATCAAAAGGAGATGATGGCCTTCCAGATGTGGTTGGCGAGCAGCCTTCCTCATGACTGGCTACGTTGGCTAGGGCTGATGCCATGTCCAACAACATCTGGAGAGTCACACTTCCTCTTCTTGAACCGTGCTTCCCAATCTTGGGTCCCCAGATATTTGTAGTTTCCAGAAATTGTGGCCAGCACAGATAATTCTGTGGCCTCCTGGGAGTTTTAGCCTGAGAATACCTGGGGTCTCAAGGCTGGGAATCATTGTTCTAGGACCTCTCTTTTTTTGGCCGGATATGCAAACTTTTTTGGATGATTGAGATCAGTAGAAGCACGTTGCGGCTTTCCACGGACGGGCTGCCCTTGTACCAACCTCAAATCCAGTCCCTTCTGTCCACCTGGGACAGGTGAGTAAAGGTGAGTAAATAAAGGTGAGTATGGGTTTCCATTTTTAAACCCTTGTAATTAATTCCTTTCTCCAGCAGCCAATGCAGAGTAAAGTGAATGTGTGTTTACATCTTAATAAAGGGTCACTTTTTTTGCAGGAAAACTTGACACTTTTGGTCCCTTATCCAGTTGGGGGGGGTGTTACAGCTTCACTAAATGGAGGAGGAGGAATATCACACAGCTCAAGTGCCAGCTCACACTACATTTTTAAAGGCACCAAATTATAATATAATTACAGTACATTGATATAGGTGGCATTTTATTTTTATTTTATTCATCTGAAAAACCTGCCTGGATCAAAAGTCCTGGCATGGAAGCCAGCTCCAGGGTTCAAAGAGGTGGTGCAAAGTATATAAATACCAGGATAACCCTGAAGCTAGTTTAAGGGAGCCGGTTTAACTTTATCTTCCAACACAGGGAAGCAAATGAAGATTTTGAAAAGAACCAGGGTGCAATTGTCTCGTGTTAAGGCCAGCCTGCGAATCTACCTAATGACAGGGCCGGATTGTCGATAGACACGTCCCTATCAGTAGATGGCTGTGCACATCATGGTTTGGTGTGAAACTTAAGCTCAGAGCATTATCACTAAGTCACAGAGTAATTCCAGGGCATGTTGGCAAAGTGATGAACCCCAATTAACTTACATAGGAGACATATAGTTCCTGCACGGACCGTTTCATCCAGATTATCTGTAGCTTTGTTTTGTTAAGGAAATCTGAAGTTGCCGGACACTTGGGGCAGAAGCTGGCGACGGAGCCCACCACGGATACGAACAGGAGAGCGAGAGAAGGCGCTAAGGCTGGAGAGAAAGATAGATAACGCAAAGGTTAGTCACAGTCAGCGAAAGGCGGCCGGTTGAAAAGCCTCAAGGCTGGGAGGGCCGTCCTGTTACATCCGGGATTCTGTGCAAACGTAAAAGAAAAGGCATGGAATTGCAGAGAATCCGATGAAGACAAGTGCTACCTTCTCATTGTGAATGCCGGGCTCCTGAATTAATCGAAAAGGGATTCTTTAAATGCCAAAGCATGGATGTTTATGGAGGCCCCAGGGGCTACAGCCTGCAAAGGCTGATGCCAAATAAGCCTGACTAGCCTTTAAGATGCCACAAAACTCTTGCTTGCCATGGTATAGAAACTGTCCTGTGGCTGAGGACCATTAAGTCAACTTCTCTCCATCTTGAATCATAGATGGTTATGCCTCAGCCTATAGGAGCAGTAGAAAGGCCACTCAAGATCTGAGAGAAATATGCCGGGATGCCCATTTTCACACTGGATCACTTTTTTTTGCAGGAAAGCTTGTCACTTTTGTTTCCTTATCCAGTTATTGGGGGTGGTGGTGTTACAGCTTCACTAAATGGTGGAGGAGAAATATCACACAGCTCAAGTGCCAGCTCACACTAAATCTTTGTCCCCTGTTCCACATGTCCATGTGAAGACAAGGAGGGCAGGAGGCAGGCATGTTTAGTACCAAGGCTAAAGGATTGTGGAATTCTGATGGGTTATTTTATTAGTTACTATTTAGTTACTTTTCAGAAGGGGGGGTAAAAAGTTACATTTAAACATTGTAGCAACTATTAATTTCTTTGCTTGGGACTGTGAACCGTAACCATAACAAAGCTTAGAAATGTTATCTTTTAAACTGCAACTCCCAGGATTTCCTCTCTAGGGATTCTGGGAGTGGTAGTCCAGAAGGGAACATTTCCAGGCTCTGCCTGTAGCTAATTACTTTTTCAAGTCACTTTCCTCCGTCGCGTGGATTCGATCTTACGATGGCTGGTCTTCTGACCTTGCAGCACAGAGGCTTCTGCGGTTTAACCCGCAGCGCCACCCACGTCCCTAAAACTGACCCATACATGTCACCAATCACAACAGCAAGAGAGTGGTGGCAGGAGGAAGGACCATGAAGACGGCCAAGGTTTTATATAAAAGGCGCGAAGATTCTCTCCAAACCAAACTTGTTGGATTTTACAACCACTATCAGGGAACTAGTTAGGTTGTGACTGTGTGGGTCAGCTGACTTGTATGTTTATTTACTATTTATTTAATTTATTTACCAACCACCAGGGCCACTCTGGGTGGTTTACAAAAAAATAAAACACTAAGAGCAACATAAAATAATAAACACATAAGCATCATGATCATATGAAAATAAAGAGAGACATACACTAACCAATTAAACTTGGAAAAGAAAAACATACACGTCTACCCATCACAGACATCTCTTGAGGTCGTGGGAAAGAGAACAGGACCTCTGCTGAGAAAACTCTACAGATATTTTTCCTGCCTTTTGACATTTCTGGTGGAAATTCAGGAACAATAGTTTTGCCACACTCTTTCATTCCTGCCGTCCTAGTGATGTACACAGGCTGTCAAATTTTAGGGATAGGAGGAACGTCGAAAAACACTGAATTTTACAACCTGACTTTCTTTTAGAATTCATTACTGGGACTTCAGAGTTAAGAAGCAGTCCAGGTTAAACCAATACAATTCCTGGTTATTTCATCAGAAGACGATTCAGAATTGTTGCTAGAACAACAACCCACAAGTTAGAAAGAAGGATATCCGCCTATGTCGCCTACCTTCAGCATCGTTATACTGATGGGACATAACAATGGCAGGGAGGACCAACGAACCATCTAGTCAAGAGTTCATTTGATTGATTGTTCATTGTTTGTTCATTCAATCGATTTATATCCTGTTTTTCCTCCAAGGGCGTCAAGCCAGCATACATGGCTCTTCTCCGCACTTTTATCTTACAAGAGCCCAGCAAGGTAGACCAGCCTGAGGAAAAGGGAGACCTGAGTCAACCTGGGGACCTGAATCTGGGTCTCTCATGTCCTACTCTAAGGGGCAAACTATCCTCCTATCAGAAATACACAGCACCATAGAGAAGGGCAGCCATGAAGGAATGAGAAAAGATCATGAAGTGTAAGGATGTGTCACTGGAGACCAAGACCATCCAGACATTTTTGTATTCCCAGACACCAGGTATGGATGTAAAAGCTGGACAGTTAAGAAAGAGGGCAGGAAAGGAATTGATCCATCTGAAATGTGGTGCTGGAGGAGAGTTTTGCAGAGACCCTCGACGGACAGGAAGACAAACAAGTGGGTCCTGGATCCAATGAAGCCTGAACTCTCTCTCTGGAGGCCAAAATGATGAAACGGAGGCTGTCCTACTTTGGGCGCAACAGAAGAAGGCACGATTCTTTCTAAAAGATGACAATGTTGGGAAAGGTGGAAGGCCGTAGGAAGAGAGGATGAGCAAATATAAGATCGACTACTCCCTAAAAGAAGCCACAGGCGTGAGTTTTTAAAGGCTGAGATGGAGAGTTGGAGGACAGCACATTTTAGAAGACGATCATCCATGGAGTCACAACGCTGGACCAGAACAACAACAGATACAAGTACAGCCGAGGAACCCCCACATGCTTAGAGTAAATACCAGTTTCTATTCCCTCTCTGTCTGTCTGTCTGCCTGCCTGTCTGTCTGTCTGTCTGTCTGTCTGTCTGTCTGTCTGTCTGTCCCTTTGGACTTCTAGTCCTTTCCCCGCCAGCTGCCAGATCTAAACAGCAGAGGATCTGAAGAGGAACGTCCAGGAGCAAAGCGCGCCCACCACAGTGTCCCAAGAGAAAGGGGGAAGAGCATCACCTACCACGACGGACGCCAAGCCCCCGTGGCTTCTGCACCATGCTCGGGAGACGTCGTCAGACAGAATGCCACCACTTCCTCTGCGATTGGCTTGATGACGGGGAACTTCCTTTCTTCCTCTTATTTTCTTTCCTCTCTCTCCCCCCCCCACCCCACCCCTCCGGCTCCGGCGTGCTGATTAGCCCAACTCATCTCGTGGGGTGTGGTTGTGGGAGGCGGTGGTCAAAGGCATGAAAAGCGCCATAAATAACTGGGCCCACGGATGGTTTCGCTGGGCAGCCTCCCAAAAGGCAAAGGCATCGTTCACGAACTGCTGGAGAACTCCTTGGTTTCAGTCTCTGGCTGGAGAGCCAGAGGTTGGGAGTTCGATTCCCCTATGGGGACTCCTTGAGAGGGGCTGGACTGGATGATCCCGAGGACCCCTTTCCAGCTCTGCCGTACAGATGATATATTCCACTGGTTATAGGCTGTGTGGATGCTTCCCGTGGGGACTGGGCTCTGTTGACTGGATGTAAAATGAAAAGGCTTTATTATTATTATTATTATTATTATTATTATTATTATTATTATTATTATTATTATTATTATTATTATTATTATTATTATTATTATTATTATTATTATTATTATTGTCATTTCGTTGTCGTTGTCGTTGTTAATAATAATAATAATAATAATAATAATAATAATAATAATAATAATAATAATAATAATAATAATAATAATAATAATAATAATGTAAAGCAAAAAAAAGCATAGTGTGCTGCTTCTATACTGCCCCGTAGCGCTTGATGCATCCTCTGTGGGGTTGACAATTTAATTATGCACGCTAGACAACAACAAAAAACCCGTATAAACCTCAGGATGATAAAAATGAATGAATGAACCAAAACTCCCCCCCCCACCTCATTCAAAGCAGAAAGTAACAATATGAATGTGAGAAGTTTCTCCCAGCTCTTTCTTGCCTTAATTCAAATCTGTGATCTTAAGGTGGGGGGAAAGGGTGGATTTTAAGGCCCCGTCTCTCCTGTTTTAGTTATTGTGGCTTTCCTCCCCCCCCCCCCCAAGGAACCCTGGAAAAGGATACCTGCTATTAAAACTCTCATGAGATGTAACAGCGAAGGTATTATGTTCAAGAAATATAGAAGCCTTTTGGCTTGTCTAGGACCCGAGAGACCTGGGTTCAAATCTTCACTCTCTACCAAGGAAGCCTGCGAGCGGCTGGTGAGCGTGAAACCACTCCTTGAACAGCTGAGGGACTTCACAAACCCTGGTAGGGTTGACATAAGGGAGGGAAAAAACTTGCGAATCCATAAAAACAACATGACCACGTTGAGCCAGTGTGGTGGTCGGCTGGATCAAACGTCAGACCAGAATCTAGGAGACCTCGGTTTGAATCCCTACTTGGCCACAGAAACCCAAAGTGAGTGGGGGTGGGGGTGAATGGTAAACCACTCCTTCAACATTTCTTATACCTCAAAAACCTCCTAGAGGCATGATAGCTGAGAAGCACATTGACAGCCCCATCTGAACAAATAGGTATGTTCAGTCTGTACATATACCTATAAACTTTATTGTTTCTGGCCTTTACAATGTTAAGTCTGTAGCTGCAAAGCCAGTAAAAAAGTCTTATGGGGTCTTGAAGACTACCAAGTTTGATTTATCAGAAGCTTTCCAACTGCTAATCTTATGTTAAATTTCAGTCTCAGTTTATTGCTATGCAATAGCCTGTTTCCCCGAAAATAAGACCTAACGTGAAAATAAGCCCTAGTAGGATTTTTCAGGATGCTCGTCATATAAGCCCTACCCCAAAAATAAGCCCCCGTGAAGTGAAACCCCCACCCTCCGCCCTTGTGCATCAACCAGAAGAAGACAGGACTGTATTTGACAGTTGTACATTAAAAAACATTCCCCATGAAAATAAGCCCTAATGCATTTTTGGAGCAAAAATTAATATAAGACCCTGTCTTATTTTCGGGGAAACACAGTAGCTATCCAAACTTTCATCGTTTAGTCATTTAGTCGTGTCCGACTCTTCGTGACCCCATGGACCATCCAAACTTTATGCACGCATGAAAGAAACAGAGAAAGAACAGGAGCAGATTCTTTTTAAAAAGTTAAGGAATAATAAAATAATTCATGCCATCAAGTCAATTCTGGTTTATGGCAACCTTTTCCAGATTTTCTAGGTAGCAGGAGCTCAGAAATGGGTTTCCAGTCCCTTCTTCTTGGAACTTGCCTAAGGTGGCTTTTTCTCCGGGAAGTCACAGTAAATAAAGTCACAGAGCTGTTCCAATTGATGTTCAGGCAGGTTTTCTGCTCAATGACAGCTTTTACATGAGTGACCGGCCCCATGACTAAACTTTAGATGGCTTGTTGTGCATGACTGCTCTGGCTGGGTCCTTAGGACTACTTATGTTCATCATCTCTCAGAGTGGTATTTGTTTGTTCCTTTTTAGTGTATTTGCATACCTTTCTTTTTTGCTTTGTACGCATTGTTCTTAGCTCTAAATATTGTCTTTTAAAGATGCAAACCGCCACCGCATGCTCATTGTTTCCAGCTTTAAAAACACAAGTCTTTCCAGCCACCTCGCGTCCTTTTTAGGGAGAAAGGTGGGGTGAAAAATATTTTAATAAATAAATAAATGGCGTGTTTTCTTTTGGGCCATGTAGCAAAGTTGCCCTTACTATTATTTATCGGCAAGGGGAGCCCATCACTGAGCAAAGCTTGGCGTATATAGTCCTCTAAGATCTGGGATGTCCAGCGGATGAGGAAGAGTTGGAGGCCACCAGAAATCTAGAAAACTCCCCCAAGTTCAATGCCTTGGTGCCCAAATAAAGAAATTCCTCTTCTTCATGGTTGCTTTGACTGTTATTGTGGAAATCTCTCTCTCTCTCTCTCTCTCTCTCTCACACACACACACACACACACACACACACACACACACACACATTGTGGACATGGTATTCACAACAAGCTTCACCTCAAAGGAATCTAACAAACATCCTCAGCTTGTGAGCCAGTGCCGTGAAAACCTTTATTCTCCCGCCATTCCCATTTTTATAGCCTTTAATGACCTGCGGGGCAGAAACTGACATAGCTGGCTTATCTTCTGCATTGAGATGTAGCTGCCCTCTCCTCTCCTCTCGGGCAGGCGTGGGTTTGATGGTGCCCTTCCGAATCATCCAGACTCAGCAGGCCCTTTGTCTTCCAAATCAGAAAGTCGATAATGTTTGCATAGTTTCGGTGCATGTTTTTCATGTGAAGCATCTGAAGGGTTGGGATCTCGTCAACAAGTCAAGAGGCGATGGTTAGAAAGGTCTTTTGCTGGATTGATCCTGTGTAGGTAACCAATATAAAGGATGGTTTCGATGACTACAGCCACCAGTTCCAACCAGTACAGCCCATGACTGAGGATGGTATCCGACACTTTTTGGTCACCCCATGGACCAGGGCACGCCAGGCCCTCCCGTCTTCCGCTGCCTCCCGGAGTTGGGTCAAATTTATGTTGGTCGCTTTGATGACCCTGTCCAACCATCTCATCCTCTGTCATCCCCTTTTCCTCTTGCCGTCACACTATCCTAACATCAGGGTCTTTTCCAGGGAGTCTTCTCTTCTCATGAGATGGCCAAAGTATTGGAGCCTCAGCTTCAGGATCTGTCCTTCTAAATCCCCCGGCCCAAATTCATGGCCAGATGTGTTGAAATGGATTGAGAGGAGTAGAACTGAAAGATGGCTTCTATTTGCAAAACATTCATGGCCCAATAAAGGCATCATCCACTCTTGTCTTCAGATTGTGTACAGGAAGCACACCGCTTTTTGCCTTTTTCTTAGCTCTATCTGTGTAGCAAACAAATATTCTTCTGCTTCATGGACTGCATTGACTTTGCTTACTTATTCTGTGTGACACCTCACTTTAAGGGGCTCTTGGTTTGCCAGAAATGGCCACTGGCATAGTGGTTAACTTACCTGCCCTTTCCAGGAGCTGTGCCTTCTCACCTTGACATGTGTGACCGCTCTGTCTTTCCGGATCCAAAACCTTTAGGAGGTGCCTTTCTTCCCACTGATTTGAATGGAAGCAGTTCTGCTTAGACATCGTGGCTTGCTATTTGGGATGGCCAAGAATATCCTTTTAGTTTACTCTTGAAAAGAATGTTTTCCCAATGTCTTCATAAACAGAGTGCAAAGAACTTGAAATTTAAAGGAAAAAAGAACCTTAGCAATTGCCACTGGCAATGGTGAGGCTAAAAAATATTGTAAATAAATAAAATAAATATTGTAAATAAAATATGGGAGGCAGTAAAATAAGACAGTAAAAAAATAAAAAGGAGAAGGGGACGACAGTGTACAAGATGGTTGGACAGTGTCATCGAAGCAACCAACATGAATTTGACCCAACTCCGGGAGGCAGTGGAAGACAGGAGGGCCTGGCGTGCTCTGGTCCATGGGGTCAAGAAGAGTCGGACACGACTTGAACAACAACAACAAAATAAAACTGATCCTTCTATCCAAGGTTTTGAGTGTTTAGTGCTTAAAAATCTAGGCTTATATGCTGGCCATTCAATCCTGTTTCAGGTCCTTTCTGTGTTGAAAACAGAGTCCTCTACTGCGATGGGTCTCAGCAAATCAGGAAGCATTTCATTTCTGTCTACTTTTCAAGGATTTATCGAAAGTGGAAAAATTCTTCATATTTGGGACACAAAACTTGAGGTCTTTAACACCGGACTGTGGGGTTAAAAATGAGTATCACCAATTCAGTGGCCCACTTTCAGGTAGCAAATTTAAAGTAGAAAGTGAAAATATTGTTGTCGTCCCTTTTTTTTCCCTGTCTGTTTTTTTTTTTACTGCTTCAATTAAAGTCCGGCAGCAACTCAAGTTATTTCAGTTCTTTTCCGGTTCAGCCCAGCAACAGTTTGGGAATCATTCTGGAGCACAGAAAGATATATTTGATTCCTCTTCATGTAGAATATTAGATGTCGTAGAAATTCATTTGGAGGATGGCACTGGGAAAACCATTCCTTAAGTGCGATCTCATATACCTGGAAAATCTTCTTGGGAGGTCATGAAGTGTCCGGTGTGTCTTACACACAGCAAATAAACAAAGAAAAGAGACAGAGAAAGGAGAAATAATCATGCCACTTTACATGTAACCAGCTCCCTTCCAGGTAATGGTTTGGATCAAAGTTTGTTGCTGTTATGTGCCTTTGATTTTTGTGACCCTATGAAACAGCCCAGCTCTTGCAAACTCAAGCCTGCTGGCTTCCTTGATTGATTCAATCCATCTCATGTTAAGTCTTCCTCTTTTCCTGCTGCCTTCGGCTTTTCCCGGCATTATTGTCTTTCCCAGTCTTGCTTTCTCAGGACCAAAGTTGTCATGTCATGACAGTTCTTTTTTTCAGGTTCAACAGAGACAACTTTCTGATAACTATTCAGAAGGGACAACGGCTTGGCCTGTGGGGGGGGCGTGTGGGATATGTGGGCTTGCTTTTAGAGGATGCTGGTTTGATGACTAATTTGGGGGATGGAGTGGATGATGTTATTTCACCGATTATTTCCAGATGTGTAAAGTTGTTCTTCGAAAACAGAGGGAGACTTGTGTATATGTGACATTTTTCATGCATCATAACAAATTCCGCATTGCAAAATGGGCTCGACCACCGGAGGTCAGAGATTACGTGCATCAAAATGCTAGATGTTGGAGCGTTACTGAAACCTTTTAAATAAATCCAGCATCTAGATTCAGGCCATGCTCTACTTCCAGAGAAACCTAAACATAGGCGAAATGGTCTTTAAACTAGGAGAGATAAACTGGCATATTTCCTGTCTGTGTCACTTTCATATGTAGTTCGCAGCTGCCCCATCACTGCTTAATCTGTAACTTTTGGGGAAAACATCCTCTTGAAATGCGTACTTACTGCTTTCTCTCAAAAATACATGTTTTAAATGCGTACTTTAAAGTGTTCAAACTAGACCTCAGGCCATCTTTTTTTAAACAAAATCATTGCATCGCTCATGAGGTTAGACAGGCAGATTGGGGTAGTTATCCTTGCTCCATCAGGAAAATGTAATTTGGTGCATTGTATATTATTAAGGCGTACTGTCACAAAAACACACGGAAATACTTTTGAGGTTTTAGTGGCCCATCCTCATATCACACGATCAAAATAAAGAAATACAAGAGATTAAATAAAGCAGATTTCCCTTGGCATTTTTGATTCATAAGATAATGGTCCAATTTTTTTAAAAAAAAAAAAGCTTGGCACAATGCCTCTAAAATACTATTTAAATACCCTTTAAAAGTAGCTCTTAAAAACAGAAACACAAAAATTATAACAAAGGAAGGAACTTGGTAATTGCTCATTATGTTGTTTTTGAAATGAAACTTGTTTATTGTTACCTCTAATATAACTAATTACAAATAACTATATGACTTGTAACTAGTTACATTCAAGCTGCTGCTCAAAATGCATCAAGCTATCAGCATTTCTGGAGAATCCTTGAAATATCTGTTGGGCATCTAAGTTTCAAACGAAGGATGCAACTACATGGGTAAAAAAAAAATACTATAAATGCTCCAGGATTTTGGAAGGTTTGATTTACATTTTTTCCCCCACTGACCACATGGTTTTAAAGGAAATGCAAACCAGCCCCAGAATTTTTACCCTCCAAACTGCTGCTTCATTTCAGAAGATGAAGAGGGAAGCAGAGACGGACAGGATAGGACCGCTGGCTTCGTTCTTCGAGATGAGCTACTTGGGACGGGAGATCTCCTAAAACGTTTTTCATCCTTGAAAAGCACCAGATACACACAAACGTGCACCCTTCGGATTGGGATCATGGTTGCCAAAGAACAGGGCTGACCGAAGGCATTTTAATCCCTGAGGCAGAGCGCCCTTATTTGCTTTTCCCTCTTTCTTTTCTTTGTTTAATACTTTTATATCTCACCTGGGTCTCCTGTAGAGCAAAAGGCAATGTACATCGCTCTCCTGTCCTCCCTTTATCCTCACATCGGCCCCCTGGGTTAGCTCAGGCTTCAAGGATGCGACCAGCCCAAGGTTACTCCGAGAATTTCGTGGCTAGGTGGGTGGCTTGAACGCAGGTCTCCTGAGCCGCAGTCTTGGCACACGAAGCAGAAAAACATCATGGAATACAAGGGAGAACACCCTATCCGTTTTACACATTGTACAGATTCTCTGGAAAAGGCATTAATGCTGGGAAAGGAAAAGAGGAATGCTAGATGGATTGACTCCTTAAATGAAGCCACAGTGTTGAGTTTGCAAGACCTGAGCAATGCAAGAGATTGTGGAGATCCCTCATTGTGTGTGTTTAGTCGTTTAGTCGTGTCCGACTCTTCGTGACCCCATGGACCAGAGCACGCCAGGCCCTCCTGTCTTCTACTGCCTCCCGGAGTTGGGTCAGGTTCATGTTGGTTGCTTCGCAGACACTGTCCAGCCATCTCATCCTCGGTCGTCCCCTTCTCCTCTTGCCATCACACCTTCCTAACATCAAGGTTTTTTCCAAGGACTCTTTTCTTCTCATGAGATGGCCAAAGTACTGGAGCCTCAGCTTCAGGATCTGTCCTTCAAGTGAGCATTCAGGGTTGATTTCCTTTAGAACTGATAGGTTTGTTCTCCTTGCAGTCCAGGGGATTCTCAAGAGCCTCCTCCAGCACCACAATTCAAAGGCATCAATTCTTTGGCGGTCTGCCTTCTTTATGGTCCAGCTCTCACTTCCATACATCACGACAGGAAAAACCATAGCTTTGACTATTCGGACTTTTGTTGGCAAGGTGATGTCTCTGCTTTTCAAGATGCTGTCAAGATTTGTCATCGCTTTCCTCCCAAGAAGAAGGCGTCTTTTAATTTCAGGGCTGCTGTCTCCATCTGCAGTGATCATGGAGCCCAGGAAGATAAAATTTGACACTGCCTCCATATCTTCCCCTTCTATTTCCCAGGAGGTGATGGGACCAGTGGCCATGATCTTAGTTTTTTTGATGTTGAGTTTCAGACCGTTTTTTGCACTTTCCTCTTTCACTCTCATTACAAGGTTCTTTAATTCCTCCTCACTTTCTGCCATCAGAGTGGTATCATCTGCATATCGGAGGTTGTTGATATTTCTTCCTGCAATCTTAATTCCAGCTTGGGATTCCTCCAGTCCAGCCTTCCGCATGATGTATTCCGCATATAAGTTAAATAAGCTGGGGGACAATATACAGCCTTGCCGTACTCCTTTCCCAATTTTGAACCACTCAGTTGTTCCATGACCAGTTCTAACTGTTGCTTCCTGTCCCACATATAGGTTTCTCAGGAGACAGATAAAGTGGTCAGGCACTCCCATTTCTTTAAGAACTTGCCATAGTTTGCTGTGGTCCACACAGTCAAAGGCTTTCGCATAGTCAATGAAGCAGAAGTAGATATTTTTCTGGAACTCTCTGGCTTTCTCCATAATCCAGCGCAAGTTAGCAATTTGGTCTCGAGTTCCTCTGCCTCTTCGGAATCCAGCTTGTACTTCTGGGAGTTCTCGGTCCACATACTGCTGAAGCCTACCTTGTAGGATTTTGAGCATAACCTTGCTAGCGTGCGAAATGAGTGCAATTGTACGGTAGTTGGAGCATTCTTTGGCACTGCCTTTCTTTGGGATTGGGATGTAGACTGATCTTTTCCAATCCTCTGGCCACTGTTGAGTTTTCCTCATTGGTGTCGCCATAAGTCGGAGGCCACTTCCCAAGGGGTAACAACGAGAAGCAACAGGTTGCTAAATAAGCATTCGCACAAGGGGATATATTCACCACCCTCGCTGCCCACGTGGAAGCTTCAAAAGGCGCAACCTACACGCACGAGCGCTTTACGCTGTGTTTCATCAGCAGGGGTTCACCTGATTAACGACAAAGTGAAAAACAAGGAGTAAAATGAAATTTAAAACCAAGTGTTCTACAAAATACCACGAGAATCAAATAAATAAAAATAAATAAAATAAAAGAACCGACTGAATAGATAAGGGTTAGCTGTCTTTTCAAAACACCTCACGGCTGATGTCTGGAGGAGGCACTTCGCCCACATAATGGCTGGAAGAAAAGGACGAGGTGTTAAATATTTCCAACCCGAACCTTTTCCCTAATGAAAATTCCCCAGACACCCACAGAGGTGTAGGTGAGAGGCAGAAGGAATGAGTAGAGGGTTGTGACTCTCTCTGACACACACAGCCTCCCTTTCCTCAGCCCCTTGGCCCCGATCCAAATCCCTTCCAGAGCGGCTGGTTTTGAGAAACGAAAAGGATGTCAAGAAAGCTCATCTCCCACGTCATGCTCGTTCTTACGCTCTCTTCTCGAGTCGCCGTGAGAAAGGAGAAAACGGCCTTCCTGTCATCAGGGGTGGGTGTGTGAGTTTGGGCACAGTGGCGCACAGGGACGCCCCGGGCATCCATGTGGGCAGAAGTGCCACCACTGCCACGCTGACCGTCTTGAGCCTTGGCACATTCGTTGGAAGCAGATCAAGGAAGGAAGGAAGCACTTTCTGTGCATAACTTGGGTTTAAAATAGCCTCGTGTATCAGAATCTGTGGTTTATCCATCCTTTAGGTTTAAGTCTTGGCCTGATATCACAGCTGCCTCACAACTGGGGAAAAAGGCAGAAAGCAGCAGAAGGAAGGGCAGAGGGGGGAGCGACAGGAAACTTCTTAGGAATATCTCACAACCGAGCAGCCAAATATAGTCAGACACGAGTCTCTCTTTCAATTTATTCAACACTCTTCGGGGGTGGGGGGAAGCCCATCCTGATTTGGAATTCATTCTTCAAAAACGAACCATAGTCTTCCTCATTGTCACCAACCAGATTTGAGAGGAATGGCTCTTCTCAGAGGATTCCCTGTGGACCAGCTTGGCGTAGAGGAGCCTTTCAGGGGGGAAAAGGGCGATAACCATAATCAAGCTTTAATCACAAGTTTGAATACAATACACCGCAGCGAAACCCTAGATTTTGTGACAAAATAAACACTCCAAATTCTGGGTCTCGGTTGAACAAATCTATCTGTTTTAGTTTCTCCTAGATTTACTTCCCTGCCTTCTCCCACTAAAATCTGAAGGTTTTTTTTTTCAATCCCAAAGAATGGGCAAAATTTGATTCATTATGAGAGAAAGTGGACAGAAATGAAAGTCACTTTCATATACTGCTCCGAAAGGTCAAGGAAAAAGTATTTAACAAGGGCACATATAAGGTGACACTTGACACACACACACCCCTGAAAACATTCATTCATTTTTCTGAACTCTTGTATGATTTCACCCTATTCACAACTCTTAGACGGCACCAGAGACCAGAATTTAGCTTTCCACGAACTACAGCACCAACCTTAAAGTTGTGAAACAGCCCAACACAAGCCCCAAAGAGGGCACACTTCCCAGGCTTTGACACATACTGGAAGGTTGCAATTAGACAGGGATGTGGTTTGTGTTTTGGTCCCCTTATGGCACAGTCAAAGCCATCACACACAACACATAGACTACGAAACAGCCCAACCCTGATCCGTGCCCAGCTTGGACCTTTTTTTGTCTAGGGAGCATGGTTATTCATTTGGGAGGGGGCGGACTGGAGCAATTCCTGCCTGGACAGAAGAGCCGCTTGAAGGGTTATCGCTCTCAACAAAGCAACCCTCTCCAGTGTGATCAGACACAATTCTTTCTCCCGTGCACTAATGACGGGAGTGAGAGCTGGACCATAAAGAAAGCTGACCGCCGAAGAATGGATGCTTTTGAATTGTGGTGCTGGAGGAGACTCTTGAGAGTCCCCCGGAATGCAAGGAGAACAAACCTATCCGTTCTGAAGGAAATCAACCCTGAGTGCTCACTGGAAGGACAGATCCCAAAGCTGAGGCTCCAATACTTTGGCCATCTCATGAGAAGAGAGGACTCCCTGGAAAAGACCCTGATGTTGGGAAAGTGAGAGGGCATGAGGAGAAGGAGACGACAGAGGACGAGATGGTTGGACAGGGTCATCGAAGTGACCAACATGAATTTGACCCAACTCCGGGAGGCCGTGGAAGACAGGAGGGCCTGGCGTGCTCTGGTCCATGGGGTCACGAAGAGTCGGACACGACTTAACGACTAAACAAAAAATGATGGTCAGCTCTTAATTACTTGTTCAGAACAAAGTACCTTCAAATACATTTGACCACGTTCTAGTTCAAGCAGAAAGGGATTGTATAAATATTCCCACACTCTGATAGCAACCCCCCCCCCGCGCATCCCTGCTGTGTAATGATACACAACCCCATGTGAGAACAGAGCTGCCAAGGGAAGTATCTCAAAGCTGGAGTAACACTCCTCCAACACCCCTCCCATGATCAGGAGGATCTTAGCCTTTGTGTTGCGACAAAGCATTTGGGGAAATGCCTTCCACCCAGCTCCTGTAAGTGTTAGCCTTATTTTGAAGGCCTGTATTTTGGAGCTGATCTCTGGGGCGGTAGCTAAGCTCAGAAGGAAAAGGGAAGCCTGGGGAGGCGGCTGTTGATTTCAAAGGTAAGTCAGTTCAATTCCTAGACAGGGTGGACTCCATGCATGGAAGGAACCCATCTTGGGAAGCAGGATCTCTATAGCTTCTCCTATGTTTTCCATCAGTCTTTCCGAATCCATGAGATGACTTCAGGGTCAGCAAACCTCAACTGTACAGAAATAAAATTGCAAATGTTTTCTCATAATCAACGTTAATTACTATGCCCCCAATGCTCAGCTTTCCCTCTCAAGTGGTTTTTTCTTGTCCTGCCCTGGAATGTGGACTGTAACCACCAAGAAGCCAGTCTTCTGCAAGGACATGTCTTTTTAATTATTCTGTACATTTTTGTATAAAACAGTAAACAGCGTTGTCACGATTTTTTGAAATGTGGCCACTCCTCGTGGCGGTTCCTGCATAGCCACTTCTGGATTTTCCATAAGGAGAATCCGGAAATGCAAGTAGCTGGGCCAGCCTGTCTCAGCGAATGAGGGAAGTGGGTCTTTTGTACAGTTAATGGTGCTTCATCGCTCATTCAGAACCAAAACTCCTCCAAACATGTTGGGCCGGATCTTGTTTCAAACAGAAAAGAATCGTGCAATCATGAAAGTTGACTGTGCATCCCTTTTGAAGAGAAAGGTATTGGTGCTTCTATTATTATATTGTGTTTGATTTTGATTTCTTAGCCGTCCAGAGCAGTGACTTCGCCACTATTTGGGTGGGATAAAAATGTAAGTAAGTCAATCAAAAGAAGTGGGGAAGCATATTGCCAGCTCCCCTAACCTGGTGTGTTGGGCTATCAAGTTTGTCATTCATTATAAAGGTAAATGGGGATCATGGGGCCTGTAGTCTGGAGGGCAGCAGACTGAAGAAAGGATGAAGGCAAGACAACTTCCTCCTCTATGGATCTGTTTCCTGAACAGATATATGTTATATATACGTATTATATCTCTTTTGCTGTTGTTTCCATTTGTACATAAACAAATACATTGAAACAGCAGCAATCAGGTTGAGATGGCGAGGGATCAGGCCCGGCCTCTTTAATGCATTCCGTGAGTGGGCTTGGAATCTAATGTAATCAGGGATCAGACTCGTTAGCATCCCAGCAGCTTGCAGAATTCATCGTTGTGAGCGCCCTCAGCCAGCAAGACAGGAGTGGGAAGCAGTGGCTGAGATTCCGGGGGGGACTCCGAGCAGGCCTTGCGTCGAGATCACGAGAGATTCCCCCACAATGGAGTCACATCCTGTCCCATTCAAGCTGGGGGGGAGGGAGAGAGAGAGACGGGGTTGAACGCGATCAGCGTCAGGGAAGGGACCTGCCAAAATATGAGAAAGCATTTTCCAAGCCCGGCCACTGACACGCGGAATGAGGTCACTCTCCAGCCGCTCCGTTGGCCCGCAGACAACTCTGTGCACAGGGCAAAGTCCTTGAATGAACAACACCGGGCGACAGAGCTGGAATTTCCGTCATCGCCCCCATTTTCTTGGGAGGTAACTCAACAAATCTTACAGGAGCATGAGGCAGGACGTGTCCGTTCCCCCAAAACGTACCACCTACAGAAAGCATCAGTCCAGTTCACAGAGCTCTTAGATTCACTGTGCCTCCAAGTAACACAATAGTGATTTGTAACACACACACACACTTGTTAGGCCCTTAATGTGTCCTCATGGATTAAAAGCAGCTGCTCCAATGGGGAAAAAGCCAGTGGCCCCAATCCGCAGTGGCAGTTCAAGGGGGCACCATTACCATTTCAGTAGCAATAGGTTTTTTAAACATCTCTGGGCATGGTGAAGATGCTGGCTGGATAGCTCAGAGAGTTAGGAGATTGGAGGTTCGATTCCCCCACGGTGCCTCCTGGGAGTGGAGCCAGCCTGGGTGGCCTTGGGCCAGCTGCACAATAGTCCCAGGGCTCCCCCTAGAGGGAGGAAAAGGTAAAGCACATCTGAGTCCTCTCGGCTTGGTGAATCCTGAAAAAAAAACGTTCTCGTTAAGTCAGAGTTGACTAGATGATTTCTTCTTCTTCAAAAATATCAGGCACAGTCAATCGAAAAGCATTGACTGGTTTTATATAGCAGATAAGTTTTAACCAACAACCTAAATATCTGATTATGATGATTAAAAAAAATCCAGGCAATCAAAATTATAAAAGCACTGACTGGTATTATATAACAGATACAAGTTTTAACTAAAAACCTAAGCATCTGTTGTTGTTGTTGTTATTGTTGTTGTTGTTGTTTATTGTGAAAGTATATTTAAAGCACTCTATTTTAATATATACATTATATATCCATTATAAGAACATTCCTGCAGTTATCACAAAGCAGCAGAAATCAGATAGATAGCTAGATAGCTAGATACAGATATGAAGAAATCTATATGATTTGAAGAAATCTATATAGTGTATATGAAGAATATATATGATTTCTTCTCCTGCTTTGTGCTAACTGCAGGAATGTTCCTATAATGGAAAGGAAAGCAGTGGCCGCCAGGTGCAATGATTGTCGAGATCCCCTCCCCTCAGAGAGGCCATGAGTGGGGTGAGCATCTGTACCATGGGGTGACCGTCCACATCAGGGGTTGGTGAGTAACTGCCTCCCCTCTTGAGCACCCCGCTCTCTTCTGTTGGAAGACAAGAGCTGTCCGTACCGAGGAATTCGAATGGGTTGCGTTCTCATCAGGGGCCCAGCCCACCAAAGGAGGTAACAGACCTGGGCCCCCCAGTCTATCCATGGGGCCCATTTCCCCACGTGGTGTGGGAGATGGACCCGACCTCTGGTCAGACGGGCTCGTCTCTATGTTTGGAGGTAGACACCGGGTCTGTGGAACTCCGGCCGTAGATTCAGCTCCCCTGTTTAATGCGGATCCATTTTATGTTCCATTTTATGGGAAGGCCTCTTAAGAGCTAAGCAAGGTAAGTACCACCTACTGGGAAAAGAGCAGGGCGGTCACAGGCTGCCAAATACTTTAGATGCCTGCTGGCCCCAATTACAACCTGCCCCCCCCCCCCAGCAAGACAGCAAGCCTGCAAAAGGACCAGGGTTCCTAGATCAGAGATAGTAGCAAAGCAACCACAATTGGTCCTTCCAAAATCAAGCGCCCGGCGCCCTCTACTGACCAATCCCTGCCAATTCCATAAAGCAACTCTGAGGCCAAGTATCCCCATTCCTTGTTATCTTCGGTCACTCTGGCATTTTCCTTGAAAATTTGAACGGATTGTCCGAGTCTTGGCCGTCAACACAGAGAGTGGCGTAATTGCTGCATGAGGTATTCGGATGTACTGTGTTGTTCAGGTCTCGCCTGTTCACATGCACCTGGAATTACCCCCAAAACCGCCCTCCCTTTTTGCCTATTTTCTCTGCTTTCTTCTTACCAGCTTCATTCTTTGGGCACCTTGTGAGAAGGGAAAAGGCCATCATGCTGGGAAAGCTGGAAGGTAGCAGGAAAGGAGGAAGACCCAATACAAGATGGACGGACTCCCTTGAGGAAGCCACAGGCTTGAGCTTACAACAGCTGGAGCAGGGCAGCTGAGAACAGGATGTGTTGGAAATCACTCACTCCTAGGGTCGCCAATAGATTGGAGGCAGGTTGACTGTATATAATAACTTCACTTTTTCTTCCTTTATTTTACCTGCCTGCGGCTCTCGATCCTCCATAGTTTCACTGCAAAGCTTCAGTTTTATATTTTTAATTTAATACGTTGCAAGGATCTACATGAGACAACTGAACACTGGATCAAATTGGAACAAGGCGGAACAAAAACCCTGGAAAGCAAGGGTTTGTGGGTTGTTGTTTTTTACCCATTTTGACTCTGTTGACACTAGGTTCTGTATTATATCATGTGGGTGCAGTGCTAGCATCACGGCTGCAGAAGAAGCTGAGCAAATGCTTAATGCATCATTGTGGAATGGCCAGACAAGGCTTACATCCATTTGTTTGAATCACTAGGTTGACTCTGGTTGGGATGAGGAAGACACTAGCCAGAGCATCCTAGAGTCTCATCCGATAAAGAGGCTGCAGGCATCAAATGCAACAGAGACCGGGTATGGTTGCAAGGCTGGCAGGCCTTTGCACTTCCTAAAGTCAGCCTAACTAACATTACCATTTTGGATTCAGCCTTATGGCCAAAATTAATGTTTCAACGTGTTTAAACTGTTCTAAAGATGTTGTTTTCAAATTGTTTGCTATAGCTCTGTAACCCACTCTGGTATCTTGTGATATAGGACGGGCTATCAATGTTTTGTGCTGGGTAGATAGTTCAGTGGTTTTCAGTCTCTGGCTGTGGAGCCAGAGGTTGAGAGTTTGATTCACCTCTATGGAAAAGAGCCAGCCTGGGTGGCCTTGGGCAAGCTGTACAGTTCCCAGAACATCCCCCCAGAAGAAAAGAAGGGGAAGCCGCTTCTGAGTACTCTCTACCTGGAAAACCCTGAAAAGGGTAGGCATAAGAACTGAATTGGTGGCACATGATGATCATTATCAATATTTTAAATAAATCAACCAAGCAATCTTCTCTGATAATTCTAAAGCTGAATCGAACACTAACAACGTCTGCTTCTAGAGTTGGGGGGGGGGAAAGGGCTTACTGAAATTCTGTCTCGCTATGCTGGGTATACCAGTGGTACCTCGCAAGACGAATGTCTCACTGAACGAAAAACTCGCAAGATGAAAGCATTTTGCAATGATGTTAGTGGCTCGTAAGACAGCTTCTTCTATGGCCATGCTTCCCAAGATGATTTCCCCCCCCCCACAAGACCGATGCCTTGCAAGACGAAAATAATTCATTCATCTTGGAGGTTTCCAATCCAATGCATTGCAATGGATTCCTACGGGAAACTGCTTTTCGTAAGATGAAAATTTCGCAAGACGGTGCTACTTGCGGAATGAATTACTTTCGTCTTGCGAGGCACCACTGTACAGGGATCCTATTTTACAGAGTATTTTTTAACTTGGGCAGAAGCTGTTCTTCATCAGCTTTCCCGGGATATGGCTAGCGGGGGGACGGGGACGACAGAGGTTTCTTCTCACCCTCCCCTTTGACTTTCCTCCCCCCCATTACGACAGGTTCCTTTTCTCTCTTTCCCTCCTGGTTTCATTCTCTTTTTCCTCCTCTCTTTTTCCTCCTCAACTCATCCGTTTTTTTTTTTTTTACTTCCCAGGTTTTTTGCAGTTTCGTTTTGTAATTTTTGGGGGGTGGGGGTGGTGGTCCTCAACAACTGTGTTGTCAACACAAAATTTTGGTGTCACTACGTTGAAGCTCTCGAAGAGGACTCCAAAAGCTGCATTTGACGCTTCAGGTTCCTCAGAGAACCTGCCTCTTGGCCATCTCAACCTTTAATGATCTTCCAGAAAGGTTATTATTTTAAAAAAATCCCATGCCAACAGACTCTTGGCCTGCAATTTGAAATGGTTCCATTAAAAAACGACGCCACGATATTTAGAATATCGACAAACTTCTACAAAACACAATTTTTGGAAACAATAAGCTTTGCAGGAGAGAAGAAAGCAAGCAAGAGAAAGAAACAGAGGGGGGATTCACAGGCATCATAAATGTGAATTCCTGTAGTTTTTAGACCTTCCATGTTAGTTCTTGTTTCAGGAGGGCTGGCCTTTCAGTGTTTCTGATTAGGAGTACCAGAAGGGCAGTTTGGTCCAAAATATTATTCTATACCATCCCATGAATGTCAGGAAGATCGGTACATGGATCTCCTTAGAGTTGAACATGAGTAATGAAGGGGATGTGGTGGCACTGCGGGCTAAACTGCAGAAGCCTCTGTGCTGCAGGGTCAGAAGACCTGAGATTGAATCCACGTAACGGAGGGAGCTCCCGTCGCTTGTCCCAGCTCCTGCCAACCTAGCTGTTCAAAAGCAAATAAATGAGAGTAAATAAATAGGGACCACCTCGGTGGGAAGGTCACGGCGTCCCGTGTCTAGTCGCGCTGGCCACGTGACCACGAAAACTGTCTTTGGACAAACGCTGGCTCTACGGCTTGGAGACGGGGATGAGCACTGTGCTCTAGAGTCGGACACGACTGGACTAAATGTCAAGAGGAACCTTTACCTTTACCTTAATGAAAGGATGCCAGGATGCATTTAAGTTAGTTGAGTCTCAAGTGCCTCGTGCATGCCCGGGTTCTTGAGTTAAAACGTTCCAACACGACGATGTCCCATTTTTTTTAACAGCAATCATTCACGCTTTTAGCGAAATGCAGAACGAGGGTGGCTAGCAGTTTAGGCATGGGGCTGTCACGATTTTTTGGACTGCAGACCCCTAGAATTCACCAGTAATTCTTCCCACTACAGGCAGGAAATTAAAATCCTCTGAAGTGTTTTCACTCCCTCACAAGCCTCCTTAGCAACCTCCATTTTGAGGGCACAAGAAGGCCAGGCGAGCCTACGCTGAGGGGGAGACAGAGTTACAGAAACGGTGGTTTCCCTGGAAAATTAAGACTCGACATTGGGTGCCTTAAAAAAAAAAATTCTTGACTGTAGCTCCCAGTATTCCAGCTGGGAGAATTCCTGTTGAATGCTGGGGCTTGCAGAGCAAAAAAAATAAGGAAGGCCCATGGCTGGTCGTGTGGAAATTGAGCATCAGGTCCTCACAGAGACGTGAAACTCGCTCTTCTGAAGCTTAGCCGGTCCTTTCCCCAAATGCCTCCTTCACAGGATGGCGAGGATGAGATCCTGCACTACATCTTGAGAGCTTAATGGAGAAAAAGATGGGTCACAGCTTGGGTGAACTGTAAATACAGTGGTGCCTCGCTAGACAGTTACCCCGCATGACAGTTTTTTCGCTGACATTGACTTTTTGCGATCGCTATAGCGATTCGCAAAACAGTGATTCCTATGGGGGAATTTCGCTGGACAATGTTTGGTCCCTGCTTCGCAAACCGATTTTCACTAGACATCTATTTTGACAGCTTCCTCCATGCTCGCAAAACGGGTGTTTTCGGGACTTAAGCTTCGCAAGACAGCGATTTAAACAGCTGATCGGCGGTTCGCAAAGCGGCTTTCCTATGGCCGATCTTTGCTAGACAATGACGATTCTTCCCCATTGGAACGCATTAAACAGGTTTCAATGCATTCCAATGGGGAAATGCTTTTCGCTAGACAATGATTTCGCTAAACAGCTATTTCAGTGGAACGGATTATCATCGTCTAGCGAGGCACCACTGTAAATAAATCTTGCTAGCTACAGAAATACAAGACATGGTTTAAATTCGGAGGGGGGCATCAAATTCAAGTTTCAAATATGTGCTAGCAGGACGTTGGACCTTCAGAACTGAACACCCTCCAAGCAAGAGGCTCCATAAGGACAGAGTTCGCTCTAGTTTTGCATGGAAGGGAGGGGGGGAGGGAAAAAAAAACCTGAAGATGATTTTGAAAAAAATGACCTTTATTGACAAACTTTAAAACTGTGCGTCCCCCCCCCAAAAAAAAGAACCACAGGGAGGGGGAAAGAACTTTATCAAGGAATCTGAATTCTAGCTGGGCCCAAAGAAGCTTACATTCAGGTATTGAGAAGAAGCTTAACAGAGCACTCACCACCGAATGGGAACTTGAATAAGCAGCCCCCCCCCCAAAAAAATGTTTTTTTCGGTAGCCATAAGTTGCCCCCTTATGATGCTCCCTGTCTGATAAAGCAGGTTCACTCCCGTGCTTTGCCTGACGGGGTGCTCCGATTCCCATCCTTGCATTTCTGATCTCCCACGGTTGTTATCTGCCCACTTTTCTCTACCAAAGATGGTCATCATGACAATCACCTATGGCTGGGGAGTGTGGTCGCTCTCAAAATTGGCTCAGCGCCTTCAGAAGCCTCCCTGCTCTAAACTTGGCAAAGAGTAGAACGTTCGCCATGAAAGAAAAGGCAATGAGAATCATTTCCAGCTCCGCTAAAGAGAATGAAACAATTATTTTTGGCTTAAGCTAGAAGAGACACTGATTCGTGGATGAAAGGATCTACCGTCGTAAGGGTTGGGCCGATCCACCCACTGGGCAAAGGGAACGAGCCTCCCGGCTCTGAACGGATCCGCTCTTCCCTTGACGCAGCTCCGTCCTTCTGACACGATGGTGCCACCATTCAGCTGTCTGAGATGTGGTGGTGTCTGGGCCACCACGCTGCTTTTCCCTTGACCTGTAACAGGTAAGACTGCTGGACGTCAGCAAGGAAGAGTAACCAGGAGCAGGTAACAGGCGATGGGGAAGCTGGTGTCGCACACGGCTTGGACAAGGATTAGCAGAGATTTCCTTCCCCAAACAGGCTCGGACACAGCTCAGAAAAATCACATACCGAGTAGTAACTTTTGTCCCTCTCCAGGTATTCTGGATTATGACACACACACACACCCCCCTCAATCCTCTACCACAAGCCACTAAGACATCTGGATGGCCAGTGATTTCTCTACCCCTGGGCAATGATCGCTTAATCCTGGCTATCACAAAAAAGAACAACAAAGCACCTATTCTGGAAAATATCCAGACATTTGCTTTTAAAATGAGAGAAACTTTTCCTGGATTAGGAAGGGAAAAAAAGGAGGCATTACACTGCTTCACAACTGTGGGGGGGGGACACCCCAGGCCACCGGAGGGCCCAAATGACAAGAGTCGCTCTCCCGACCCCTCGTTCTAATCAAGGCGCAGGTTTAGCAGCAGACAACCCTCAGAGGTGCTCAAAACAGAAGCCGGGAGATTTGGGATCCCTGATCAAGAAAGAACCAACGAGTGAATCCAAAGGATCCAAGGCTTGTGGCTTTCCAGGCGTTCTGAGACCACAGCTCCTATCAGCCCCACTCCAGACAGCCTGGTGGCAGATCATGGGAGTTGTAGTCCACCAACGTCTGGAGGCCTCAGGTGGCCTTTATAAAGCTCCAGAAAATGTACGGCTTCTGTCTACATAGTACTGGCTGGTTTACTTACTTATTTATTGACTTATTCATTTATTATCATTCATTCATCAGATAGGACCTCACCCAACTTTTCCACTGATCTTTCATTGCTCCAGAGAACTTCTTTAGATGTTATTTTTTTTTTCCATCAAGGGCCCCTTTTAACCGCACCGCTGAGGAGATCTGAGAAGACACGGCCTCAAAAAACTATCATCCACCCCACCAGTATAGGGGAAAAAAATCAGGTGGGAAGGTTGGCCAATGTCTTCATGCACCTACCTCACAAAGCTGGTTTCTCTTCCTTAGCGCAACAGAAACCAGGAAAAAGAACTTTATCTTACATAATATCGTTTTGAAGCTTAATAGCCAAACACAATAAGGCACTCTGAGGCATTTTAAGTGTACATAAGATGAAAAGGTGTGTCTGTGTATGGGGGGAGCCTTTTCTGCCCCAGATCTCCCCCGGCCACGCAGCTTAGAACATCTGACAAAAAATGTTTCCGCTCCATCAATGCATCCTCTTAATACTGTTAATGGATGGCACCTCAGGAGGGCAGCTTGGTGGCTTTGAACTACAACTCCCACACTCTTCTGGGAGTTGTAGTTCAAAACCATAAGTCTTCACCCTCCGAATGGCACATGCCCGACAGGCAAGCCGATGAATTAGAACGTGAGAAGGCTCGGCGGCCGTCCTGTGGGGCAAGCGGTCCGCTCCACGAGAAAAATGATGACGGATGCAGACGGCAGATCACACCGTCTTCACATCTAATGTTCCGATGCCTCCCACCCTGAAATGGTTCCAGTGTTTCCTATCATAAGTGTTGTGCATTTTCAAAAAAGAAACAAAAGAAACAATAAAAAACAAAACAACCCCCACAGCGTATAGGGAACGGTGTGCAACTCCAACACAATGAGCGACTACCTGCAAATCAAAGGGGACATCTTTAGGAACCCTTTTCTAAAACCCTAAAAGTTCTAGGCTTGGAATTCCAACCCAAGCACCTCAGGAAATGTGCAGAGAAAGAAAGAAAAAAAACTGAAAATCTCCACCGGGCAGAAGCTGCGGTGAACAGGGACGCCCCCTCCTCGGTTCTAGATTAAAAGACTGAACGAGGTCAGGAGGCCAGACCAGACTTTTGATAATACTGAGATTTGCCCTGGGCAACAGCACCCCCTCCATTGGGTTCCAGGAAATATCTAAACAAGGCACCAGCTTCCTTTCTGGAAGGCAAAGGACAGGAGTCCCTCCTGCCGGAGACTGCGCCGTTTTCTCCACGCAAAATGGGCCACTCGCCAAGGAACACGGAAAAACCACCAGGCCCCCCTCCCCAGAACAAATCATGTACGGAGTGCTCTCCTCGTTCAAGGAATGCTCGTGCCGGGCACTAACGAGCCAAGAGGATCCACTAGGTCGCTTTTCTCCAATAGGCCAGTAGCGATTCCCGCAGCTATCTCCCGCTCTCCTGCCGTTTCTGGAGCACTTCGGTGACATGATCGATGCCTTCTTCCGGAACCTGTTGAGATCAAGGGATGAAGCGTTCAGAAATACAGTGGTGCCTTGCTTAACAATTACCTCGTTAAACGATGAATCCGCTTTACGATGGGTTTTTTGCAATCACTATTGCAATCGCAAAACGATGTTCCTATGGGGAAAATTTGCTTCACGACAATTGGTTCCCTGCTTCGGGAACTGATTCTTCGCATTACAACGATCTAAAAACAGTTAATTGTTGGGTTTCAAAATGGCCGCCTGCTGTGCAAAATGGCTTCCCGCTGTGTTAAGGACGGATTCCTCGCTATACAGGCACCAGAAAGTGGCCGCCCTATGGAGGATCTTCGCTGCACAATGAAATATTTCACCCATTGGAATGCAATGAATGGTTTTCAATGCATTTCAATGGGTTTTTCAATTTCGCTTGACGATTTCTCTTAACAGTGATTTTAACAGAACGCATTATCATCATCAAGCGAGGCACCACTGTATAGATTCCTATAACCATTTCCTCCTTGGTTTCACTTCCCCCTGGTCTGAATGGGCTGAAGGCCAATGTGGAGGATCTATCAGGAATCTCCTACCACTCTCCTCAGACAGAAGAAGCTACTTGGAGCAGCGAAACGTTTCAGCCAAACAAGACGTCCAGTTGAATAGACTCATTTTCCAGATATCTGCCTTAACCTCAGGTTTCACACTATCTCCACTTCTAGAGACCAGAAGCTCATATTAATAACAACAACACCTTCACTAGAAACTAGACTAACATGTTGTGTGTGTTTAGTCGTTTAGTCGTGTCCGACCCCATGGACCAGAGCACGCCAGGCCCTCCTCTCTTCCACTGCCTCGCGGAGTTGGGTCAAATTCATGTTGGCTACCGTATCATGAGACTACCGTATTTTGGACATCTCACATGGAGGTAAGTTTCGCTGGAAAAAGACAGTAGCGTAAGGAAAGCAGAAGACAGCAGGAAAAGAGGAAGACCAAAGATGGACACAAGTTGACTCAATGACTCAGCCTTTAGTCTGAAAGACCTGAGCGGGGCTGTTAATGAGAAGGCCTTTAATTAATTCATAGGACCACTCTAAGTTGGAGACAACTTCACGAGATGTAACAACTCGTACCTCTGTTTCAATGCTTAGAATTTGCGGACGGCTTGGTCTTTATTGGGCCGATGAAGACCCACTGGCCAGAATTCTGTTGACGTTTACCCTGCTCGGTAGGGTGGCCATCATAAGACATTGGGAAGCTTCGGAAACAGCGGGGAGCAATGACTAGAGTATTCTGCCCAACGGTGGAATAAACTGATCATTTTTGGTAAGATCCGTGGGAGTCCCTTCATTGTAGGGCCAGGAGATGTCTAGAACAGAAAGCCTAAAGGACTGGCGATGTCTAGAACAGAAAGCCCTTTTAATCTTTCTCTTGCAATTTCAAAAGTGCAGATCACCTTAACAAAGGACATGTGTTGGGAATGACTACATTACAAGAAGTCCTTCTTTAAAATCTGCCTGATTAGCAGATCAGTGTTAAGATCATCAGGGGAAGCCCTTCTCTCAGTCCCACAACCTCACCGGCGCATTTGGTGGGGACATTCCAAATGGGGCTTTCGAGGAGTGCCACAAGGCAAAGCCGTCTGTGGCTGCCGTCTGTGGCGTCCTGCCTCTTCATCCCCGAGCAGGGAGCCATTTCGAGGGCCACAGGGCTGACTTACCAAGGCATGGTCAAAGTTGAAGGTGCTGATGTAATAGGCGGATATGTCTGCGTCAGCCAGGGGCTCGGCAATTTGAGCCACAATCCCGCATTCATCTGAGGAAGCAAGCGGGAAGGGGGGAAGTTAGCATCAGATCTCTGCAGGACGCAACCCCCTTCTTTTCCAAAAACATGGAGGAGGTCCGTAAGGAATTTCCATTTCCCGCCGTTGCTTCCCACTGCTAGTGGTCTCCCGTTACAAAGTTATTTCGGTCGGAGGGTCTCCTCGGTCTGGGGCACCAGATCCAAAACAAAGATAAGGCTACACCCAAGGTGGGCAACATATAGCCCCCAGGCTTCCTGCAGGCCCTAGTGGGTCAAATGTGCCCCCTAGGGCCTGCAGAGCTAATAATGGGGAGATATTCAACATCAGCCACTTTGTGTTATGCCTTCCCAAACACAGAAAAGCCTGGCTTGATTTTGCTTTTCTCTGCACGATGTTAGCTTAACTCTGGGCTGATCTGACTCTGCTCCTTGCCCTGGTGGCTGTATATGCGTCTGGAATTCTCCCCTGCAAGTGGCATGACCCCACTGCTTTGCCCACCGCACAACCTTCTGATGGGCATCTGTCTCTCACTGTCCTGCACGCAGCCTCACATGTAAAGTTTAAAGGGAGAAGAAACGAGAAAGAGCCACCTTTTCCCACAATTTCCTTGCCTGCTCGCCTGGAGAAGACTCTTAATTCACCATAGGCGATCAGGTAAATAGCTACCTGCTAGGTAGACCCTGTATATAGGACCTGACTATAAAGCACATGAAGCTATTAGAAAAAGGGGAGTTTGGGCCGTGAAAGGTAAGGGTTAGGGTTGCAGGCATCCACTTACCAAAACCCAGAGGCTGCCCACCAATCCTCACCATCCTCCAAAGCTCCCCCGAGGAGCTGGTCAGCAGAAGGTCGCTGGGGAACCTGGTAAAGGACAGGAGGATTTAATTGCCACCTCTGGGTGCCTTCTCAGAAACGGGGCTAACCCCAAGACACCTGGCTGTCCCAAGGAGGAAAAAGACATGTTCCATTTTCATTACCATTCCTCGAATGCTGGCAGGGGGAATTCTGGGAACTGTAGTGTCGGGGTTTGGGGTGCAATCCTGCTCTGCCATAAAATGAAGCTCAAGGCAGCAGTGTCTGGTTTCCCCTAGGGACTGAACATCCTCCCTTGCAAAGGCAATTTTTGATAACAATCGACTTCCTCCATCTGTCCCACGGCTCCCACACCTTCCACACCATGAAATGGATTACATGAAAGCTGGAAAAGCTGCAGGACAGGGGTAGGTAACTACCAAACCGCACCGCCAGCCTGTCACATCATCACCTCTCCACAACTGTAGATTTACACAACAGGATTCCAACTACTGCTTGATTGGGCACACCTTGATCTGGCTGCAATTGCGTAATTTGTCTTGTCTGGTACGCTTGAGCCGACTCTCACCTGGATACATGAGTTTATGCTAAAGTCAAGACTTCCACTTGATCAGCAAAAGATCCACCAAACCAACTCTTATGAGTTGTACTCTTTTTGCTGTGCGTAAGCCTAAATGCAAACACCCACGAAGTGTTGGTGATGAACTATATAAGGATGAGACTTATATAGTTTTAACAGGCAATGTTACGAACTGAACTTAAAACCTTTCGCACAGAAAGCGGGCTGATGCTCTAGCCCTGAACCTCAATCCTTGACTCTTGGTCCCTCCTAACTTTTCAGCCGCCTGAAGTATCAATTGATTAAGCACCACACCCCCAGTAACCACTGTCTGCTCCTAAAAATGTGATACACATAGGAAGGAGGGAAAAAATCAGGCTCATCGGGTTATGTCCAATAATTGAACATTAAATGTGTGGCCTATAAGATGCCCTGTTTTTTTTTTTTTCAACCTGCAGAGATGTTGCAGGATTAAGATTTCCCTGGAGCAGTAAACCCAATCCCTCCCAGCCCCAGATCTAACCTGGAGGTGGAACAACTTACTTCTTTTTGGTCTCAGCATCCATGACAATGGAGATGTACCCCTCAATCAGCGAGAAGGCGAAGAACGTGATGGAGTCAAGGTCTTGCCCAGTTGGAGTGGTTTCCTTCGGAAGGCTGAAAATGTGGAGAAAGACACACAACCATTGACGCTTCTGATGGGCATCTGTCTCTCACCGTCCTGCACATAGCCTCACAGGCAAGAAGTTTAAAGGGAGAAGAAAAGAGAAAGAGCCACGTTTTCCCAAGATTTCCTCGCCTGCTCGCCTGGAGAAGACTCTTAATTCACCATAGGTGATCAGGTAAATAGCTACCTGCTAGGTAGACCCTCTACATAGCACCTAACTATAAAGTACATGCAGCTATTAGAAAAGGGGGAGTTCTGTAAGAGAACCAATATAGAGCCTCTGTGGTGGAGATCCTGGTGCCTGGCAGAACTGCAATCCCATTTCCTACAAGGAAGCCAGGAATCTCAGGAGGTGAACTTGAGCCAGCCACTCTCTCTAAAAAGTCCTGCCTCACCTCCCAGGATGGTTGTGAGAAAATGGTGGAGGAAGCAGAGACCCACGCCTGCCACAGGACAGAAATGTACGTAAGAAAATATTTGGCCCCAAAAGTCATGGAAATCAGTATCTAAAAGCGAAGCGGAGCAGACTTTCTGGCTGGGTTTGCTGGGAAGTGGTGCGATTTTGGCAGTTCCTGCGTTGCAAGAAGAACAAAGGGATAAGAGTGACACCACCGAGAGTAACACTCAAGGATCTGGATTTTGGGCTTCTTTGGGACTACAGATCAATCCCTTAATTCTCCTTTCTGGGAGTCCCACCTACCAGGACCCAGATGTTACGGACACCTAAATTGCACTCACCTGGAGAGAAGGCCTAGCTGGCGGGCTTCCTGTCCTGGACGGGCCTGACTTCCTCTTCGAAGAGGAAGCTGCCATGACAGTGGCTGAGACGCTTCTTTTTCAAACAGGAAGACAGGCCTATCCGAAGCAAGAAGCCTGCCAAGCTGGGCCTTCTCGCCACATGACCATAACTTAGATAGTCTATAAGTGGGATCCCCAGGAAGGAGAATTATGGGATCTGTTGTCCAAAAAGTCGAAACGCACATCCCTAATAACACTGTTGAAAAGAAGGCGGCCATTTAAGTCTACTGCAGCAAAACCAACCAGGAACTCTGTGTCACCTTGAAGACTAACTAGTTTTATCTGGCAGAAGCCTTAATGGACGGGTGGCCATCTTTTCAGATGCATGGAGATGTAGCCTCTGTGAATAAGACATGAATGTCATAAATCTCTGAGGTGTAAATGTCTACTAAGGCCACTCTCCATGCATCTCCAGAAGCAGCCCACGGTCCACAGAAAAAGAGAGAGCAAATTAGTCTCAAAAGTGCCAACAGATATAAGAAATATGATTACTCATTTAAGCATAAATGAAAAATCCTTTCCAAATCCATTCCGTAAAGGAGGGAGTGAAAACTCAACCTGGCCCCATCACGACAGACCTCTTACCTGGGCGAGTAGAACAGGACGTCCATGAGGATGGTAGCAATGGCGGGCAAGGTGTCGGGGGCGATGCTCAGGATGCAGAACCTGTTGGGGGGGCTCTGCACTGGGTGGACGGTGGCACTCCCCACTGGGAAGAAGAGAGGGAAGCATCAGAAACCCCACACGGCCACCGGCTTCTGTTCGGGCACCTCACGCTGACCCTCAGGATCTTTTCAGTTTCAAGCAAAGCCTTTTAAAATGTATTCATGAAGGCTTTCATGGCCAGGATCTAATGGTTATTGTGGGTTTTCCAGGCTCTTTGGCCATGTTCTGAAGGTTGTTCTTCCTGACGTTTCACCAGGCTCTGTGGCCGGCATCTTCAGAGGACGGGAGTCGGAACTCTGTCCATGCTCTGTTGCTGTTTGTTGGATAGTGTGCATAAGCGCATTAGCATGCATACTGGATAGTTCCCAGTGTGCATGCTAATGCCCTCAACTATCCAACAAACAGCAACAGAGCATGGACAGAGTTCCGACTCCTGTCCTCTGAAGACGCCGGCCACAGAGACTGGCGAAACGTCAGGAAGAACAACCTTCAGAACACGGCCAAAGAGCCCGAAAAACCCACAACAATCTTTTTAAATGGCTTCTGAAGGTTTTTGGATCTTTTCAAAATAATTTTTCAGCAGAAGGGTGGGCAAACGTCCGCTGGGCATGCTGCCCTTCACAAGGCTGTTGGGGGGGGGGGGCTTATCCATTTCCCTCAACCAAAAGATGATTTCCCCCCCAGGAAAACTCTTTTATGTTTGTACTGAGGTTTTATTCTATTGTTGGGGTTAATCTGCCTCATTTTATTTATCCTGCCTGTTCTCTCTGTCTTTCCCTAAAAGAAAAAAAAATAGTGCCTTAAAATATGTAGATTTAGACTTATTTTCATACTGTAGTTTCTATTTGTAATTTTAAAAAGTCTGTACACTGCCCAGAGAAAGGAGAATTCTGCCTCGTCCCATAGCCACCACTGTAAAAGGGGGTGGGTGGGGGTGGACTGCTTAAAGACTGTAGATCTGGGCATGACAGAAATGCTCGCTGGATAGCTCAGTGAGTTAAGTCTCTGGCTTCAGAGCCAGAGGCTGGGAGTTCAATTCCCCCACTGGGCTTCCTGCACGTAGAGCCAGCCTGGGTGGCCTTGGGCCAGCTGCACAGTCCAGGGACAACCCCCAAAAGAAGGGAAGGGTAAGCTTCTTTTGAGTATCCTGTATCTAGGAAACCCTGAAAGGGGTCACTATAAGTCGGAACTGACCTGATGGCACATTATTATTTCTTTCTTTCTTTATCTATTTATTTATTGTCCCCACTGCAGTTCATGGTTGCATTTTTTAATTTATATATTGCCAAGAGATACACTCTGTACTAGACATTGGGTGTGTGTGTTTAATTCGTATTTGTATACGAATATCCCCGCACAGGTGGAGTTAACGAGGGCCCACTCCCTGGGGCCAGATCTTCCACTTACACATCTGCCAGCGGCCCCTCTCTCCCTTCCAGTCGCTGCGGAGTGCCACAGCCTTGCAGGCGAGACTTGTCTTCCCTCTGCCAGGAGTGGCTAGTCGATTGGGAAGAGAATGGCACCCGGGAGCGATTGGAAGGAGGAGATGGGGGCCCATCTCTCGTACAGAGTGTATGTATCTCTCTGCTCTGTACACACACATATACTGCTTTGACTCTCCACTTCCCCACCCCAGGTAATACACTCACTTGGTTTCGGCTTGAGGAACCCGTTGCTCACATCTTCACAGTTGGCAGGGACCGTCTCCCCGTTCACCTCTTTGTAAATCTCGAACTCTGTGGCCAGGGTGTGAATCACGACGGGCAGGTCTCTCTCCCGCACCTGGAACGGAAGCCCCCAAAGTCAGCACCGGTCTTGAAGCCGAGATACAAAGGGTCGCGTCAGCTGCGAAATTCTCAAAACTGTCGTCCGCCATGAACTCCTCTGATGTCCTTCCGCAACTCCGTATCCAGCAATCCCCACACCAGAATACAGGGATAAATTTAGTCGTAGACCAGGCCAAATCTTTCCCAAGAGTCACATCAGGAAAAAAGCAGGTGGAACACTCTGAACTTGTGCAATCAGACTGGCCGCGCAGTGAAGTCCACCTTACGAGGTTCCTCCGATGAAAGGGGGACCCTTAAGAGTTTACAAGGCCGAACAGGAGCCAACAGTCCAGGATCCCAGCTGCCGCCCCGTCTACCTGCCCTGTACTAGAAGTAGACCACGCCTACAGGGAAACAGCCTAGCCCATTCTCCCCAGTGCCAAAAAAGGAGGACAAAACCTCCAGGAGATCTGGGCCCCCGTCCCCCAAGACCCCTGTTAAGCACTGGTTCAGCTAGCGCTCCATTTCCTTAGAAGGCATCTTGATCGTTACCATGTTTCCCCGAAAATAAGACAAGGTCTTATATTAATTTTTGTTCCAAAAAACACATTACAGCTTATTTTCAGGGGATGTCTTATTTTTTATGTACAACTATCTGTTGCTGTTTAGTCGTTAAGCCGTGTCCGGCTCTTTGTGACCCCACAGACCAGAGCACGCCAGGCCCTCCTGTCCTCCACTGCCTCCCGGAGTTGGGTCATATTCATGTTGGTCACTTCGGTGACCCTGTCCAACCATCTCATCCTCTGTCGTCCCCTTCTCCTCTTGCCTTCACCCTTTCCCAACATCAGGGTCTTTTCCAGGGAGTCCTCTCTTCTCATCAGATGGCCAAAGTATTGGATCCTCAGTTTCAGGATCTGTCCTTCCAGTGAGCACTCAGGGTTGATTTCCTTCAAAACGGATAGGTTTGTTCTCCTTGCAGTCCAGGGGACTTTCAAGAGCCTCCTCCAGCCCCACATTTCAAAAGGATCAATTCTTCAGCAGTCAGCCTTCATTATGGTCCAGCTCTCACTTCCATACATCGCTACTGGAAAAAACATAGCTTTGACTATACGTACTTTTGTCGGCAAGGTGATTCTCTGCTTTTTAAGATGCTAGGTTTGTCATCGCTTTCCTTCCAAGAAGCAGGCGTTTTTTAATTTCATGGCTGCTGTCACCATTTGTAGTGATCATGGAGCCCAAGAAAGTAAAATCTGTCACTGCCTCCATATCTTCCCCTCTATTTGCCAGGAGGTGATGGGACCAGTGGCCATGATCTTAGTTTTTTTTGATGTTGAGCTTCAGCCCATTTTTGGCACTCTCCTCTTTCACCCTCATTACGAAGTTCCTTAATTCCTCCTCACTTTCTGCCAGCAGAGTGGTATCATCTGCATATCGGAGGTTGTTGATATTTCTTCCAGCAATCTTAATACCAGTTTGGGATTCCTCCAGTCCAGCCTTTTGCATGATGTATTATTCTGCATATAAGTTAAATATGCAGGGAGACAACATACAGCCTTGTCGTACTCTTCTCCCAATTTTGAACCAATCAGTTGTTCCATATCCAGTTCTAGCTGTTGCTTCCTGTCCCACATGTAGATTTCTCAGGAGATGGATAAGGTGGTCAAGCACTCCCATTTCTTTAAGGACTTGTCATAGTTTGCTGTGGTCCAGTCAAAAGTTTTTGCATAGTAAGTATAACCATCTACGTTTATTCAGATACAGTCCTGTCATCTTCTTCTGGTTGCTGCACAAGGGTGGAGGGCGAGGTTTCACTTAACTGGGGCTTATTTTGGAGTAGGGCTTATATTACAAACATCCTGAAAAATCCTACTAGGGCTTATTTTCAGGCTAAGTCTTATTTTCGGGGAAACAGGGTAAGCGGGATATTGCTCTATCCTACTGATGCCTGTTGGAAGGGGAGAAGCTTCCACCTCAGATTTCAGAGTCTGCGTGGGTGTTTGGCCCTCCTCCCAACCATTATAACCACAGCCAGGGATCGTACCCATGAGACCAGCAAACCTGCAAGCGAATCTACCAACAGCTCTTAGTCCACAAGATTCCTGGGTACGTGATTGTTCAAGAAGGCCATGAAAACCTTAGCAGCCTCCCAATGGGCAGGAGCTCCCTTCCTCAAAGGGGTGGCCTTCAAGGGGTGCCACAGCTGCTCCCCCCCAGGCAAAGGCACCTCTGTGCTCACCAGGATGAAGTCAGTCTGGTAGGTGGAGAGCATCAGGACCGAGACATTGTGCTCCGCCAGGGGCCCAATGACCGACTTGGCGATTTTGGTGACTCCGATGGGTTGAACGGTGGCCGAAGAGCTTCCGCTGGACGAGACGTTGAGCACCAACCACGTCGAATCGACCACCTGCAGGAATTCGGACGGAGGCAGGTCTGGAAAGGCAAGTGTGGGACAAGAACTCAGAATTTCTGGCTTCAAAATGGATGTGTTGACGTTAAAACGTTAGAAACTGGAAAGTTGACTCGTTAGGATCAACGTTAAAGCAGACGGAGAATTTTAACCCATTAAAATTGCCATTTCAAAGGGCATTCACATGACCTGAAAGGAAACTCATCTCCACCTCCCATTAGAATGCAGGTGTCAAAGTCTAACCTTGGGAGTATAAATGGAATTAAGCTTCAAACCAATGCTTTTTATAAAACTGGTTAGCTACTGTCCCTATAGGTCTCCAGCATATCCGTAGAAGGTCTGCCCAAGACCATAAACCTCCTTAAACTGACCTCGGAGACCTGCTGTCCAATCTCATCCTAAGCTTCATAAATATCACATTCTTATTGCACCCAAATCAAGCCAAGGCCCCTGGCCCCCAAAAATGGGGGGGGGGGACACGGGCTTCAGCCTCTCATGGATAATGATAATGATTGAAAAATAATGTTGCTTGAGCAAAACCGCAAGCTAGCAGCTTCAGTGGAAAAGGAAGCTGGGATGATAGGCATGGTGCCTCCCTTAAAGACTGCTATACTCTAGAAAATAATTCTGCTCTGTATCTTCCCATACTTCTACTGTGAGCTAGAAGAGTTCAGCTGAAATTCATAACTCTGCAACAGTTGTTATATGCCGTCACTTCCAAATCATGGTGACCCTAACGAGGTTCTCAAAGCAAAGCATGATGCTTATATTTCTGCCCAATAGCACTTAAAGCACTCTCTGGGTGGTTTACAATTTAATTATGAAGGCTACTCATCTCCTCCACCCCCAGTGAGCAGGGGACTCCGTTTACCAACCTTTCCCATCACCACCCTCCAACAAGTTTTCGTGGCTGAGTGTGGATTTGAACTCAGGTCTCCGGAGTCCTACCCCTCCACTGCCCTGGCCTTCACTGACTGGGACTTGTTAAAGCACAACATTTATGCAAGTCCCTCTGACTCAATAGGCCTACTCTGGCTGTATCAAACAACTGGATTTCACCCTGTAATTCAAAAAGACCAATTCTTAAAGAGGAGAAATGTAAGGAGATGACAAATTTTGACAGACAGAAAATAACCTGTTTTTTTTAAACTGCAAAATCAAGGGATGGGGTGTTGCCAGATGTGGGTTTGCAAAAGCCACAGGGGCTTGAACTCAACACCACAGGCAGAGACCTGCCCAAATATGCGAACACCAAAAGATGGGCCACTGACACTGTTCAAATATCCAGGAAGTTGAAAGTAAAAAGGTGAAATCCAGGAGAAATCTATTCTTGGCCAACAGAACGTTTGGGAGAAGAGAGGAGGATTCCAGCCAATGCCAATGGGAGATGACTGAAACATGACAGATGGCGTTACTATTCGGGATTGGATTTTTTGATTTTTCTGGACTATGAATACTGTAATTCTCCACTCCTGGTGTTTTTGAGCCTTAACTTGAGCTAAACCTCAAACCCTTCTAACCTTTTCCCCTGGCGCACCGCATTAAGTGCTTGTAAGGTATCTGCAACGTAGGCAGAACTCCCAGAGTGGAAAATCACAGAATAACTAAGTTGGAAGGAGCCTATAAGGCCGTTGAGTCCAATTCTCTGCCCAAGGCAGGAATCCAAATCAAGGCACAGAGGCTTCCCCAATCTGGTGCTCTCCAGATGTGCCAGATGACACATCCCATCATCTCCACTAGCTGTGGCGGCTGAGGATGAAGGGAGTTGTAATCCCACGTGCCTAGAAAGCACCACCAGATTTTTTTTGGGGGGGGAGAGAGACGCTGTCTATGCTCTAGGGCCAAACTCAACATGGCAGCATTCCAGCAAAGTTCCCCAAAACATTTGGGGAAGCAGCTCAGAGACCCCCCTCGTCCAGAGCAGGACAGCAGCAGGGAGCAAGGAGCAAAAGCCCCCACCCGCGTACCCCACTGTCAGGGGGATCATTTGGACTCTGCTTCCCAAAACGGGTCCCTAACTTCTAAAAATATAATCAGGGGAGCTATGTTTCAATGCCTTGAACACCCCCTGGTTCAGCCTGGCCCTTGGTCTGCTGTGGCTTAGAGGGAAAAAGAAACTGGGGAAAAAAAACACTTTTATGAAATATTTTTTTCACCAGCAGCCTAAGCATTTGGCTCTTACTTTGCTCTGGGCAAATAATCACCCTCTACAAGGCCAGAGGAGTGATCTGGCAGCTTCTGTGGCAAAGGAACACAGGAAAGGGAGGCCAGGACATCCGTCTCTGCCTTCCAATGGAAGATAACCTCTGAGCATTTACAGAGTGCACTCCTTTCATGGTCCAAAAGTACCGTATTTTTCCATGTATAAGACACCCCCATATATAAGACACCCCCACTTTTCTAACCCAAAATTAAGAAATCTAAGTGGGGCTTAGCAAGTGTAGGGGGAAAGGGATCAAAGCGCTGCAGGATCACTTTGATCCCTGCTTTCCCCTCCACTTGTTTTTGTTCTCTCCTCAGCTTACTTCCATGTATAAGACAACCCTCAATTTTTAGTCTAAAGATTTTAGAGAAAAGTATAGTCTTATACATGGAAAAATATGGTAACTATGCCTTACCCCCGCATTTGACATCAAACTTGGCTGGAAAATTGCTTTGTTGGGGTCTCCAGTTCCAAGAACCTTCTAGCCAGCTTAGCTCTTACATCTGAGAGCTGTAGTCCTAGAAAAAAAAGTAACTTCTCCAAGCGCTGGGTTAGATGGCACAACTTTCCACTGCTGGCACTCTCTGCTTGTTTCACAAACCAAACATAGCTGTATATATTTTTTTAATTGCATTCTTTTAACACACCGCCAAGAGGCACGGTGCAGCATCTCTCTAGCGGCTTTTATTTTTTTTTAAAAAAAAAAAGTTTTAATAAGCAAGGAAGGTTAACAGAACAGAGATTTCCACCAAACCCCTGAAATCCAGAGCCTCCGTTTGTTAAAAAATCGCAGCCTTTTGGCTCCAAGCCTGTGTCCGGACCAATCAGCTTCAGACGCCTTTGACACGCCTGCTCCCACCCACGATAAACTGTTGGCTAGTTGAGGGGGGAAAAACACCCCTCCAGAATGAACCCAAGCCAAAATGGACTTGGGAAAAAATCCTTGGCTAGAAAACAGGGAGGAAAGGAAAGGAAGAGATACATGAAGTTCTCGGACGAAAGGGCTCGTTTACAGGCTGGAGGAGTGCTTGGGCAGGATCCTGTTTTTGTAACTACAAGAGCCAGAATCCTGTTATCGCCCCCCCCATTCCGTTCAAAAAAAAAAGATTTACAAGCTCTGCTCATGCAGATGGAGAAGATTCCAGGAGCAACCCGGTCCCTAAAGAGCTTTAGGCTTTAAAGCAGGGGTGGGCAAACTGACCCCCTGAAGGAGTGGCCGGACTACAGTTCCCATCAGCCTTCACCAGCAGAGCCAATGTGATCAGCTGCTCTCCCAACATGATCTGGAGGAAAGAACTCTGCCCATTCCCACCAAAGAGGCTAATTTAGAACCTCCAAGAGAAGCGCCTCTTGGAATCAGAAGCGAAAGAGCCACCCAATAAGTACAACTTTTCCCCTCCAGAATGGGCTGTCCATTAATCCTCAAAAGCCCACAAGTGAGACCCGGGACCAAGGATCTCACAGAATCATGGAGTCGGAAAAGACTCTTGTGGCCATTGAGTCCAATTCCCTGCTCGAGGCAGGAATCCCAGTCAAAGAAGATCTGGCAGAGGGTGGTCCAATATTCTCTCCGAGGTCTTAGATTTCTTAGAAAAGACAGCACACATACATTGGAAAGAATGTGCCTTATATCCAGTAAGATCCCTGACCTCTCTAGAGAGAGATCCCAGTGACCCTGAGTTTCAGGCAGAACCTATTTCAGCCCTAGGGTTAGGCATCTGGCTCTGGGGCACTGCGCTTTGTAAAAACAGTCAGCCTGTGTAGCCTTGCGAAAGCTGTACAGTTCCAGAGAGCCCCCACCCCAAGAAAATAACAGTAAACTACTTCTAAGGACCCTCAACCTAGAAAACCTGGAAAGGGTCACTTTCAAAATGAGCTGGATGGTATGTACCATATTTTTCAGTGTATAAGACTATACTTTTGTCTAAAGCCTTTAGACTAAAAATTGAGGGTCGTCTTATACATGGAAGTAAGCTGAGGAGAGAACAAAAACAAGTGGAGGGGAAAAGCAGGGATCAAAGTGATTCTGCAGAGCTTTGATCCCTTTCCCCCTACACTTGCTAAGCCCCACTTAGATTTAATTTTCGATTAGAAAAGTGGGGGGCGTCTTATATATGGGGGTGTCTTATACACAGAAAAATATGGTAATTATCATTAATAGCTGGTGTATGATGTGCCGTCAATTCTGAACCAACTTACAGCAACCTTAATATGGCTTTCAAAGTAAGTGAAATATTTAAGGCGTTTCATCCCCATCAGCTTTTACAGCCAAGCAGAGATTCCATACCACATCTCCTGCATCCTCGTTCATCACTCTATCCAGTACATCACACTGGTAAGAAAATGATGCCATAAATGGGTCCAAGGAGCTTTCTACAAGCAAAACCAACATTCTACCGTTCAGCTACAGGCTTCCCAAAAACACATTCATGTGGATTTACAAGCTCTCTCCAAACCTGTTGAGATTCACACGGGGGAAAGGGGTTTACAAAGCAGCCTCCTTTAGCTGTAACCCGGCTTATGGGTCGAGCACGTCCATGGCCCAAATAAAGGCAGCCGTTTCTCGGGATCCAGCTGCATTCAAAACCAGTTCATCTGTTTCTTTAAGATCTGTCTTGCTTTTCTCCCAAGACTGCTCCCCCCCCCAGTTAAAAATGAGTGGCTCTCCTATTTGGATTTAGATCGGGTAGAGTCTTAAGAGTTGAAATCAGCCCATGTCCCCGAGCCGTGAAAACAGGCCAGGGGCCACAAGCAGCCAATTCTCGACCAACACAAATCTCAGTTCAGCAGGAATTTGCCGGGTGACCTTGAGGGAGGCTCTGGTTCCCGATCCATCATCTCCCCACCTCCACCAGCAAGCCAAAGACCACACCCTGCTCCCTGTCCTCCAGTAAAGGAATCTGCTCCCCTGTAAACATAGACCTATGAACATTAAATACCATTTCCCAATATATCCTTATGTCTTTAGGCCAATGCATGCCGCAAGAGGACTCAGAACACCTTGTACAGAACACCACACCTGGGAAAGGAAGGTGTCGAGCGCGGAAAGGTTGCAGGCGAGGGATAAAGGAGCAGGAAAACTGTGCCCTATAAGGAAAAGAAAAAGAAAACATGCAGGGATTTTTACTTGAGGACACAGCAGAGCTCTGTAAAAACATGTGTCGTTTGGAGAAAATACAGAGGAGGAATTCTCAGAATTAGGGCTGGAGGTCTGGAAAGGATCCCCGCAGATCATTTCATCCAGCCGCCGGCCAGTGCAGGAAATCCAAGTCGAAGCGTTCCTGGCAAAGGGCTGTCCCACCTCTGCTTGAAAATGTCCAGTTTGGAAAAGGTTCCACTCTCTTAACAAACCCCAGAAGCCTTGTCCAAAATCCTCCTCCCTTTCACCCTCAGTTCTTCCGGAAGCGTCCTTTCTTGTCGTTTGAATGTCCTACTTTCTGGAACAGTAGAGATAACAAGACTGCTTCCTCTTCCGTGAGGCAGCCTTGGAGACCAGCAGAGAAGGCTTGATTTTTTTTTTTTTTTGCACCCTCTCTTATTTTTCTATTCGGCAGACGAAAAATACTCAGTTCTCTCAACCGTTTCTCATAGCTGTGGGTTTCCGTATCCATCACCACGTCGCTCACCTCCTTCTGGATGACTTGCTTCTTGTCCATATTCTTTTAAAACTGTACTGTCCCGAAGTGGGCAAGTGACGCGTGACGAAAAGCAGAATACAGAGGCATGACGCTTTCCTTAAATCTGGACACACTCTGTCCACTGAAGCAGCCTAGCAAGGTATCAGCCTTTTCTCTGCTGCCCCCCCCACACACACACACAGCTGACCCGTGCTTGCCTCATGGTAAGACCCTCGACCCTTTCCACACCGATTCCTGCCAAGGGAGATGCCACTCATATAGGTGCACCCCTTTTTTTCTCACCCAAATGCCATTTTTTTGCATTTATTCCTATTGAAATTCATTCGGTTTGTTTTGGCCCCATTTTCTAATCTGTAAAGGCCATCTTGAAACCTCCCGTATTCCAAAGTATTAGCCTCCGCCACCCTGATTTTTTCTTAGGGGTGGGTCTTTTGCCAATTTGAAGAGCATCGCCTTACCCCTTAGTAATTTGTCATTGAACTACACCAAGTCCCAGACAGAACCAAGTTGCAGGTCACACCGATGCCTAGAACCGACCAGGGACGTTGGCAAGCCTGAATCCTCCAGCCCCAAACCCAAATCCCTATTAAAAACAAGTCTCCCCCCCCTCCAAGAAAAAGGGAAGGGTGGATGAGTTCGGGGTTGTGAGTCAAGACAGAGTCATTGGGGGGGGGAGTTGCCAGTATGACTTGAGTCCGACTTGACCATTCCTGGAACCGACACAGTTGAAGGACGGGGCATGCAGGAGGACCAAGAAAGAACTTCTTCACAGTGCTTCAGGCGCCTTTGTATACAGTACCCCACAAAATACGGGGTCACCTACTACAGGATGTGGTGAGGGCCACCATCTTTGAGAGTCCTTTTAAAAAAAAAACAACATTCATGCAAAACAAGGCTATCTACGGGTCACCCATCCCAACGGCGATAACATTTCTCACCAGATCAAAGGCAGACGGTCTCCATCAGAGCTTAGGAAGCCTTACTTTTGGGGGGACTACAATACCCAGAATCCCCACTCTGCACACAGAGGTACCTATCAGCGCTGGTCCAGATCTTCGAGAGAGTGTCTCCTTCGGGACCAACCTGGTAGACCCAACGCCCATGACCCATTTGAAAGACGCCACGTCCTGTCTGGCGTTGAGGGAAAATCGGCCAGAAGAGAGATGGAGACCTCAAGAAGACCGTGAGGGGCGTCCTCTCCATGTGACCCTCATTCATACTGTCTGACCAACGCACTAAAATGTCCCGGTTCTGACACGCAAGATCGCTTGTGCACGGCATGTCTTGATTTTTCAGATGTTTTCTGCTGCCGGGACTCCTTTGGTTTTCACACGTTCTGCCTTGTTCCATGGGGTTGTTTTGTTCCTCGGCACAAATACAGTTGTGCCCTGCTTTACGATTACCCCCACATTACAATGAATCCGCTTCATGATGATGTTTTTGCAATCGGTTTTGCGATTGCAAAACAATGGTCTAAATGGGAGAATTTCGCTTTGCGATGATCGGTTCCCTGCTTTGGGAACCAATTCTTCGTATTACGATGATCTTCACAGCTGATTGTCGGGTTTTCAAAATGGCCACCAGGTGATTAAAATGGCTCCCCACTGTGTTTAGGGACGGATTCCTCACTATACAGGCACTGAAAATGGCCGCCGTATGGAGGATCTTCGCTGGACGGTGAGTTTTTAGCCCACTGGAACGCATTGAACCGGTTTTCAATGCATTTCAATGGGCTTTTTATTTTCACTTTATGATGTTTTCGCTTAACAGCGATTTTACTGGAATGGATTATCGGCGTTAAGTGAGGCACCGCTGTATAAAGGGATGCGAAAGCAGGTTCAGGAGCTTCTAAATAAATAAAGAGGGCGTCCAGCCTCAGGTGACACAACTGAACAAAACAACGGATACATGTGTGCCTGGCAGAACGTGCTGAGGTCTCCGTTTGTGGTCTACATTTCTAAGCCACTTTCCCAATGTTTGCGTTTGAGTGCGTGCACGTGCATGGGTGGGTGGGTGGGAAGCATACCAACTGAAAGCAACGTATTCCGTCTTTTGCTCAAATCAGCATTTCCCAATGCAGACAAAAGAGTTACTTTTGCACAGTCTGTCCGGCGCTCCGTTCCAAGGAAACAGGATGGAGCCATACACAAGAACAATCATCTCCAGGCGGAGTCTCTGGGCCCGTAGGAAGCCTGGGACCTGGAAGGAATCCACTGGCTAGCAAAAAAAGCAAGAAAGCAGGAAAGCATTTAGATTCGGAGAATTAAAACCCAACAATTGCATCTCGCAGCAAAAGAGCCGGGAGAGATTTTTGTTGGCCTTAATTTCCAGCAGAGTCTGGAAGTGGTGACCTAGGAGAAAGGATCTTCAAACAAATTTTTTTTGGAATGAACTCACTGGCCATTGTTTTCATGCAACTATTTTCTGTGTGGATCTTATAAAATATTTTCCTTTCCTACTTTGGAAAAATATTCCGAGAGAAGGTGTGAGATCCTTCTCTCAGAAGTTGGAGGCAAGACGTTATATGTAGCCAGTTATTTGAAATGGCATTGTGTTTCAATCAACTCGTTATTTCGAAATTAACTCTTTCTGCAAATGAATTTACGGCAAGGCGGATCTGATTTAAATCAAAGTGATCACAATATAAATGCAGAAAAAAAATGATTTTTTGATGATTCAAATTAAAAAATTGATTTAAAAAAAATTAAATTGTGATTTAAGTCAATTTGATTCTTTTAAAAACATCATTGATTGTTATCCGCCTTGCTTTTGGATTGCCATCGAAGGAGGGAAAACCCCATTCCTTTTCCAGAGTAATGGAATTATTGCAGCTCCTTTTATGATTTCAGCGCTGCAGCCTTTAAAAAGGGTGGAGGATAAACACTTCCCCCATTCGAATAATGGTTAATGCTTTAACTCTACACTGTTGTCGACTGAGAAAAGGTGAACAGACAGAGAGCACGTTTGTACTACAGTTCAGTGCTATGTAGCCTTCATATTTTTAAATAATTATTTGTCTCTTCCTGACAAAACATTTCTTAATTTACCTGATTCTGCACTCATGATGTTGCATTTTTCCTGCCATGCAAACCAGGTCTGCCTTGTCTCCATAAAGAGACATTTTCCCTGGTTTTCAACCCTTCCTCTTTCTGATTTTTTTTCATTTAAGAAACAAAAATGCAAAATAAAAAAATGTCTAATAAAACAAACAAAAAAAGATTTGCAAAAACAATATACATAAATTGAACACCTTAAACTACACACTGACACAACAGTGGGCTCCGCCTTCTGAGAGCATGGATTATCTCTTGTGGTGATGGTTGCAGGCGAGATATTTTAGCCGTACGCTGTTTCCCATTTGGGTTTTTTTCCACAGCCAGAACCTCCAGGTTAGATGCTTTTAATTAATGTCGATGCGTGCACACACAGAGAAAGGGTCCAACGAGGAAGTGGGGGTTTTAACCTATTTTTAAAAGTACTGTATATCTAAGATTTCTTGAAGAGATGCAGTTCTTAGAAAAGTGGCTTTTTAAAGAAACATTTGAAAGTAAATTCCAATAAACCCCACACTTCTTTGTAAGATGGCAGAGTAAAGGGGGCAAACTTCTGTTCCATCTGCATTAGCCTTATATTACAGTGGTGCCTCGCTTAAAATGGCCGCGCGCAGTGTTTTCGCGCCCTGCCCTCGCTTACCGAGGGCGCGAAAATGGCTGCGGATGGGGAAAACTTCGCTTAACGGTGAGTACAGAAGCCATTGGAATGCATTGAACTAAGTTTAATGCGTTCCAATGGCATTTTCCATCCTGTTTAGCGATGTTTTCTTATAGCGATGGTTAATCCGGAACGGATTAACCTCGCTATGCGGGGCACCACTGTACTTAGTTGGAAAGTCAAGGGTTCCTTTTAGCAGAATGTAACTATTACAGTAAATACAAACAGGGGGCCTTGAGATGGTAACTAATTACTTATAGTAACTAATTACTTTAAAAATAACTTTACAAGCCCCTATCCTTCCTTCCATGCACTTTCTCTGAACAGCTTACTTAGTACCAATTATTGCTAAGGCATGTAGGAACTAAAGTTAAACAGAAATATCATCCCCTTGCCGCACGGAACTACAGCAAGACTCCCATATCCACGGGGGGATCGGTTCCAAACCCTCCTACAGATGCTGAAAACGCAGTGAACACTATACATACCGTATTTTTCTGTGTATAAGACTATACTTTTGTCTAAAATCTTTAGACTAAAAATTGAGGGTCGCCTTATACATAGAAGCAAGCTGAGGAGAGAACAAAAACAAGTGGAGGGGAAAGCAGGGATCAAAGCCATTTTATCCCTTTCCCCCTACACTTGCTAAGCCCCACTTAGATTTCTTAATTTTGGATTAGAAAAGTGGGAGACGTTTTATACATAGGGGGGTCTTATACACGGAAAAATACGGTATCATGGTCTCTGCTTCCCTCTAGTGGACAGTTATGGTAATGACTTTGCTATATATATTCTTAGTAATTTTAATATTTTCAGAGCGTGGGTAAGTGAATCAGCAGATACGGATCCCGTGGATAAGGAGGTCCTATTGTAATGGCAGCTAAGGAAGGCACTAGCATTTGCATACAAACAGCAAAGAGTGACACAATCCAACACGCATATACACACACACAAAAGCAGTGTCACAGAATTGCTAATCTGAAACAAGAAATGCACAAGATTGTAATGATGACTCTTCTCCCTTCCTCCCCCCCAACATCTGCTTCTACCCAGAGGGATCCGATGGGTAAAACTGCTAAGGATGGAAAATTGGCTCACTGGGGGTTTGTCCCAGGCCTTAGAACACAGAGAAAGTTGCCCAAGCGTTCTGGGCTGGATAATGACTTTGGAGTCATTCAATGCAGATTCAGTCTCTGTTTACCATGCCGAGATGAGATACAGTGGTGCCTCACTAGACAGTTACCCCGCATGACAGTTTTTTCGCTAGACATTAACTTTTTGCGATCGCTATAGCGATTCGCAAAACAGTGATTCCTATGGGGGAATTTCGCTGGACAATGTTTGGTCCCTGCTTCACAAACCGATTTTTGCTAGACAACGATTTTGACAGCTCCCTCCGCGCTCACAAAACAGGTGTTTTCAGGACCTAAGCTTCGCAAGACAGCTATTTAAACAGCTGATAGGCGGTTTGCAAAACGGCTTTCGTATGGCCGATCTTCACTAGACAACGACGATTTTCCCCATTGGAACACATTAAACAGGTTTCAATGCATTCCAATGGGGAAGTGCTTTTTGATAGACGATGATTTCGCTAAACAGCTATTTCAGTGGAACAGATTATCATCGTCTAGCGAGGCACCACTGTATTTCTGGGAGCCAACATGAACATTGGGGTGGGGGGCTCTCCTTTTCTGCCACCCCCATCCCTAGCAAGAGGAAGAGGAGAGAAGTTCCCTGTCAGCCTTCGGCTTCGGCCACCGGGCAGTGCTAGCCAGGTAGCTTCCCCACCCCCCATCCCTTTTCTCCCGAGGGCGAAAATCCTCTTCCATGGGAACGGTGCAAAAAACAATATATCCCACCGTGTTGGAAGAGCCGCGCCTTCCAGCTGCTTTGAAAATGTGCTGCCAAACCCGATCCTGGAGAAAATCCAGGAGCCGGTCACACCGAAGCTGCTGTTGTCAGCACTGGCCAGGCCGCCCGGGGCCGCTTCCTCTCTCCCTTCCTTGTTCCCTTCCCCGAGCGGGGTAAATAAAACAGATTTACAATGCCAAGATCTGCTGTCCATCTCTTCCCTTTCAGACTTGCGGGGGATTGGGGGAAAAAACTCCTTGATCACAACCTTGAACCCAAGGTTACCATGATCATCCTTTTGTTTTATGTATTCTAGTGATTTACTACATCGGCAAGGCACTGGAAATCGCTTTTTAATGCCCAACTGATAGTCCTAACCATTTCTTGTATGTCTAAAGATGATTAAAAACATTTCTCTAGGACCACGTTTGGGGTGGGTATCATATTCTGGAGAATCCTGCTCTCATAAACCCTGAAAACAAGGCTCACGGATGTTTGGAACTCACTGGCAATGGTGCAGCTAAAAAATATTGTAAATAAATAAATATAAATAAATAAAAGAGATGGCAGAATGAAGGAACTCTTCTGAGAGGCTAGCTTTCAAGCAGAAGATTGAAGGTCTAGCATCTCCGGGCGAGACTGGTAAAAACCTGGCCGGAAGGTGCTAAGAAGTTTCTACCAATCAATCATTCCCACCCTTTTACATCTTAGACACTACAAGGCACTATAATAAAAGATTGTGGGTGTCTCCGTGCCAAAAACAAGAGGCTCCCCTCACCCCCGAGCGGATATGAATAGATTTAAAGCCCTTCCGTTCTTACTTTTATCATTTTACTAAGCTGCAAGGATATAAAAACTGCGGCAGGATAAAACAAAAATAAATCAGAGTGAAAACCAGCAACGCTGCTGGCCGATGTGACTTTTACTGCGACAGGAACTGCAAGGGAGTGAAACAGAATAAATTCTTTGCCGAGCTTACAAAAACTTTCCATCCCGCCTGGATTGATTCTGGGTGTCACCGACGAACAGCGACTGAGAACCAATGATTCGCACAGAACGCCGGGATTTTAGGAAGCCTTCCCGCAAATCAACCGTCCAATCCAGGAAAAAGCCTCTCGCTTCTCCATCCAAAGAAGACATTTCTTCTTGCTCCCAAGGCAAAACGTCTGAGTGACGCCCGAGCGCTGGACCCAACTCAGGAGACTCTTTGCATTAGTACAGTGGTGCCTCGCATAGCAATGATAATCCGTGCAGCAAAAATCGCTGCAAAGCGATTTCGTCACTGTGCGGTTTTTAAAAGCCCATAGGAGTGCATTGAAACCCCTTCAATGCGTTCCTATGGGCGTCAAACTCACCTTTAAGCGAAAATCCTCCATACGGCCACCATTTTCGCTGCCCGGTAAGCGAGGAATCCGGGCAGAAACACAGTAGGCGGCCATTTTCTTTACCCGGCAGCCATTTTGGAACTGCCGATCAGCTGTTGGAAAATCATCGCTATGCGATGATCGGTATGTGAAACAGGGTACCGATAATCATGAAGCGATTTTTCCCTATCTAAATCATCGCAATGCGATCGCAAAAATTCATCGCTATGCGGATTCGTCGTTAAACGAGGCACCCGTTAAGCGAGACACCACTGTACAATCAAAAAATCTTTCCAGTTGTGTTTGCAGGTCTTTTGTATTTTTAGAGGGGCCAGAGGGAGGTACCTCAAAGGTAAGAGGAAGGATCCAGGAGCAGAAAAGAGGGACTGATCACAGAGCAACAAGTGGGTGCCGGGCCCCATAAGATGCACTGTTTGACCTTTATCTCGTGACAGTGTACGCTGCAACAGGAAGCTGCAGACAAGGGAAGGCAGAAATACCCCAAAACGGGAGCAACTCTACATTTGGACCCGGTGCCAAGCTGGGATCATTTTCATATCGCTCTCACCCTTCTGGGCATAAGCCCAGGCTTTCACAGATGTTCAGATACCCTACAGAGATCCGCCAGTAAGGTTCGCCTCCAAAACAAGCCCAGCCAAGCCTGCACCGGAGGGACAGATGTCTACTGCTGACAGACCCAACCGGGGGGTCCTGCCAAGCCAAACAGCCCATGTTTACAGATTTGCACCAACATTAAATAACCTCTTGTTGTTCTTGTTTTCTAAAAGCAGAATTTAGACTCCACAGGCTCACAAATCTCAAAACTCCACCACAGAAGATAAAAAATAAGAACAGGAAGGAAGAAAAGGACACATCGGCTAGAAGGATTTGAAGCCCTATTGTCCAGAATAAGGACTTTTCCAAGATGCGGCCAAGTCCCTATTTAAATGAAAGCCAAGTGTGCTGCTTATATACCGCTCCGTAGTGCTTCAAGCACTCTCTGGGCGGTTTGCAACTTCATTCTGCAGGCGACACATTGCCCCTCACCACCACCAGCAAGCTGGGTACTCAAGTTACTGAACTCAGAAGGATGGAAGGCTGAGTGAACCTTGAGCCGGCTGGCTGGGATTGAACCCCGGGTCGTGAGCAGAGTTTCGGCTGCAGTCCTGCAGTTTAACCACCGTGTCAAAAGTCTCCTCTGCCTTCCTCACCCTTAAATCCAGAGGCTATTAAAGGGATGCTGGGTAACCTCAAGGGGGGTCATTAACCACAGGTCTACCAGCAAAGACCCTTAAACAGTTTAGGACAAGATTACCCCTCTTTTTTAACTACCTGAATTCTTGTCATCATCTCAGGCTATGATCCACCAGTTCTTGATGCAGTCAGAGGTTAAGTGGGGACAGACCAGAGAAGCCACTTTTAAAGTCCATACAGAGGCCCACCTTTAAGCATCGGTTTAAATGCTTTGTCCACTTTTCTATTTTTGTTATTTTTTTTTATCCGTTACTATGTACTGAAGAGGAAGCTGGATAGTAAGGAAAGCCAAAAGGGGAAAAAGTTAATTTTACAAATATCACAGATGACCAGAAAAAGAGGTATGTAGGTTGTAGATCCAACTTTCTGGGTTGGAGCGCTTAGCTGTGGAGCCAGAGGTTGTGAGTTCGATTCCCCCCACTGGACCTCCCAGGAAGAGAGCCAGCCTGGGTGGCCTTGGGCGAGCTTCACACAGTCCCAGGGCAACCCCCGCCCCCCGAAGAAGGGAAGGGGGAAGCCACAGCTAAATACTTCGTAGAAAGAAAGAAAAAAACACCAAGAAGGCTTGATCTACGTCAGAATCAATTTGATAGCACACAATGGTGTTAGATCAAATCCAGGCTGTATTCCCTCTAGAAGCAAAAATGTCTAAACTAGATTATCATACTTTGGCCATATCATAAAAAGGTAAGAATCATTAGAAAAGATAATTGTGTGGGGGAGGGGAGAGAAATGAAAGGCAACAGGAAAAGAGGAAGACATGAGATGGATCAGCTCTATACAGGAAACCACAGCCTAAAATTTGCAAGCGCTGAGCAGAGCTGTTTGCAACAGGACTTTTCAGAGGTCATTAACTCACAACGACTATTAATTCAATTGCATTACACCCCCCCCTTGGAAATTTTAACTGAGGAACCATGGAGAAAAGCTCTTATCACTATGCAACAAAATGAAGACAGCAGAGGGCAGAGAAATCTTGGGCCTGCCCAGGGGAGGAAACAGAGAGACCAGCCCACGACCATCAATGCCCGAGACAGTCCTGTACCTTTGAAGCCTTCCTCGTCCACCATAATGGTATAGTCTTCAGGCGTCTCAATTAAGCTGAAGAATTTGCACCTAGGGAGACAAAAAAGAATCCCAATTACCCTTCGGAGGTTAATTGTGGGAAGGCTCACCAGCCACCAAACCAGCCAGGTAAATGTCTTGCCGGCTAGGACCACCCACGATTCAAGGGAGGAGCGTCTGGAGGCTTCGGTTCGATCTAAAATTGGGATGATTCAGTTTTAGATCAGAGATGAGCACCATACGAGGCCGACAGATGCTACAGGACTGCGATCATCACACCCTTTTTTTTCTGACTAAGGCTGCTAAGATGTTTAGCCCAACATTTAAACCAAGACTAGCCAGGTGGGGTGAGCAACTGCACTATCATCCTACCTACAGTTCCAAAGGATGGGTTATTTCCCTTTGCATGGATGGGCACCTGGTGGCCCTCTAGGTATTGTTCAACTACAACTCCCAGTGTTCCCGGAGAGCACAAAACAGCCGCATGTCAATGACGTTTAAACCTCACGTTTATTCCCTTCTGCGTTCCCACAGCACACTCACTTATTCGTAGGAAACAGTGTGGATCCGATCCTGCAATCCTAGCAGGAAGGCGGGGACGGGAGGCAGAGGGAAATGGGACTTAAGCCAAGACCATTCACAGCTTTGACAGCTGGGGAGCCACCCCTGCCAAGAAAGTGGGCAAATCAGGACAACCTCTTTGCACCGACAGCCTTGACACTTAATAGGACTCCTTCCCTTCCCCTTCAGCTCCTTATCTGGGGATAAGGCTGGTCCGCCTTGCAGGGCTGTTGTAAGGACAATCAGGACCACGTAAAGTGCCAAAACTCCTACCGAAAAGCCAAGGTTCATAGATTCACATTTAAAATCGCACCCAAAGCCTGAGAAAAATACAAGAGGCAGAAAGAAAGAGCAGGCAACGGACCAAGAAATATATTGTTGGTGGACACATCTGGCGACTCGCCTTGTCTCCACAGGCGACTAGGAATTCGAAGCAGGGTGGGAAAGGAAAAATGAGAGCTTAATTTTAACATCAGCTCAGGAAAAAGCGTTCCCCCCCCCCCAAAAAACGATTGTTCTGATAAGATGCTACTCCTCTGCATTGCCATGCTGGCCGTAAAGAACACGAGTGGAGAATCTTTGGACTACGACTCCCATCATTTAGAAATATTCATGGATATAGCTCTGCATAAAATGTCAGGGTGGCCTACTATTTTTAGAGCATTAATTGGGACAAGGAAGAAACCAAGGTTCCAGTCCTCAATGAATTGTAAAATTCACTGGATGATTTAAAATTGTCTTTGCCAAACAATTTCTAACAGCTCTCAAACCCAGCTAGGGATGCATATTTTGGGGGGCTGGGGTGTGGGTGGTGGTGGAGGTGGCCCACAAATCCCATAATTCTCCATGCCAGAGGTTCCATCTCCCAGACACGTAATTTGTGCTCGCCTGGAGAGATGACCCAGGTTTGGGTAGGCCTAACTTCCTGTTTGAAAAGGATGTTTTGCTGCAACCATTGGCACAATTTCCTTTTCAAACAGGAAGTTAAGCCCATCCAAGGTGTGAGACTAGCTAGAGGGGCTTTTTCTCCAGGTGAGCACAAACTTAGGTGTGTGTAAGAATTGGATTGGGCAAGAAGGACTCTGAAAGTGGAGAATAATGGGGTCTGTAGTCCAAAAAATGCATGCTTACACCTGGCATTCTAGCTTCTCAGAAATTCCCTAGCAATCTACATATAGGCTTCTCTAGAAATAGTCTGGTTGCAGAATTTGTTTGTGGGCTTTGCTTCTTGTTCCTTCGACAACAAAAGCAGAACAAATTTCTAAACTTTTAAAAAAATGAAACTGAGGAAACTTCACTCTTTTTTGGGGGGAATTCAAAATTATCCCCACCAAAAGAAGATCTTAATAATCAGCCCATCTGCCCACAGTTGCTCCCTGCTTGATTCCTGCAAACCATCACACTTCAGTTGTCCAACTTCACCCAACAACATCAAGGAAGGGCCGACGAGGAGGAGGGGGGGTTGAAAAAGGAGAGAAATTGGAGGGAAGGGAAAAGCAATTGTTAAAAAAATAACAGATTGGGCCAACACTGGAAAGCAGGGTTAAGAGGCTGGTAAGAAGGGGGTGGTCAACAGATTGTCTGGTGGCTACACCTATAAAGCAAAGTCTGCCCAAGGCTCTCTAGAGGCTTAGGACTACAATCCCCATAATCCTTTAATTGCTGCCATTGATCTCTAGAAGGTCAGAGACATACACACCCCAGCCCTGCTCTAGACTCCGACAGAGAAACACTGCCCAAAAGGTAAAGTATCCCCTTGACATTGAGTCCAGTCGTGTCCAACTCTAGAGCGCGGTGCTCATCCCCGTCTCCAAGCCATAGAGCCAGCGTTCGTCCGAAGACACTTTCCGTGGTCACGTGGCCACTGCGGCTATACATGGAACGCTGTTTACCTTCCCACCGAGGTGGTCCCTATTTATCTACTCGCATTTTTACATGCTTTCGAACCGCTAGGTTGACAGGAGATGGGACAAGCGACGGGAGCTCACTCCATCGCGTGGATTCGATCTCATGACTGCCGGTCTTCTGACCTTGTAGCACAGAGGCTTCTGCGGTTTAACCCGCAGCGCCACCCACGTCCCACGCAGCCCAAACTGTTTGGAAGAGGCTAAAAGATGAGTTAGGCCCCACGTTTCTGAAAGACTGGAATTCTTTGGGTGTAGTTAAGCGGCTCTTTATTACTCTGCCAGGATCCAGTTCTTAAAAGGAAAGCAAGCTCCTCGAACAGACATGCATTGTCCCAGCAAAACACGATTTTCTATCTAAAACACTGTTTGACGTGAACCCTGGAATTTGGAGATTTCATAGAAGATCACATTGATTGCAAATCTTACTCTGTATTATGGCACCATTTTCAGATATTTTTACTTTATGAAAAAGGCCACAGTGTGACTCCACACCATAAAAAAGCAAGTTCTGTAATTACAGCATCATCCTCACTTCATGCTCTAGAAACTGGGGGTGGCAAAACCTTTGGCCTTCCGGATTTCGGGAATATTTATTCCCAGAATCCTTAACAACTGGTCATATTGGTTTGGACTGGTGGGGTCTGTAGTTCCAAATATATGGAGGTTTTCAAAGTTTCCCCTCCCTTCTTTTAAACTGTGCAAATTGGTGTATCTCTCTGTAGGAGTTACAGAGCGAGTGGCCAGTTCTGGGGGAAAAAAATGAACTGAAATTTTGATTTTAAAAAAATTAAAATGTAAGTCGATTTACTTTTGGTAGCTTTCACATCACAAACTAAGCAAATTCAAAACTCTTCCATCTTTTCGTCCTACACGTTTCAAAGGTATTTCTAGGGAAGGGAAAGAACCGAATTTTTGCTCGCCGGGATCAGATTCCATGCAAACATTTTGCATGTGTAGAATTTCAAAAACTGGACAGAACCTTCAACCAAATAAATCCGGAAAACCCTGCTAATTAATAATTACGGCAGACGGCCACAAAAGGGATGGTGAGTCATTGAATCAAACTCTTAAGAAAGGGTGGAGACTCATCCCCAGGGTTATAAAGAGCAAATCTCTCTTTTTTTAAAGGGGGAAAAATTTGCATCTCTTTTCTGCAATTAAAAAAAAGCAGATCAGAGAATTCTTTCACCCGATTGCTGTTTTGCCAGCTTGAGTGGAAGGAGGGTGAAGCCAGGATTTAGGAACACCCTGGCCAGCAATTAGAAACATTGGTTTGTTTATTTACTAAACTCCCGGGTAAAAAGTATCAAGCTGCAATCAAAACATTAGCCGGATTCCACACCAAACCATGAAAAAAAATAATAATCAAAGAACTGACAATAAAAAATGCAACAACCAGAAGGAAAAGTATTCCTTTAAAAGAAGGGGGGAAATACCCAATTTCTACACACATTCTGGGGCACACCTGATGTCTTTGACCCCCAGGTTGGTTAAAATAGGCCAGGTCTGGTTTGGGGGGGACAGAACCTCGGGTCGGATCCTGCCCCTTTTCCAGAAGCTCTGACCTCCCAAACTGCTCTGCATTTCTCCCCACAACCCACTTCCCAAGACCCGGGTGCACGTCGACACGCATGTGTGCCCGCAACCTGGGACCTAAGGCGCATAACCAACAGCGCTCACCTGAGCGGGGAGACGGGGGGGGGAACACCTGGGCCAGGATATTTGCATGCCCCAGCCTAATACACGTGTACACACACACACACACACACACACACGCCAGCAACTGGGCCTCCACCCCAATTTCTGGTCCAAACGCCCACCCACCCCCGCGCCCCAAAGATCGGGTCCATGAACTGTTCCTTGGCCCAACCCCTCGGAACGCCCAGGACACGTGTATGCGCATGCACACACACACAAAGAGGGCCGACCCAGCGCAGGCCGCGGCGCCCCTTCTGCGGCCACCCCCCCCGGGAACACGCGTCTGAGCGTCCCCACCTCCACCCCATTCCCCCCTTCCCCCCTCGTGGGGGGTGAGGGGCCCAATCCACCGGGACGGCACCTGCTGCGCTGGGGCAGGAGCAGCATCTTGAGGAGCGGGTGGGTGTAGAGCCAGAGGCCGTCGCGGGACAGGCTCAGGACCCGCACCCGGTGCTCCAGGATCCGGAGGTCCATGGCGCGCCTGCCCCGGCCCGGCCCGGCCTCGGGCTGCCCTGGCTCCTCGGCGGCGCGCCCGCAAGCAAGCAAGGCCCCGGCGAGAGAGAAGGCAGGCAGGCAGGCAGGCCGGCGGGGCCCGGAGCGGGACCGCCCTCCCTCCCTCCCCGCCTCGGCCCGGGCCCGGCCCCCGGAGAGGAGGAGCGCCCGGCCCCGGGATCCACCTCCCGGGCCATGGCCAGGTTCCTCCCTTCTGGAAAGCGCCGTCACTACAAAGCCCATCGTCCCCACCGCGGCCCCTGTGGGCTGCGGATTCTGGGCAAGGCAGTCTCTCTCCCCCCCCTCCCCAAGGACTTTGGATAAACCTCCCCTCCTTCGTCTCCCTCTCCACGGGGCGAAAGTCGGGGTGCATCGCCTTCCCAATTTGTCTTTTCTTTTAATCCTGGCACCTCTGAGCGTGTGCAGAGCGCCCTTCGCGGGCCTACCCGTGTTGGCGCCGTCCCTATGCAGCAGGGGGAGAGAACCCCTGTTTTGTTTTCTTTTGCCCCCTTTCTTTCCCGCAGGGCAGCCTGTGTTGCTTACAAGAACCGATTTTTACGCTTGACTTTTCAAAAATGTTTAAAGTCTTTGTTTTTATTTTTTTAAAAGAGATGTGCCACTTTCAAACAATGTTTGTTATTGTTTTTGGCATCTCCGGCTACCCCAGCCCTTGCAGAACAACAACAAATAAAATTTTTCAAAGAAATAAATAGTTGGCTTGTTTTTAAATAAAATGAGGGCAAAGTCAGCACTATTTATGGGCCACTATTTTGCATGGATCCTGTTTCCATCTGCTTTTTTCCTGCTGACAATGTTTATTAAAATACGGCTTGGAAACATTGCCATTTTGGACTACAGCATCCAGAATCCTGCAGCCACCATGGTTACGGGTCATGCTTTCCTGGGGCAGCCTGGGAGATGTAGTCAAAAAAAAGAGGGATACTTGCCAAGTTGAGTAGAAATACAGTTACCCAATGAGACAAAGAGCCATCCATTTATGTGATGAACTGGATTCTAATCCATCAAAAGGCTGATCCTGAGTATAATTTGTTAGTCTGTATAAGTTGCCCTAAGATATTTGTTTCTTGATATTGTAATAAGCAAACGACTGCCGAACCCTTTTCTTGGATATTTTTTGTGTGGCATTTTGTTTCTGGGCATGTGCAAAGTCCATTTCAGTTCCTCAAACAGAAAAAAAAAACCTTTCGAAAGAAAGAACTGCAGTATTATTTTTGTTTCCATAGGAAAGGGGTAAATGCACTTCTAGATCTTTTGTGCAATGGCACTCACAATCCCACATCTCACTTGTGTGAGACTAAGCCACACTGAAACTAGTGGGAATTACTTTTGATTAGGCATACAAGTGTAAGACTCCTACAAGATTAGGCAAAGACAGGTCTTATTGTATAGGACAGTGACAATGGACAACCTTTTCCCTTTCTTTTGAGAAGTATTAATCAGCATGATGGTCTAAGAAATGCCAGCTAGATTCAGAAAAGAAAGAGGTACTAGAGATCATACTGCCAAGACAGATAGGTGACTGGAGCTACCAAAGAATTTCAGTGCAGAGGAGTGAGTCTGTGCTGTATAAATTACAAGAATTTGACTGTGGATGATGGAAAGCTGTGGATCCTTCTAAGAGAAATGGATGTGCCACAACATTTGATTACAGAAAAAAAGAGAAAGAATGGTTTCCCACTGACAAATGTGTCAAACAACGATGCGTTTTATCTCCCTCAATAATCATGCGCAGAGCATATTTATTTATTTATTTATTTATTTATTTATTTATTTATTTATTTATTTATTTTATTTATATGCCGCCCACTCTACCCAGAGGTCTCTGGGAGGAGGATTGCCTTAACACATAAAAAAGAAAGCCTGTAAGTTATTCTTGCCCATTTTTTGGGAAAGAAAGAAAGAAAGAAAGAAAGAAAGAAAGAAAGAAAGAAAGAAAGAAAGAAAGAAAGAAAGAAAGAAAGAAAGAAAGAAAGAAAGAAAGTTTCCTACCCTCGCAGGTCCATCAAAATCTGCTGTCTGAGGCTACTGCCTCAATCTGCCTAATGATAGGGCCAGAATCATAGGTGAATCCTGGAATGTGGAACAAAGAAGGGACCATTGCCCTGGAGAACACCTTGCAGTCATCCAAAGGAATTAGCCACGGATGAAGAGCCCATGCCAGCTCAGTGGGGTGGCTCAACAGGGCAAATCAGCCCATATGGCGTGGCGTACCAGCCAGCTATACGCAAAGTCTCTTCCAGAATTTGAGTGGAACATATTAAAAATGTTGTTGCTTGTAAAGAATTATAATTTTCACGTAACCAGAATCAGCAACTTTTTTTTTGCACATACCAGCATGTTCACTCTAAACGCTGCAATTTAGACATAATCTATATTGTGCATTTACTTGATATTGCAAAAACAGTACTTTGGGGGTGAGTCAGGCTGAGTTAGCGATTTTGGACCATTTTCGGTAATTATAAAAATCCTCGTGTCTCAACAGTGGCTGCAATCCCATCGTCAGTCGCAGCCAGAGTAGGCCCATTAAATCAACGAAACTTACAGAGGGGTTACTATTGCTTGTCCTTATCATTTCTCAGAGTGGTATTTGTTCCTTTTTAATATCTGTATACATCTTGGTTTTAAATATTGTCTTTCAATGATGAAAGCTACCTTGGGCAGTTTACAAGTTAATTATGCATGCTACACATTCCCCCCTGCCCCCCAAAAAGCAAGCTGGGTACTCAATTTACCAACCTCAGAAGGATGGAAGGCTGAGTAAACCTTGAACCAACAAGCTGGGATTGAACCCAGAGGATGAGCAGAGTTTCGGCTGCAGTCCTGCAGTTTAACCACTGTGCCACAAGGCTCTTGATACGGAGTATCAAGCACTCCATGAGTCCTCACGTCATGATAATTAGCACCAGATGAGTATTAACATGCTCCGTCTTCGGATCACCTTCCCAAGGCCTGCTCTCTTCCACACCCTTACATTTTGGAACATCAGATATTCTCCTCTCCCTCCAGTTGGCTTCCACTTCTTTACTCCCAAGAGGCTTGTCTTCTTCGTGGCTGAGACTGAAACGTCCAGGAAGATGAAAGGCAGCTGATGATTCAAGTTGCGGCAGAAATCTCAGAATGCCAAAAGCAAATGTTCCTGCCCGAAAATTAAACAGACACCAGCCTTTGTTAATGGCCTTGATCTTGCCACATCTGAACAACCGGAGGTGTGGTTGCTACGGCTCGGCCCTTCCCTCTCCTTGGTAAAGTCCTCATTCCGCACGTCATGTTTACAGGCTCCCCCGTGGCCATTATTCCAGGGCCCTGGGGGTGTTCACACCACAGATTATTTCTGTTTTCCAGTAACGAAAGTCTCCTTAAGCTGTGTGTACTTTGTGGGGCAACTGATGTCACTCTTTTGCAGTGTGCTGGCAACTGCTCAGTTACATCCATGGCTCAGCGGTTGGGAGCACCCCGGAGCCAGGAGTTCGAATCCTCACTGGGCCTCCCGGAAAAAGAGACCAGCCAAGATCACTTTTAGAGCATGCATGGCTGACACAGAGCCCCTCCAGAGACCCCAGAAGTTGTTGCGTGCCTTCAAGATGGAACCGACTTACAATATGACTAGGGCTCTCAAGGTAGGTGAGATATTTAAGGAGTGTTTTTATTAGTCTCCACACTCCCCATGAGTTTCTGTGGCTAATTGGGAGGATTCGAACCCAGGCCTTACGAGTCCTTTATCCATAACACCACCCTATGTATTCCAGTAAAAATCCTGCAATACGCTAAATTGTTTTTTTTCCCTCCTAGTTCTGCTTCAGAAGGCACTGAGCTGGGCGAAGCCCTCCAGGTCCGTCTCGCTGGATGATGGGGCCTCTGACTTCTGCCCCACAACTCTGTATGGCATCACCTTAGGGGTGAGGGTGGGGGAGGTCGCTTTTCTGAGTTAACCTTGCAGTGGAAAATTTCCGCCTTACGGACACATTTTGTGGAAAGTTACATGCTGCTGCGGCCGGGTGACGATAATAGAGGGATGTGAGGCAACTACACTCCCCCCCCCCTTCAGTTATATTTCCAGTAAATCCAGATTTTAGGCGATGCTTTATCGAAGTCAAGGAAACGGCAGCAGCATTAGCTCAAGGATGAAAGCGAAATTACAGTCTGATTGATGCTGGCAAATATACTGTATGATCACAGCATAAAAACGTGCATTTTGGTCAGACCCACGGAATTCTGAGCACCGTCATGTACTGCTTAACAGCTGTGTGGACATCATTGGCCAAAATGCCCCAGCTGTCATGGTCACAGTATTCTCGGAGCTAAGTAGTCCAAAATGAGACATTTTTCACCTCCGGTCTTTATCAGACAATACGAGTTTTTCCATAAAACTGCACACATTTACCTAGGATTCAAAATAATAGCTCTGTAGCAGGAGCAGAAGTGGCCTTGGTTTAAGATGATGCCTCTTAACACAGGAATCCCAACATGTAACAATCAGGAAAGCTGTAGGCAACTGTCCGATACAGATCATTGCTGGTTCCCTTTCCAGTGCCGCCCAGTAAACTGCCTGAAAGGCCAAACTATGGCCACTGGGATTTTACTCTGGAGTAAGGGAAATTGCATTGAGTCATAGAGGTGATCTGCAGCCTTCTGCCAGCCACAGGCCTGGTCCCGTGACCCCCACGAACATGACCGGGAACACAACAGGCACCTTGTCAATTAGCCACCAAGAATCACACAACATACTCTGGAGTAAAATCCAGATAACTCAGCATTAGAAGAGTAGGTTCCTTAAATGCAGATCGGGCATGAATGTCGCTGCCTGAGGTCTTCCCACTTCCCCAACTTGGCAAAACAGCCTACTTGATTCCGTGGTGGGGCTTCAGGACAAAGCCGTATCCTTTCTTGCAAGCACGACACAAAAGACTCCCTGAATCATGTCTCTAGAACACTAACAAGACCTCGACTTTTCCAGTCAGGATGGTGAAGACTTAATACAAATTAACAGTAACTGTATTCTTGAAGGCTTTCACGGCCGGGATCTGTTGGTTGTTGTGGGTTTTTCGGGCTCTTTGGCCGTGTCCTGAAGGTTGTTCTTCCTAACGTTTTGCCAGTCTCTGCGGCCGACATCTTCAGAGGACAGCAACCTGTGCTCTAACAGTAGAACACCAGATCTGTTGCTTAGGGTTGCTGCTTCAATCTGCCTAAGGAGAAGGTTGGCCTTGAGCACTGGCAAAGATTATTTTTCTGGAGTCTTTCTTCAACAAAGCAAAGCAAAAGCGTACTGCTTATACACTCTAGCCATATTCCGTCCTGTGTCTCTGATGTAAAGCAAAGCAAAGCAAAGCAAAACGTGCTGCTTCTATACCACCCCATAGCGCTTCAAGCACTCTCTGGGCGGTTTACAAGTTAATTATACAGGCTACACATTGCCCCCCCTCCCCAGCAAGCTGGGTACTCATTTTACCGACCTCGGAAGGATGGAAGGCTGAGTCAACCTTGAGCCGGATACCTGGGATTTGAACCCCAGGTCGTGAGCAGAGTTTTGTCTGCAGTACAGGGGTTTAACCACTGCGCCACAAGGCTTCTGAAGTGATAATGCGCCATGTAGGCACTGAAGTGATAATGAGATGAATGGGAACTATGTGTAGCCTTTCAATGTTTTAAAAGTAACTAAGGGTAACTAGTTACTTATTAGAAAGAGAAAGGCAGAGCTCCTGTTTTTAGGTGGGAATTATCATGGGAATTAGTTAACCTTAGAAATCTTTGAATTATAAGGGTGGCAATAAAGTTCTAAAAGCAAACTTTTCAAATTCTGCGAAGTTCCATCGATTCCTGAGCAGGTAAGGGAAAAAAATCCAAATCCAAATGTAGACATGAATGTTTTCAAGCAGTGTCTGTCTGGCAGTGAAAGAGGGCACTTGGTCTGCGGGATTGTGCAGCTCCCTTGCTTTTATCATTTAATCTCCTCCCTTGATAAACACCAAATAATTAACTTCATGGTATTGTTATTGATGGCACGCTTCCAAATGGTCTGTGCTCGTTCTTGATTCATCACGTTATCCTCTCCCAGAAGAGCTTTGCCCAACATTGATCCTTCTAATAACCCTTAGAAACCAGTTTAGCTGAGAAAGTTTGAAAGAAAAAAAGGTTTCGCCAAGACCACCCAACAAGACTGACAGCTAAGAAGTCTTGAAATTCGATCTGCACGTTTAAGGCAGTGCTCGTGGGAATATGTAATGCCCAGGGTCAGACCTTGCTCAAAACCTGCATCCTGTAACAAGGAATTTGTGTTCATGACCATTTGAGCAGCAGTGTAGCAGACTCCCAGAGAAATCCAAAAGGACAATTGCCTGAATTGGTCCCAGAGCACATTTTGTAAGGTTAATGGCTCTTAACTGCTCGTTCAAGACCAAACCGTCTTCAAATAGGGATGACTTTCATGTATAGAAATGCGTTCTGGGAATACCCATTTCTCCTCCAGCTATTCTGAGGGTTGCAGCTAAGCTCTGAAGGAACATAAAAGGGTTTTTTTTTGGGGGGGGTTGATATCCTGTTACTCAAAAAGTGCTGGGGCTTTGATCTTGGTTGTGCTGAACAGATGCTCTTTACATGGAAAAGGTTCCAGTTTAGCATTCACTAGAATCGATATAGCACATAACCAAAAAATACTGACAGTTTCAGTGCACACGCGGAGGAGGAGAAATTATGGGGAAAAGCAACTTTAGAGAAATTAACCCTGAAAAGAAAAAGGATGACAGAATCACTGGGTAGGTTCTGTTTTGTTGTGTACTGTACATTTTGTTTAGTGCTGGTCTTTGACTGTAATCAATTCAATTTAATGATCAGGTACAAGATGTAATCTATAAGACATGGTGCCCTTTTATGGGTTTGAGGACTACCTCCGGACAGACGCATGGATTGCAAAGACTCGGTCAAACATTTTGGAAAGACATTCTGCAGAACGCTAAATGTCTTGGAGAAAACAAATTACAGTGGTGCCTCGCATGTTACCCTGCATGACAGTTTTTTCGCTAGACATTGACTTTTTGCGATTGCTATAGCGATTCGCAAAAGCAGTGATTCCTATGGGGGAATTTCGCTGGACAATGTTTGGTCCCTGCTTCGCAAACCAATTTTCGCTAGACGATGATTTCGACAGCTCCCTCCACGCTCACAAAACGGGTCTTTTCGGGACTTAAGCTTCGCAAGACAGCAATTTAAACAGCTGATCGGCGGTTCGCAAAGCGGCTTTCTTATGGCCGATCTTCGCTAGACAACAACGATTCTTCCCCATTGGAACGCATTAAACAAGTTTCAATGCATTCCAATGGGGAAATGTTTTTCGCTAGACAATGATTTCACTAAACAGCGGTTTCAGTGGAATGGATTATTATTGTCTAGCGAGGCACCACTGGATAACCTGAAATCGAGCCCCACTGAATAATATCCATTGATTATTTTTACTTGTATTTTAAATATACCCCCTTTCCTGGTGTTCAATGTTATATCTAATGTTACAGTGTGGAATGTGAAAGTTAAAAAGGAGAAAAGAAGAGAATAACTGGCAATAATTACTGGCAGTAATTCCCCAAGATTACAAACAAACTTTTTCAGCTTCCTTCTATATACAGCTAGGAAAGCTGCTTGTTTGAGGAACGGCTGCCAGTCAGTGCTGTAATATTGAGTTAACAGAATATATGGGGTCTTCGTAGGATTGTAAGTAATTTTGGTCACCAACAATGGTAGTGTTCTCAAGGGCTATAACCAGGGTCCACCCACTGGGACTCTGAACCCGGGGCACCCAGATTTAGGGGTGAATCTATCCGTGGTTATTAGGGAAAGAAACAGCAATGCCAAAACTGTGCAGGTTAATCATAGAAAGGGAGAAAGCTGCAAAGATATGAAAAACCAACAAGTAACTCATCTTGGTTTAACCTCACTCCTCTAGGTCGTTAATGATTGGCAGGGATTAGAGGGAAAGGCGCACAGAGGAGAATTACTTCTTTCTCCTAATATAAAGAAGGTAAAAGGTAAAAGAAAGGAAAACAAGCCCCGTAGCGCAGTGGTTAAACTGCAGTACTGCAATTAAGACTCTGCTCGTTACCTGAGTTAGATCTAAGTAGACATCTTGAGTTTGATTCAGCCTTCCAGCCTTCCATGGTCGGTAAATTGAGTACCCAGCTCACTGGGGGAACAAGTTGTTGTTTGAGTAATTATGTTGTAAACCGTCCAGAGAGTGCTCTAAGAACTATTTTGTTGTTTAGTCATTCAGTCGTGTCCGACTCTTCGTGACCCCATGGACCAGAGCACGCCAGGCCCTCCTGTCTTCCATGGCTTCCCAGAATTGGGTCAAATTCATGTTGGTCGCTTCAATGACAGTGTCCAACCATCTCGTCCTCTGTTGTCCCCTTCTCCTCCTGCCTTCACACTTTCCCAACATCAGGGTCGTTTCCAGGGAGTCTTCTCTTGGTATAAAACCAAAAAAGACATAAATCAACAGGCAAACCCAACAGGGCCGTGGGATGCCTGTTTAGGCCTCTTTTAATTCCACAAATACTTTATGGATTCACATAACAAAGTTTTGTTGTTGTTGTTTAGTCGTTTAGTCGTGTCTGACTCTTCGTGACCCCATGGACCAGAGCACGCCAGGCCCTCCTAAAACAAAGTTTTAGACCCGAGAAATCAAATTAGGCTTAGACGGGACATTATTGGAGCCTAGAAAAGTTACTTTTCAGAGCACAATGAGGGAAGAAAAAAAAAGCTGGGTGGTCCTTGTGCACAATCCGAAAAGAAGTGGCGAGACCCCCCTAAAATCTCTCCATCAGGCACAATATTTTTGGGGCAGTTTGTTGCTTCTTTGGCACCCCCTGTATCTCTGTAATGCCCGACGAAGAGTCCTGCAGGACTCAAAAACTTGCCTGCTTGAGAGATTTGCCTAGGCATGGCCCACCTTTGTTTTCAGAGGGCCGCTCTCTGAATGCCCCCAGAGTCATGGCTAGTGACTCTGTTGGCTGGAGGATTATCAAAATATCCTCTTTCAAACATGGAATTTTCCCACAATCTGGGGAAAACCCATGAAATGCGGTTGGTGCCCAAATGAAGAGAAAGAACAGCTTAGTGGCTCAGCTCAAGGGTGTTTTATCATCTTCAAAATGACAAGTACAAAGGACTCCGTAGCTTTCACGCAGGATTCAGCGATGCTGAGTAGGAGATTCTAAACATTGTAGGACAAAGAGAGAGAGAGAGAGAGAGAGAGGTTTCCCGGCTCTGATCATCTCTCAGCTAGATTTTCTCTCTCTGGTCTTCTGTCATCTAACTTGATCACTACTTTGGGAGAGCCGAGAGAGGTTACTTCCAGAAAAAGATTAAACAAGAGGGCAAGAGAAAAACAAATCAAGCAAACAGTGTGACTAGATAGTCCCATTATTTCAGCCTGGATTGGACTAAATTGTACTAAACCAAATCGCTTTGAGATGCATCTGGAGCCATCATTTGCAGCCACATGCAAGAGATTGAACACTCCGCTCCTCAAGCAACCGTATTTAGCACGGTCCAGCTCAACTGTCTTTCCTTTTAAAGAAAGCCACAACAATCTTTTCCTGTCTTATCCTACCTGCTTTGCTAAAGCCACTTAATGATCCTGCTAAAGTGTCCTTCCCAGTCTCCTGTAGAGGAGAAGGGAGAGGATGCTTTCCATTTCTTTTCAGTTGTTGCTAAGTGACATGGTGCACCAGTGATGCATTGAAAGGGCTTTTTTAAAAAAAATCCTCAGTTTCAACATTTTGGCCTCCAGAGACTGTTCAGGCTGGATTTGATCCAAGACCCGGTGGTTCGTCTTTCTGGCAGTCCAGGGTATACGCAAAGCTCTCCTCCAGCACCACATTTCAAACCAATCAAATTTCTTTCCTGCCAGCTTTCTTAATTGTCCAGCTTTCACACCCATACATGACAATCAGAAATACAAGACCATGGATGACCTTGGTATTGGTCTCCAGTGACACATCCTTACACTTGATAATCTTGTCTAATTTCTTCACCACTGCCCTTCTGAGCCTTTGCCTTCTTCTGATTTCTTGGCTGCAATCACCATTTATATTCACGATTGAATTAAACTTTACAAAATCTGTATTTCAATTTCTTCATTGTTGATCTTAAAATTGTGCAGTTCTTCTGTAGCTGTGATTTTTGCCTTCTTAATGCTCACCTGCAGTCCTCCTCCTTTCACTTTTATTAAAAGTCATTTTCAAGTCATGGCTGCTTTCTTCCAGGAAGATGATGTCATCCTATCTTAAATTATTGATGTTTCTCCCACCAACGTTCACTTCTCTTTCGTCCGGATCGAGTCTGGGTTTCCATATGACCTGTTCTGCGTACAGACTGAACAGATAAGGGGGGAAAATGCACTTGTCTGACGCTTTTGTCAGTAGGAAACCATCCTGTCTCTCCAAATTCTGTCTAAAGCGGTGGCTGTTTGTCCACAGTGCAACTTACAATCGAACTTACGATCCGGACAATCAAGTGTTGAAACACACCGGTTTCTGGGACCTGCCGTAGAAAAATCAACGTTTCTAAGTTATGGGGACGAGCAGGGCATGGACAGGAATTGGTGCCAAGAAGAGGGGGGAAAGCTGCAATCCTGCAAAATTGCACATTTAGAGGCAACACAGCTTGAGGATGGGGAACACAGGAGTCCGAGATAAAAACCAAGGCCGCCCGTCTGCTGGTAACAAGCTACTCCCTTGCCATCAAAGGCCTTCCTTCGATAAACAGCTCGCCCACGACATCCTAGTCAATAGAAGTTACTTTGGCCTTGAGTCCTTGGCTGAAGCTAAATGCCACAATTCTTTAATGGAGGGTCAAAAAGACCCAGAGGAGGGATAATCATTGATTGCCCCCAGAGAAGGATACAAAAATATTGACTTTTCTGTCTTCTTCCAGAAGTGGTGGTAGAGAATTAACAAGGCCAATACAATTGCAACACTTTTGCAGACTCTGGTCCAGCTGCAAGGCTTTGGGAACAGGACTGTAGTTGTATTATTGTCAGTGCCATCACCATGATCATTGGAGGCTGGCAAGTTATATACATAAAAAAAATTAAGCAGCAAAAACTAAGCCTTTAGTTTCTTTCTTTAGGGTTCCCAGTTTTAGCCATGCCCATGTTGAATTATGATCATGCTTTCCATCCATATTTCTCAGGTGTGGTCCATGTAGTGGTTTATTTTTTGAACTGTTTAATTTATTTTCAAATTGTTGTTTCTTATACTGAGTCTTTGTTTCTGCTGTTTTCAAAATATTCTCAATTTTCATCTCCTTAAGTAATTTTTCTCTATTATTATTATTATTATTATTATTATTATTATTATTATTATTATTATTATTATTATTATTATTATTATTATTATTATTATTATTATTATTATTATTATTATTATTATTATTATTATTATTATTATTATTACTAGATCCCTTTTCTAAAAGTGACTGAAAGCATTTTACATTTAAAATATGTAAAAACAAACAGCAATATATAATGCAAAGGGACATTTCCTATCAAAGAGAACATATAGGAACCATCAATTGCCATTAGGTTCATCTTTTAAAATCAGCCTATCACCTCCCATGAGCACCACCCCTAGAAGAAAAGGATCTACTTGATGATGAGAAGGTAAGAATGTCAGACCAGGCAGGCGTCACTGAGAAAAGCACGGAGATGAGAGCAGTTGCTTGTTTATTATACAGGACTGATTCTGCCAGATAACGCAGCTAGGAGGGCTGCTCATGCCCTGCTCTAGAAGTCACTGTCTTTAAAAGTAGCTCTTCCCACCTCTGGGAAAGGATTCTATTAGAGCAGGGGTCCCCAACCTTGGGCTTCCAGATGTTCTTGGACTTCAACTCCCAGAACTCCTGGCCAGGAGAGGTGATGGTGCAGGCTTCTGGGAATTATAGTCCAAGAACATCTGGAGGCCCAAGGTTGGGGACCACTGTATTAGAGGATTAAGAAATGCACCCTCAATCCACAAAGAAGCACTCAGAAATTTAGCAATCCCCTTAATCAGAAAAGCTGGCGATTAAACTCAGTGGCATAATTGGCCAATAGAAGCCAAAATGAGTGCATCAGAAAGGTATGTATGTCATATACTCCTTTTGTTGGGGTGAGGGTAAACTATATAGCAATACAATAAGCTCTAAATGTTATACTTTAATGATGTAAGCTCCCTTGGGTCCTTCTTAAGGAGAGGCATGTTTTAAAGACATAAAAATAAATAGTAACGTTATTAGAATAAGCCTCAAGGTGGCCAAGTTGTGGTCACTTTGCTGGCGAAAAGTTGCAGAATTTGTAATCTGACCCATCTGGAAGATGCCAAGTTAGAAACGGCTCTTATTGTACTTGCTGGGTGTGTTTTCTTTTAAGCAGAACGGTAAGAATGTTTAACAGACTGTTAAACTTTGCAGATTCCATAGGAGGGTAATCCCAGCAGGCAGTTGAGGCAGCAAAAAGCAACGGGACTTTTTGTTATTTTAACCTCCAAAAACGATCTCTTCCTACTTCTCCCCAAATGATGGCAACACACAATATATTCAATGGTATTCACCCCGTGGGGTGGGAGGCAAAGAAGCGTGCCAAGGGACAGCTCCTTTAAACCTGTAAAGCCTTAATTTAGGGACAGCGATATTCCATGTAATAGGGAAAAGGGGACTCTCTCGCTTGGAAGGACAGCCCGGACCTCTACCAAAGGCCATGAGATAGATTTGAGCAGAGCCTGCAGAAGACAAGATAAGAAGGGTGGCTCAATCACAAAGCAGCAGAAACGGGTGACGATGCCATCTTATCGGGCACCTTTGCAAGGAAAGAAACGCAGAAGAGCCCTGATGAAAGGCAAACAGCAAGGTCTGTAATGTTGCACGTCTTCTTTGGGGAAAATAATCGCTACCTAGAAGTCATGGCAGAGGTCGCTGGGGCCAATGGGCTAATATCCTCCACCTACTGATATAAGCCCACTCTTTTGCTTTACAGTATTTAGAAACCGGGCTGCCCTCCAGCCCTTTTCGAGACGCTTGGCATACAGCCAACGTCACATTTTTAAAGGATAACTGAGCATGGGAATCTCCTTTATTGGCTTAAAAGCATGAGATCGGAGATGTTTGCATTGAAATGCAAACCAAATATATTCCACTCTATCATCTGTAGGTGAAAATCTCCTGTGTTGCCCAGAACTCACACACACACACACACACACACACACACACACACACACACACACACACACACACACACACACACACACACACACACACACACACACACACACACACACACACACACACACACACACACACACACACACACACACACACACACACACACACAGAGCTATTTCAGTTCTGGGCAACACAGGAGGTTTTCCCCTACAGATGATGGAGTGGAGGGGACTATATTTGGTTTGCATTTCAATGCAAACGTCTCTGATCTCATGAGTTTTGGGGGGCAAAAATTAATATAAGACCCTATCTTATTTGGGGGGAAACAGTGTATGAGAGACAAAGATACATTGCTTGTGCATAAAATGGGGCACATGAATTTCAGATGTTCATGGGCTCACACCAAGGGCAAATAGAGAAGTTACAGGGAACTCATCCTTACAGGAGGAAAATCCTGAAGGACTGATGGTCTCTGAGTGAAATTAGCTAAATCTAATGGGTCTTCAGGATTTATTTACAGTATTTACTTTGCCTTTCTCTTTAAAAAGGACCCGAGGTGGTCTATATCATTGAAAGACAATACTGTATTTAAAGCTAAAAACAGGAAGTATATAAATACTAAAAGAATCGAACAAGAAAGAGTAAACAAAAGCAATACTAAAAACACATTCAAAGCAGGAAGGCAAAACAATTCATTCAAAAAATCCCACCCAAGCAGCCAGATGGGGCCACGCTGGCCTCCAGTGGGAGGGAGTTCCAGAGTCTGGGAGAAGGCCCTCTTCAAAAGCATCTCTGAGGGTGACGGGACTGAGATAAAGGCCTCCCCTGATGATCTTAACACCTGCACAGGCTCATAACAGAAGACACGGTCCTTGGAGCCATTTAAGGCTTTATAGGTTCAAACCAGTACTTTGAGTTATGCCCAGAAGCAGATCGGCAGCCAGGAAAGCCGCTGTCACTGGGGTTATGTGGTCTTTGTTTCTAACTCAAAATTCTTAAACACAACAGCCTGCCTGAATTGCGTGTCTCCAACACTAATGTGCTTTCAGTTCTAGTTACGCCTGATCTGTGATGTCTGTTTCTACAGAGATGGAATCATAACTGGACTTTTAAAAAGTTAAGTGCTCAAAGTCCTCGATGGCTAGATATTATCAATTCCACACCCCCCCCAAGCACTTGGAAAATTTACTTTGAAGGCTGTAGCTTTAATCCCTCCGAACGGCGTGCCCGCCTATCCAAACTCTGTATTTCTCTCTTGATGGCACGGTTTAAATCTTCCCATTTTACAAATGATGAATTTTAAATTCTTTAAAAACGACAACAACACACCAATTCTCTCACCCATTTTAGAAGTCAATCATCCTCCGATGTGTTCAGGTCTCCCTCTTGTGGCCAAAAGATATTGTTCTTTACTGGTCTATGAGCTCCTCGTGGTTCTCCGTTCCTCCTCTTTTCTCTTCTTGCAACAGTCCTGTAATGTAGCCCGGCTGAGAGAATGAGCAGCCCAGGGCCACCCTGTGAGTGCCACAGCTACATCAGGGTTTGGACCTAGATGCTCCCTAACGAGTCCACCAGATTGGCCTCCTTAATTTTGCACGTGTTAAAGTGTTCAGTGGTCCCACCTTTTATCTGTGGCAGATCCACAAGATTCCTTCCAAAGACAAGAAAATAGGAGGTAGAAAATCTCGGAAGTACTTCTCCACACACACACACGCAGCTGTAAAAATGCAACACCAAGTAATTAAATAACAAACCATTAAGGCAGGGGATTATCAGGTTTTTGGAACTACAAATCCCATAATTCTCCATTCTAGGAGTTGCACCTGACAGACCTACAGCTGCAGACACCTGTATGTGGCTCATCTGGAGACAGGGCCTAGATAGGAAGGCTTCCGGGCCTAGCCTAGGCCCAGCTGTGCTAAGCCTTGAAGCCTTCCCAGCTCGGCCTTTCCTCCAGGTGAGCAACATTTAGATGTTTCGATACCGTTGACCACAGTATTGTCCTGGGGAGGTTCTCAGAGTTAGGAATCGGTGGCCTGGCGCTTGCCTGGCTCCGATCCTTCTTGGAGGACCGTCCCCAGAGACTACAACTTGGGGAGAGTGTTTTGGCCCCATGGAGCATCAATTGTGGGGTTCCGCAGGGCTCGATCATCTCCCCAATGCTGTTTAATATCTATATGAGGCCGCTGGGTGGGGTCATCAGGGGGTGTGGGGCATCGTGCCATCAATATGCTGATAACATCCAGCTCTACATCTCCTTTTCTCCAACCACAACGGATGCCGTCCCGTCTCTTGAGCGCTGCCTGGAGGCCGTACTGCAATGGATGCAGGAGAATGGACTGAGGCTGAACCCAGACAAGACGGAGGTCCTGAGGGTGGGTGGCACCTCCATCAGTGGTTTGGGAAACCCCCTCTCTTTTGGGGGAGCGACTCTCACCACAAAGAGTGAGGTTCGCAGCTTGGGGGTCCATCTGGGTCCAGCGCTCACCATGGAAACCCAGGTGGCATCAGTGGTCCGCTCCACCTATTTCCATCTGTGGCGGATTGCCCAGCTGCAATGTTGATGTTGGGGCGCTTGCCACTCCGGTCCATGTGCTTGTAATCTCGAGATTAGACTACTGTAATGCGCTCTATGTGGGGCTACCTTTGAGGTTGATGCAGAAGCTTCAAATGGTACAGAATGTGGTGGCCAGACTTCTCAGTGGGACGAGAAATATCAGCATATTTCCCTCACTCTGGCTGCTTTGCATTGGCTGCCTGTTCGCTTCTGCATTGACTCCAAAGTTTTAATGATGACATATAAAGCCCTAAACGGTTTAGGACCTTGATATCTAGTGGAATGTCTCCTCCCATGTAGATCTACCCGAATCACTCATTCTAGACAGGAGGGGCGGTGGGGGGAGTCACGGAGAGAAAGAACAAGACACTGGGCCTTCTCGGCAGTGGCCCCTCGCCTTTGGAACAGTCTGCCCCCAGAGATCGGCCTGGCTCCCTTGCTGGGTGTTTTTAAGAGCAAACTTAAAACTTGGCTCTTTAGGCAGGCCTTCCCTCCTGTCATCACCTAATTACCTTGCCATTTTGAATTATTACCGTTGTTTTTGTTGTACAGTATTACTTTTATGTCTTATTGTTAGCCGCCCAGGGTAGACTACTTCGGTCTAGTTGGGTTGGGGTATAAATCAAATATATATATATATATATATATATATATATATATATATATATATATATATATATATATATATATATATATATATATATATATATATATATATATATATATATATATATATATATATATATATATATATATATATATAAATAAATAAATAAATAAATAAATAAATAAATGCTGTTTTTAATGTCCCAAAAATTGCACGGCTGGTGGTGTAGAGGCCAGGTAAGCTTCTTAGATGGGACAGCTGCAGCATGAATGTTCATTTCAAGATCCCCCGCAGAAAAAGAGAAACTCTTCAAGTTTCAAAAAAGCAGAAAGGGAGGACCCCGCCCTCTAAGAGCTGGGCCATAATTTAAAAATTGCTAATTGAAGAGTCAGGCATAATGGACCTCAAAATCGTTGAGAATGTGATGGTTGTATTATGCCATCGCCAGCACTACCTAGCAGCATAAAAGCTAGAGAGAATTACTGTACAGTAGTAAACCCCCTCCCACCCGAGGAACATTATCCTCTCTAACTCACTTATCTGCAATGTACAGAGACTGTGCAAAGTGTATTTTGGAACCGATCCCCGCAGATACCATGGACTTTATTGTACAAACAACCACAATAACATCATAATGCTAATGATGGAAGGGAAAAAAAAGAGTCCTGCCACCCTAATGTTCAACACGTCCATTAACGGCTGTAACACCTTTCTTTCCAGCTACAACTTTAAGGATTGCTTTAATAAACTGTGAAAATAAATAATGATGGGCAAAGAACTTTACTTTTGTCCTGGATGGCCTTACATGCAAGAAGTGTAAACACACATGGTACTTAGCAGATCCAATGTAAACAAAAGACAGACCTTGTGATAAGAGTATTAGCGGAGCAACAAGTTACCAAGTTTACATGGTGAAAAATAATTGCCTTCCTTCTCTGATTCTCATCTTGCTTTTTATAAATCAGCAGCGGCAGGGTTTATTTGTTCGTTTGCTTTGGAAAGGAAAAAAACTTTCCCAGTGGTAAATTTAGAATGATCCTGTGTATGAGGGCAGAAAGGAAGTAAACTGGCAAAAATTGTAATTTTAAGTTGGATGTTTACTAAACTACAAACAATAATTGTAAGATTTGTTACCTTTTCTTGGTGGCTAAGAACTAGGGTTTCTAAAAACGTCTGTAAAACAGGAGACTGCCCGAGATGGTGGCTGAGTTCACATGTCTGTTTTTAAGAATTCATCTAAGGAAAGGGATACGGATTTATGTCACGATTTCACTTTGGTTGCTAGGTCTCAGGGCGGTAACTGAAGTCTTAGGGATGATCCCTAACTGTGTTGGTTCTGGCACTGGAAATCTAAAAAATCCAGTACTGTACTGTCAAGCTCTCTCTGTGGGATGACCTCTAAAGACAGCTTGGAAAGCCCAGCAAGTTCAAAAAGTTTTTTATTTCAGCTGCAGGCAAGTTTGATCACATCTTCCTGACCCTAGCCTGTCTGCATTGGCTCCCTGTCGGTTTCCGTGCCAAATTCAAGGTTTCGGTATTGACATATAAAGCCCTGAAGAGTCTGGGACCTTGTTGCCTGACGGAGCGTCTCTCCCCTGCTCCTCAAAGAGTGGCTATCCTGAGAGAGGTCAAGAAAACCTTAACTAGAAACCAGGCTTTCTTGGTGGTGGCCCCATCTGAAGTGATTGGTTCTCAGACTTGATTAATTAAATCTCAGTTGGCTGCAGCAGGGAGAGATAAAGTAACAAGAAAAAAGCACTGGGGTCTTTGGGGGGGGGGGAATAAAAAAAGTACATAGTGGGCAATACCCTTTTTTGACTACCAAATCTCAGAAAAAGGTAAACTTTCCCATCCTGTAGGGTTCTCCATCATCAGGTTTGTAGTGCAGGGTGAAAAACAGACAAGTCCAAAAAAAATCAGCCTAGCCAGACGTTGAGGTTTCGGGGTCCGATTGTTCAAAAGCAACATTCCAAAATGGAGACTGCAAAATTGTAGAATCAGATTCGGATTTCAGATCATGGATGTAGATTCAACAGTCTTTTTCCATCTGATGCGGACAAAACAATGGTATCACAAACGAGACATATAAGAGCGAGCGGCTGGCCGGCCAGCCAGCCAGAGCTGTGGGCCTGTAAACGAGCAGCATCCACGTAAGGGGAAAAAAATATCTGACAGTTCTGCAAACATTTCTGGAGCAGCACAAACAGAGGGCTCACATTCTCTGAAAAGGGGCCCCTTGCAATTCCTAGATGGGGCAGGGCATGGCGGGGCGGGTGAAATGTGCACGGGCTACAGCGTTAATTCACAAACGTTTATCCAACATTGGACTTTGAGAACTCTCTCTTCCAGACTCAGCAAAAATGTCACTGCTGATACCATAAGGCTGTGGATTAAGGATTAAAACGTGAATGGAATGTGGCAGAGAAAGAGGAAGTGGCTTCAATAGACAAAATAACACTGTTGTTTGAGACGGGATCAAAGCTGAAGGCAGGAGGACTTCAACTGTGCTCTCTCCGGTTCAAAGCTCCAGCGGTGGAAGAACCACCACCTATAAATCAAACCACTTAGGTTTGAAAGGAAGTACTACGTCTGGGATTTGAGTTTAAGGGTGCTGCCGATGACACTTGATGTTCCAAACAGCTCAGGGCCTTTCTCCTTTCGGAGGGACTCTCTCCCTATAGATTTACCTGCCCAAACGTTGAGATCTTCAAGGAAGGCCGTTCCCTCGGTCCCAGGGCGTGGGGGAACACTTTACGGAGAGACTATGGGGAAAGGACTTCCCGTGATGACCCCATGGTGGTGGAAAGCAATCCCCTTTGAGACCTAACTGGTGCTGCTGATCCCCAAGGAGGAACCTGGCTCTTCAAGCTGAACATTCAAGGCCAAGCTGAATCATCTCCAACAAAGGAAACTGGAAAGGGTGGGGGGGAAAGAAACCAGATGTGCAGCAAAATGCATCGGTTCCAGAATGAAGGCCAACAGAGGAGAGCAGGCAGGCGTCTGCAGGTTTCCACCCTCCGAACTGCCCACCCGCCGCCTCTTTCTCTTTCTTCTGCCCACCACAGACAGACAACCAATGCCATGTTCATAATTCTGGTTTATTTTGCTTTTTTATACCAAACAATTTTACTCTTATTGATTTTCTTAAAAAAAAAAATACACACACCCAGCAGTCATAATCTCAGAGAAGGAGAGAAAAAAGTCTCCCCCCCCCCATCTAGACATACATCCTCCATGCCAGAAAAAAATGACTGCTAGTGCTCCCGCTGCCCACTTTCCCCAAACCGAAGTACCTGTTCACACCACAAAAGGGCTGGGGACGGGCAGGAGCAGAAGAGCAGTCTTTTCAAACCTCCTTAATCACCCTTTGATGCACTGAGAACTTGGCTTCATTCACAGATGACTCTGTTGGCTTTCAGTGCCTTCCAACGAGACACAGCCAAACTTGAGTGGGCCAGAGAAAACAGGGGCCGTAGCAACCGTTTGCATTTCGGAATCTGTGATTTTATCGGCGATGCCCCATTGACAATGAAACAGGGAGCAACCAGTGGGCCCCAATGATTCCCTTTTGTCTCTGGCCATTCAGAGTTCAGCTTCATCTCCATCAAAAGGGGAAAAAAAATCAAGAGTTGACTCCAAATTGATGCCAACTCTTAGAAGACAGAGAAGGCATGGAAAAAAACTTAAGTGTCCTGGAGCAGGGCTGCTGTTGAACAGCTGGATGTCTGCCGAAGGGGACCTCTCCGAATGGAATGGTTTGCCGGAACCCAAGTCACACCTATCATGGTGCAAGAATCAGATTGTGGCCAACAGTTGTTTCCTATGTATAAAAAAAATGGTCCTCAAAAATTCCAAATGACGTTTCCGATACAGCATCAAGAACCTGAGAATTTGGTCCAGAAGAACAAGGATATGGAGAACCCATGAGGTTCTCTGCCCTCAATAAGCTCTGGTGAGCTGAAACTTTGGCTTTAGTGGATTCCTCTCCTGCTGTAGGAGGTGGATTGTAATCAGGTATGCGAGTAACAGAGAAAACCAAACTGGCCTGATTGCTCCTATGCACAGGGCAAAAAACACTGAAATAGTGAGACACAACCAGTATGCCACAGACTTGGAAGAATTTCCAAATCCAGCTAAGGATACCCACTGAGCTGGGCAGGGGCAGCTATCGAGAAGACCGAAGCACGAGGAACAACGGCCGGCTGGGCCGACAGGTGGGCCACGGTAAACAAAAAGCAGCGCAGCAGCTCCCCAGATGGGAGGGTGGTTTTGCAAATCCCACAACTGGGCAAGCTTTGTGCGCAAGCCGCATTGAATGCCCCATCCATGAGTGGTGGTGTCAGGAAGTCAAGGAATGGATGCCGCCCCGTCCGTCGGGACTAAGAAGGCCAATGTGCAGGGAGACATGACAGCCTCTCGGCTTGGACCAAGGCGCCTGCAGCGCAGTGGGAGCGGTGCGTGTGTAGCAGAAAGACACTTCTATGCTGCCTGCACCCCTGCTGGTTAAGCAGCGAGTGCAACACTGCCAGCTCACACTCAGAAGGAACTCCCCACGGTCGGGGGTACCTGCGTGCCCTCTTTGAGCCTTGCTTACCTGAGATGCCCAAGGCATGCTGGACCAGGGTGTACACTGCATACAGCTGAAGTCACCCGGTGGCGACAGGAAATACCCTTGACTCCCAACTACCCACCCCCTGTGCCCGTAAGGTGCCAGCATGGTTTCTCTCTACCGGCGGCCAGGAAGAGCTCCAGAAGCAAGGCTTGGCTGGGGAGGAAGAAACCCGCCAAGTTCTACAGGTAAGTGTCTTCGCTCTCCCGAGAACTCAGGCTCTCTTTGGACTGGTGGAGGAGGGAGGCGTTGGGCTCCAGCAAAGTGGGAGGCTCCTCCTCTTCCGGGAGGGGCCCGTTGGCCAAGCGGTCTTTCCTGGGGTCCTCTTTCTTGTGCCCTTTGGGGAGTTTGTTTTTGCGGCCCTTGGGAGACAACGTGGCGCCAGGGGGAAGGATGATGGAAGGCGAGGGCTCCACGGCTTTGTGGGAATGAGGCTCAGAGTCATTGATGGCCTTGGCGCCGTGGAAGCGGGGAGGGGACCTGCACTGCAACTCTCCTCGCTTCTCCTTCCACTTCTTCAGCTGGATCAGGTGCTCCCGCTCAATGTGGCGCTCCGTGACGGGCAGCTCTATGATCTAAAGCGGGAACAAACGTAAACGGCTGTGGACATTTCTGAGAGAACACGCTGAAAGGAGGGCCGAGACGGAGATGGGAATGGCAGGGAGACCGGGTCTTTCCAAGACAATGTCTTGAGAAGTTATCCCCTGCTCTCCCTGTGACACTTCCTGCCTCAAGCTCCCGGTCTCTACCAGGTGCCGTTCTAAAAGAAGAACAGGACAACACGTCTATATCTGCATCCCTGTTGCCTTCTTCCCTTGGCAGAACCTGAATGCGTGCTGAACCCTGAACACAACGGACCTTCCCAGGAATAAGGAGGCTGTCAATATTCCAGAGGTTGCTGGCGTTCCATTCTCATCCTCTCTGGCCTGGGGGGAGGCCTGCAAAGACTCCCCCCCCCCGGACACTGATGGGAGCTGCAGGGCAACAACGTCTACAGTGCTGCAGGTTCTCTGGCTCAGAGGCAAGCCACGCTCCAGATTGTGCGGGCACAATAATGCATGAGGAGAGTTCTCAGTGGTGGGTGGAAGCCCCCCCACTTGTCCTGCTATGGATCTCTCTGTGTGTGATCAGCACAAAAGATTCACAGCTCATTCACTTGAATTCACCCAGAACATCTCTTCAGATTTTTTTTAAAATACAGTGGTGCCTTGCACAACGAGCGCCCCGTAGAGTGATGAATTCGCTCTACGGGGACGTTTTTTCGATCGCTAATGCGATCGCAGAGCGACGGCCCCAATGGGCGAAAATTGCAAAGCGAAGGTCGGTAAGCGGTTTGCTTACCGACCTTCGTTTTGCGACCCACCGATCAGCTGTTCCGCAGCTACAAAATGGCTGCCGGAAGCCCCAAAATGGCCGCGTGCAGCATTTTCGAGGGGAGGGCGCAAAAATGGCTGCCGGCCATAGAGGAACATCGCTGTACGGTGAGTAAATCAGGCGACTGGAACGCATTAAACTAAGTTTAATGCATTCCAATGGCTTTTTTCTTTCCGTACAGCGATGTTTCACACAGCGAGGGTTAATCCGGAACAGATTAACCTCGCTGTGCGAGGCACCACTGTATACCAATCCCAAACATGCTGGGAGTGGAGCAAGCAGGGTTCACATTTACAGAACATTAGGGCTGCCCTCTGCAACATTTATTTGAATTTGGAATAACACCTCTTCTGGCATGGAGAAGGGCAAGCTGAAATGAGATGAGAAACAAGATTGCAGGTCTGTTCAAGCAGACCTCCTGTCCCAGGAGGAAAGCGGCTGCTATTCTCGAACTACCTGTTTGTGAAAAGCTTAGGGGAGCTGGGACTCTTCCTAGGGAGCTTCTGGTCACAGAGAACACTTTGAAAAAGAGATAAAAGAGAACATTTCCGCTAGAGGAAGTGAAGCCAAAAGAGATCTCTGGATATCCGGCTATGAGCAAAGAGTATACAGGCAGAAAGTGTGGCTGAATGAGGCCCAGCCTAATACTTTGGACACGGCCATACGCTTATGTTCACATCCAGTCAAGAACTATGTCTCCCCTTTGGTTCTATGGATACACACTCATGAGTCCCTCAGGCACAACCTGCAAGCCTGTGTTGTCCATGCGAAGAGCCCCACTGCATTTTCTTCAGCTGGAAGCACAACGCTGATGGGTCCCCTCACCAGTGCCTGCAGACAAGGGGGTGTGAATCTCTCTGTGGCAGCTTTCCCCAGTCGGGAGCCCATTCTGATATGCAGGATGGCCACTCCCATCCTCCCCAGCCATCAGGATCAGCAGCAGTTGTGGGAAAATGGGCACCTTGTTGCTTTAAGTATACTGGCTAGCCCAGAAGAGGTCGGCCCTTGGCCTCCCAGGCATCTTGACCTTTGGCTCCCAGGATCCGCGGCTACTGGCCAGGCCGGTTACACCTTTTGGGAACCGGCATCAAAACCGTCCAAAGGGTCAAAGTGTGGGAACCACTGGGCTAGGCGGTATTCCTTCTGACTCCCAGCTGAGACCCAGGACCAAGGACTGTCGTCCCCCAGGTGCCTTGGCAGTTCTTCCACACACCAAAAATGGTCTTCAAAACGCCCTCCTTTGCCATCCTGTGTGTTTACCACATTGCATCTGCTTTTTTTAAAAGCAGGAACACAGCTTGACGCTTGAGAACTGGTGCACCCAGAGGCAAGACCTCTATGATGCAGAAGCAACCAGGATTTTTTTTCCTGCTTCAAAAAAGACACCCACTTGGGATCTAAACACAGGGTACCAAAGGCTGCCTACCTCAAAGAGGCCTGCTCTTCCAGCAGGGGGCAGCCTGGGCCTTTTAGCACAGCAACACAACCACACCAGCTGTGGGCCTTCACATTGCAGCCACCTTCTGCAGCGGGGAACCACCGGTCTCCACCTTGTTTTGCCAATAGGCTTTCAAGAAAGAAGGTGTGCTACCTGGCCACAATTGGGCGGGTGGGGGCTTCTTGTTTCTTTCCACAGCCCCCCCCCCACAAAGATTCCTGAAGGATGAGAAAGCTCCCCTTGTTTGAAACTTTTATACATTGCTCCAATATAAATATTATATTGATTCAACTCAACCCAGATTCCTTTCATCCTGGATCACACGCCCACTTTGTTGTTCTAATTTTATCATCATTGCTGGTCCACCTAACCAGTTCTTTAATGAAGAGCAGTAGCTTCACCAAGGAACCTGGCAAGAGTCCTCCTCAGTCTGGCTTCTGGGAAGTTTTTAAGTGGAGAAGTACTGGGAAGGTCAAGCCGGGCCCCTGAGGCATGCCCCATGCCTTCCTGTTCCAATCTGCACTTGCGGTGTCTACTCTGTGGATTTTACTGACCAAACAAAGGGAGGCACAAAGTTACTGGTGGGCGGGAGCTAAAGACATAGCAGCAGTTCAGAGTGTTGTAATTTACTTTCCCCGAGACCTCCGTGTGCCTGCATTTAGGAATGTTAGATCACAGATTCAGACACAAAATCCAAGCAAAGCCCTAAAATTCCCATTTTACAGGTGAGGGACACAGAGGTTGAGAAATGAGCAACAAAGCTGGCCAAGCCAGAGACATTTAAAAATATATATTATTTTGCTGTTTTACATTAGGAATTAGCAAGCTTTGCTCATTTGTAGCAAATTAAAACAGATCTATTGGTTAGAATCTGATTCAATTGTTGCACCTCTATTATTCCTTGACTTTAAATATGAACAGGCCCTGCTAACATCCCAGAGTGGAAACAATCTGGGTCACATTGATTTTGGCATTCCCTGATGCTCTACATTCCCACCAGACCTATTATGCAAGATTAAAATAGCCAAGCAAGCATTTTTAACGTGCAGTGTGCGGTGTAAGAAACTCTTGCTATACTGACTGCTGAAGAAGACTCCAAAATTGGCCGAAAGATAAATGAGTAAGCCTGCTTTGTCTGCAGAGATGTCTATGGCATATATACAATACTTGCACGCTCTCGAAGAGTTCTGGGCAGCTTCAAAATGTGTTGTTTCTTCTGTTCACAAAAGCAGCTCCCCAAGTTCCATTTATTGGCTGAAATCCTGTTGCTCAGTTATGCAAACAGAATAACCTTTGTAAACAAGTAAACATGAGAAATATCTTAACAGAGATTTCTCAGGCACGATTGTGTCTCTGTAGACCTTATGTTGCAGAGTTGTGCCGCTCAGCATGCAACAGATAAGGTCTGCAGAGATTTCTTAACTTATGGCACTTCACCTCTAAAAGCTACACAATTTCTGTAACTCTGCAACAGGATTTCAGCCACTAAGCGGTATGTTGCGCCTTGTAGCGCTGTGGTTAAACTGCACTACTGCCGCCAAAATTGTGCTCACCACCCGGAGGGTTCAATCCCAGGTAGCTGGCTCCAGGTTGACTCACCCTTCTATCTTTCCAAGGTTGGTAAAATGAGGACCCAGACCGCTGGAGGAGTAGGGGGGCAATATGTAGCTTGCATAATTAAACTGAAATCTGCCCAGAGAATGCTTTAAATGCTATAAGCAACATGCTTTGCTTTTCTTTTTGTCTGTTGCTGTTATGTGATGTCAAGTCAGAACTGACTTATAGCGACTCTAAAAGGTCTTTCAAGGCAAGTGAGATATTTAAGGAGTGTTTTTACCAGTTCTGCTCTCCCAATGGTTGAGCAAACTCCGGATAGGTGATATTACGGCAAATGGAATACCTAAACATTTTGAACACCACGGTTGTCATTCAAAAACAGAACACAGTGCTATGAATGTCAGAAAAGCCCAGCTTGGGTCCCTTTCTTCAGGACCAAGAGACAGACTGAGTTTTGAGAATCCCGAGTTGGTAACCAACCTATGGTCTTCAGGGAAACCGAGGCAGCCATCAGTGCTAAAAGACCCAGTGACAAAAGCATCTCTGCCATGTGTGTCCTGATTTATCTAGACGGGGGGGGGGATATTGAGCTGGTTCGGAAAACTACCCCTTCCCCTATTACCTCTTGTACAAGAAATGTCTCCTGCATGATCTTGGGGTTCAGGGCCCTCAGCTGCTCCATCGTCTCATACTGCCCCTGGCAGGATTTCAGCTTCTCAGACGAACCCAGCGTGTATTTCAGCAGCACCAGGCCCACCCGGAAGATAATCTTGACACCTGGGAAAACAGAAACAAAAAACCCAGAGGGTTTACCACCAATTACTCACCAAGGGAGGCAGCGCAGTGGCCTTCCATCTTTACATCTACAGCTTATTTGTCACATTTATACCCCACTCGGTCCCTATTGGCTCAAGGCAGCTTCCGGGACTCTCTTCCGGTTTTTATCCTCACAACAGCACTATGAAGTAGGTAAGACAACAGGGAGCATGGCTGAGGTCCTATGAGCTTCATGGTTTCATTTCAGTTTCTCTCTCTCCCTCGGTCCAAACGTGGGGATTTGAACCCAGATCTCCCGAGTCCCAGTCCAACATACTATCCACTTAACTATACCCCTGACATGTCGAATGTAAAGCCAACAGAAGGACAGACTTGTTATTAACAATCCTCAGAGGTTGAAGTGGGGTAAAACTATTTTCCTGTGGGTCCCCCCTTTCCACTGCTGAGGAACTGCTCCCCCCTCCCAATGTGGCCAGCATGCATGCCTGTTCCCACTGCCCCCGGTTAGGGCCACCCCGAAAGAAATGTGAAACTGGCCCAGCCGAAAAGGGACCCCCCAATACCTTCGCAGAAAAACATGTCCCAGACACGCAGCACTGAACTCCAGGGCAAGGTCCTGGAAAAGGCACACATGAACCACTCCGTCATGTACAGGATGGGGTCGATCTTCTGTTTGCTCAGATGCTTGTGAGCCGCGGGAGAGACCCTGCGCAGGAGAGAGAAAAGGATCTCCCCGTCCAGCTGGATGGCCTCCTGCAGAGGACAGAAGGGAAGGCTTTAGTGGAAAGGCAAACGCCACCCGGAGACAGTCCGGCCGCCCATCCCTTTTCAGGATATCTGTTCAGGGCCCTGCTTACTTCGGAGAAAGGGTTTACATCCATTGAAGTCCATCCCCTCCAATTACTAAGCCAATTGGCATCATTCAGATTCAACTGTGAGGGACAGCAAAGCACAGCACCCCAGACATTAACTGGACAGGAACCCCCATCCGTCCCAGCCAGCAATGTCTGAGGGGGTGCGCTTTGCCTACCCCTGTTTTGACTTTTTTAAAAAACCCAAACACTCAAGTATCAAAATTTACCTCCAGCCATGTGAAAGTAAAGGCTATCGAGTTTCACTTAATTTCCCACTGATCAAGGATCTGGGGCGCTTATGGCCAGGATGGTGACAGTACTGAGTACAGAACCAGGTTCTGTTTCGGGGTCCCGCCCCCCAAAATGGAAGGCCAAATGTTTTCTGACTGCCTTGTCTCCCCCCCCAACCCCCAAGGGCAGCTTCGGGTGAAATTTCACCCTAGCCCTCACCTGAGAGACTCATCTGAGTGTCAGAAGACCCCCCTTGTCTCTCATTGCACCCCAATATATCGCACAAGACACCATGGCTTCAACATGAAGGGCGATCTTCAGATTTCTGTGCCATTCCGGCTGGCCTCAAAAAGTGACTACAATACTAGGGGCTTTGGGATTTTTCTTATGCTTGACCCAGTGGCCTCCGCTTTTGTATCTCTTGCCGGAATTTATTTATTTTATTTATATTTATTTATTTATTTATTTATTTATTTATTTATTTATTTATTTATTTATTTATTTATTTATTTATTTATTTATTTATTTATTTATTTATTTTTTTATTTTTTTATTTTTTTATTTTATTTCTATCCCGCCTATCTGATCATATTAGACCACTCTAGGCGGCTTACAGTAAAAACAACAATGTAATTTTAAAACTTTACAACAGAAACGTAAATAAAAAAAATAATAATGAACAGAATAAGAAAAAAGATCGTCAAGGGTTTTCTGTTGGGAAGGCCCGCCTATACATCAATGTTTTTAGTTGTTTCTTAAAAATGCCCAGCGAGGGAGCCGCGCGAATCTCAGGGGGCAAGTTGTTCCAAAGGCGAGGAGCCACCGCCGAGAAGGCCCGGTTTCTGGTCTTTTCCTTTCGGGCCTCTCTCGGCGTTAGGCTCCTCAGCCTTATCTCCTGGCTCGCGCGAGTGACACAGATAGATCTAGGTGGGAGAAGGCGTTCCGCCAAGTATCGAGGTCCTAAACCGTTTAGGGCTTTGTAAGTAAGCGTTAACACTTTGAAATCAATGCGGAATCGGATGGGTAGCCAATGCAATGCGGCCAGAGTGGGGGAGATATGTTGGTATCTTCTCAGCCCACTGAGTAGTCTGGCCGCCGCATTCTGCACCACCTGTAGTTTCCGCAGCAATCTCAAAGGTAGCCCCACGTAGAGCGCATTACAGTGGTCTAATCTCGAGACTACAAGCGCATGCACCAGAGTGGTGAGAGACCCCACGTCCTTTTTGACCCCTCGGTCGCACCCCAGAGTGGCAGCAGGACTAGTCTGAGGCCTGTCTGGAACAGAGGGAGAAGGTCCAAGGCGGTCGTCCACAAGTGAGCATCACTCACCAACTTCTCACTGTAGTAGCCAGGAAGGTACTTCTCACAAATCTGCACAAGGCACCAAAAAGCTTGCTGGGGGAGGAAAGATGGAGAACAACACAAAGTGTTAGCCTTTGGCGCAGAGCTGTTCACGGCAACATAGCTAGCTTCGAACTGCGTCTGAAATGACTGTCCTGCACCTTGACTTACGAACGCCCTTCAAACGGAGTTTTTCAAATCTCAAACAACATAGGGTTCTGCCTTCTGTGCAGCCTTTTCAGAGTGCTTTCTGAGCCTCCTTCGGCTTCCACAGAAGAGGGCTGTGTTTCTGTATACACTGGAAAACTGCAACCATCTGAGGTCCCTCCCTCAAATCCACCAGCAGCTATTCCAGCAGGACACAGAAGAGGAAAATGAGATGGGAAGTCAGGTCATCCCACTAGACCTGCTGAAAATGCTATTTTTTAAAATTTATTTTCCCCTTCCCTCCCAACCCTCTTTTCCCTTTAGTGTTGTAACTTTCTCGATTATCAGCCTGCAAGCGTGGATAGTCCTTATTGACTGCATGTAAGCTGCTGCAGGGTCCCATGGCAGCTAAGCAATGGGATAAAGACTCCAATAAACAACAGCAAGGCATAGGATCTTAACCCTAAACTCATATACAGTCCCAGTTGTTTCAACCACCCAGAGCAGAAACACCCTGGAAGCCACCAGATGCTCATTCCTGTTCTTTTAAAGCCAAGATGGCAGAATCTCTGGCTTTCCAAAGGTTCTCAAAGAGGACAGGTTGCTGTCCTCTGAAGATGCCGGCCACAGAGACTGGCGAAACGTCAGGAAGAACAACCTTCAGAATACGACCAAAGAGCCTGAAAAACCCAGAACAACCATTAGATCCCAGCCGTGAAAGCCTTCACGAATATATTGTTCTCAATTTCATCTCCCACAACCTCTTGTTGCTGGTCGCGATGGCTGAGGCTTCTCAAGAGTGGAAGTCAAACACATTTGTGAGCCAAAAGCTCCACAGCTCTATTTTAAATAATTTTTTAAAAACACAGCATGATGTGTATAAAGGAAACACCTCTCCCTCAGATGGTATGGTTCTAGTTAAATTTAGAGCCTCCTGTATCCATTTCAGATCTCCCAGTCACAACCCTTTAGAAGCCAAGGGATGGTTGTGCAATATCTCCTAACCCGATACCTTCCAGATGCCTTGGACTCCATCTCCCATGATCCTTCATTATGGGTCACATTAGGTGGGGCTGATGGGATCAGCGGTCTAAAGCTTTTTGAGAGTGCCATTTCAGAGGAATGCTGCTGGAGTGGGTGAGAAATTCCCACCGCAGTTTAGGTGCCAGCCCTTGATCTCCTGCTATTTCCACAGAGAGGGGCTCAAGCTTCTCTTGGCCATCATGCTCCCCCCCCCCGGACCCACAGGGGACCTTCTAAGCAAGTGCAGGATGAGGCCTCACCTACCTCTGCAGGCATGTGCATCAACAGAACGGCAGCAATGGGTGCCTGAGCCTGGCAGTAACCTTCCTCCGGCCGATACAGCGTGTAGGCCTTCAGCACCCGAAACAAATCCTGTTGCCTGCAGAAACAACAGCCCACATAAGGGACGTGAAGATGGAGAGAAGGTAGAGGAGAAAAATGCCTTCTCACCCATAAGCCCTAGAACTGAACAGAGGTCAAACTAGATAATGTATTTAATCTATTTTTAGAAATTATGTCTTTTTTAAGGGGTGAAAGATATCTGCTCATCATGGCACGTGACTTTCCTCCTCCGGGGATCTTGCATTTCTCGTGCTTTGTTTTGTGGCTGGTGACTGCAAGGTAAACGTGGAATTAATGTTCCATTACTTTTGTTGATGCATGCCTTTCTGAGGAAATGCCACTGTGGGAAGGAAATAAGGGTTAAACATAGACATTCGGTTCATGCACATAAAAATGCTCACATGCTGAAACCCAATTCTCAGCTCCACTGGCTTCGAAGTGACCTTAGGAAACTTCAAGCTAGTATCCAGGAATGTATATATATTCCACAATTCAGTGGGAGGGCAGAAAAGATTTGATCTTTATGTTGAAACACACACACACACCCCACCGTACACCAGCTAACATGCTCCTGAGGACAAGACAAACCTGCTGAATGATAGTTACAGTAAGGAAAGTTACAATGAAATCAAAACAGAAGAGAACAAAGGTGTCAATCTTCTCCGTTCCAAGCCCAGCTTCAGTTTGGAAAACAGAGAAAGGGCCTTTCCCAAAAACTGCATGCAGGCTTGGTTCCGGAAGAGTGGTCACCTCTTCTTTTCAGCCTTCTGTGGAACTATTAAACCCTCCCTGTTTTGGAAGGCATTTTGCTTTTAGAGGCTGGATTTTATTGCCTGCCTATCCTATTTATGCACAATTCCCTTCTGTGCATGTGCATATAAACATCTTTATTCCAATTCATTAGGATTCTTACTCTGACCACTGGTTTAAAAGAATGTCTTACGGCATGTGTTTGTTTATTCCGTACTTCTTCTTAATTGCATTTGTATCTCACCTTTCCTCTTCACTCTGTCCTCACAACAACCCTGTGGGGTAAATTAGCCCAAGAGAGCGTGCAACTTAACAATAGGAACCCATGGATCCCTTGGCTTAGTAGATCTACACCCCACTCCCAAGATTCTACCTGCTACACCACCATGGCACTCTATGAAAGCGATGATAGGAACCGTATGAGTAACTTCTGAGTTGTAACTGCTTTAAAAAGCATGAATAAAAAGAGACGGAAAGAACCCAGCTGCATCTGGGTTCCAGAAGGTGCAAACCATCACAGCCAGTGTTTCCTCCCCCACATCGGGACACCTCCCACCCGCTAGAAGGTTCTTCAATATGCCCAGAGAGGCTGCTCTTTGTACATTAGGCACGCCGAGGGTGGTCAAGGCAACTTGGCAGAGTTTTTCCCTTTCGGCATGGCCGTTTCGCAAATCTGCTTCCTCTCGGCCCTGCCAGGAAGCCACTGTGCCAAGAAGTCTGTGTGGCATTCACACAGAGATTTCCAATAGTTAAGGAACCAGCGACAGACACGTAAAGGAAATGTTTTGAAGCACACCTGCTTTCCAAGCCACCAGGAGAGTGTGGGCATCTATCTCTGTGTGTGCATCCACACACTGTGTGAGATCTGTTGCTCTACAAAGAAGAATCCATAGTGAATCTGGCCCAGGGTTCTATTCCTACCCCAGGTAACTCGATAGTCCCTTCGGCTGGTGTTCCTCCAGTAAGTGGTTTTCTGCATTTTCTGCTGCATAAAATAGTCACTCTGATGACAGCACTTTAGCAAAAGTCTACAGGGTTTCCATTTTGACAGTTCAGGTTGGAGAGCGGTACTGTTTAGACTTAAGAGGGCCATATTGCCATTTGACAAGTGAAACTGTCATTTGGCTAATAAAATTTAGAAAGATAGATAACCCCAAGTTAAATACAGCCTCTGATAGAACTAGAGGTAAAATATAGCCCATGGCACACTTATTTTTGTAGTCATAAAGTCATCCAGTTTGGTAAATGCCTCCTTGTGGCAGCAAGTTCCACAGTTCAAGAATATGCTGGGCAGAGAATTCTATTAACTTATAAATGGCAACAGCAGGCAAATTTCAATGGTAAATTCCTGCTAAGGATGCCCACTGAGTAAATAACAAAAAAAATGTCAAAATCCAACCAGCCCGACTAGACCCTCCACAGGGATACCCCCACACGACAGAAAGGAGAGATCAGTAGCGTCAAAGCCTACCCGTGGCCTCCTCTGGAAACAAACATTTCGTGGAATGGAAACTGCCTGTGGAGATCCCGTTCAATCACATCCAGCCACTTGGGATCCCCTGCCGCCGTGTCCAGCTCCTGCAGATCAGAAAAAGCAACCGCTGAGAGATTCCCGCCGAGAAATGAGAGACATCACAAGGACAAGCCGCACTCCTTATTGTTGAGAGCGACACGTCCAACAGATTCTGGAGCTGAGGATACGAGGACGACTTATCGGAAACAAAACAGCAAAAGTCACACAGGACCTCCAGAGAAAGGAACACATTTTAGAATTCACCCCACACCCAGAAAAGGAATCAATATGAGAGGAGAGAAGTTTAGGTAGAATGCTGAAAAGTGAACAAAGACATTACTTACAAGCAAGAGACCGAATGAGAGGAACGTACCTTATAACAAGGTCATGAGAATCTAGCTCCACAATGTGTCGTTGGGCTAGCCGTCATTCTCGACACACTCAAGCCAAGCTGTCTACCTGTCACCTTCTCCCTAAGCTTTCTAACTGGAGTCACCAAGGTCTGAGTGTCTGCTAAGCATATACTCTACCAACGACCTGTTTTCCTCCTGATCGACTCTTCTAAAGCCACGGAAGGACCCAGCAACACACACACACACACAGAAAACACACATAGCCTCCCAAAGGCAAGCAGAAAACCATGTGAAATTAAGTCAGATACTTTACTTGTAAAAGCAAAAAAATGCAAAATGTGAAGGTGTATGTCAAGGATGAGAGAAAGAATTAAATATCTCAATCAGATCAGATTAATGGTTCGAAGCACGGAATACCTGCCAACAACACCTGGTGACTTTTAGCGTTTCTGTAAAAGGAAGTTTAACCTACTGGAGAAAATTATAGGTCAAGTCCTAAAAAGAACTCATGAACTGAGATTACTTTCACTCTTATGTAGGTCACAACGAAAAGCCACATTTCAAGGATTTAATCACCTTTCTACTAATAGCAGCTTCCATGGAGATTACAATCTGTGTTTGGAATCTAGCCCTCATGAGCAAATTAACAGGGTTCCTGGATGAAGCAGATTATCTAGATCCATTTCAGTCTGGCTTCAGGCCTGTTTACAGCTTTGGTCATCCTGGTGGAAGACCTACGCCGGGAACTGGACAGGGGAAATGTGTCCCTGTGGATTCTGCTGGACCTTTCAGTGGCTTTCCATACCATCAACCATGGTCTCCTTCTGAAGCACCTTTCACAGATGGATTTTGTCTTACAATGACTCCAATCCATCCTGGATGACCTAACTCAGAAGGTGCTGCCTGTATGGTGTCCCTCAGGGCTCAGTCTTTTTCTCCATGTTATTCAACATCTCCAAGAAACTGCTCGAAAGCTTGTCCAGAGTTTTGGGGTTCAATACCATCAGTATGCAGATGACACCCAACTCTATCTCTCCTTTCCATTCAATTGAAAGGAAGTTGTTCTGGGCTTAAGACCAGTGTCTATATGCACTGGATGAGGGCTAACAAACTGAAACTTAATCCAGACAAAACAGAAGTATTCCTGTTCAGGCAAATCAGGGGATAGGGATTCAGCCTGTACTGGATGGACTTACGCTGAACTACGGAATATAAAACAAAGGATCACAGACCAAAAGTACCAAAAATCCATTCCAAACCCACACAAATAAGATGCCTAAGGCTGCAGTTAACTACAGGATCATTGCATTAAATTTCCCATGTGGACAAAGTTCTGTAAAGAATTTTACATTTTTCCCCTTCAAATATGGAGAAATGCACATCTCAGGAATAAAAGAGGCATTAAAGATCACACTGCAAATGGATATTGATTAGTGCAACGTAAGAAAGAATTTCCAAAGAAAAAATTGTTTTTTCATTAATAAGAATAACGACGATACAAAACAATTCTGATGTACGGCAACCCTTTTCAGGTTTTTTTAAAGGTAGAAAATAGAGCGACGCAGTTTGCGAGTCCCTTTTTCTAGGGTTGCTCTGGGACTTTGGAAGTTGTCCCAGGATATGCAGGCGGCCTCTTTTCTTAAGAGGCACCGTGGGGGAATCCAACACCCAACCTCAGGCTCCATGACCAGATATCAGATGACAGTAAAGCCTGTGGTTGTGTGATCATGAAAAGCTATGGATCATTCTAGAACTGATGCAGAATTTTAACTCTGGACAAGGATAGAATAGAGAGAAACAAAATGATTTGCCATGGGTAAAAGTGTGAGCCAAGGGCGTATTTTATCTCCTCATCCATTCAGTGTTTATGCAGAATACATCATTGGCAAAGCTGGAATAGATTCAGATGACAAAGAAGGGAAAATTGGTGGAAGAAACATGAAATATTTAATATAGAAAATGACACACATTACTGGAAGAAAACAGCAATGACTTGAACTGAGTATTAAGGAAGGTTAAAGAAACTAGTGCAGAAGGAGAATTACAGCTGAATGATGAAAAAGATGGAAATAATTATAAAAGAATTACACAGCTTTAATACTGATGAAGAAACTGAAATTGTGATAAAATTTTCTACTTATTTTCTTTCTACTGATTGTCTTTATCTATTAGTTCCAGTACCAATTTGAACAGGCACTGTAGCCAAGAAGTCAGAAAAAGGATGGAGCTTAGAAAAAAACAAATATGAAGAAAGTAGAAAAGATCCCCAAATATTGCTGACTGTATCACTGAGACCAAGACCAAGGCCAACATCATCTGTACAACTGTATTCCCAATTACAGCGTACAGATAGGAAAGCTGGACAATGAAAAAAGATGATGGGGGGGGGAGAAAGCCATTCATTTGTGCTGTGATGCTGGAGGACAGTTTTACAGAGCCTATGGACCACCAGAAAAACAAATGTATGGGTTTGATATGAACCTAAGCTGAATTCTCAACAGAAGCTACAATAAGTAAACAAAGGCAATAGTGTTTTGGGCCCATCAAGAGGCAACAATAGGATCTGGAAAAGACAAGAAGGCTGGGAAGAGCAGAAGGCAGCATGAGAGGGACTCCATAAAGGAGGACAGTTCTGCAAGATCTGGGAAGGTTTTTTTTAATGATACCACCTCATAGCATTGCCATATATTAGAAGACTGAAAAAACAGGCTGCAATCTAGTGATAAACATACCACAAAACCATTAAGGGGTGGGTTTTTTGATTTCCAAAAGCCCAGTTTTGACAAAGTGGTTTTTAATGGATTTGTGATCTGTGCTTTTTCTTTAGCTGATGTCTTTTCAATTTGTAATTGCATTAACTGCATTTTAGCCTTTTAAGATATTATAACCACCACATTTTATAGTACTCAGGGACGTGTATCTTTTAAAAAATCTATTTTTAATATTATCTATTTCAGCCTTGTTGTAAGGTGCTTTTGATCCCAGCTCATAGAGAATGGTTCAATATAAATCAAAGAAATAAACAACAGCAAGTAAAATTAGAAGTTCTCTGCTTCCTCACCCAAAAGAATACAAGGATCGCGTGGCTGTCTTGTGTCCAGGTTTTTATACAATTCCACTACTGCTTAGACTACTTGTGTTCGAATCCCTGATCTGTATTGCTAGGAGGCATGTTTAAATCGCAAGAAACACCGTATGGCCCAGGGGATGTTGTAGGTAATTGATTCTACTGCAGTCCTAGGGATTCTAAAGTGCAAGAGAGAGACACATTTCTTCTGCTACTGTGCCATTTTCCAGCAAGTGGTTCTTACATCAAATTTTCCAGCGTTGTGCTCCAACTTGACTTTGGCCCCTGACAGATACTGCCACGCTCGACCTCGCAATGATGGCGGAATCCCCTTCTGGCATCTCAGCCGAATCTGAAAAGGCAGAGAAGCCATTGTTAAGGTGTGGAATCATGTGCACAGTGACGGCATCTGTTCCATTACCAGTGCTGAAGAAAAATCCAACTATCAGTCCAGCTGGCTTTGTGCATGAAACTGGGGGTGGGGAACATTTTGTTCTTTGCCTTAAGTGTCACAGTGCTTTGGCACTGCTCCTCTGGCATAAAAAAAAAGACACAGAGATTAAGCTTACTAGTAAAGTACAGTAGAAACTCATCCATGGCATCAGTATCTGTTGATTCACTTAACCCCAGTCAATGAAACTAGATCACCCAAAGCAGTTTAAATGCTGGCAGATCCATTCCTTGGATCCAGGCCAGGTTTTCAGAATGCCTGGAGCAAAGGAATCTATGGCAGGATTCATATTGGCTTGGTCAAAGAGGGAGAGAGAGAGAGATTCTGATATGAAAAAAAACCTTCCTCTCACCATACAAGGAAGGAATTCGTAAACCAAACTTTAAAAACATACTTGCTACTTGTTTGCTACTATTCACATTTTTCAGTATTGCTTGTACACAAACACATGAAAAATATAAACATATATCCAGAATATAAAGCAAATTGGTTATTCCTAACTAGTGCAGACCTGATGGCACTTTAACAAAACTCATTCATTCAATGAGTCTACTCTAGTGAGGCTTAACAATCGAATTTAATCCTGTATTTCTTTATTGAAACTGATCAAAAAATTGATCAGACAACATGACTGATGGGGGGGCAATGTGTAGCCTTTATAATTAAAATTGTAAACCGCCCGGAGAGTGCTTGTAGCGCTATGGGGCGGTATATAAATCCAATAAATAAATAAATAAATAAATAAATGACAAACTGTTATTACACTAAATGTGGAAATGAAAAATTCTGACCCCCACACAGACAGGTTAGGTTCCTTTCTGTCCCATTAGACCACAGGCGGTGACCATATGGCTCTAGATCAATTCACAGAAAGGCAGCTTGAAAAATAAGATTATACAGTACCAGATTTTCACCAGCTTGCACAACTGACTGGATCTGTAACACTCAAGACCACATCAACAAACATTTTAAAAGTTCCAAAAATGACACACTGTGGATTTATTCACTCTTCTTTCGGGAAATCAAGGATCTTGGATGAAGTTAGAAGGTGCACGTGTTCAGGGGCTCCAGAGACCCAGATTACAGTTTTTCCCACAGGGTACCTCAGAGAATTTATGGGAGAGCACTTCAGTGGGCTCAAGGGGAAGCAAATCCAGGCTTCACAAGAAGGCACCAAAATTTGCTGCAAAAGCATAAAGAAAATGTGGAAGATTCAGAGAGGACAGCAGTTTAGACAGGCTTCGTTTCATCCAGTCCACATCAGAGACAGTGTATGGAAGCTGACATTTTCCACCTGCTGCCTATGGGGAAAAACAGCTTGTGTTGCTGATGCCCAAACCAGCTTTGGAGGCAAGCTACTGCCAAGGGTCGGGGACATCACACGGCAACATGTTAAGAGCTAAGTAAGAACTCACAGCTCAGGGTGCTGGAGATTGTTACCTTTGCTTACTTTGCTCCCTGCTGAGTTCTAAGGGGATTATAACCAATTACCAGGTGTGCATGTGTGTGTGATATGCTGTCAAGTTGGAAATGACTTATAGAGACCCTAATAAGGGTTTTCAAGGTAAGTGAGGTAGTTAAGGAGCGGTTTTACCAGCTCCATTGCCCTACGGAGTTTCAGGTGAACTGGGATTCGAACCCTGTTCTTCAGAGCCTTACTCCATCAACTCTAGCCACTCTACATCAAATTGGGAATCAGATACAAGACAGCCAAGAGTGAATAGAGTAACAGTGGGGTCTTTGTCTCACTTCCATGTCTCTCTCTAAGAGTGGGCCTAGGGTCTCTCTTGGAAGGGAGGGGGTGTTTATGCAATGGTTCTCCTGTGACTCATCAGTAGATTTTTGTGGCTCTGGACTTATCTCTCTACGTTAGAGAAAGATTATTGGAATTTCTGTTTTCCATGCTATATTATGTATCCACCTTTTTGGAACTGTTTTCTCTTTTTGACACCATCTTTTTGTTCCGTCCTTCTCCTTGTTCACTTTCTTTTTAAATAAACTTCATGAAACTTGCAAGCCTGGTTTTAAGGCGAATGGGAGGGGGGTAGCACTTCTTTTCCACTTGTTCATTCTACAATTTGTGAAAGTATTCGGGTTTTTTTCTCTGTATGGAGTGGTAGCAGCATAGGCTACACATTGCTCCGCCCCCAGGAAGCTAGGTACGCATTTTACTGACCTCAGAAAGATAGAAGGCTGAGTCAGCCTTGAGCCGGCTACTAGACTGAACCCCGGGTTATGAGCACAGTTTTGGCTGCATACTGCAGTTTAACCACCAGAAGACTCTTAACTATGCTTACTTTTCCTCCTTATGCTCACAGGGAAAGGGTAGGAGCAAAATGGTCCCCCAACCTGAAGCACCTGGGTGCAAAAGCTGCACCTGCAGCTTCAGGAAGGTAACCAAGGACACTGGGTTGTCACTATGCTTTTGAGGAGGATAGGTGGAGGTATCCGATCTCTGGCATAAAAGGATGAAGGGGAAGTCTATGTTCTGTCCAGAACTTGGAAGCATAATCTTTATAGACTACATCTCCCAGAATCCTCCAGCCAGGTGCCATGCTGGCCGAGAATTCTGGGAGATGCAATCCGAGCAATTTGCTTCTGTGAGTTCTGATGAGGAGAGTTACTGTATGTCAAGTTATGTCTGAGGCATCCTCTCGCCACCACCCTCTTCCACAGTGATTCTATGGACTTACTCAAGAGAGATGTGCTCAGATAATCAAAGTGCTATAGACATGCAAAGTGTTATTTCTACAGATCCTGCAGAGAAAGAATTGTCAGTCAGTGATCTTGGCATGGAAGGCAGACAATTGCAGTCAGAAGCTGGCAGCAAACCAGAATTTGTTATCTTGGGATGAACCGATAGTGAAAACAGGTCTGTGAATGAACAAAAGGACGTCCTAGGATTCTCAGCCTGTGTAGAAGAGGTGCTGATTCAGAATAATAAGGATGGCCGCGAGGCTTACTGGATTGCTTTCCAGGTCTCCACCACAGACATAACAATCTGAGGCAAGGTTTGCTGGGTAGGCAAGTGAGGCCAAAGTAAGGGGAACGGGTGGATACAGGCAGGCAGGACTAGCCCGGCACCCACATCCTGAGGAGCAGCAGCAGGATGCTTGCTCAAGATGGGAACAGTCAAGATCTCCTTGCTTTACTGGACTATGTTGTCTGGTTTTGCAGCAGAAAGGAAGAGACAGGAATGAGAGAGTACAGCGGAGCAATCCGGATTTTAGATGCATCTGGAGGCCTTTGCAATGAAGAACTTTGATTGAGGAAGTGCTTGGAAATACAGAAGTATTATCACGATTATTCAAGCCTCACAGCCAGTAATGCAGACTCCTCTATCCCATGAGCTGACAGGGTCAGCAGGCCAGCAGTGGGTGACAGTAACCACCCAAACTTTAAAAAAGAAGAAGAAACACATGTCTGAAGTAGGAAATCCACTTCCGGTTTTTTAAAGGGGCTTAAACTTTAAGAAAAGGGGAGAGTGTGCCTTTTTTTAAAAGGAGGGTCGTGATCTCTCTAGACTTAACAGGGATCTTAATTCACTTTCTTTAGCCAAAATGTTATTTTGGAGAGCAGCTAAGAGGAGTCTGATGAAGAGTGCAGAAAAGTCTCTTGGAAGCTGCATATGGGTCATGGACAGTGTGATTCCCACCTCCTCTACCCCAACAAGGAGGGGGTGGATACTCAAGTGTGTGCGCGAACAGAAATAGTAGGGCAAAAGGAGGACTGGGAGTAACTGTGAAGCAAGGCATGGCTTCTGGTCTAATCAAGTCTCCAGATAGCCTCCGTGATCCCAGAGCAATCAGCTCCCATGTGGCATCCAGCCATAGGATCTTATAATCCAATTTATATATCCTGCCTTTTCTTCAAAACAGGCCAGTTAAGGCAGCCACCAGAAGTATTAAATAAAAATGAATATATTTAATTGTGTTATCCACATGTTTTAAAAGACACCGGGAAACAGATACAGATCCCTCCAACTCAAGCTTGTGTCAAAGACACGTCTGAACAAGGAGGTCTCTGCTCTTCGCTGGAAAGAGGAAAGAAAGATGGCCAAGCTTTGGTTCTCCTTGCAGGGAGTTCCACAACCTGGAACGGGCCATGGGGAAAACACCCTCTCAAATCCCCAGCAAATGAGAAGGATTCTCTTGCAGATTTGGAAAGGAGTGGAGGCTCTTAGATTGATTACCAACAATACTGTTAAGGGTAACAGCAAACGGGATGGATGAGCGTGACTGTAGTATGAGCAATAATGACATTAGCACGGTACTTTCAAGTGCTTGGAGCACCTCATAGGTAGTAGCCGGCTATACCTTTTCCGAGAGCCCTTAGGACAGTGAGGCTCAGAGACAGGGGCTTGCCTAAGGCCACCCTCCACACTGACAGCAAGGCCAGATGCAAAGTGGGGTTCTCCCAATGCACTGCTCTTGCTCGCTCTTCCGCTCCACTCCACCACAAAAACTCCCAAGCACACACTGCGTCCGTTGCCCATTTGCTTCTGGCACAAGCAAGAAAACCAGGAGGGGGTCACTGTTGCGGTGCGCTTGCCTCGTGGCTCACCTTTTTGTGCTTCTTTGCCATCCACTTGTCCCAGTTGTTGAGCATGTCCAGCCACTTGGATTCCCTCTGCCTCAGCACCTCCAGCGGCACCTCTTCCAACCTAGGAAAGGAGGAAGGAACAGGCTGCGTTACTTAACATCGTGCTGACCAAACCCTTTCCTGCTTTGATACAGGCAGAGATTGGCTGGCAGGCAGGCAGGTCCCAGGCAGAAACATGACAATGGACCAGTTTTGTCCCTGGTGCCGTCTTTACTTATTATTTTAGATTTTCTTTAATGTCTCACATTCTGCCCAGAGGATCAACTATAAAGAGGGCTAAAAGCGTACCCCATTATTTGTTGTTGCTGTTGCTTTTGGATATTCTCCTTCTTTTAGCAGGTACTTACAAATTATGTATCTTTTTGTCCATCCCACTCCTTGGCATTTTCTGGGCCATCATTCCCCCACACACACACCCAGACACTTCTGAACTAGCAAGAACTCCCTCTATTTTGTGTACAGAAGACGACTAGCCTGGCTATTGGCAGTTTTCCCTCTACCACATTGTGGCACTGCAGGTGAGGATTGGACATGCAGAACATATGGTGCGGCAAACACTGCACTGAGTGAGGGGACCTGTGATAGCAGTTCTCACATACTGTACTTGAAATGTAGTCGTACACAGGAGGACCAGGCTCTGTTCTGATCACCCCAGAGTGCAGGACATCTAGCAATGGGCTCAAGCTACAGGAAGCCAGATTTAGGCTGAATAACAGGAAAAACTTCCTAACCGTTAGAGCAGTATCAGAGTGGAACCAATGACCATGGGAGGTGGCGAGCGCTCCAACACTGTGGAGGCCTTCAAGAGAAATGTAGATAACCACCTCGCAGATCAGCTTCGATTTGGATTCCTGCCTTGAGCAGGGGGTTGGACTCGATGGCCTTAGGGACCCCTTCCAACACTATGATTGTGTGATTCTATGACCTTCAAGAAAGGGAAAAGACAGGGGAACCCAGTTGGAGATCCACCACTGTTGCCCTCCCACAGCTGCTGCCTGAGGCTGTTGCTTCATTCAACCTAACAGCTGGGCCAACCTCACTATGCATATTCCTAAGCAACCGGACACAGTTAGGACACCACTAGAGATTAAGGCACATCTAGGATGCACACTCTGGCATAGTAGATTTAAATGCCTATTGGTAGATTACGGAAGTACTTGGCTAACGATCACATATGTGGGATTCCCCAGGCATGTCCCCTGAAAGTACCAAATAAACCAGATTCTGCTCCAGAGATGACTTTGTCCCTCAGGCCATCACTCCTCTGTCTCCTGCACACGATTCCTGTGAATCAACATCCTCTGTCAGTTGATTCAAGAATCATTATCTGTCCATATGCAGACCACGAATTTACAGCTCCTGCAGGAGCTATAACAATCTGCCAAATATTAACATGCATCCAGGTCTTGGAACTGCGGTACTGGAACGGATCCTGTGGATCATCCATCCCCCACTTGTGAAGGAGGCACAAGTGGGGGATCGAACTCCCATCCTCTGGCTCTGCAGCCAGATTCCCAAACCACTGAGCTATCCAGCAGTTATGGTTTAACCGTTTTAATAATGATCTCCTCTTCCAAGCAATTCTGGGAATTGTTATGAGGCCGAGAAGATAGTCTGGGATTTTGTAATTCTCAACCTATGTAAATCACAAACCCGAAGAATTAGGGGAACAGAAAGATAACGACGATTGAACCAGTATAAAAGCAGCATGTGGCCTGATTCGGAGAGTCTAGTTGCTTAGCTCAGGGATTCAGCCTGCCTCATTTTCACTCAACAGAACCCTCTGCCATGTCACATCCTGCCTTCTGATCTGCATGAGCTGCTCGTATTTCCACGAAGAAGCTCCATCTCATTCATGCAGTGCAAGAGCGGGACAAACCAGGCAGATTTTTTCCCACAAGGCAGCAAAGCCCTGGCCGGCCCAGGCCAAGAGACAGCTAAGCAAGTCTTGATTCAGTTTATCTATCATCTGCAAATTTGTTTCAGGCTACGCTTTCACAGAAGTCGAGCCAGGAAACAGACAGAAAGGACACGCCTTCCTCCGAGCTTAGCCAGCTGTTCCTACTTTCTCTGCCGGAAATGTGCATTTATGGGATGGCTAGCGGAAAAACAAACAAACGCTAAACCCTCAGTCTATTTCCTCGCCATTCAGTCTCTCGCAATGAGATAAGAGACTGCAGACATTCAGCCAAGGCTGAATTCTCCGATGGTCCCAAGGTTTTGAAATAACTCGCAGGATGGCTAAAGGAATCCAGCCACCCCGGTCGTTGCCTGTTTGAGTCACTTGCTTCCCTGAAGTGAAGCCAAGCAGATCTACATCAAGGGGAAGCACCCAACTCGTCGAAGGAACCCAATTCCACCAGGAACATTCCCTCCTGTGCACAAGGTCTTCAACGGCGAGAGCAGAAGCATTTTTTGCAAGCAGCACTGTATCCAAGACAGACAAGGAAGCACCGATCCCTTCAGCCACCAAGTTTGACATTTTTTCTTTCCACAAGGAGACGATAGGATTCAATGCAGATCCTGCCAGTACCCTATAAAGCTTGAGGAGAAGGGAAACATAGAAGCACACAAGGAAACAAACCTGTTCCCCAGCTTTCTCTATGGTGCGAATAGAGAAGCAACCGCAGCTCCTTTGCTTCACGTGCATTGATACGAATGGGGTTCTTCCAGATGCCACTTGCCTTCTCAGCTGGCAAGGTGAGAGTCACAAGGGGCAATTTTCCTAACTTCACCACGTAGGCCATCTCTGGACTCTCATGGGCCAGGTTAGGACTGTGGGCCAGAGCCAGCCTCCCTCCCTCCCCTTTCCAGGGCATTTCCCTCCGCATGCCTTAGTGATGAGGTCTGCCCAGCGTCTGCATGAAAAACAGCAGAAGGGATGCGAGATAAAAGTCTGGGAATTTTTTGCTTTCCAAGTTACAGGCCTGGAATGGAAACAAGCCCCCGAGGCACCCACTTCTGCCTGAAGAGGCCTTTGTGGGTGTGAATGAGCAGGCCAAACAAATGAGCAAGAGGTCTGAGGATGCCGGACAAAGTTGCCTTTGTTTTTTTCAGGGAAAGCTGGGGGGAAAAATAAAGAACTCCACAGAGCTACCACAAAAGAAGACATGGTAGAATCTGGAACCTTACCTGCCCCATCGTGTCCAGGTCCTTCTGGGGGTTATGCCTGCAACTGCATTAAAGTCATTGCTGCTCTCAGAGTCACGGCAGACTGTGAGGATTTGCTGCCTAGGAAGGTCTGGCTCCTTCCTCCTCTCCTTCGAATGCCATGCAAAAAAAAGGGACTGAAATCCACACAGGGATCTTTTCAACACCTTTGGTGGTACTGCAAAAAGGTAGACCAATTTTGGGAAGAAGTGCTTGATGAAATAAATAAAATTGCAAACCAGTGGATTAATAAATCTCCAGAATTAGCACTTCTCAGTCTTTTTTCTAGGGGAAAATGAACCCATTTCATACAAAACCTTAATAAGTCATCTTTTGACTGCAGCAAGACGGACGAAAGTAAAAGGGTTCACACAGGCTTCTGGTTTTTACACAGGCCATGAAATATGTCTAATCTAGTAGATGCTGTTTCTTTGCTAATTAGTCTCTTTTAAATTGATCCACTTTGATTACACTTATATATACTTTATTGCTTTACAGCCTATCAGTATACAGTTGTGCCACGCTTAACGATTGCCTCACATTATGACAAATCCACTTTACGACGATGTTTTTGCGATCACAATTGCGATTGCAAAACGATGGTCTAAATGGGGGAATTTTGCTTAGTGATGATCAGTTCCCTGCTTCGGGAACCGATTTTCGCTTTACGACAATCAAAAATAGCTGATGGTTGGGTTTTCAAAATGGCCACCAGGTGCTTAAAATGGCTCCCCGTTGTGCTTAGGAACGGATTCCTCACTATACAGGCACCGAAAATGGCCATCGTATGGAGGATCTTCGCTGGACGGTGAGTTTTTAGCCCACTGGAGCGCATTGAGGGGTTTTCAATGCGTTTCAATGGGCTTTTAAATTTTGCTTTATGATCTTTTTGCTTAACAGCAATTTTCCTGGAACGGTTTGTTGTGGTTAAGCGAGGCACCACTGTAAATTAAACCTGTCATAAAAACAGTCTCATCTATTTTCTTCAGAGATCTCTGGCAAGTGATTGCCAAATGAGTCTCAGGGCACTCATTTTCTCATGTGTGCAACATGGGTATAAGGAACTATTGAACTAGGAGGGAGAACTGCTGTAAATATTATTGACAAAGTGCAAACACTGTTTACTCCTAGAACACATGAGCCAGCGACTCTGGCTTGGGGATCCTGGCAGTTGTAGTTCATTTGGGGTGCACCAGGATGCTGATGGGGGTAAGGGTGACTGTGTATAAGGGCTGGAGAAAGGACACACCTTGGGGTAACTTGCCTTGGATAGCAGTTAAGGGCATTTATTTAGGCCCCCTCTTCATCAGTGGAGCCGCTGCTACTTCAGTCATCTGCCAAAAGATCAACCATGTAGGTTTGTGGTAAAGGACAGTGCCACTTTTAAGGCATGTATTCATTACCCACCTCTTTAACTAGCTCAGCTGCCTTAACTAGCCTGAGAAGAAACCTTCATGTGTTTCTTGCTACCCATAGCCCTAGAAAGCTAAGATGGGTGGACAAGCAGGGTTGGTCATCATCAGCACCCATGCATGTTCCTGCCTTCTGTATGTTTGTGGTACACAGATGTGGAAAGCTGAGTATGTGGTAGGCTGGGGAATACGTCAACTCTCTCCCAAGAGATGAGGAGTCAGCATTTATATTTTCCTCCAGAGAGCAGACGTTCCAATCTCATCATCCATCATTACAGATTATATCCAACCACGGCAATCATCAATTGAGGTTCCCACTGGACTTTGATCAGGAAGCCATTTGGAAACATTTAACCATTATACATCTGCCCCAGTGTAATTCAGCACTGAGCTTTGAGGTAGGCATTCATATGCACTTGTCTGCTTTTCCTTAAAAAATTCAACTTGCACCGGTTGATCTAATAATATATTCCTCCTAGGAGTATAAACAGTTCGATACACACCACCTAGCTTTACTGGCCTCATTCTAGACTTAATTATCAGTTCCAGGACAGAGAAACCACTAACAAGAGTCTGAAATCTGCGGGTGCGGCAGTAGTTCTAAAAGCAGGACGCCAAACTGAACTATGTACAGCTAACTGTGCTTTCGTCGTCGTCCTCACACTATGAAGTTGTGTCTAAAAGAACCTGCACTGCTCAGTTTTTCCGGGTGTTGCCAAAAAAGGAGACACAAGTCTAGCAACAAGCAATGCAGCCAAACCAGACAGAAATAAAAAGCAAGGCAGCCAGAAGAAGGCATTCCACAGAGCCTGAGAAGTTAGCCAGCTCTTTAGACCAGGGTGTGGCCTGGCCCAGAACACAAAGAGTGCAGAATGCAAGCTTTCATCGTCCTTGTTTGGTGTCCAAAGATCAGCAAGTCCACAGCATTCCTGGAAATTCAGCAGCCCTAATAGAAACTAAGCTTAAAGTTATAAACAAGGAGGCTTTTATCTGGCTGAAATCCTTCCCAGTTGAGCTTTGCCTCAAGGTTTACAGTCCTGGAAACCAAGAATTCTGTTTCTGTTAGAGGGGCTGAATATCTATCTGCTGCCTCTTGGAATTTCCTGCGTGTCCTCTGGCCCAAATCAACGGAAAATGCATCTGTCTCCAAATGAGCTGCTATCCATTTGAAATAGAGAACTCCTACAAATCACTTCTGGAAACCTGTTTGGGGCTCAACTTGGGGGGAGAAGAGAAGAACTCCTAAGGAATCTATCAACAAGAAGGACAAACTGTATACATTTAACCTGTTATACCCTTCTCATTTTACCAGTTATATGCCTGCTTCTTGGGAGGAAAGCAATGACAAACCTCGACAGCATCTTAAAAAGCAGAGACATCACCTTGCCAACAAAAGTCCGAATAGTTAAAGCTATGGTTTTTCCTGCAGCGAAGTATGGAAGTGAGAGCAGGACCATAAAGAAGCCTGATAGCCGAAGAATTGGTGCTTTTGAACTGTGGGGCTGGAGGAGACTCTTGAGAGTCCCCTGGACTGCAAGGAGAACAAACTTATCCATTCTGAAGGAAATCAACCCTGAGTGCTCACTGGAGGGACAGATCTGAAGCTGAGGCTGCAATACTTTGGCCATCTCATGAGAAGAGAGGACTCCTTGGAAAAGACCCTGATGTTGAGAAAGAGTGAAGGCAAGAGGAGAAGGGGACGACAAAGGATGAGATGGCTGGACAGTGCCATCGAAGCGACCAACATGAATTTAACCCAACTCTGGGAGGCCATGGAAGACAGGAGAGCCTGGCGTGCTCTGGTCCATGGGGTCACAAAGAGTCGGACATGACTAAACGACAACAACAACACCCTTCTCTTGTACTTGGGACTCCTCTCTACAAGATAAAGCTGAAGAAATTTGTAGCATTCTACACAAAATTGCATCCAACCAGATGGCTGTGTAACCCAAGGATTATAATCCCAATATTCTTCCCTCCCGAAAGTGGGTGTAGAATTAAACCCATGCACATCATTTTAGCTCTGCACAGCACTCTGGCAAAAGGTGTAGGGGGTTTGTCATCTAAAACACCTTCTTGTGCCACATGATAGAGACAAAGGAGGGAGACAGAAGTGCAAGGAAAGCTGCAATAGTGGAAATTGAGATATGTGGTTCTGTTTTCCTTTCTCTTCCAGCATATTACAACTCAATGAAGGCTCCCAAAGTATTTAGCTATTAGAGACTTATTTTACACATTCCTAGCAGATCAATGAGTGAATGGTCTCATGCATATTTGAGCCTAATAATAGTCAGGCAGGTGTTGGATTCCCGCAACTCCATTACAACATCTCCCAAAATCTGTTTTTTTAAAGCCTGACACAGTTACAAATTCCTGAACCAGAGATTCCTCAGAAGATAGAAAAAGTAAACCCTGCAGCAGCAAAAATAAAACAAAATTAAAAAAAGATGATCCTTGGCTCTGGGAGATGCTCAGTGCACTCAAGCATGAGTCTCTGGTTCCACAGCAGGAAAGAGAGTATCAAAGTTCACAGAAGACAGAGGGCTACTTCCAATTTCTGTCTCAGAGACAAAGGTATGTGTGTACTAATGTCTAATTTCTGTGCAAAGGGCATACTTGTTAAGCTTTACCATACTATTTCCTCAAGTCTTTTAGGGTCCCCTCATATCTCCCCATCCTCTTGTCATGCAGATTAGGCTGAATGTACTCCTACAAACACCAAGGGACCGTACAGCAGAGTAAGATCTGAACTCAAACCTCTGTTTTTTGTGGGGCAAATCTAGTCTCTTGAACATAATGACCTCAAATTGGTAAAGGCTACAAACAGTGACCATAGTGGATGACCTCTGAATTCTATGCAGTGGTCTGTGTGGATATGAAAAGACACTTCCAGTAACACAACAGTCCTTTTTATAGCACGGATGGGGATCCTCCAGGTGTGGCTGCAACTCCCAAACAACCCTAGCCAAGAGAACAGAGAATGATCATGGAAGTTGCAGTTCCGTAACATGCAGAAGGCAACTTATTTCCCATGTCTGGACCAAGACAGGAGTCCCCCTCACACACACAAACACACACACATGTACAAACACACACAGGCGCACGGCCTCTACCTTTGCAAAACAGATGCAGATGTTCCCAACACCCACTGTTACTCCTACAGCTTTACCTGAAGAGTCAGATAAAGCTGATTTGATAGGCAAGTCAAGCAGGTGGTGACTAAATGCTAAAAAAGAAAACTTGTTTTACAATTTTAGCCTGAAGCTGGCATCACTGACAGAAGAGGGACAGCAAGATCTTGAGCAACTGGCAGCTACCACTCACTACCTCCTCCCCCTCCTGGTTCCTAATTGCAGCCTGGTAAAGTTACTTTTTTGAACAATAAGACTGAGAAGGTTATGCAAATCGTGAGAATTATACAAAATTAAAAATGACTTTTACAGACTCTGGCCTTACTCACCTTCTCATATGCCTATGTCATTCAGCTGGCCAAAATGCCCATTCTAGGTGGCAGGAATTGCCAGGAAAAGCCAGCGATCTCCCAGTTTTCAAGGTTCAGCTGCAACTACATGCTTATTCTCTTTCTTTACCAAAGGGTCAAGCTGTTTCAAGTTTCACTGCGCCATCAAACACTAACAAAGGCATGTGTGTTCAGGCATTTGTATAATTGGGGGGTGGGTGGGTTTGAAGGCAAAATCTACCTAAAGACATTTGTGAGCAAAAAGGTGTATGTACACCCTGTGTGATTTTGACACTTGTAAAAGGCAACAGAATTGTGCATCAAGGCAATTCAGTATCTAGCCATCGGTATTCAATTTTGTTGCTCATTTAAATTATGCAATCTGCTCATTTTTATAGTGAAGCCTCTGGCAGTGATTAACTCTCTAGCTGCCACGTATCCTGTTGCTCCTGTTCTAAAGAGGTCTGACTGAGCTGCTCTTATCACAGAAAAACTAAGTGTTGCAGAAAAGCCTAAACAAGAAAATGGAGAAGCACCAGAGGTTCTGGAAACAGGATTTGGAGAAACCCAAAGAAAATGTTTGAGAGAGAAAGAAAATGTAAAAACACAAAGAAAAACTTCACAAGTGACTTTAAGAGATGAGGAAACACATGGTGCGAAGACAATCAAAACTTTATATCTGAAAGGAACAGGAGAACTACTACCTCTTTGCTGATTACAAGACAATCAACCACCATCTCTGTATTGAAGATCTTTATTCTGATGCCATGTATTCATCATGTTAAATCTCTTTCTCTTCTGTCTGATGAAGTGGGCTTGTCCACAAAGGTAACGTAAAGGTTCCCCTTGACAATTTTTGTCCAGTTATGTCCGACTCTAGGGGGCGGTGATCATCCCCATTTCCAAGCCATAGAGCCAGCGTTTATCCGAAGACAATCTTCCGTGGTCACATGGCCAGTGCGACTTAGACACGGAACGCTGTTACCTTCCCATTGAGGTGGTTCCTATTTATCGACTCGTATTTACATGGTTGTTGTGGGTTTTTCGGGCTTCTTGGCCGTGTTCTGAAAGTGGTTCTTCCTAACGTTTCGCCAGTCTCTGTGGCCGGCATCTTCAGAGGACAGCAACAGTTTGCTGTCCTCTGAAGATGCCGGCCACAGAGACTGGTGAAATGTTAGGAAGAACCACTTTCAGAACACAGCCAAGAAGCCCGAAAAACCCACAACAACCATTAGATCCCAGCCGTGAAAGCCTTCGCGAATACGTATTTACATGCTTTCGAACCGCTAGGTTGGCGGGAGCTGGGACAAGGGACGGGCGTCGCGTGGATTCAATCTTACAACTGATGGTCTTCTGACCCTGCAGCACAGGCTTCTGCGGTTTACCCCACAGTGCCACCACGTCCCCTTGTCCACAACAGCTCACATTAAAAAATGTAAAAGTTAGTCTTTCAGATTCCAGTACCACCACATTCCCCCCTTCTTTTTATGTTTTGATTTCAATTTTGCTATTACCTACAGTGCTCAGACAGACTAGCATGGCTTCCTCTTCCACAACTTAAAAAAGGTTTTTAAATAAATTTGCAAAAGAGAGCTTCTCAAATGCGAAATGAGAACATGAAAATTCCCCCCTTTTGTTAAACTTTTTCTTCAACTTTGCTCAGAAAGGGGGGGGCACTTCCAATGACACCTGGTCTCTGGGTGTCTGTGAATTTCGTTGTATGTGTATATACCTACAATGACAATAAATTATTATTATTATTATTATTATTATTATTATTATTATTATTATTATTATTATTATTATTATTATTATTATTATTATTAATAATAAATAATAATATAATTTATTGTCATTGTAAGTATATACACAGTATACCATACAACGAAATTCACAGACACCCAGAGACCAGACACATGCACACACATAACATTCCCCAAACACTCCCCACCCACTAAAAGTCCCCCACTAAAATACAAACATCTACACCTCAGGCCAAGTAACACAGTCCAACTAATTATTCACTACTGGTGGTCTTTAAGCTCATTATTAATTGCAATTATAGCTCTAGGATAAAAACTATTTAGAAAACGTGTGGTCCGAGTCTTAATTGTTCTATATCTTCTGCCAGACGGTAACAGTTCAAAAAAGTTATAAGCAGGATGGGAAGAGTCTCTCAGGATGCTGTGTGACTTCCTCAGACAGCGGGATGTGAAGATGTCATCCAGGGTTGGTAGCTGGAGCCGGATGATATTCTGGGCAATTTTAATGGTTCTCTGTAGAGCTTTTTTGTCCGCTACAGAGCTACTCCCAAACCATGCCAGAATGCCATAAGTTAGGACACTCTCAATGGTGCTACGGTAGTAGGACAGAAGTAAATGCTGTGATAAATTTAACTTCCCGAGCATTCTCAGGAAATACAGCCTCTTCTGTGCCTTCTTTATTAGCATGTTGGCATTTATAGTCCATGAGAGGTCCTCTGAGATGTAAGTACCCAGAAATTTAAAACTACCAACTCTCTCCACTTCCTCACCGTTTATGTACAGTGGTAAATGTACATTTCTCTTCCTCCTAAAATCAATTATGAGTTCTTTAGTTTTTTTGATGTTAAGTGTGAGATGATTTTCTTTACACCATAGTATCAATCTTTGTACTTCCTTTCTATAAGCAGACTCATTGTTCTTATTTATGAGCCCCACCACTGTCGTATCATCTGCAAACTTAATAATTGCATTGGTGTTATATAGTGGGGTGCAATCATGTGTGTACAGGGAATAGAGGAAGGGACTTAGCACGCAGCCCTGGGGAGCTCCTGTACTTAGTATCAGGGTAGAAGAATGGTGGGATCCCATCCTTACTGACTGTGGCCTATCTGTCAGAAAATCCTTTATCCACATGCAGATCTCCTGAGGTAATCCCAGGTTGATCATTTTTAAAAACAACCTATTTGGTAGAATGGTGTTAAAAGCAGAGCTATAATCCACAAACAACAGCCTCGCATAAGTTCCCTGTTGTTCTAAGTGGCTCAATACAGTATGGAGTACGATGGACACAGCATCATCAGTAGATCTATTTCTCCTGTATGCAAATTGCCATGGATCCAAAGAAGGTGGAAGACCAGCCTTAATGTAATCCAGCACCAATCTCTCAAAACATTTCATAATAACAGATGTTAAAGCTACTGGTCTATAATCATTGGGAGATACCACAGCTGACTGCTTCGGGACTGGCACTATAATAGATGTCTTCAGGCAAGTGGGGACAGAACACTGCAACAAGGATAGATTGAAAATATCCGTAAAAACTCCAGCTAATTCTGCAGCACAGCCCCTAACAACTCGTCCCATGATTCCATCTGGTCCAGCTGCCTTTCGAATATTAATATTCTGGAAAGCGCGTCTCACATCTGAAATCTGCAGTACTAGTGGTTGTCTGTTGATGGTAGATTCTAGTGATGTATTATGGACAGTAGGTGCTGGAATAATGGTTGTTCCTGTTTCCACCTCAAAACGGCTGAAAAATTGATTTAACTGCTCAGCCAAAAAATCACTGCTGCTACACAGACTGTTTTTGTTACTCTGACCAGTGATTTGTCGTAGGCCATGCCACACTCGGCGAGTGTCAGAACTTCCAAGGTGTCGTTCAATTCTCTGGCTGTACATAGCTTTGGCATCCCTAATGCCCCTTTTTAGTTTAGCTCTGGCCTCTCTATACTGTAGTTCATCACCAGAATGAAAAGCAGCATTTCTGGCTTTTAATAAAAGGCGCACTTCTCTATTTAGCCAAGGCTTGTTGTTAGAAAACACTCGTACTTGTCTTGTTGTAGCAATAACATCGATGCAGCTTTTGATATAAAACAGTACTGTCGAGGCATAAGTATCAACATTGTCCTCCTCAAACAGTGTCCAATCAGTGCTCCTAAAGCAATCTTGAAGTTGCTCAGTTGCATCCACTGGCCACACTTGTATTTCTCTAATTGATGGTCTGATTCTTTTAACAAGGGGTCTGTACGATGGAATCAAAAAAAAGAGATATATGATCTGACTGTCCCAAGCTAGGCAATGGCTTCGTCTTATATCCATGCATGATGTTACAATATACCTGATCCAAGGTATTTTCCCCTCTAGTGGGACAGTCCACATACTGATAAAAGTTAGGGAGGACGGTCTTTAAATTGGCTTGATTGAAATCACCTGCTACCACCAGCACTCCATCTGGGTAGGCCTGCTGCTGTTTGCTGATAGCAGTTAACAAACAACTCAAAGCTGTGGTTGTGTTAGCATCAGGAGGTATATATATTGCTGTTATTATAACAACATTAAACTCACGAGGCAGGTAAAAGGGGCGGCATTTCACTGCCAAATACTCCAAATCAGGAGAACAGTGAATGTCCATTATTTTAACATCTGTGCTCCAATTATCGTTTGTGTAAACACAAACCCCTCCACCTCTGCTCTTCCCAGATTCAATAGACCTGTCTGCTCGATGTACTCTGCGTCCTTGTAGTTCAATTACCTCCCCTGGGATGGAAGAGTCAAGCCATGTCTCTGTAAAGATCATAACGCAACAGTCTCGAATATTTTTCTGTAGGGAGATAGTAAGTTCCAACTCCTCAATCTTGTTGGGTAGAGATCTAACATTTGAGACAAAAAGACTTGGCAATGCAGGCTTGTGAGGATTTTTGCCTAACCTCACTCGTAGACCAGCCCTGCAACCTCTTTTCTGCTTGCGTTTTCTCCGTGTTCTTTTCTTCCTGACAGGGAGAGCAGGCCGTCTTAAAAGCTCAGCTGGGATGTTGTAAGTTGAGACCCTCGATTCAAAGTTGCAACTGTCTCTGCCAATAGATAATAATTCTTGTCGACTGTAAGTTACTTGTGCCTGAGCACGTAGAGTCCATAATAAAGACCGATCTCTGGAATGCCTAGCCGCTGCAAATACTTGCGCCGCCATCTTGACCAACTGTCAACTGTTATTATTATTATTAAGGGTCAATATAATTTTGAAATAGAACTCCATAAAAGGAGGCAAAATTGCTTTTATCTCCAAATAGCCTGGGAGGGGGAGCACATTTTGTACAGTTGTTTTGGATATTTTGCGTTATTTTTTTAGGATTGCCTGTTTATGTTTTAGGCTTGCTATTAAACAAAATAAAAACATTTTTTTTAAAAAAGCAAAAAAACTTTGGCGAGGAAATTCTCTTTGCCTCACCACAGCACGACTCCTTGTTACACCCTCCCTGCTCTTTGCCCTTCCTCTCCTGGCTTTTGCTGCCACTGGGTTCTTTAGGGCTGTTTTGGACTAGTAACGGAAAAACAAATAGGAAGAAAAATGAAACAAAATGATCTGAAAGAGGTGCTCCCCTTCCTGATAAACAAAAGAAGCAGTGCACACACACACAAAAGCAAAAGAAATACCCCATGAAACAAACAAACAAAGGTTTCTGACAGACACATCCCTAACAGCAGGAATTTCTCCCCACCAGGAATATACAAATCAGCCGGCTTCATCTAGCCACTGGACTTCAGCATTTAAGCACACCATTCCTTTGAAATCTGGTTTCACAAAGCACACCAAAGGTTTCTCTCCAACAGTAATAATAGGCTTGTAGACCGAGGGTCACGGGACTATGTCTGTGTTTGCCCCTGAGCTTGACATACTTCACAGAGTTGTTGGGATGACACAGTGGGGAGAAAAAGAAAATGTATATACCCATTCACTGGAAGAAAGGGAGAAAAGAAATGATGCTAATATATCAACAAAAACAGGCAACCGTGTGAAAATGGTTCCAGCTTTTTTGCTTAACAAGTTGACTTGCTTCCGTATTTAAAATGGACTTTGCTTTCTGCATCACTTTGCTGAGTTCCATTATTTTAAGTGCTATGACAGGCCCGATGTTTGAATTCCAGGGGGGAAATGATTTAAGATCCAGAAAGGCTAATGTTCACTTAGTGGACTTTGGAGACTCAGATTCAAGACCTCATTCAACCATAAAGTCAGGCCAGTAACCAACCCCCAGCCTAACTTAACTCACAGAGGTTTCTGAGGATAAATTCAAGGGCATCCGGATGGAACAGGCAGGCTGTCCGGAACAGGGGCAGAAACAAAGAACCAGTTAGGCAAATTAAACGTCCTTTGGTTTCAAAAGCCAAATTAGAAGGTGACACAGGATGAAAATCTGTGTTTTATTTATGGCATTTCTAGGCAGCCTTTCTCCCTACAGTGGTGATGCAAGAGAGCTTGAGGTTACTTTAAAGCATGGTTTTAAATGTCTGATCATTTTGGGTTTGAAATTATTCTGGCCCATTCAGAATAATGTGAATCCATACCCTCACATCCTCTTCCAAGACAAGAAAAATCCAAGCTATTATATGGTGTTGAGGAGTGTGGATTTCTCACTAGCTTGATGATCAAGGTCTGAAGGTGCCTTAGAAGTTTAGTTCATCCAGTCCCATATGGTCTGTTCTGGCAGCTGCTCTCCAGAAGGGTTTTGCCCACTGCCTGACAATGTATCTTTTTCAAAGCTTGGAAATAAGAAGTTATAAGTAACAGATTACATCAAGAGCTTGAGGAAGTTATATTTTAAATGTAACATAAGTAGGAACAACTTTATCTTTATGTAACCCCTTGTTTACTTTGTAGTTTTAAGAACATTTTACAGACACTCAAGATCAATTCTTCTCTTATTAACTCTACAACACTGACCCCCAAAGATGTCGGGGCCCCCATAAAAAACCCAAATACAGTAGAATCATAGAACAGTGAAGTTGGAAGGAGCCTCTAAGGCCATCATGCCCAACCCCCTACATAATGCAGGAATACAAAATAAAGGGTATCTGCCAGGTGGTTGCCTAAGTTTCTCTTGATTGTCTCCAATGTTGGAGCACTCGGCACCTCTCGAGGTAGGTGGTTCCACTGTCGTACTACTTTAACAGTTGGGAAATTTTTCCTGATACGTACATTCAACTGAAATCTGCCGCCCCCATTGTTACGTGTCCTGCACTCTGGGATGATCGAGAACAGATGCCACCCCTCCTCTGCATGACAGCCTTTCAAGTAGTTGAAAACTGTTCTCACATGATCCTTCTGTCTTCTTTTCTCAAGGCTAAACGTGCCCAGTTCTTTCAGACTTTTCTCATACGGCTTGGTTTTCAGCCCCCCGATCGTTTTTGTTGCTTTCCCCCTGAACATGTTCTAATTTGTCAGCATTCTTCTTGAAGTGTGGTGTCCAGAACTGGACACTATACTCAAAGTGAAGCCTAACCAGTGCTAAATAGAGGAGAACTAGTACCTCGCAGGATCTGGAAACTATACTTCTGTTAATGAAGTCTAAAATGGCATTTGCCTTTTTTGTAGCTTCATCAAACTGTTGGCTCATATTTAGCTTGTTATCTACAATAATTTCAAGATCCTTCTCACTTTATTCCTGCTGAGTATAAGCAATGCAGTGGTTTAAAACATTACCCATTACACTAACAAATTACTTTTAAAAATAACTTTCTGAGGTCTGATTTTTCATCTTCATGAGGTTTAATAAACAGAGCCACACCATCAGGAAAGCTTCTCCGACACCAGCTTGGAGAAGGCTGACGGAAAGCAACTGACGTGTGAAAATATGAAGGGAAAATGTGGGAATGAACTTCTGCCTCGCCTCTTACTGTAGGCTGAAAACCCCTGATGGGCCACGCCATCAGCCCTCCTGAAAAGCCAGCTCTATCTCTCCAGGTTCTCTGGCAGCCATTCCACTAGGCTGAGGAGTCTCTCAATGTTAAGAAATTTTCCCCGAGTTATCTTGTTTTCCTTAGCTCTCCTCATTCTCCTTTCCCTTACGCGCCATATCTTTTTAAGAATGTCAGCTGGAAGGCAGGGAATGTTTGGGTTTTTTATGTAACCCGCTCTGACAGCTTTCCAGCTGGGAAGTAATAATTCTATAAATAAAAACCTTTCCAGCAATCAGTTTTTTTCCCCCCAAGTCCAAGTTTGGCTGTGCTTCTGACTAAAGCCTTTATTGGTGCCAATTCTTACTTTTTTTAGCCTCATTGCCTATAATCCTTGCCTTCTCAAGTTCCTCCTTTCCTACCCCCCCCCAATATGCCTTCTCCTCTTTAACAATGGCTAGCATAGGAAGTGGAGGGAAATTAAAAAGATTTTAACACTTCTGTTTTCATAAATGCTACATTGCATTTACTGCAACGCTCTATTCCTTCTTTTCATCCACTGATCCTTGTATTGCTTCTCATACGTGGCTCTGGGCTACTGGATTGGCTGTTTTTTGTTTTTGTTTTAAACCTTCTTTCTCTTAAAAACAACTTATTTCACCGGATGGAAGTTAACAGCTGGGAATGAGAGTTCAGTTCACAAATTTACTACCAAGGGCATAGGCGCATGTGTTTCCCCAGGCTAATTACTTTTGCAACTTCCCAGTTCCATCACAACCACCACTCCACCCTGTTTAGCGTGATTTAAAACAGCAGATGGCATTTTTATGCGTAATGAAAAAGCCCTTGTTTTGACCTAATTTCAAACCTTGATTCATTCCCCACACCACATCTCTCAATCCTCCTCATCCTTTTTAAAAAGCAGGATCTATTTTGTTTGCCAGTGGGGAACGGAGAAGGGTGGGCTAAATCCAATTAAAAGAGATGTTATTTACAGGACAAGCTACATGAGCATGGCCAAAGCATATGGGAAAGACAGGCTCTCCACCAGCAGTAATTTTAAATGACAGCTGCCCCAAATCTGGCAATCTGGTTCTGCTTCAGGCAGCAGGAAATGAAGGAAAGTATCTCCAAACCAAACGGTAATCAGATCTCAAAATCAGGACCTGTACCCATTCCTTCCAGCTGAAGACTTAAACCCCATTTCTATTTCCTTCTGTGATCAGGCAAACCCAGTCTTTCTTCACAAGGAGTTCCTAAGGTTGCCTGGGTGCAACCACAGAGAAGGCCTCTTGAGTCCCTCACCACCCGGGACCCTAAAGGGAGCAAGAGAACTTACATACATTTATATAGTCTTCTCTAATTGAAATACAAATAGTCTCAGAAGTCTTTCATTAAGGTTTGAATACCATATCATAGTCATATTATTTATCATTTTATAAGAAAATACTTCACACTATATTGTTTTCTAATTTTTCGGGGGAAGAGGACAAAAAACTGCTTTGGAAAAAAATGTGGGGAAAACTGTTTTTCCCCCAATTTCTCTCCCCCCCCCCGTCTTTCCATCTCTAAGCATGACCATGAGAAGGGGCTATACAGCAGATCTTAAAGCCTGGGTTGGCTTCTATGAGAGGATTTACCCATTCAGATGACCTAGACACAAACCATACAGGGTTTTATAAGACATAAGCAGCACCTTGAATTGTTCCTGGAAATGGACCAGGAGCTGTTGGAAAATGGGAGTTACAAGTTCCCTATTACTGGCTCTAGTCAGCAATCTGGCTGCCCTGTTTTGGACCAGCTGCACTGGGTTGGTACTGAACAGCTGCTTAACTCTGGAAGATGATAACCAAATGCAAGAAATCCACAGGGATAGGAGGGTATTGGTTAAAAAAAAACCTAGCCCTGTCTTAAAGACTAACACTGGGTATTTGCTCATTTACTATACTCAACATGCCTACGAACGTATTACCGTTTATTTCCAGCAGAAGCACAAGGAGACATGCCCTCGCCACAGCTGTTAGACCATTAAAGAAGAAGGACAAAAATATTAGTTACAGCAGAATGTACACAGTCCACCCGTCTTCCCTCCAAGGTGCGCACAACACTACAGCAGGAGTGGGGAAAGCATAGCCCTTCAGCGTTACTGGACACCACTCCCAGCAGCCCTAGCTAACACAGGCAGCAGTGAGGACTTCTGGGAGTTGCAGTCCAACATCTGGAAGGCCATACTTGGCGCCTTGTTTGAATTCTGTAAACCAGACTAGGAAAGGGGCAGTCCTCCAGAGGCTGTTGGCCTCCAACTCCAAGTATTTTTCCCCATAAGTGATGCTGGCTAAGGCTGATGGGAACTGCCATCCAAGAGCATCTGAATGGCCACATTTTGCCAACCTCTGTCCACAAAATACAAGCAAGACTAACAAGGCAAAAGACAGGTTCCCGGTCCCACCAGGTGTTCCAACTACAGATTTGTCATCCTTAGAGCTTCTTCTCCATGTAAGGCTAGAAAGGAAATACATGTACTGCCCATAGTTCTCCCTTCGGCCTCCCACTCAAGCGCTTAGCTTTCGAGCCCTCCTTCCATTTGCTCAGGCACCTATCCAAGCAGGATGTGTTTGGTTTCTACCACAGCTGCATCTGTCCTTCCCTAAACTTTTGTTTTTCTTGCTCTCCAGCCCTTTTGTCGCTATCTTTCCTGGAAACAAGATACTTTGGATCAAAACAATATCGGAAGCTCAGAAGAACCCAGGCCTCTGGAACACATACTGTACCCATTCTAGCAGAGAGACAGGAAGCTGGGAATTGTGGGTTCTGACTTTTGGAAAAAAGGACATTTAGGCTCAAGGTGACCAAAATTATAGGTAAACTCGGCCATTGTTAGAGACCATGTAAATTAGGCTATGGGGCACCGTCTGGTTCAGCAATTCTGCCAGCTGTAGGAGGAGCACCATTGAAAACCATGTGTGCTTAGTAAGAAACCCATCACCAGTACTGCTGTAAGCAAGTACTTTCTAGATTTTTGTGCATGCCTTTAAAAAAAAAAGAACTTATTTAGCCACGTGCCACCCGGAACACAGAGTTGACTAGAAAAATAATCAACACAATGGTCAGGTTTGGAACTGGAGCTCAAAACTAAGCTGCAGAAAGTCTTCTCTATGGGTCCCAATCCATATGCTGCATGCCATATGTAAACTGCATGTCCTCCTCATACCTAGCAGGCAGCCAAAAGCCAGGCCACTGAAACAGCTAGCAGCCAAAGGCAGACCAACTAAGGAGTTTTGGTCTTTCTATAACTGCTAAGCAACTCACCCACAGATTGGAAGAACAGCTCACAAGGACAATGGACTCCTGCTCAAGTGGCAACAACAGATCTGATTTGATGGACCTGATTTTATCTCCTTTCGGGCTGTTGACACAGCAGTTGGCATCAACATTTGTGGACCAAAAGAGAGGCTATTGAATACTTGAGAACCGATAACAATTAGAAACCAGTAACGCTTGTGAAATGTCGGGCAAGCCTGAGCATGGTTTTTTGTTTGTTTGGGGGGGGGGCATGACAACTCCTACAGCGCCCCAGCCAGAATGGCAAAGCCAATTTCCCCATCTCTGATTAAACTTCATCCTGTGCCATATGGATAAAGTTGGACACACAATATTCTTCGACACTGCTTAAATGTGAATTGTGATTCATTTCTGGGTTAAGAAGAAACGACCAGTCGCCATTCCTGCTATTTTCTAAACAGGAGCCTCTTTACTCCCCTGCATCTACTAGGGCTTCCCTTCTCCCTGCTTCTGCCTCAAACAATGACACAGCACCCAACCCTAGAGTAGAGGGTCTCCTCCTGACTCTATCCAATTCCCCTGCCATCTCAGCACAGCCTCCCCAGTGAGTGATCATCTGAACCCCAGGCCGTGAGCACAGTTTTGGCTGCAGTAAAGCAGTTTAACCACTGCACCACGAGGGTCCTATAAGAATACAATATTAAAATCAAAAAGATAAACCCAGCTTGCTGGGGGGGCAATGTGTAGCCTTTATAATTAAAATTGTAAACCGCCCGGAGAGTGCTTGTAGCGCTATGGGGCGGTATATAAGTCCAATAAATAAATAACATTTAAAGCCATGCTTCTGGAATACTTCTTGTTGGCTGGAGGAGCATGGACGATAGGCGAAGTTCCTGGTAAATCCCAAGTCCTTTCCTAGGCATCATCAGCACACATACACTGGGCAGGACATGGGCTGATACTTCACAAGGCTCCCCAGCTGTGGGAGAGAGTGAGGGAGCATCTAGTATGGCTTCCACCCCCAGCAGCATCCACAGTGAGAAGTGCCCCCAGCCCTGTAGGGCTCAGAGCTTTCCAGTCCTGGTACTGCATGTCTAAGTACTCATTCCACAACAACACACACACGGGAGACTCTTGCACTGATACATGAGGGAGCAAAGCAAAACAGAGCAGCCTTGGCACCAGGAATAGAAGAAAGTCATGTCTCCCTTTCTTTTTGTCCCCTATTCGAGATAATCCTTTCACCTCTAGCAAACTCTCTTAGTCTGGTAAAGTTTTCTGCAGACAGCTATAGACACTCTTCCCATGTTTCTTACTCCAGGCATACATAAGCACCAGCCCTACCTTTGAACCTCCACAATTTGCAGATGCCAAACATTAACTCCTAGACTCAAGGAACTCAGCCAGCCAATCTCTCCAACTCCTTTAGCCAAAAGGGGCAGCAAAAACTAACTCCAGACCTTTTGACTGGGCCTGTTTAACAATTTCAGCTGTTGCTGCTCTGCCTACCTCAACCAGATTTATTCCCCACACTTGAAACAACTCTATTAATTCAACTGTGCCTTATAACCAGCAGCTTTCAAACCACTTTCTCAAGATCCCCAAGACCTCAGCTATCCCTGCCACTCACATCCTGCTTGACAGTAAAAAGAGAGTGAAGTAGAGCATTTGCTGTCACTCCCACCCCTCTTTTCCCAAGGGAAGGACAAGCTCCCCATCCAAATTCCTTCCAATTACCCTTTTCCAGGAAACACCCATGGGAGTCAGAGATAATGAGAAAATTCTCACTTTACACCTTCATCCAGTTTCACCTGGAACCACTGATGTTAAAGGGGTCACTGAACCATGATGTGGTTAAATGCTGTTTTGTTATCCTTGACTACAATCTCACTCCTGCACTCAGATATTTGAAATGCTCAATACCATCTTTTGGAGCTAGGCTTGGATGTAACACTGATACAAACATTCCAACTAAAAAATAATGTACTTTAAAATGTTTTAATCTTTGAACATTAACTTTTTAATGCTCCAATACTCTGAAATGCTGTATTTTTATTTGCAATGTTTAAAACATCCTTTTGTAACCACCATCATTCCCAGCAAAGCTGAAAGGAAAGCTATAAATAAAAAGTGAGGGAAATAAATAGATGAATAAATGTAACCAGCTGAAATATTCCCTCAACTGTCAGTACAAGTTCTTTGTTACTAAAAAAAATTACTACTCTCTCTTTAAATGTCAAACCTCCTGAAATTCCTGTGTGGAATAGAGAGTACAATTTAATTGGTGAGCAATTTTTTAAATTGGTGGAGATAGAGAATAGGTGAACAAGGTATCTTCTCTTTCCTGAACAGACTCCCAATGCCTACATGGTTACCATATTTGAGGCACAATTACCCACTCTTATATTTTGTGAATTCTGTACCCTCCACCACATTACATCACCTGTGGAGAAGTGCTCAGTCAACGTACTTCTGCTAGATTCCTTTATCCCAACCCGACGCATAGCTATTTTCTCATGCTAAATTTACTTTTTCTCTATACAGCAGTACTTTTTTAAAATCAAAAGAAGGTTCTGCTGATGCAGCCCACCTAAAGAACATTTTGCAATCTATCTGAGTCAGAACTAAAAACATATGGTTTGGGGGCTTGCACAATGAACTTTTGAGGATTACAATAAGATTTTCACTCAAGGAGCATTTCTAGGAAACAGGAACATCCTACCATAAAGAATTACCCCTACACTCCAATACCATATAGAACCATTAACATCGAGAGAAAGAGGGGCTACAATTCACACACCAACACACACACCACAACCAAAGACAACCAACCTGAACAATCCTTTCTACCACCATTGGTAAGACTGCCCACAGGATTTTTTCTAGGTAATGGGAAAGCTTCAAAGGAGTATTGTATAATTTATCCGCATAGCATGGAGGACTAAAACACATTGCATCTGTCTGTGTAAAGTAAAACATCAAATAAATTTAAGTTCAAAGTAGGCCAGCAAGGGAGAAAGGTTTTCCAGTGAGGCAGACTTTGACAATCGATAGCCATACATCATACTACCATAATTTGTTCCCTGTTTAGTGTTTAGTTAATTAGTCAGTTACATGTAGATGGTACCCTTCGTCCAATCAGCTCAGGGCAGGACCCACGGCTCTCCTCCACTCCAACTTCACAACAACTCTGTGAAGACAGACAGACTGCTGGAGAATGGCTGGATCAAAGTCACAAATAAGCTTTCGAGCTCCGCAGCGACTATAATCCAGTCCCCACTGGGTCAAGAGATCCACATTCCAAGGGTGACACTATACTGGCTCTTTAATCCCTCTGCAGGCTTTCCCCTTAGAAACAAACAAATAAACAAAAACAAAAAAGGGGGTAATCCCAACACTACTAATTGCCAATGCACTTTTAATTCCTTTCCCATACAGGACAAGAAAGTAGCAGGCTTCACAAGCTTGTGATAGAGAGGCCAGTAAACTAGGTATATTTACTTCTTCCATCCCTCCTGTGTTCCCACCCCAAAACAGGACCCTTTAGTTCCTTTAAGAAGGGAACCCCGTCGGCTGCATCTGTTCATTTCACATTGCTGCCTGTCCAAACCCACTGAGGAGAAACTCCCTAAAAAAGAAAGAAAATTCCTCAGGAGAAAATACTGAGATGCCCTTTTGATGGCCACCGCAAACACACACACACACACACCGCTCTTTATTGTACAGATTAAGTCATCTTGCTCCCACCATCCCTTCACAATCAGGGCACACCCAACACCTAAAAGGGAGAGCACAAGTGAGGACCTGGAGGGGGGCAGCTTTCTTCCTCCCAATTCCCTGGGCAGCAAATTCCCCCACCAAAAAAGTGCTCCTGAGCATGACAAGAGTGCTTTTGCCCCTCCACAGGCGCCACTTCCCAGGACCACCGTCAGGGCCGGAGACTTTGGGATGACAAGAGAGGCCAGCCCACAAAAGTAGGCGCTTCATCATCATCCTCCACCACTCTCCCACCAAAAACGCCCCATCTTCTCATCCTTTCAAGAGAATTAACCTCCCACCCATTTCGCCCTCAGGGGCGTCGCTCCCGGGCACCACAAGAGTCGGAAGTCAGTAGAGGGGAAAAGGGGCCTCTGCCCATGTCAAAAGCGCCTCACACGTCGCCCCTCCCCCCATCTTCACACCCAGAGCCTCAAAAGACTGCCCCTGCCCATGGCAAGACGGCCCGAATCACGAAGTCCCGACACTCCCAGCCACGCTCCGCTCGCCCTCCCTCGCAGGAAGCGGAAGCCGTGCAAAGCGAGGGTGCCTCTGCCCATAGCAAGAGCGCCCTTGTTCTTCCTCCCCAGAACATATAAAAAAACCAACTTTGAGAGAGATGTGACCCTCCCGGCGGGGAGGCTCTGCCGAGCAAGGGTGCCTCTGCGCATAGCAAGAGCGCCGCGCCGCCCGGCCCTTCCCGGCCCCGCCACTCACGGGGGCGCCTCCTGCCCGGGCCCGTCGCCTCCTTCGGCCACCAGGAAGCCGAACTTGTCGACCCGCCGCTCGCTGTCGCTGCTGCTGCCGCCGCCCAAAGAGCTCCGAGAGTCCGTCTCGCCGCCGCCCGCCCCGGCCGCCGCCGCCGCCACGTCCTCATCCTGGGCCAGCGGGGCGCGGGCCGCCGAGTCCATCCCGGGGGAGGCCCGTCCTTGGCCGGCGCCTTCGCCTTCGCCTTCGCCGCGGCTCTTGGCCATGGCCTGGCCGCCCCGCTCCCCTCAGCCTCCCCCTCAGCCTCCGCCGCGGCGCCACCGCTGAGGGAAAAAGAGCCGCCCTCCTCCCTGCCTGCTCCGAATCCCCTCAGGCGGGCCCGCCACGCCCTATTGGCCCAGCGCTCCGGCTAAGGCCCGCCCCTCCGCTCCGGACATTGGCTCTTCCGCGCGTGATCGGCGCCGGGCTGCGCCGCCCCGCCCTCCCCGCGCGCCCTCGCTTTCGCCAATGGGCGACGCCGGCTCTCTCGATTGGCTAGGACGCTTGAAAGAGAAAGCGCCAGGCAAGCGGGAGGGCGGGCGAGAGGCGGATCGACACGTCGGGGCGCCCTCGCAACCAATCTAAGAGCCCCGCCCCGCCTTCTCTGCCAATCCAATCTAGCCAGCCTCGTGCCTGTTCCACCTCCGCCCCGCCCCTCCCGGCCCCTCCCATCAATTCAGTTTCAATTCAGCTGGAGAAAGAATGTGAATTGTTGCGCAAATGTGTAAAATACCTTCAGTAGTTTTATTTATTTATTTGATTTATTTATTTATTTATTTGATATACTGCCCTTCTGGCTGCCAGGGCCACTTTGGGCGCTTTATGACTAAAACTCAACTATACAACTTACAACTATATAACTTACAACTATACCTCAAATGTGCAAGCTTCCCAGGTCTGCAGGACTGTTCAACAGGCGAGATGCAAAAACACATAACCATGTATGCCCATGTGCAAGCCTTTGCCCCTATCGCATTTGGTTTGAACGCCATCTTCTGGTGAGCAGAGGCAATGCTGGAAAAATCTTAATTTCTAGCAGGGGGGGATTATTTCTACAGCAGGTAGCTGGGTTAGTCTGTCACATAAATGAATGAATGAATAAATAAATAAATAAATAAATAAATAAATAAATAAATAAATAAATAAGAGTGTCATGGCATCTTGAAAGCTAAGAAGTTTCATTTAGTTTACATTTCTCATGATGATAAGGTGTGCAAACAAAGAATTAGCTCAAAACTAAGTGCAGTGGCAGAAGAATCACCACTCGTTTTTGACTGTGGCATAGGAAAAATGTTTGAAATGCATGTTTACGCTGCAGCCTTTCCTGCAGCTGTTTTCATAAAACCTCAGTTCGGTTGTCGTAGAAGTCAGCAAGCTGCAATCGATGCATTTTAGACTATAATTAGGTGCCGACTTTGGGGGTAATGTTGAGTCCTGTAAAACTTTGGGTTAACTCATAGCCATATGCTTCCACGGCTATTGGATGTCTCAACTGGACTTCACAAGAACCATCTTGATGGGGGGGGGTTCAGTCATCTTGGCACCCTTGCAATTCTGTCAGCAAATGAAACCCTGCTCTCAGAAAATTGATGCATGTGCAAATGTTTTGGTACTCACATGTTCATTTCTTTGGTTTACATTGGAACAACAGACACACGCATGCACACACAAACAGATAAGAAAAGTGAAATCTGATACAATCCCACAGAGAAAGCCAAAAATGCACTGGCCAAAATTAATGCCACCCTTAACTTAATATCTGGTAGCACTCTCTTTGGGAAAAAATAACTGAAATCAACCACTTCCTGTAATCATGAATGAGTTTCTTCTTACACCTCTACTGGATTTTTGGACCACTCTTCTTTTGCAGACTGCTCCAGGGCCTTCAGATTTGAAGAATACCTTCTCCCAACTGCTGTTTTGAGGTCTCTCCACAGGTATTCTATGGGATCCAGATCTGGACTCATTCCTGGCCATTTGAGAACTCTCCTGCACTTTGTTTGGAACCATTTCTGAGTGCTTTTCGAAGTGTGTTTCAAGTCATTGTCCTGCAGGAAGACCCATGACCTCTGGTGGAAACGCAACTTTCTGACACTGGCCAATACGTTGCGCCCCAAGGATGATGATCAGATTTCATGATACCGTTCACACCATCAAGGCATCAAGTGCCAGAAGCAGGAAAGCAACCCCGAAACATCTTGGAATCTCCACCATGTTTGACTGTAGGGACTGTGTCCTTTTCTTTGACATACTCCAGTCTTCCTTTTGTATGCCTTTGTGTCAGCAGTGGTGTCCTCCTGGGTCTCCTTCCATAGGGTCCCTTTTCATTCAGATGACAATGGATAGTGCGAGATGACACCGTTGTACCCTGTGTCTGCAGATCAGCTTGAATTTGTTGGGAAGTTAACCTGGGTTCTGTAACACCATTCGAACAACCCTTCATTGTAACTTTTCAGTAATTTTGCTTTTCTGTCCACATCCAGGGAGGTTAGCTACAGTGCCATGGGCTGTAAACCTCTTGATGATATTATGCACAGTGGACACAGGAACATTCAGATCTCTGGAGATGGACTTGTAGCCTTGAGACTGTTGATGTTTCTCCACTTTTTAAAATCTCAAATCCACAGACAACTCTTTATACTTCATTCTTTTCTCCATGCTCAGTGTCACACACAACACAAAGGTTGAATCAACTTTTCTCCATCTTAATTGGTTGCAAGTGTGCTCATGACCTGGGTTCAAATCCCAGGTAGCCGGCTCAAGGTTGACTCAGCCTTCCATCCTTCCAAGGTCGGTAAAATGAGTATCCAGCTTGCTGGGGGGGGGGGGCAATGTGTAGCCTGTATAATTAAAAAAAATTTGTAAACCGCCCGGAGAGTGCTTGTAGCGCTATGGGGTGGTATATAAGTCCAATAAATAAATAAATAAATAAATAAATAAATAAATAAATAAATAAATAAATAAATAAATAAATAAATAAATAATTCTTACCATTTAGACAGGGTGCCAATAATTTGGAACAGTGCATTTTTGGGGAATTGTATCAGAGTTGACTTTTCTTCTCTATGTTCTTGTGTTGTTCCAACGCAAACCAAAGAAATAAACATGTGAGTACTGTATAGTGAGTAAATGTGTATGGTATGCCAACAAGGAATATGCTCCCTGCCTTGACACCTAAAGAACGTCTTTGTTATCACTTTGGTCCCTTATTTTTTGATTCCCTACCACATTGTTGGTTGCCTGCCACAGGGATAAAGAAATGCAGTATGCAATATCAAAACATGAATTATTGCAGATGTCTGGGAAATATAGGTATTAGAAAGTGGTAGGAAGAACATTCTGTGTTATTCAAGGCTATTTAAACTTGGTTTGCTTTGGAGAGCTAGCTGGATGAGGACTAAAGGTTGTGGGTATGGTGAACTGGGCCATAAGGGAAACTTCTGAAATAGAAAGATCCCACCCACCCATGAGGCGCCAGTGGGCAGGAGAACCTCTTTTCATGGATGTGCTGCCGTGTATTGAGCCACATGGCGTGCCCTCTTAATTCCCATTCAATAGGTTCATCGTCTATATAGCAATGGCCCCCAACCCGGGGTCCCCAGGCATCCTTGGGCTAAAACCTCCCCAATCCTTCACTTCTCCCTCGCTGTGCTGGACAGGATATCTGGGGGTTGTAATCCAAGAACATCTGGGGACCCAAGGTTGGGAACCACTGCTCTATAGAATGCACTTGACTTCCTAAGAGGAAAAGCTCAAGTCCACCAGAGCCCTACTTTTGTTGTTTTGAATGTTCTGAATTCCACAGGCTGCCAGAGGAGACCGCTAGGCTTCCCTGCCAACCTCCGGGGAAGAAGGCTCAAATAAAGGACTGCAGCAGAGGCTCCAGGAGGAGCAGAGGTAAGGGTTGGAGGCAGGAAATAAGTCAACTGGAGGTAATCTGGATATTCTCCCGTAGGGCTATCAGGAAGGACAAAACCAGCTTTGAAAAATGTCATAGCCCTTAAAATGAAGACATTTTTGGGTGGGGGAGAGGAATGGAAAGCTGTTTGAGTGCTCTTTCTCAGTGGAGGGGGAGAGAGAAGGGAGAAACATCAGTGCTTCTCATACCAACAAAACCAGGATGAGGTTCCTTTTCCCCAAGGATTGGGCCACCCCATTCCTTCTCTACCAGGCAAAGCAGCGATAAGAAGAATTTGCAGACAGCAGTCCATTCCATCGCTAAAGGTCTGGTGGATTTTCTGAGTGTATAACATGTGAAAGACAGAGCAGGTAAGAAGCAGGAAACAGATCAACAGCTGCTCTCATGCAAAATTCTAAACTTTATTTCACTTTTTATATATTTAACCATTCTAAAGTATTTATGTCTTGCTTTTGACCAACAACAACAACAAAATGAAAAATATAAAGGAGCAACATCGCCCTTCTTTAGGAGAGAAGGGCTATATATACACAACTATGTGGAGATAGTTTCCTGCTTTACATACAATGAAAAAAATAATATTAATTTAAAAAGTGCTTCATTGATCAAAAAAGACTAAGAGCTGCAAACATTTATTCACACTGCACACATATCAGAACCTCTTGGCACCTGTCGTTAGGAACTGCAGAATATTAGACCTTGTTTTCACCATCTGTTCGTACCATAAAAACCACATTGGCAATGCAGGCAGCAAAAAAACTATTTCCCCTCCAAAAGTCGTCCTCTCTCTACTCATCCCCGAATCCTTCAATGGGAAACGGAAGCCTCTTCACTTCCTGTTCCAGCTTCCTCTACAATACGTGAAACTGTAGCCTTCAGAGAAACGCCATGCGTCTTTGCTGCCCCTTCTTAGAGCATTTCATTTTCTATGAAAAAGCCAAATCAAAATTAGAGCGAAATGGAGAATACCAAGAAGCCACACCCTTTGGCCACCTTCTTCCACAAGCCTCTTGGAACCTGGATACTTGCTCTGTATTTTACTGCATTCTAAGCAACCCATGCATGGTTCATAAAGAATATGGAAAACTCCATCACAATGTATGACAGAAGGTGGCTCATCTTACTCTCTTGATCCATAAGGTGTCCCGAGGTTCTCAATGTGCTGCGAACTTCTCTTTAGAAAGTGTCCCCTTCATATGTGATATAATTTACCCTTGGGTAAATCCAAGATATGAGGACTAAGTTGCACCTTCACAGAGCAACATTAAAAAGTGATTTTAATATATAAACATTTAAAATTCTTGTTGGCCAAATCATATCCACAAATTAGGAAACTTTTTTAATGGGGAAAGGGGGGAGGGAATTTCCATTTTAGAGCATCAACATATTCCACCTTGACTCACCAGCTGACTCCCACTCTTTACATTAAAATTATTTAAAAAAAACAAAACAAAATTGTCACATATTTGGTTTGGGATCTCACATAAAGGAGACCCTTGCCAGGGACACATCATCACCTGAATCTGCACAGAAGGAAGACAATCTGTCTTCTGTGTAAACTCTTTGTAAAAGTGGGACAGTTCCAGAACTACCAGCAACTTTAGGCACCAGTTCCTTTATAACAAATGGGGTTTTCCAGATTCCTACACTTGGAGGTGCCGGCTTTTAAAGAAACCCAAAGCAGGTAGCTTGCCCAATGCCTGCCCTTCCCACCTCCCGCAAACAAGCAGACACTTTCTCCAGCCAAAGCAGTCCAGAGGTTTCCCACTCCAAGCCACAGGCTGGCCCGCGTTGGTCAACAACCGCCCAGTGGGGAGATCGGCAACCCATTTCCCCGCTCCTCCCACCCCTTCCCACACGTGCAGCAAGAAGAACTAAGCCCACTCTAAAAACAGAGAGGGAAAGAGTTCTTTTGAAAAGGCAGCTTCCACTTCTTCTAGCAGCAACAACCTCCCAGACAGCAGCCGGCTGTTGGGAAAGAACAGGAGTGACCGAAAGCACGAGCACGGACGCTACAGCAAGGCAGAGTCCTCCATCAGCAGCACAGGGATCAACAGCAGGGCCTCCGAAACGCCTGCAGGAAAAGAGATTCCAGCTCCGCTCCCTCTCTCAGTCTTCCAGCAGAATTCACACAAAATGTACATGAGGAGGTTGAAACGGCAATGGGGAGAAGGGTTGGAAAGGAAAGGTTTCCTCACTCCGCCAGTACATGCCCAACATCCTGAAACTCTGAGCAGTAACCTGTACATCCAGCACCAAAGTGCATGATGGCATCTCCAGTCCCGTCCGTCCGTCCGCCAAAAAATGGGCCCTCTCTGCTCAAGAGATTGGAGGCAGCTCTGAGGTCAGTGAATTCCCAGTCCATCAGCTTTTAGCTGGTGTTTCTTTGTGATGGGCTAGTGTTAGAGGGAATCATCCGTACAATAAACTGATTTACAGCACAATCTTCCGGGTTCATCCAAAGAGTTAAAGCCACAGGATCAGAATCCACCCACTTGCAGGCCAACACTGGCCCATCCTGGCCATTTCTAGCACACCATGACTTACAGCAACATCTTGTTCTTACAGGCTATGAAGTCAGAAGCAACCTATGGTGACTCTAAGAGGGCTTTCAAGGCAAGTGATAGATTTAAGGAGAGACATTTCCTGCCTGCCTGCCTGCCTGCCTTCCTTAACACACTGAGCTGGCCCATTTGCCAAGGAATATTCTCAACGGACAGCGTCCACTCTCGTTTTCAGGTACATTGATGGTCGGATCACTGCCAGGAGTTGGCTTATTACAGGCCAGGACTGCATATTCCGACTTCGGGTTCAGATGGATGCCACACAGTTATTGGGCTGTACGCTCTGTAGCAAAGACCACGTCCAGGTTGTGGCCACGTTGCCACATCCCACAATGTTTTTTTTGCCTTGAGGGCCTTTGCCTGGTGAGCTGCCTTTTAAGAATCAGGGCTCATATTCCGGATTTGGTCATTTTTCCCCCCTTAAAAATAAGGCAGGCTTATTTTTGGATCAGTCCTTGATTTCTAAGCCCTGTTATGTCACCTCCACTTTTCCATGACCATCTCACGTGGGGATTGTTCTTTTCATTCCTGCACTCGGTGATGAAATGAACCAACATCCTCTCCTGTTCTACCAAGGATCTCTTGACATCTTCTGAGATTTCATTCCTGTGGCTCTTCCTGGATTAAATCAACGTCGCTCCTCCGAGTTTAATCCAGCATTTCAAAGGGTCAGTTGCGGAGCCGGTTCCCTGCAGGAGCTCCCGCATTTCTCCCCGGTTTGCTTTAGCGCCCTTGCAAGCACTTCCTTCTGAGCCTCTTCTTTGGGAGTCCTTGTGGTTCAAACAAAGCTTCCCGGCTCAAAGCTTCCCTTCTGGATACGGACACTCTTTGTGATCTTCCCTGCATCAGTGCTGTGCCGTCCCAGGAATGGACTCACGTGGGAGAGCGAGGAGGCCAGGCAGGAAACGGCCCCGGGTCCCCTTAAGGAGCAGGCAGCTTCCTGAGGAGAAAAGAGGGTGGGAGGGAGGGAAAACCATGTGGGAAGGTGTCCGGTCCCGCCTGCCCTCCCGTCGGGAGGCAGAGGGGCTCCCAAAAAAGAGACCTGCCAAGAAGACACCCAGGGCATCTGAGAGGGTGCCGCTCCGGAGACGGGGAAGCAGCCCCGGCTGCTGATTAGAAGTCACAGCCCCCCCTCCAAATAACTTGCCCACGTGTGAACACACACACGTCCAGAGGACCCTTGTCCGCGCTCCTGTCGTGGATACCTGAGGCTCAGGAGGGCCTGGATGGCACAGGCGAGGGTGGAGGAAGGCACACCAGGCACCGGGAAGGCCTCCTTCATCACGCTCTGGAGGAGGGAAGGACAAGACCAAAGACGAAGAGACCCCATCAGCAACCCACCTGCGTGCCTTTCCCCTCATTCCTTTCCCCCTAGTCTCCCCCCCAAAGCTTCCTTCCGAGGGGGGCACAGAGAATCCCGTGTCCCGCCTGGAAGGGACACCCAAATCCTCCCGCCTGGCCTTTTCTGTGGATCCCCCCCCCTCTAGCCCTGGATCCCTGCCCTCCATCCTTTCCCTCCCCCCCCCCACTGCCTCCCTTTGCTCACCAAGATGGTCCAGGTGAGCTGCTCGTTCCAACTGGGGGGCCGGAGGAGTCCCTCCCCCTGCAGCCGGCTGAGACGGCCAGAAGGCAGGCTAGCTTCTCCAGGTGGTGGGGTTTCTGGAGTCCCTTGCTGGGCTTCCTCCCTAGGCAGGGTCTGCAGGCCGGCTCCCCTCTCCCTGGGGGGTGAAAAGATTGGGGGGGATCAGGGATGCTCAGGGAAGGAGGAAGGAGGGAGCCTAGACTTCTCCTAACCCCCCCCACCCTCCAGCCATGCTGCTCTTCTCCCACCCCCCAGAGCCCTTCTCGGATGGGGGGGCAGAATCCCAGACACCCCTCCCCTTCTCCCCTTCTCCCCGCCCCCCCCCCACCCCAGGGCACCTGCTCACCTGGACCACTGCCCAAGCATCCCTCCCGGACCTTCACAGCCAAAATCCGTCTCTTCCAGGGTGACCAGTCCGGCAGAGCCCTCCAAACCTCGGCATGGTTGCACCCTCCGGCGACGGGAGAGCCTCAGCGGCGGTGGATGCCCGCTCGCCTCCTGGACCATCACGAGTCTGGCGCTGGGGGTCAAGGGAGAGACCGTGGGGAGGGTCTTGGATGGTTCCTCAGAAGCCGCGGGGGCGACCCTGGCAGTCCTTTTTGGGAAAAGGCGCCTCAGCCTAGAGGAGAAATGGGGGGGGGGGAGAGAGAAGGGAGGAGTGGGCTTGGCTCCAGCCTGGCCCCCCAACCCATCAAATTGGGCCATCCCAAACTCACCCACCCCAAATGGAACCAGATAGGCCACCCGGGGCATCAGAGGCCACAGACCGGACCTCTCCGAGCCTCCCTGGCGGCCAGGACAGAAGCCGGCCAGGAAAGAGCTTGGCTGAAGGGGAACTGAGGAGGAGAAGCTGTCCGGAGGGGGGGGAATCCCTGGGGGGTTTGGAAGGGTGAGGGAGAGGGGGCGGGATGAAGAAGGGAGACCCCAGGAGAAAACCCTTTTAGGGGAACAGGATGAAACTCCATTTTAACATGCTAATATATCACTTTATATCAGTTGATTTAGTTGTATACATTTGCATGATACCTTCTATAATTAATATGATTTTATGTATTTTGTATCTGTTTAGTATATGTATAATATGAAAATGTATTCTTTGCCTAGAAACTGTATTCTCTGCTCCACTAGGTTGGGCCTCTCTTGATATCTTCTGACTTTGCAGCTTTCAAGCAATATTCCTACTTTTCAAAACAAATGGGCTACAGTGACCTCTAACCTAGGCAACAGGAAGATATCACACCATAATGAGATAACATTTAGGTTTTATTTGCAACAACAAGACAAACAAGATAGCTTTTCTGTCCATGATGGGACGTGTAAGGAAGGAAACTGACTATACTGAGACCCAGGAAATAAACATCTTAGTAAGATACGGAGAATTAAAGAACCTCTTCAGGCGTGCTGGCGCATCCTGGGCATAGCTTGACCTAAGGCCAAAGGGGGGGGGGGATGGGGCACCGTATGGATATTCAGGTATAGCCAATGACCATGTTTTAAGAAGTTCTCAGACCCGATAGAAAGAAGGATCCAAACTTGGGATCTAAAGGACCAATAAGGAATGATTTGCTGTATTGCCCTTGGTGTGAGAACATTATAAAATATCTATGCGTTCTTTGTTCAGGGTCCTTCTCTGCTTTTAAGATGAAGGGCCCAGCTGTACCTCTCTAATAAAATTGATTCTGGTATCAGCTGTCTTGTGTCTTAGTTTGTCGTCCTTGCCGGAGATTCGAACTAAAAATGAAGGTTAACAACCCCAACTTACATTTTGAAGATGTTTGAAGTCCTCTCTCTCTCTCTCTTTCTTTCTCTCTCTCACTCTCAGAGAGCTGTGAAGAAATCCTCCTCCTCCTCCTCCACCAACGGACTCCACAAAGACCGGACTCGGCACCCAGCCTCTCAAAGATTCTGGATCACAACGGAACACAACAGAACACCCATTACTAGGCAACCACATTCTGGAGGAAATGTTCCCCCCTCTGCATTTTCCTTGGACTTTGAAATCTTTAAAAACTGTTTCAAAGTTTGGTTTTTAATAAATTTAAGTGCTTTAATGTGAGATCGAGACACTGTTTTAATCTGTGTTTGCCTTTTGGTTTTATCTGTGGGGAGCCGCCTTCGGTCCCCTACAGGGAGAAAAGTGGCCTATAAATGCTACAAAAGTGGCATATAAATTCCAGGGGACACTGGCAGGGCATCCAAAAGCCTGGGAGCAGCCACCAAGAAGGCCCCACCTAATGTCCTTGTCAAACAAGCTTGGGAAGGCGGGGGGGGGGACCAAGAGAAGGGCCTCCCCAGAAGATCTTAAAAGCCTCCTCGAGAGACACAGGCCCCTCCATGATGGAGGAGGAGGAGGACAGCTCTTTATATGAGCACAGTGAATGCATTCAGGTGAATTCGCATTTCCCTCCTGGTGTGTTCGCCCTCTGGGCCGTGAAACCCACTGGGTCACCTTGGGGAATTTGCTCTCAGGCCACCCGACCTACCTTGCAGGGCTGTTTTGAGGATATCAGAAGTCAGAAGGAGAAACTAAGTCTCAGGATATGGAAAAATGCAAATAGTCTTTGTGTGAGCAGCCTTTGGGCTGCAGTCTGCAGCTTCTCCACCTGAATGGAGGACAGGAGGAGAGGGCTAGCACCCATCACCAGCCTCGACTGAGATATCTCGTTTCTGAACAATCTTGGCTACATGTATATTCCACTTTCCTTCCAAGGTGCTCAGACGAGGGAATACGGCTCTCCCTTCCCCCACTTTAGGTTCCTCACAACCCTGCGAGGTAGCCTGTCAGGCTGGCTCAAGGTCACCCCTTGAGTTTTGTTGATGGGGGGATTTGAACCCAGGCCTCCAGAGTCTTCCTCTAACCACTGCCCCCTGCATGATCTGTTGAGAGGCAGACTTTGGGAACAAGCAGGAGGGGAACCCAGCTGCCATTCTGCACCCTGAAGTAGGATGATGAGCATCTGCCCATTTTCCGTCAGCTGGCAGGGCTCTTCTGAAATGTCTTCAGAGACTGTGGCTCACGACAACAGTCTTTTACAGCTAAAGAGAGGTCACGACATACAGCAGAAAAGCTTGTTTTATGAGGGGGGGGGGAAACACAAGATGATGGTTCAGACCCTTTCTTGGAGCACCAAAATATCCCAAGAAAGGAAGGAAGGGATGATGAGAAGGGGGTGTTGGTGACTATCCCACCTGAGAGAAAGAGAGAGAGAGACCTTGCAGATGATGGGAGTGGGGGATGATGCTCTCATTTGCCTGGGGCCAGTAAGTTGCTTCAGGGTGGGGTGACTGAGTTCAGATTCTGTAATCGATTAGAAGGTTCCAATTTGTCTAGGTGAGCTTCCTCGAGGAGCTTAAGAGGGAAAGGCACAGCGCCGGCTCAGCCATTAGACAGGGAGACCATTGCCCCCGGGGTCAGATCCTACAGGAGATGGAACAGCTCCAGCCCCGGCAGCAGCTGGTTTTCTTACCCACACCCCCTGGCAGTCCTGACAGAGGGTTGCCCAGTTTTCTCTTGAATGGCTCCAGCGTTGGAGCACTCATCCTCTCCAGAGGTAATCAGTTCCATTGTCGTACTTAGGACTCTTGATCAGCCTAAGGAGTGCCAAACAGAGGGGAACGACTGCCTCACGGGATTTGGAGACTATTCTTCTGTTAGTACATCCTAAAATAGCGTTGGCTTTTTTGGGGAGCAAAATCACCTGTTGGCTCATCTTCAGCTTGAGATCTACAACAATTCCAAGATCCTTCTTGCTCATAGTATTGCTGAGCCAGGTATCCCCCGTCTTCTGAGTGTCCATTTGTTCCCTCCTCCCTCGGTGTAGAACTTTGCACTTATCCCTGTTAAATTTCATGATGTTGTTTCCAGTGCTTAAGCCTATTGAAATCTTTTTGATCCAAGACAGGGGATACCTGTTCCTGCCTTAGACGTTACAGTGGGGTCTTGACTTGAGAACTTAATCCATATTGGAAGGCAGTTCTCAAGTCAAAAAGTTCTCAGGTCAAATCTGCATTTCCCATAGGAATGCATTGAAAACCATTTGATCCGTATCTGCTCTTTTCCGTCCATAGAAACTAATGGGAAGCTGCTATTCCACCTTCGACCACTAGAGGGGGATATTTTGTTTCTTTTTTTCTTAGGTCAAGAAAGGTTCAGGGAAGGCAGGGAAAATGCAGTCCAGGCAGTACAGTGGACCCTTGACTTACAGAATTAATCCGTACTGGAACGGTGGCTGCAGGTCAAAAAGTCTGTAGGTCAAGTCTCGATTGAGCTACAGTGCATTGAAAACCGATTAATCCCGTAACAGGCCGTTTTTGTTCCATTTTGGTTTTTTTCTGGTCTGTAAGTCAAATCTCAGTCTGCAAGTCAAATCTAAATTTTGCGGCCAGAGAAGTCTGTAACTCAAAAAGTCTGTAAGTCAAGCCGTCTGTAAGTCAAGGGTCCACTGTATTAGCTATTCCACCCAATTTTGTGTCATCTGTGAATGTGTTAAGTATTCTCTGCCCACAAAGAGGCCTAGTTCTTCTCCTGCATACCCCTCTCGGCCCCTTCTCTTGGTGCAGGAGGAGCCTCTCCCACGGCCTGTCGGGCTCGGCTCCCACCCTTGGGCATGAGACAAAGGGGGCCTCAGGCATCTGGCTCTTTGCCTCGGGCAGCAGCATTTCCTGGGCCAGCCCCAAGGACCCAAAAGAGCCCGGCTGGATGTGGCCCATGTATGATGGTGTCCTGTTTTCCCACAGAGGCTCACCAGATTCTGACAGGAAGTTTAGGAGCAAGACAGGAGGGCAGTAACAGGGCTGACAGAAAATATTTTGCTCCCTGAGGGGGAAGGATTAAACTGGGGACCTCTTCCCAGTGAAGATGTGCAGAGCTCCAGGTCAACAGAGTTATTTAGCGTTTTGCCAGAAGCATCTGGAACATTCCCCTGACCTACAGCATAGATATTTAAATAACAGAGTAGACGGCTGTGGCATCACTCGTGCCATTCATATTCATGAGCTGATTTGCATGAACCTATGAGAGGACAGGAGAGGCGGAGTCAGCAGCTACATGAGGCTTGGCGGGAGAAGGAGGAGTCAGATAGGGCTGGTTAGTCAGAGAGAGAGAGAAGGGGCTACAGATACTGAGAGAGACAGAGCTGGTTAGGAAAATATAGGTAGAGAAGGTGGTGATGATATAGCAAGAGAAAAGAAGCATGTACTGAGAGGACTGTTGATGATTTGCTTATGTGTAATGTGTACCTGAGAAACTTTTGTGATTACTCAATCTCCTTCACTCCAATAAATGAGTTCTGTTTCTCTTCAAGAGACAAGTGTTTGGACAAATAGTCATTTATATTGTGGACTGAGGTAATCCACCGGCAGCAGCGAGAAGAAAAAGCGACGGTGAGCCTTTGCAAGGAGCCGCCTAGAGTGGTCTTTTAGACCAGATGGGTGGGGTATAAATAAAATAAATAAAATAAAATAAATAAAAATAGAAAAACCAGCAGGGGCCACGTGGGCAAACACCACAACGGCAAATCCACTGATGCTGTAAAAGGCAGATAAAAGGAGTTTCAAGGTTTGGGAACTATTTGTGGAGGTACAATCCAAGACCTTCCCAAGCATGACTAACTCTGGATTCAACCAATTGTAAGGCTGACCAGCAGCAGCTGGAGATCCGGTTAATTTGGGGAGGGGGCTCCAAGGAAGAACAAAAGACCCCGGAGGGACGGGAAGCTCCTTTGGTGGATGACAGGAGTCACAAGGTATTTCCCAGGTGCTGTGAAGGTCTCTCTGGCGGGAAGGGGAGTTTCCATACAAAAGTGAGAACCATCAGCAAAGCAGGCATAGAAATGCTGAGCAACCCAAGGACTCAGGATTCTGGGCAATCCAAAGCACAAAAATCAGGCTATGACTGGAGGATTAAGCAAGTCTTCAATGGGATAATTGTTTCAGAGATGCTTATGAAAGTCCACTGGTCTTTGGCATCCCAGTAACTACTGCTGTTAGGAGTGAAGAAGAAAAAGTTATGGCCACTTTCTCCATGCTGGTCAAAATTTTACCAATTCTATGAACCTAGGTTTTCTTAAAAACTCCAAAGCAGAAACTCACAGACTCTTTGATGCATTTGGTTGCTTTCTCCTCCTCCTACTTTCAAATCTGACACCCTTTTATCATTTTTAAGACCAGAACTGGACACAGTACTCTACTCCAAATGTAACCACACCACAGATTGTGAAAAGACGATTGTTGCGGGTCCCTGTTCTGGTGTTTTTGCAAATGTGTAAATCACAGAGGATGGCCAGGCCTGCCACAGCCCTCGTCTGAGCAGGGCAGGAGTCATGAGGAACCCGGAGGGCAGAGTCAGCACCATGGACAGAGCCAAGGGGGTGGAGGCAAGGGGCTGGGAGCCAGCCGGAGCACCCCCCCCCCCCAGGGTGTTCAGCTCCAACCAGGAACAAGGCCTCCCGAGGAGACCTCTGGGAGGATGATGGCCTCAGGCCCTGCCCTGCTGAAGGGGTGTGTGTTACTTGGGGCGGGGGGGGGGTGTATGTGTGGGTTGCTTTACAAGCCACCGGAAAACGGGGAGGGACCTCAGGGCAGTGACGCCTCCTCCTCCTCCTCCTCCAGAGGACACCAAGCCGACTTTGGAAGACCTCTTGGGGGGGCTGAGGAGGGGGGAGCCCTCGCGGGGTCTCCCTGGGACTGGGCCCTTCTTTGACCTCCTAACCCTGCCGTGTCCTCCTTCGAGGGGTCGGATTTGCAGGTGGCCCCGGAGGACCACACGGTCAGACCTCCTCCTTCAAGAACCCCAAATTCGTCCCTCCTGACCGGGCTTCACGTTTAATCTCTTCAACAATAAGTGACCCCCAGCATAGGATTTGCCCCCCCACAAACCTGAAAGTCTTCCACTCAAACCATTTGCAATCTACTTTTTACCTTTAAAAATAATCTTACTCATGAGAACGACAGAAGAGCTGTTGTTTCTTCTCTGTTATACAGGGTATTTATTCAAAAAGCTTATATTATCCAATACTCCTAAAATTCTTCTAGGCTTTACTTATACTGTAGATGATGTCAATAATAAATAAATACTCAAACAGTTCTATTTCATGCAGGAACAGATCTACGCACATATATTATCCTTATTACCTCTTAAAATATTAGCATTATTTCCAACAAGTTGTTTCGGAGTAGAGAGGTCTTTGTTTATTGACTTTACTCTGATCGATTGACTGACTGACTGAATGATTGATTGATTGATTGATTGAAATGGCTTTCACAGGGCCAACCCCCACATTTTAAGCAAACTGATAAAAGTTCTTATTTAAAATGAGAAACGTCAAGACAAACACAGGCGTGATTCAGTCTTTTGTGCTGAGAGGAGGGGGCTTTTGTGGTCTCTGAAAATACACATTTTTAGGGTTTGGGGGTCAGTTTTTTAGGAAAGCAGCTCTAAAAAAGAAGCCATGAGGCATTGCACGGCTGGGGGAGGTGCGTTTGTGACCTGAGGGGGCCAAAGAGCCCTCTGAGGAGGCGACGCAAAGCCTTCCTCTCCATCTTGGGGGCATGGCTTCCACTTTCCCGCCTAAAATAGGTGAGGAGGGAAGGCGGGAGAGACATTCCGCTCATTGGCCAATGAGGTTCCGGGGCACCTGGGAAGGGCAGCCCCTTCCACCAATCGCCTCTCTCCCAGCCAAGCCCCGCCTCCCATGTGCCTCACAGAAGGGAATTTACCTCAGGGAGGTGAGAATAGAAACCCTTGGTGGTCAATCCAGCCTCTCTGGAGACGGGAAAGGTGGGCTTTCCTGGGTTTTGCCTCCACATCAAGGTGGAGGGGAGGAGAAATAAATTAAAAGATATATATAAAATGAACCAGAGGCACCACAAGCATCTGCTTGTTTTTGAAAGGGATTCAAGACTCCCCCTTTTCACACTTTTCCATATCAGGACAAGAAAATTACTTTATTGCCTCTTTTGGGCTATTCGATCTGTTTCTTTAATAAATATACCGGAGAGAGAGAGAGAGAGAGAGAACAACCGCCACCCCCTCAAAGCCCCATTTTTGGGTGGAGTTGTGCCTGTTTCCTCTCTGGATCTGAGCAGAATGAGGCCCTGAAACCTTTTGCCTCGCCGTAAACATCATCATCTCCTGGAGAAAGAGCCTCCCGGGCTTTGAAAGGAGGCTCCTTTGGCAGACATGTCACAAAGCGAGAACAACGCCAATTGTCTGTCTGTTTGTCTCTCTATTTTGTCCACCGTCCCCTTCCTGCAGTGGACTATTCTGGGCTGTTTGCAGGATGAAGCCTCCCTGGAAACCACATCAATCACCTGGAATCCCTCTTTTTGGGCAAAGCATCAGAAAAGTGTGGGAGGGCAGGGAGCCCGGCCCCGGTTTCTTCCCCTTTTGCGAATTCCCTGGAGGCTTCATCCTGGCCAGCGCTGGAACCAACTGCATTCTTGAGCTCTGGTGTGAATCCGTGGAGCCCTTTCTATGGCTCCTCCGCAAAGCTTTGGGCTCTGAGGCCAGAGGCTTCGGCCCGAAGAAGAGAAGCCAAGCTCATCCAGATACTTTCTCCACCATTTCAGAGAAGAAGAAGCACGTTGCAAATCGTGGAGCGGGGCCTTAGCCTTCCAGTGGAAATGGCTTCCTTGGAGCAAGCAGAGGTAAGACAAGACGTTTGGCTCAGCCAGGAGTCTTTCTTCCTGCTGATGGTCTGTGCTCAAGTTTCTCTTGCGTAGGCGCTTGTTTTGTGGCCATTTACCTGCCAACGTTTCTAGTCAGTCTCTCAGGGATAAGGAGCCCACAGGAGCTGATTCTTGAATGCATGTGTACCAGATCGGGGCCACGGTGGAGCTGGTTATCTTTCAAAGTGAAAGCCTTGGATCCTTTCGAAGGAGAAAGGTGACATAAAAATAGTTTAAATAAATAAATAAAGAGAAGAGATTGTCCATTTCGTGGTTCTTCATGCACTCAAATGTGCATCAGCACCATTGCCTCATGTTTTTACCCCAAAGTTCAATTTGAGCTCTTGTTCTAGATATATGTTGAAACTAACCTTCTAGTTGAATTAAAATGTAAAGAGCTGTGAAACGTATTTTGTATCTTGCACTACTGTTTTCATTGTTCTTTTGTCTTCCAGGTCGGTTTTAGAGAACGCACGATCCTGCTCTGTGGAGGTGGCTTCTGTGGCATGGTGCCCAAAGTAGGATCAACCGTGGCTGGGATCTACTTGATCTTAATGAACAGCCTGTACATGATCTTTGAGATTGGTCACCTAAACCGGTCCATGTCTCTGCTGGAGAGAGTCGAGCCGGATCCAACGATTGGCGTCGGATGGGTTATCCCATATTACTATTACGCAGCCATTGCCCTGGCAACGATCACTTATCCGCTAAGTATCTACTTCATCTCTTCTGTCTGCAAGGAAGACACGGTTGGCATATTCATCTACCTCGGTTGGATCGTCTTCTATGACATCTCCAACTGTGTCATCGTCACCTTGACGAGCCAGGCGGCAAAGACTGCCGGTTTTTCCATCCATTTTTTAGAATGGGTTAGCATGTTAATTAAGATCACACTGGACTGCTTTTGGATCCCTTTTATAATAACGTATGCTTTCTTGATTTTGGAAGTCAGACAAACAGACACCAATAGAAGGAGATCAAGAAAGAATTCAGTACCCCCCAGGTTTAGATTGCATGCCCGTGGAAGAACGGAATGAGACAGAGGTGCCTTAGTTATTGCATTTGTGCTTCTTGGGGTTTGGCATTATTGCTTTTAATTAAATTCAGTGTTTTGTTTCAGTGTAAAAGGCTTTCCATTTGTTTACTAGTCTAAATGCTTTGTCCCTCATGTTACCAGAGTTTGGCCACTTTTGATGCAGCCAACGAAAGCAGTCCCATTTTTTGCAGCTGGCTGGCAAGCTTTTGCAGTGTCTAAGTACATGCTATTTGTTCTATGGCAAAAGTGGTGGAACTTGAGAGTAGGGATAGAAATCTTTGCTTATTTCATTTTCAAAAAGTGAGAACAAACCAAAAGCTGTCCTGCTAGATAACAAAGAGATTTTCTGCTTTATTTTTTGCATTTCCCCCTTTTTTTTTACAAACGTCTACGCTGTTTCCCCGAAAATAAGACCTAACCTGAAAATAAGCCCTAGTATGATTTTTCAGGATGCTCGTAATATAAGCCCTACAACAAAAATAAGCCCCAATTAAGTGAAACCCCATCCTCCACCTTTGTGCAGATTTGTGCAGCAACCAAGAGAAGATGACATGACTGTAAAATAAAACATCCCCTGAAAATAAGTTCTAATATGGTTTGGTGGGTTTTTTTGGAGCAAAAATTAATATAAGACCCTACCTTATTTTCAGGGAACCACGGTAGTTGGAAATACACATTTCCCCCCAAAATGTGTGTTTTGCACACATTTCTTGCAAATGCTACTCCTCAGGACAGAAATGCTGGTCTTTTCACTTTAATGCAGGAATTCTTTACTGATTTTTAATTGCTTTGTTTTGTTTTATTTTTGGTTAGCATGGCTTAATGTTCTGAGGCATCCCTTTTCAGTGAGGTCTAAGCTTTACATATGACATCTCCCTCCCTCACTACCAGAAGGATTATGGTTTTGGCACATACGTTTTGGCGTACTCCAGTCTTGCTTTTTTATGCCTTTGTGTCAGCAGTGGTGTCCTCCTGGGTCTCCTACCATAGCATCCCTTTTCATTCAGATGGTGACGGATAGTGCGAGATGACACCATTGTACCCTGTGTCTGCAGATCAGCTAGAATTTGTTGGGAAGTTAATCTGGGTTGTTTATCCACCATTGAAACAACCCTTCACTATAATTTTTCAGAGGAGCATCACATGCTTGAAAGGCAATTATTTCTTACAATTTAGACAGGGTACCAATAATAAGGGACGTGGTGGCGCTGTGGGCTAAACCGCAGAAGCCTGTGCTGCAGGGTCAGAAGACCAAGCAGTCGTAAGATCGAATCCACGCGACGGAGTGAGCTCCCGTCGCTTGTCCCAGCTCCCGCCAACCTAGCGGTTCGAAAGCATGCAAATGCGAGTAGATAAATAGGGACCACCTCGGTGGGAAGGAAACAGCGTTCCGTGTCTAAGTCGCACTGGCCATGTGACCACGGAAGATTGTCTTCGGACAAAACGCTGGCTCTATGGCTTGGAAACGGGGATGAGCACCGCCCCCTAGAGTCGGACACGACTGGACAAAAGTTGTCAAGGGGAACCTTTACCTTTACCAATAATTTGGGACAGTGCATTATTTGGGTTTGTGTGGAGGATTGTATCAGAGTTGACTTTTCTTCCTTATGTTTTTGTGTTGTTCCAATGTAAATCAAAAAATGAACATGCGAGTACCAAACATTTGCAACTGCAATAATTTTCTGAGAGAAGGGTTGCATTTTCTGACAGAATTGCAAGGGTGCCAATAGTTTTGGCTATGACTGTAGCTGCTTCTCACCCATAGGATTATTTTAACTAAAGACCAAAGAGTAAATGCAAGTACAGTGAGTAAATGTGTATGGTATGCCAACAAGGAATATACTTCCTTCCTTGGCACACTAAAGAACGTCTTTGTTATCGCTTTGGTCCCTTATTTCTTGATTCCCTACCACATTGTTGGTTGCCTGCCACAGGGATAAACAAATTGCAGTATGCAATGTCAAAACATGAATTGTTGCAGATGTCTGGGAGGGTGACTGAGAAATAGATGTGGCCACTTTAAAACACTACCATGTCCTTTCCTTATTGAATAGTTTGGTCCTTAACCTCAATGAACCGGGAATGCTCTCCACATCCTATTTAAGAACTCATTTAAATATATGAAATATAGGTATTAGAAAGTGGTAGGAAGAGCATTCTGTGTTATTTAAGGCTATTTAAACCTGGTTTGCTTTGGAGAGCTAGCTGGATGAGGACTAAAGGTTGTGGGCCATAAGGGAAACTTCTGAAATAGAAAGATCCCACCCACCCGTGAGGCGCCAGTGGGCAGGAGAACCTCTTTTCATGGATGTGCTGCCGTGCATTGAGCCACATGGTGTGCCCTCTTAATTCCCATTCAATAGGTTCTTTGTCTATATAGCAATGGCCCCCAACCCGGGGTCCCCAGGCATCCTTGGGCTAAAACCTCCCCAATCCTTCACTTCTCCCTCGCTGTGCTGAACAGGATATCTAGGAGCTGTAATCCAAGAACATCTGGGGGCCCAAGGTTGGGAACCACTGCTCTAAGGAATGCTCTTGACTTTCTAAGAGAAAAACTCAAGTCCACCAGCGCCCTACTTTTGTTGTCTTGAATGTTCTGAATTTCACAGGCTGCCAGAGGAGACCGCTAGGCTTCCCTGCCAACCTCCGGGGAAGAAGGCTCAAAGCAAAGGACTGCAGCAGAGGCTCCAGGAGTAGCAGAGGTAAGGATTGGAGGCAGGAAATAAATCAACTGGAGGTAATCTGGATGTTCTCCCCTAGGGCTATCAGGAAGGACAAAACCACTTTTTAAAAATGTCATAGCTCTTAAAATGAAGACTTTTTTTGGTGGAGGGGGGAATGGAAAGCTGTTTGAGTGCTCTCTCTCTGAGTGGAGGGGGAGAGAGAAGGGAGAAACCTCAGTGCTTCTCATGCCAACAAAACCGGGATGAGGTTCCTTTTCCCCAAGGATTGGCCCACCCCATTCCTTCTCTATCAGGCAAACCAGCGATAAGAACAATTTGCAGACAGCAGCCCATTCCATCGCTAAAGGTCTGATGGGTTTTCTGAGTGTATAAAATGTGAAAGACAGAGCAGGTAAGAAGCAGGAAAAAGATCAAGAGTTGCTCCCATGCAAAACTTTATTTCACTTTTTATTTATATATTTAACCATTCCAAAGTATTTACATCTTGCTTTTGAACAACAACAACAAAAAAATGAAAAATACAAAGGAGCAACATTGCTCCTCTTTAGGATAGAAGAGTTATATATACACAACTATGTGGAGATAGTTTCCTGCTTTACATAGAAAGAAAAAAATAATATTAATAAAAAAGTGCTTCATTGAGCAAAAAAGACTAAGAGCAGCAAGCATTTATTCACACTGTACACGTATCAGAACCTCTTGGCACCTGTCGTTAGGAACTGCAGAATATTAGACCTTGTTTTCACCATCTGTTCGTACCATAAAAACCACACTGGCAATGCAGACAGCAGAAACTATTTCCCCTCCAAAAGTCATTCTCTCCCTACTCATCCCCAAATCCTTCAATGGGAAACGGAAGCCTCTTCACTTCCTGTTCCAGCTTCCTCTACAATACGTCAAACTGTAGCCTTCAGAGAAACACCATGCATCTTTGCTGCCCCTTCTTAGAGCATTTCATTTTCTATGAAAAAGCCAAATCAAAATTAGATTTTTCTCCAGTGAAATGGAGAATACCAAGAAGCCACACCCTTTGGCCACCTTCTTCCACAAGCCTCTTGGAACCTGGACACTTGCTCTGTATTTTACTGCATTCGAAGCAACCCATGTGTGGTTCATAAAGAATATGGAAAACTCCAGCACAATGTATTACAGAAGGTAGATCATCTTACTCTCTTGATCCATAGGGTGTTCCGAGGTTCTCAATGTGCTGCGAACATCTCTTTAGAAAGTGTCCCTTTCACATTTTGATGTGATTTACCCATGGGTAAATCCAAGATATGAGGACTAAGTTGCACCTTCACAGAGCAACATTTAAAAGTGATTTTAATACATAAACTTTTTAAAACTCTTGTTGGCCAAGTCATATCCACAAATTAGGAAATTTCTGTAATGGGGAAGGGGGGAATTTCCATTTTAGAGCATCAACATATTCCACCTTGACTCCCCAGCTGACTCCCACTCTTTGCATTAAAATTATTTAAAAAACAAAACAAAATTGTCGCATATTTGGTTTGGGATCGCACATAAAGGAGACCCTTGCCAGGGACACATCATCACCTGAATCTGCACAGAAGGAAGACAATCTGTCTTCTGTGTAAACTCTTCTTAAAAGTGGGACTTTTCCAGAAGTATCAGCAACTTTAGGCATCGGCTCCTTTATAACAAATTGGGTTTTCCAGATTCCTACACTTGGAGGTGGTGGCTTTTAAAGAAACCCAAAGCAGGTAGCTTGCCCAATGCCTGCCCTTCCCACCTCCCGCAAACAAGCAGACACTTTCTCCAGCCAAAGCAGTCCAGAGGTTTCCCACTCCAAGCCACAGGCTGGCCCGCGTTGGTCAACAACCGCCCAGTGGGGAGATCGGCAACCCCGCTCCTCCCACCCCTTCCCACACGTGCAGCAAGGAGAACTAAGCCCACTCTAAAAACAGAGAGGGAAAGAGTTCTTTTGAAAAGGCAGCTTCCACTTCTTCTAGCAGCAACAACCTCCCAGACAGCAGCCGGCTGTTGGGAAAGAACAGGAGTGACCGAAAGCACGAGCACGGACGCTACAGCAAGGCAGAGTCCTCCATCAGCAGCACAGGGATCAACAGCAGGGCCACCGAAACGCCTGCAGGAAATGAGATTCCGGCTCCGCTCCCTCTCTCAGTCTTCCAGCAGAATTCACACAAAATGTACATGAGGAGGTTGAAACAGGAATGGGGAGAAGGGCTGGAAAGGAAAGGTTTCCTCACTCCGCCAGTTCATGTCCAACATCTTGAACCTCTGAGCAGTAACCTGTACTTCCAGCTCCAAAGTGCATGACGGCATCTCCAGTCCCATCTGTCCATCCGTCTGCCAAAAAATGGGCCCTCTCTGCTCAAGAGATTGGAGGCAGCTCTGAGGTCAGTGAATTCCCAGTCCAACAGCTTTTAGCTGGTGTTTCTTTGTGATGGGCTAGTGTTAGAGGGAATCATCCGTACAATAAACTGATTTACAGCACAATCTTCCGGGTTCATCCAAAGAGTTAAAGCCACAGGATCAGAATCCACCCACTTGCAGGCCAACACTGGCCCATCCTGGCCATTTCTAGCACACCATGACTTACAGCAACATCTTGTTCTTACAGGCTATGAAGTCAGAAGCAACCTATGGTGACTCTAAGAGGGCTTTCAAGGCAAGTGATAGATTTAAGGAGAGACATTTCCTGCCTGCCTGCCTGCCTGCCTTCCTTAACACACTGAGCTGGCCCATTTGCCAAGGAATATTCTCAACGGACAGCGTCCACTCTCGTTTTCAGGTACATTGATGGTCGGATCACTGCCAGGAGTTGGCTTATTACAGGCCAGGACTGCATATTCCGACTTCGGGTTCAGATGGATGCCACACAGTTATTGGGCTGTACGCTCTGTAGCAAAGACCACGTCCAGGTTGTGGCCACGTTGCCACATCCCACAATGTTTTTTTTGCCTTGAGGGCCTTTGCCTGGTGAGCTGCCTTTTAAGAATCAGGGCTCATATTCCGGATTTGGTCATTTTTCCCCCCTTAAAAATAAGGCAGGCTTATTTTTGGATCAGTCCTTGATTTCTAAGCCCTGTTATGTCACCTCCTCTTTTCCATGACCATCTCACGTGGGGATTGTTCTTTTCATTCCTGCACTCGGTGATGAAATGAACCAACATCCTCTACTGTTCTACAGAGGATCTCTTGACATCTTCTGAGATTTCATTCCTGTGGTTCTTCCTGGTTTAAATAAATGTCGCTCCTCAGAGTTTAATCCAGCATTTCAAAGGGTCAGTTGCAGAGCTGGTTCCTTGCAGGAGCTCCCGCATTTCTCCCTGGTTTGCTTTAGCGCCCTTGCAAGCACTTCCTTCTGAGTCTCTGCACAAGTTCTCCTGCGTGGAAAGAAAAAAAGGAGAAGGAAAGGGGAGGGTGAGCTGTGCCACCATTCCCTCGAGCCGGCTGGGGATCAGTGCAGAGGCGAATCAGCCAGACCCTTCCCTCTTTGGAAGCATCTCCACTCGCAGCCTGATGGGGAAATGGAGGTGGGCGTTCTTTGCAAAGTGGTGTGTTTTTTTTTTCACCACACGCCCCTCTAGAGAGCAAAAGCTTTCAGATTTCAAGGGTTGTTAAAGGATCCAAAGGATCTCCTGTATGGAGAATGAGTGCAAGGAATTCGCCCCAGAGGGAGACCACAGCTGTGATACTAGGAGATCTGCAAGCGGGATCTGAAGGCCTTAGGAATGGACCTCAACAGATGGGAAACCCTGACATCTGAACGTTCAGCCTGGAGGCAGGCGGTGCATCACGGCCTCTCCCAATTTGAAGAGACCCTTGTCCAGCAGGCTGAGGCAAAGAGGCAGCCTGAAACCAGTCAAATCGGGGAGCTGGACAGGGGACAGATTGTATTTGTCTTCAGTGTGGATGGGATGGTCACTCTCAAATTGGCCTTTTCAGCCACACTAAATGCTGTTCCAAGTCCATAGTCTCTCGAGACTGAAGGATGCCTAAGAAGAAGGTTTAAATCCCCCTTCAAAGACAAGAGAGCACAAAAGACTTTGGGGGACCACAGGGAGCCACTTCCTCATCCGTTATGCGGTGGAGGGCCAGCTCTGCCACCCCACCCCCAGGGAAGGCAAAGGCGGGCCGAGGGCTAGAGGGAGAGGAACCACGGCAGGTCTCTTGTGGCTCTTCTGGCAGGGCGTCTGCCACCCGGCCACCAGGAAGGGGCTGCCCCCCCCTGCCGTCCCAGGAATGGACTCACGTGGGAGAGCGAGGAGGCCAGGCAGGAAACGGCCCCGGGTCCCCTTAAGGAGCAGGCAGCTTCCTAAGGAGAAAAGAGGGTGGGAGGGAGGGAAAACCATGTGGGAAGGTGTCCGGTCCCGCCTGCCCTCCCGGCTAGAAGGCAGAGGGGCTCCCAAAAAAGAGACCTGCCAAGAAGACACTCAGGGCATCTGAGAGGGTGCCGCTCCGGAGACGGGGAAGCAGCCCCGGCTGCTGATTAGAAGTCACAGCCCCCCTCCCCAAATAACTTGGCCATGTGTGAACACACACACGTCCAAAGGACCCTTGTCCGCACTCCTGTCGTGGATACCTGAGGCTCAGAAGGGCCTGGATGGCACAGGCGAGGGTGGAGGTAGGCACACCTGGCACCGGGAAGGCCTCCTTCATCACGCTCTGGAGGAGGGAAGGACAAGACCAAAGACGAAGAGACCCCATCAGCAACCCACCTGCGTGCCTTTCCCCTCATTCCTTTCCCCCTAGTCTCCCCCCCAAAGCTTCCTTCCGAGGGGGGCACAGAGAATCCCGTGTCCTGCCTGGAAGGGACACCCAAATCCTCCCGCCTGGTCTTTTCTGTGGATCCCCCCTCTAGCCCTGGATCCCTGCCCTCCATCCTCCCCCCCCCTCGCTGCCTCCCTTTGCTCACCAAGATGGTCCAGGTGAGCTGCTCGTTCCGACTGGGGGGCCGGAGGAGTCCCTCCCCCTGCACCCGGCTGAGACGGCCGGAAGGCAGGCTAGCTTCTCCATGTGGTGGTGTCTCTGGAGTCCCTTGCTGGGCTTCCTCCCTAGGCAGGGTCTGCAGGCCGGCTCCCCTCTCCCTGGGGGGTGAAAAGATTGGGGGGGATCAGGGATGCTCAGGGAAGGAGGAAGGAGGGAGCCTGGACTTCTCCTAACCCCCCCACCCTCCAGCCATGCTGCTCTTCTCCCACCCCCCAGAGCCCTTCTCGGATGGGGGGGCAGAATCCCAGGGCCCCCTCCCCTTCTCCCCACCCCCCCACCCCAGGGCACCTGCTCACCTGGACCACTGCCCAAGCGTCCCTCCCGGACCTTCACAGCCAAAATCCGTCTCTTCCAGGGTGGCCAGTCCAGCAGAGTCCTCCAAACCTCGGCATGGTTGCACCCTCCGGCGACGGGACAGCCTCAGCGGCGGTGGATGCCCGCTTGCCTCCTGGACCATCATGAGTCTGGCGCTGGGGGTCAAGGGACGGACCATGGGGAGGGTCTTGGATGGTTCCTCAGAAGCCGCGGGGGCGACCCTGGCCGTCCTTTTTGGGAAAAGGCGCCTCAGCCTAGAGGAGAAATGGGGGGGGGGGAGAGAGAAGGGAGGAGTGGGCTTGGCTCCAGCCTGGCCCCCCAACCCATTGAATTGGGCCATCCCAAACCCACCACCCCAAATGGACACGGTTAGGCCACCTGGGGCATCAGGGGCCACGGACCGGACCTCTCCGAGCCTCCCTGGCGGCCAGGACAGAAGCCGGCCAGGAAAGAGCTTGGCTGATGGCGAACTGGGGAGGAGAAGCTGTCCGGAGGGGGGGGAATCCCTGGGGGGTTTGGAAGGGTGAGGGAGAGGGGACGGGATGAAGAAGGGAGACCCCAGGAGAAAACCCTTTTAGGGGAACAGGATGAAACTCCATTTTAACATGCTAATATATCACTTTATATCAGTTGATTTAGTTGTATACATTTGCACGATACCTTCTATAATTAATATGATTTTATGTATTTTGTATCTGTTTAGTATATGTATAATATGAAAATGTATTCTTTGCCTAGAAACTGTATTCTCTGCTCCACTAGGTTGGGCCTCTCTTGATATCTTCTGACTTTGCAGCTTTCAAGCAATATTCCTACTTTTCAAAACAAATGGGCTGCAGTGACCTCTGACCTAGGCAACAGGAAGATATCACACCACAATGAGATAACATTTAGGTTTTGTTTACAACAACAAGACAAACAAGATAGCTTTTCTGTCCACAATGGGACGTGTAAGGAAGGAAACTGACTATACTGAGACCCAGGAAATAAACATCTTAGTAAGATAAGGAGAATTAAAGAACCTCTTCAGGCGTGCTGGCGCATCCTGGGCATAGCTTGACCTAAGGCCAAAGGGGGGGGGATGGGGCAACGTATGGATATTCAGGTATAGCCAATGACCATGTTTTAAGAAGTTCTCAGACCCAATAGAAAGAAGGATCCAAACTTGGGAGCCAAAGGACCAATAAGGAATGATTTGCTGTATTGCCCTTTGTGTGAGAACATTATAAAATATCTATGCGTTCTTTGTTCAGGGTCCATCTCTCCTTTTAAGATGAACGGCCCAGCTGTACCTCTCTAATACAATTGATTCTGGTATCAGCTGTCTTGTGTCTCAGTCTGTCGTCCTTGCCGGAGATTCGAACTAAAAATGAAGGTTAACAACCCCAACTTACATTTTGGGGATGTTTGAAGTCCTCTCTCTCTCTCTCTTTCTCTCTCTCACTCTCAGAGAGCTGTGAAGAAATCCTCCTCCTCCTCCTCCACCAACGGACTCCACAAAGACCGGACTCTGAGCCCAGCCTCTCAAAGATTCTAGATCACAACGGAACACAACAGAACACCCATTACTAGGCAACCACATTCTGGAGGAAATGTTCCCCCCTCTGCATATTCTTTGGACTTTGAAATCTTTAAAAACTGTTTCAAAGTTTGGTTTTTAATAAATTTAAGTGCTTTAATGTGAGAGCGAGACACTGTTTTAATCTGTGTTTGTCTTTTGGTTTTATCTGTGGAGAGCCGCCTTCGGTCCCCTACAGGGAGAAAAGTGGCCTATAAATGCTACAAAAGTGACATATAAATTCCAGGGGACACTGGCAGGGCATCCAAAAGTCTGGGAGCAGCCACCGAGAAGGCCCCACCTCGTGTCCATGTCAAACAAGCTTGGGAAGGCGGGGGAACCAAGAGAAGGGCCTCCCCAGAAGATCTTCAAAGCCTCCTCGAGAGACACAGGACCCTCCATGATGGAGGAGGAGGAGGACAGCTCTTTATAGGAGCACAGTGAATGCATGCAGGTGAATTCGCATTTCCCTCCTGGTGTGTTTGCCCTCTGGGCCGTGAAACCCACTGGGTCACCTTGGGGAATTTGCTCTCAGGCCACCCGACCTACCTTGCAGGGCTGTTTTGAGGATATCAGAAGTCAGAATGAGAGACTAAGTCTCAGGATGTGGAAAAATGCAAATAGTCTTTGCGTGAACAGCCTTTGGGCTGCAGTGCCGCAGGCTCCCCACCTGAAAGGAGGAGAGGAGGAGAGGGCTAGCACCCGTTACCAGCCTCGACTGAGATATCTCGTTTCTGAACAATCTTGGCTACCTGTATAGTCCACTTTCCTTCCAAGGTGCTCAGATGAGGGAACACGGCTCTACCTTCCCCCACTTTAGGTTCCTGACAACCCTGCGAGGTAGCCTGTCAGGCTGGCTCAAGGTCACCCCTTGAGTTTTGTTGATGGGGGGATTTGAACCCAGGCCTCCAGAGTCTTCCTCTAACCACTGCCCCCTACTGTACATGATCTGTTGAGAGGCAGACCTTGGGAACAAGCAGGAGGGGAACCCAGCTGCCGTTTTGCACCCCGAAGTAGGATGATGAGCATCTGCCCATTTTCTGCCAGCTGGCAGGGCTCTTCTGAAACGTCTTTAGAGACTGTGGTTCACGACAACAGTCTTTTACAGCTAAAGAGAGGTCACGAGAAAAGCTTGTTTTATGAGGGGGAAAAACACAAGATGATGGTTCAGAACCTTTCTTGGAGCACCACAATATCCCAAGAAAGGAAGGAAGGGATGATGAGAAGGGGGTGTTGGTGACTATCCCACCTGAGAGAGAGAGAGAGAGAGAGACCTTGCAGATGATGGGAGTGGGGGATGATGCTCTCATTTGCCTTCGGCCAGTAAGTTGCTTCAGGGTGGGGTGACTGAGTTCAGATTCTGTAGTCGATTAGAAGGTTCCAATTTGTCTAGGTGAGCTTCCTCGAGGAGCTTAAGAGGAAAAGGCCCAGCGCCAGCTCTGTCATTAGACAGGGAGACCATTGCCCCCGGGGTCCGATCCTACAGGAGATGGAACAGCTCCAGCCCCGTCAGCAGCTGGTTTTCTTACCCACACCCCCTGGCAGTCCTGACAGAGGGTTGTCCAGTTTTCTCTTGAATGGCTCCAGCGTTGAAGCACTCATCATCTCCAATCAGTTCCATTGTCGTACTGCTCTAACAGTTAAGAAGATACTCAGCCAAATCCAGCCTCCTGTACCTAGAGCCCATTATGACACATCCTGCACTCTGCGATGATGGAGAACGGATCTTGCCCCTTCTCTCTAGGGCTACCTTTCAAGGATTTGGAGGGTGCTATCCTGTCTCCCCCCAGTCTTCTTCTTTTCTCAAGGCTAAAGGCTTGGTTTCCAGTCCCCTGATCCTCCTGGTTGCCCTCCTCTTAACTTGTTCCAATTTGTGGGCATCCTTCTTAATGAATGGTGTCCAGAACTGGACAAAGGGCTCTTGATCAGCCTAAGGAGTGCCAAAGAGAGGGGAACGACTGCCTCACGGGATTTGGAGACTATTCTTCTGTTAGTACATCCTAAAATAGCATGGGCTTTTTTTGGGAGCAAAATCACCTGCTGGCTCATCTTCAGCTTGAGATCTACAACAACTCCAAGATCCTTCTTGCTCATAGTATTGCTGAGCCAGGTATCCCCCGTCTTCTGAGTGTCTATTTGTTCCCTCCTCCCTCGGTGTAGAACTTTGCACTTATCCCTGTTAAATTTCATGCTGTTGTTTCCGGTTCTCAAGCCTATTGAGTTCCTTTTGAATTTTGTTCCTGTCTTAGAAGGTATTAGCTATCCCACCCAATTTTGTGTCATCTGTGAATTTAATAAGGATTCTCTGCCCATAAAGAGGCCAAGTTCTTCTCTTGCATACCCCTCTCGGCCCCTTCTCTTGGTGCAGGAGGAGCCTCTCCCACAGCCTGTCAGGCTCGGCTCCCACCCTTGGGCATGAGACAAAGGGGGCATCAGGCATCTGGCTCTTTGCCTCAGGCAGCAGCATTTCCTGGGCCAGCCCCAAGGACCCAAGAAGAGCCCGGCTGGATGTGGCCCATGTATGATGGTGTCCTTTTTTCCCCACAGAGGCTCACCAGATTCTGACAGGAAGTTTAGGAGCAAGACAGGAGGGCAGTAACAGGGCTGACAGAAAATATTTTGCTCCCTGAGGGGGAAAAGATTAAAATGGGGACCTCTTCCCAGTGAAGATGTGCAGAGCTCCAGGTCAACAGAGTTATTTAGCGTTTTGCCAGAAGCGTCTGGAACATTCCCCTGACCTACAGCATAGATATTTAAATAACAGAGTAGACGGCTGTGGCATCACTCGTGCCATTCATATTCATGAGCTGATTTGCATGAACCTATGAGAGGACAGGAGAGGCGGAGTCAGCAGCTACATGAGGCTTGGCGGGAGAAGGAGGAGTCAGATAGGGCTGGTTAGTCCGAGAGAGAGAGAAGGGGCTACAGATACTGAGAGAGACAGAGCTGGTTAGGAAAATATAGGTAGAGAAGGTGGTGATGATATAGCAAGAGAAAAGAAGCATGTACTGAGAGGACTGTTGATGATTTGCTTATGTGTAATGTGTACCTGAGAAACTTCTGTGATTATTCAATCTCCTTCACTCCAATAAATGAGTTCTGTTTCTCTTCACGAGACAAGTGTTTGGACAAATAGTCATTTATATTGTGGACTGAGGTAATCCACTGGCAGCAGCGAGAAGAAAAAGCGACAGTGAGCCTTTGCAAGGAGCCACCTAGAGTGGTCTTTTAGACCAGATGGGTGGGGTATAAATAAAATAAATAAAATAAAATAAATAAAAATAGAAAGACCAGCAGGGGCCACGTGGGCAAACACCACAACGGCAAATCCACGGATGCTGTAAAAGGCAGATAAAAGGAGTTTCAAGGTTTGGGAACTATTTGTGGAGGTACAATCCAAGACCTTCCCAAGCATGACTAACTCTGGATTCAACCAATTGTAAGGCTGACCAGCAGCAGCTGGAGATCCGGTTAATTTGGGGAGGGGGCTCCAAGGAAGAACAAAAGACCCCGGAGGGACGGGAAGCTCCTTTGGTGGAGGACAGGAGTCACAAGGTATTTCCCAGGTGCTGAGAAGGTCTCTCTGGCAGGAAAGGGAGTTTCCATACAAAAGTGAGAACCATCAGCAAAGCAGGCATAGAAATGCTGAGCAACCCAAGGACTCAGGATTATGGGCAACCCAAAGCACAAAAATCACGCTATGACTGGAGGATTAAGCAAGTCTTCAATGGGATAATTGTTTCAGAGATGCTTATGAAAGTCCACTGGTCTTTGGCATCCCAGTAACTACTGCTGTTAGGAGTGAAGGAGAAAAAGTTATGGCCACTTTCTTCATGCTGGTCAAAATTTTACCAATTCTATGAACCTAGGTTTTCTTAAAAACTCCAAAGCAGAAACTCACAGACTCTTTGATGCATTTGGTTGCTTTCTCCTCTGACACCCTTTTATCATTTTTAAGACCAGAACTGGACACAGTACTCTACTCCAAATGTAACCACACCACAGACTGTGAAAAGACGGTTGTTGCGGGTCCCTGTTCTGGTGTTTTTGCAAATGTGCGAATCACAGAGGATGGCCAGGCCTGCCACAACCCCCGTCTGAGCAGGGCAGGAGTCACGAGGAACCCGGAGGGCAGAGTCAGCACCATGGACAGAGCCAAGGGGGTGGAGGCAAGGGGCTGGGAGCCAGCCAGAGCAGCCCCCCCCCCCAGGGTGTTCAGCTCCAACCAGGTACGGGGCCTCCCGAGGAGACCTCTGGGAGGATGATGGCCTCAGGCCCTGCCCTGCTGAAGGGGTGTGTGTTCTTGGGGCGGGGGGGGGGTGTATGTGTGGGTTGCTTTACAAGCCACCGGAAAATGGGGAGGGACCTCAGGGCAGTGACGCCTCCTCCTCCTCCTCCTCCAGAGGACACCAAGCTGACTTTGGAAGACCTCTTGGGGGGGGGGCTGAGGAGGGGGGAGCCCTCGCGGGGTCTCCCTGGGACTGGGCCCTTCTTTGACCTCCTAACCCTGCCATGTCCTCCCTCGAGGGGTCGGATTTGCAGATGGCCCTGGAGGACCACACGGTCAGACCTCCTCCTTCAAGAACCCCAAATTCGTCCCTCCTGACTGGGCTTCACGTTTAATCTCTTCAACAATAAGTGACCCCCAGCATAGGATTTGCCCCCCCCCCCAAACCTGGAGGTCTTCCACTCAAACCATTTGCAATCTACTTTTTACCTTTAAAAATAATCTTATTCATAAGACCGACAGAAGAGCTGTTATCTCTTCTCTGTTCTTCAGGGTATTTATTCAAAACTCTTATATTTTCCAATATTGCCTAACAGTGTTACCTAAAACTCTTCTAGGCTTTACTTATAGATGATGCCAATAATAAATAAATACTCAAACAGCTCTCTTTCATCTAGGAACAAATCTACTCACATATATTATCCCTATTACCTCTTAAAATATTAACATTATTTCAAACAAGCTTGTATCTGAGTAGACAGTTCTTTGTTTATTGACTGTCCTCTGATTAATCTATTGATTGATTGACTGAAATGACTTTCACAGGGCCAACCCCCACATTTTAAGCAAACTGACAAAAGTTCTTATTTAAAATGAGAAATGTCAAGACGAATACAGGCGTGATTCAGTTTTTTGCGCTGAGAGAAAGGGGGCTTTTGTGGTCTCTGAAAATACACATTTTTAGAGTTTGGGTGTCAATTTTTTAGGAAAGCAGCTCTAAAAAGGAGCCACGAGGCATTGCACGGCCTGGTGAGGCGAGTTTGTGACCTGAGAGGGACAAAGAGCCCTCAGATGAGGCGACGCAAAGCCTTCCTCTCCATTTTGGGGGCATGGATTCCGCTTTCCCGCCTAAAATAGGTGAGGAGGGAAGGCGGGAGAGACGTTCCACTCATTGGCCAATGGGGTTCCGGGGCACCTGGGAAGGGCAGCCCCTTCCACCAATCGCCTCTCTCCCAGCCAAGCCCCGCCTCCCATGTGCCTCACAGAAGGGAATTTACCTCAGGGAGGCGAGAATAGAAACCCTTGGTGGTCAATCCAGCCTCTCTGGAGACGGGAAAGGTGGGCTTTCCTGGGTTTTGCCTCCACATCAAGGTGGAGGGGAGGAGAAATAAATTAAAATAAGAGAGAGAGAGAGAGAGAGAGAGAGAGATTAAATGAACCAGAGCCATCACAAACGTCTCCTTGTTTTTGAAAGGGATTCAAGACTCCCCCTTTTCACACTTTTCCATATTAGGACAAGAAAATTACTTTATTGCCTCTTTTGGGCTATTCGATCTGTTTCTTTAATAAATATACCGGGGAGAGAGAGAGAGAGAGAGAGAGAGAGAGAGAGACAACCACCACCCCCTCAGAGCCCCATTTTTGGGTGGAGTTGTCCCCATTTTTCTCTGGATCTGTGCAGAATGAGGCCCTGAAACCTTTTGCCTCGTCATGAACATCATCATCTCCTGGAGAAAGAGCCTCCCGGGCTTTGAAAGGAGGCTCCTTTGGCAGACATGTCACAAAGCGAGAGCAACACCAATTGTCTGTCTGTCTGTCTCTCTATTTTGTCCACCGTCCCCTTCCTGCAGTGGACTATTCTGGGCTGTTTGCAGGATGAAGCCTCCCTGGAAACCACATCAATCACCTGGAATCCCTCTTTTTGGGCAAAGCATCAGAAAAGTGTGGGAGGGCAGGGAGCCTGGCCCCGGCTTCTTCCCCTTTTGCGAATTCCCTGGAGGCTTCATCCTGGCCAGCGCTGGAACCAACTGCACACTTAAGCTCTGGTGTGAATCCGTGGAGTCCTTTGTATGGCTCCTCCGCGAAGCTTCGGGCTCTGAGGCCAGAGGCTTCGGGCCGAAGAAGAGAAGCCACGCTCATCCAGATACTTTCTCCACTTTTCAGAGAAGAAGCGGCACGTTGCAAATCGTGGAGCGGGGCCGTAGCCTTCCGGCGGAAATGGTTTCCTCGGAGCAAGCAAAGGTAAGATACAACGTTTGGCTCAGCCAGGAGTCTTTCTTCCTGCTGATGGTCTGCGCTCAAGTTTCTCTTGCGTAGGCGCTTGTTTTGTGGCCATTTACCTGCCAACGTTTCTAGTCAGTCTCTCAGGGGTAAGGAGCCCACAGAAGCTGATTCCTGAATGCATCTGAACCAGATCAGGGCCACAGTGGAGCTGGTTATCTTTCAAAGAGAAAGCCTTGGATCCTTTCGAAGGATAAAGGCGACATAAAAATAGTTTAAATAAATAAATAAAGAGAAGAGATTGCCCATTTCCTGGTTCTTCATGCACTCAAATGTGCATCAGCACCATTGCTTCATGTCTTTTCCTCCGAAGTTCAATTTGAGCTCTTGTTCTAGATAGAAACTAACCATCTAGTTGAGTTATAAGAGCTCTGAAACATATTTTGTATCTTGCACTGGTAGCGAAATTTTGAGTGGCATGCCCTAGTAGCCAGAATAGATAGCCAAACTTAGACATTGTCTTACATTGTTATTTTTGTAGTTTTATTGCTTTTTGCTTACTTGATTTGGCTTTTTGCAGTATATGTCAGTACTTGAAGCTCTGTATTTAATTAGAATTTTAATGTATATGGCTTGATACTATAACAATAAAAGTATGTATGTATCTTGCACTACTGTTTTCAGTGTTCTTTGGCTTCCAGGTTGGTTTTAGAGAACGAATGATCCTGCTCTGTGGAGGTGGCTTCTGTGGCATGGTGCCCAAAGTAGGATCAACCTTGGCTGGGATCTACATGATCTTAATGAACAACCTGTACATGATCTTTGAGATTGGTCACCTAAACCGGTCCATGTCTCTGCTGGAGAGAGTCGAGCCGGATCCAACGATTGGCGTCGGATGGGTTATCCCATATTACTATTACGCAGCCATTGCCCTGGCATTGATCACTTATCCACTAAGTATCTACTTCATCTCTTCTGTCTGCAAGGAAGACACGGTTGGCATATTCATCTACCTTGGTTGGATCGTCTTCTATGACATCTCCAACTGTGTCATCATCACCTTGACGAGCCAGGCGGCAAAGACTGCCGGTTTTTCCATCCATTTTTGGAGTGGGTTAGCATGTTAATTAAGATCACACTGGACTGCTTTTGGATCCCTTTTATAATAACGTATGCTTTCTTGATTTTGCAAGACAGAAATACAGAGATGAATAGAAGGATATCAAGAAAGGATTCAGTACCCCCCAGGTTTAGATTGCATGCCCGTGGAAGAATGGAATGAGACAGAGGTGCCTTAGTTATTGCATTTGTGCTTCTTGGGGTTTGGTATTATTGCTTTTAATTAAATTCAGTGTTTTGTTTCAGTATAAAAGGCTTTCCATTTGTTTACTAGTCTAAATGCTTTGTCCCTCATGCTACCAGAGTTTGGCCACTTTTGATGCAGCCAACGAGAGCAGTCCCATTTTTTTGCAGCTGGCTGGCAAGCTTTTGCAGTGTCTAAGTACATGCCATTTGTTCTATGGCAAAAGTGGTGGAACTTGAGAGTAAAGATAGAAATATTTGCTTATTTCATTTTCAAAAAGTGAGAACAAACAAAATGCTGTCCTGCTAGATAACAGAGATTTTCTGCTTTATTTTTTGCATTTTTCCACTTTTTAAAAAAAATGTCTACCCTGTTTCCCCGAAAATAAGACCTAACCTGAAAATAAGCCCTAGTATGATTTTTCCGGATGCTCGTAATATAAGCCCTACAACAAAAATAAGCCCCAATTAAGTGAAACCCCATCCTCCACCTTTGTGCAGATTTGTGCAGCAACCAAGAGATGACATGACTGTAAAATAAAACACCCCCTGAAAATAAGTCCTAATATGGTTTGGTGGTTTTTTTTGGAGCAAAAATTAATATAAGACCCTACCTTATTTTCAGGGAACCACGGTAGTTGAAAATACACATTTCCCCCCAAAATGTGTGTTTTGCACACATTTCTTGCAAATGCTACTCCTCAGGACAGAAATGCTGGTCTTGTCACTTTAATGCAGGAATTCTTTACTGATTTTTAATTGCTTTGTTTTGCTTTATTTTTGGTTAGCATGGCTTAATGTTTTGAGGCATCCCTTTTCAGTGAGGTCTAAGCTTTACATATGACATCTCCCTCCCTCACTACCAGAAGGATTATGATTTTGGCACATACGTTTTGGCGTACTCCAGTCTTGCTTTTTTATGCCTTTGTGTCAGCAGTGGTGTCCTCCTGGGTCTCCTACCATAGCATCCCTTTTCATTCAGACGGTGACGGATAGTGTGAGCTGACACTGTTGTACCCTGTGTCTGCAAATCAGCTAGAATTTGGTGGGAAGTTAATCTGGGTTCTTTATCCACCATTGAAACAACCCTTCACTATAATTTTTCAGAGGAGAATCACATGCTTGAAAGGCAATTATTTCTTACAATTTAGACAGGGTACCAATAATAAGGGACGTGGTGGCACTGCGGGCTAAACCGCAGAAGCCCGTGCTGCAAGGTCAGAAGACCAAGCAGTCGTAAGATCGAATTCACGCGACGGAGTGAGCTCCCGTCGCTTTGTCCCAGCTCCCGCCAACCTAGCGGTTCGAAAGCATGCAAATGCAAGTAGATAAATAGGGACCACCTCGGTGGGAAGGAAACAGCGTTCTGTCTCTAAGTCGCACTGGCCATGTGGCCACGGAAGATTGTCTTCGGACAAAACGCTGGCTCTATGGCTTGGAAACGGGGATGAGCACCGCCCCCTAGAGTCGAACACGACTGGACAAAAGTTGTCAAGGGGAACCTTTACCTTTACCAATAATTTGGGACAGTGCATTTTTTGGGTTTGTGTGGAGGATTGTATCAGAGTTGACTTTTCTTCCTTATGTTTTTGTGTTGTTCCAATGTGAATCAAAAAATGAACATGTGAGTACCAAACATTTGCAACTGCAATAATTTTCTGAGAGAAGGGTTGCATTTTCTGACAGAATTGCAAGGGTGCCAATAGTTTTGGCCATGACTGTAGCTGCTTCTCACCCATAGGATTATTTTAACTAAAGACCAAAGAGCAAATGTAAGTACAGTGAGTAAATGTGTATTGTATGCCCACAAGGAATATGCTCCCTGCCTTGACTCACTAAAGAACGTCTTTGTTATCACTTTGATCCCTTATTTTTTGATTCCCTACCACACTGTTGTTTGCCTGCCGCAGGGGTAAACAAATTGCAGTATGCAATGTCAAAACATGAATTATTGCAGATGTCTGGGAGGGTGACTGAGAAATAGATGTGGCCACTTTAAAACACTGCCATGTCCTTTCCTTATTGAATAGTTTGGTCCTTAACCTCAATGAACCGGGAATGGTCTCCACCTCCTGTTTAAGAACTAATTTAAGTATAGGAAATATAGGTATTAGAAAGTGGTAGGAAGAACATTCTGTGTTATTCAAGGCTAATTAAACCTGGTTTGCTTTGGAGAGCTAGCTGGATGAGGACTAAAGGTTGTGGGTATGGTGAACTGGGCCATAAGGGAAACTGCTGAAATAGAAAGATCCCACCCGTGAGGCGCCAGGGGGCAGGAGAACCTCTTTTCATGGATGTGCTGCCATGCATTGAGCCACATGGCGTGCCCTCTTAATTCCCATACAATAGGTTCATCGTCTATATAGCAATGGCCCCCAACCCGGGGTCCCCAGGCATCCTTCGGGTAAAACCTCCCCAGTCCTTCACTTCTCCCTCGCTGTGCTGGACAGGATATCTAGGAGCTGTAATCCAAGAACATCTGGGGACCCAAGGTTGGGAACCACTGCTCTAAAGAATGCACTTGACTTTCTAAGAGAAAAACTCAAGTCCACCAGAGCCCTACTTTTGTTGTTTTGAATGTTCTGAATTCCACAGGCTGCCAGAGGAGACCACTAGGCTTCCCTGCCAACCTCCGGGGAAGAAGGCTCAAATAAAGGACTGCAGCAGAGGCTCCAGGAGGAGCAGAGGTAAGGGTTGGAGGCAGGAAATAAGTCAACTGGAGGTAATCTGGATATTCTCCCCTAGGGCTATCAGGAAGGACAAAACCAGCTTTGAAAAATGTCATAGCCCTTAAAATGAAGACTTTTTTTTGGTGGTGGGGGGGAATGGAAAGCTGTTTGAGTGCTCTCTCTCTGAGTGGAGGGGGAGAGAGAAGGGAGAAACCTCAGTGCTTCTCATGCCAACAAAACCAGGATGAGGTTCCTTTTCCCCAAGGATTGGGCCACCCCATCCCTTCTCTATCAGGCAAAGCAGCGATAAGAACAATTTGCAGAGAGCAGCCCATTCCATCGCTAAAGGTCTGGTGGTTTTTCTGAGTGTATAAAATGTGAAAGACAGAGCAGGTAAGAAGCAGGAAAAAGATCAACAGCTGCTCCCATGCAAAACTCTAAACTTTATTTCACTTTTTATTTATATATTTAACCATTCTAAAGTATTTACGTCTTGCTTTCGACCAACAAAAAAAATGAAAAATATAAAGGAGCAACATCGCCCCTCTTTAGGAGAGAAGGGTTATATATACACAACTATGTGGAGATAGTTTCCTGCTTTACATACAAAGAAAAAAAATATTAATAAAAAAGTGCTTCATTGATCAAAAAAAACTAAGAGCGGCAAGCATTTATTCACACTGTACACATATCAGAACCTCTTGGCACCTGTCGTTAGGAACTGCAGAATATTAGACCTTGTTTTCACCATCTGTTCGTACCATAAAAACCACACTGGCAATGCAGGCAGCAAAAACTATTTCCCCTCCAAAAGTCGTTCTCTCCCTACTCATCCCCGAATCCTTCAATGGGAAACTGAAGGCTCTTCACTTCCTGTTCCAGCTTCCTCTACAATACGTCAAACTGTAGCCTTCAGAGAAACACCATGCATCTTTGCTGCCCCTTCTTAGAGCATTTCATTTTCTATGAAAAAGCCAAATCAAAATTAGAGTGAAATGGAGAATATCAAGAAGCCACACCCTTTGGCCACCTTCTTCCACAAGCCTCTTGGAACCTGGACACTTGCTCTGTATTACTGCATTCGAATCAACCCATGTGTGGTTCATATAGAATATGGAAAACTCCACCACAACGCATGACAGAAGGTGGCTCATCTTACTCTCTTGATCCATAGGGTGTTCTGAGGTTCTCAATGTGCTGCAAACTTCTCTAGAAAGTGTCCCCTTCATATGTGATGTGATTTACCCATGGGTAAATAACAAATTTGTAGTTTCATTTTTCTAAGGTGCACTTATCAGACTGTTGCTCTTTGGGGGAGCCTTTGCTGGCTGTCTCTTCCTCTGTGCAATGTCTAGTAATTCATGGGGATCTGACCAGCCATGAAGTGTTTTCCAGGACAGTGTTGTATGTTTTTAGCAGGCTCTCGCATGGAAGCTCTCCACCCAGGCAGGAGAAGAAGGTGGAAAGAAATGTCCTATATGCACTGGTGGCATGGAGAACTCATCCTGTGGGAGGCAGCTTCAAGCGGCTGCAGGCTGTCAAAAGGAACGGGTACACCAGTCCAGATTTTCAAGGATGAGTGTGCAGAAGAGAGGCTGGCATATATACCTAAGGGTACATTTAGGTGCATGGTGTTTTAGCTTAGCTGTAATAATAAATTGTAAATCAAGTATTGTAGATTTCCCCCTGCTGCCAAAATATTTTAAAAGGACTGGGGAGAAATATTTTTAAAATCCAAAATATGAGGACTAAGTTGCACCTTCACAGAGCAACATTTAAAAGTGATTTTAATATATAAACTTTTTAAAATTCTTGTTGGCCAGGTATATCCAACACATTAAGAAATTTCTGTAATGGGGAAAGGGGGTGGGGAAGTTTCCATTTTAGAGCATCAACCTATTCCACCTTGACTGACCAGCTGACTCCCATTCTTTACATTAAAATTATTTTTTTAAAAACACAAAAAAAGTTGTATATTTGGTTTGGGATCTCACATAAAGGAGACCCTTGCCAGTGACACATCATCACCTGAATCTGCACAAAAGGAAGACAATCTGTCTTCTGTGTAAACTCTTTGTAAAAGTGGGACATTTCCAGAACTACCAGCAACTTTAGGCATCAGCTCCTTTATAACAAATGGGGTTTTCCAGATTCCTACACTTGGAGGTGCCGGCTTTTAAAGAAACCCAAAGCAGGTAGCTTGCCCAATGCCTGCCCTTCCCACCTCCCGCAAACAAGCAGACACTTTCTCCAGCCAAAGCAGTCCAGAGGTTTCCCACTCCAAGCCACAGGCTGGCCCGCGTTGGTCAACAACCGCCCAGTGGGGAGATCGGCAACCCATTTCCCCGCTCATCCCACCCCTTCCCACACGTGCAGCAAGAAGAACTAAGCCCACTCTAAAAACAGAGAGGGAAAGAGTTCTTTTGAAAAGGCAGCTTCCACTTCTTCTAGCAGCAACAACCTCCCAGACAGCAGCCGGCTGTTGGGAAAGAACAGGAGTGACTGAAAGCACAAGCACGGACGCTACAGGGATTCACAAGGTCTCTGGAGCAAAGAGCCCTCCTCCGCTCAGCAAGGCAGAGTCATCCATCAGCAGCACAGGGATCAACAGCAGGGCCGCCGAAACGCCTGCAGGAGAAGAGATTCCGGCTCCGCTCCCTCTCTCAGTCTTCCAGCAGAATTCACACAAAATGTACATGAGGAGGTTGAAACGGGAATGGGGAGAAGGGTTGGAAAGGAAAGGTTTCCTTACTCCGCCAGTTCATGCCCAACATCCTGAAACTCTGAGCAGTAACCTGTACTTCCAGCTCCAATGTGCATGATGGCATCACCAGTCCCATCTGTCCATCCGTCTGCCAAAAAATGGGCCCTGTCTGCTCAAGGGATTGGAGGCAGCACCGTCTCTTCCCACCTTTCCTTCCAGGCTGGAGTTTCAGTTTGAAGTGGCTGCGATGGGTTTGTCCAGTTCAAGGTCAAGGCTGGAGTTACTGGGATGCAGGCTGCTGTAGCAGGATTTGCAGACTCGGCTGGGTTCGAAGAGCTGCTGGCTGGGGACCGGCACCTTCTGGTTACAGCAGCTGGAGCAAAACACATTTCCACAATTCCTTTGATCAGGAACAGGAAGAGAAGAAACGAAAATAAACATAGGATTCAAGCATGCAAATGTCTGCAACAACACTACACGGAGTAATTCAGCGCTTGCAGGAATGGGCAACCCTTTGGATGAGCTGCCAACAGACCAAGTCTGAATGGTGGATGTGAAGGTCTTTCCTTCAGACAACCTGCATCAAGCCAAAGAGTCATGGGACGGCAATGTTAACATTAAGTCAGTCCAAAACAGTCATAGTGTCCTGGAGAGATTAAAACAAACGGGCTACATTCTTTAAATCCCCATGAACCGTAGACCTCTTTTGTGCCACATGCCGGTGCAACAGCCTCCAGTTCATCCGAGCTACTGCTTCAAAACAGTTCAAGGCTAAGAAGTAGATTAGAATAAAGTCCTTGAAACCTGCCTAACCAACTCCTTCTTCTTCCCCATCCCAGTGAAATTTTCAAGGGCCAGAATGTACTGACTTCTGCTCGCTGGAACTGCTGTGGCACCATCATCTTTCAGCACAGGGAAATGGTGAGTCAGCAGGAACCATGCAAAGCCACAAAGGAAACAGCCAGAGAAGATGCAGCCCACATGCTGTGAGTGAGGCAGCAGCTGGCACGGGTTTGTGAGGTGTCAGTCAACAGGGGCGTACTAAGCACATGCACCCTGAGGCAGGAGATAGGGTGTCTGTGTGTGTGTGTGTGTGTGTGTGTGTGTGTGTGTGTGTGTGTGCATGCGCGCGCACGCACGCGCACAAGAGTGAGCAGAAATCACAATCCCAGACTTTTGTCCTCACACCTGTTTAAGTGGGCATGGTCCCCGATTCTTAACTTCGGAATCTAGGCAGCCATGAGGCACCTTGTCCAGGTTTAACGTAGCGGCTCATTTGTGATCCCACCTGGCATGTGAGGAAGATGCAAGGCTGGGTAGATATCCCAGGGAACATCCGTTTTAGAGCTTGACCTAAAACGTCACGGCTTTCCTTACTGTTCATTATCAATACAGTTACGCTGTAAACGTGAATTTTTCATTTCATTGCTGGTCTTTCCTGTTTGGCCAAGCAGCCTCTAGATATCAAGTTTTAATGTCTGACCATGGAGATTCAGTCACTTTATACTTGGCCAGAAGGATCTGAAAATCCTGCTATGAACTTCAAACAAAACTGCTATTAGGGAAAAAAAGCAGGAAGGAATATTACCCCTCATACTCTTTTCTCAGAAGCTGTTCGAAACAGCCTGCAGAGGAGTGTATGTAGACCACGGGCTTTTTATGCAAATTTTGTGCCTTTTATCAAAACCTGTTTTCTCTTTTCTCCCTTCCTGGGGTGCACTGCTTAAGAACTCATCCCCTACCACCAATCCCTGCAGTGAAATGACCAAAGCAGGGTTATGAAACACAGGATAATAATGGCTTGCTATCTTGAGTGAAAACACACTCCCCTCAGGTAAACACTGACAGGTAACTCAGTGATGCAGTAATAGAACATGGAAGCAGAAGAGTGGATTCTAAATTTAATGTGAGGAGAGACATCCAGAGGTGTCACCACCTTGCAATCTTGTTCTCATTCACCTTCAGCATAGCAACTTCTAGGTAAAAAAGAGACTGAGAAGAAAACGTTAGTTTGGGGAGGTTATCAGAAAATGCAGACGAACAACAGAAGCTCTTGCAAATGCTCACCAAATCTGATCAACACGTTCAGGGTCCCTGCAAGGAGGGGAGAAAAAGCTCAGAGGGGAGAGACTAAATCAGATTAAGTTTTTAAAATGGCAAAACAGTACTCCTAGTTTTCTCTTCGAACTGGAAAGAGAATAATATACACCTATCAGTTTAAAAAGGCTCAGCAATCTCCAGAGTCTGTCATAAGAAAACTCCTAGGCAGCTAAAAGAAGCCAAGTCTCCCCAGAGGACCACAAGCTGCAGAAACAGGGCGGCGACTCTCGTGAGGATGCAATCTCCTACACATTATGATGAAACATGCAGATCTCCAGATGGTGCTGGACTACAATTCCCATCAGCAGCAGCCAGAACAGCAAATGATGAGGAATGATGGAAGATTAAAATCACCAACACCTAGATGGCTACACTGTCACACCCTCTCTCTACATTACAGGAAGGCAGTTTACACTTGAAATTTGGGGGGGAATAGAAAAACCATGGAAGCTATCTCAAGATTAAGAAAAGCATCCCAGAAATCAAAGGCAAGGAAACAGTATATTCCTATTAAATGGCATTGAGCCAAGACCGAAGGGCAGCCGGTGCAGCTCCTTTGCTGAAGCTAAGCAGACCTGGCTCTTGCCAGTATCCAGAAGGGAAGAACACCCAGGGAACCAAAGGGGGTAGAGCTCTTCATCCGTGAAGGAAGAGGGGGCAGAAATTCCTGGATAATATTAAGAGAACAGATGTGGCCAGGATGATTCTCACCTCAAAATCAACACCTGCTTCTCCACTGTAAGCCTTTCCACCCAAGAACAACATGATTCAGACTTAATGAGCAGAGGAGACATGCAACAATAGCATTTGAAGTTTCCACAGCTTCCAGAACTTCTGTTCTCACAGGCATTAATGCTGAGTGCCAGAGGCTGGAAAACTAGCCTTCCTAGCAACATCTAGTCATCCGTACAAACAGCGAACACCCCTTAGGACTTCAGATTTGCCAGAGGGACTTCTGAGAACGACTGATAACTGTTTGTTACATACAGCACTGATGTTACCTGTCTGTCATGGGTTTGGAGGGAAAGTTCCATCCTATGGGGAGTGGAAGGCGGGACATCAGGAGGAGGGGCTGTACTGTATATATAGGTGAAGCCTGTGTGGAGGGGAGACTCTGGGAGAAGAAGCAGCAGCTGGGAAGAAGAAGCTGGTGTGGGAGTCTGTGTGTCAGACAGGGTACTACTGTGTGTCAGAGTACCAACCTGATAGGTTCAGGTGTCTGTTGGTTAGCCAGAACTGATAGGTTCAGGGTCTGTGCTTCAAGTTAAGGGTTCTGTGTGAACCAACCTGTGTGTATGTATGAGTGAAACTAAGCCACGTTACTATTTCTTATTCACCTGATCATTTTATTTTTCCTGTGTGTTGTATTTAAATAAACCTTATTCTTTTATTGGTTGAAAATCCATCCCTGGTCTGTGTGACTTCTTATAGGGAATGGTTGGTGGCAGCTTAGTTAACGTGTGGCAGACCCCAGTAGGTCTGGGTTTGTCACATTGATTGGTGTCCAGCGTGTGGGATACGACTGGTCCAGTTGTCCAGCGGTCCAGCAAAGCCTTGGCAAGTGTGCCCAGAGCAAGGGGGGTCTAGTCAGGGACAATCTGAGGCGCGTAGGTAATCTTCTAGGTGTACCTCACGGGGAGGTGCGCTAGTGGAAGAACGTGCCAAGTGGGAAGACTAGATTAGGGTGCTCTGAGGCAACTTGTTTTGGCGGGAAAAAAGCTGAGGCAAAACTGTGTAAAGTAGCAGTGATTTAGCCTGCCTGCTGAGAGGCCTAGCAGAGGGGGGTAGACTCTGGCTCGCAACTGTTGCAAGTTACAGTAGTGCTGAAGAACAGCAGTAATCTGTGGAAAGCTGGTTCTGAGGCAAAAGAGAAAAAAAAAAGTGGTCGTTTTATTTTGAGGCTTGACTTTTTAAAGCAGCCTGTTCTGAGGGGGGATTATGCCCTTGACTCGAAGCCAAATGGCAGAAATGGGTGAAGTGAAAGACCCCCAGGTTGACCAAGGTTCTGAGGAGGAATTTGGCTCAGTGCAGGGTGACAGCACGGGAGAACAGAACCCAGAGCTCAGAAAATTGCTCATAGCCCAACAGCATGAACTGAGGGTGAGGGAAATGGAGGAAAGATTAGAGAGAGAGAGAATGGAAAAGGAAGAAAGATTAGAGAGACAGAGAATGGAATTGGAATTGCAGAGAGAGAAAATGGCGTTTGAATTAAGAAAATTGGAACTGATGAACCAGAATAATAATAACAATAGGGATTCTGAGGGAGGCCAATTGTCTAAGGCTGACCTGAAGAAATTCCCTGTGTACCACAAGGGAGATTGTCCTGAGGTGTTCTTTTCCCTAGTGGAAAGAGCGTTTGTGGACTTCTCAGTGAGGGAAACTGAGAAGATGACCATCAGGCGATCTTTAATCAGTGGTAGCCTGGCTGAGGTCTATGCCGAGATGCCTGAGGAACTGATGAAAGATTTTGCAGAGTTTAAAAAACTGGTGTTTGCCAGACATGGGATAAATGCGGAACAGTTGAGACAAAGATTTAGGTCAATCACCAAAAAGCCAGAGCAGACTTTTACCCAAGTGGGGGCCCAATTGGTGAGGCTGCTTGAGAAATGGCTATCTCAGGAGGGGACAGAGACCTACGAGCAGCTTAAAGACTTGATAGCACTGGAACAGTTCTATTCAGTCCTGCATGGGGAATTGAAATTCCAGGTGAGGGAAAGGAAACCAAAATCTGTGGCAGAAGCAGCCGAGATCGCAGATTTTATTTCGCAAATAAGAAAGCCCTTGGGTGAGGGGAAATCTGTAGGTAAACCCAAAGAACCCTACAGCAAGTACTCTCAGGGACCAGGGAAAAGCCAGCAAGGGGGAGGGGCCCATGGTGAAGGGAAGCCCTCAGACATGAAACCAAGACCTCAGATTTTGGAGGGAAAACCAAAACAAGATGAGAGAGAATCAAAATACACCAGAAAATGTTATTTCTGTCAGGGAAAGGGCCATCTAATCTCAGAGTGTGAGAAATTAAAGCAGCTAAAAGGAATTGTGCCTCAGGATTCTAGTGGAACCAAGCCAAAAGCTGTGTTCTGTGTCCAGAGAGAGCAAGGCTCATTGTCACTGAGGGAGCCTGTTGCCATGGCTGCTCAGTCTGGAACGGCTGTATCTGCTGATCAGGCTGAGGAAGGTGGTCCTCTTGTGGAGGTCAAGCGATGCTTGCTCGTGAGAACAGATTCTCAGTTGTTTGAGACAGCAGGGGTGGACGTAGGAATACTTGGCCGTCAGTATCGGGGGCTGCGGGACACTTGTTCTCAGGTGACCCTGTGCCATCCAGATATTATTCCTAGGGAATATATAATCCCGAATGAGAGCATAAAGGTAGCAGGGATTGAGGGGCAGATAATCTCACTCCCAGTCGCGGAGGTACCTGTCAACTTTCAAGGCTGGAGGGGAGTTTGGCGGCTAGCAATTTCATCGACTCTGCCAGCAGCCGTGCTCGTGGGAAATGACCTGGCTGAACATGTGAAAAGGGTGCTAGTGATTACACGTTCACAAGCCACCACGGGGACAGTTCAAGGGGGTAATGATGAGCCAGAGACGGAAGCAGAGGGGAGTTCAGAAGCTGTGGTGGAAACCTTAACCACAGACAGCAGATTTGGACAAGAGCAAAAGGCAGATGCCACTCTCCAAAAGTGTTTTGAACAGGTGACTGACGCCCAGCTAACACCTGAAACCCCAGTGAGATTTCTGGAGAAAAAGGGGATTTTATATAGAGAGACCCTGAGGAATATCTCAAAAGGGGGAGATGGGATCAGAAGTCAGCTGGTGGTACCTGAAAAGTATCGCCCCATGATCTTACAAAGGGGGCACTCTGACATGTTTGCTGCACACTTAGGGGTGAACAAAACACAGCAGAGAATCACACAGAATTTTTACTGGCCTGACATAGGGAAGCAGATCAGGGAGTTCTGTAAACAATGTGATGTGTGTCAAAGGCAAGGGAATAGCCACGACAGGACCAAAGCAAAGTTGTGCCCTTTGCCTGTGATTGACACTCCGTTCAAATGCATAGGGGTGGATATTGTGGGACCTTTGCCCAAGGCCACAAAGAGGGGGAACAGGTTCATTCTCACCATTGTGGACCATGCCACGAGGTACCCTGAAGCCATATCCTTGACTAACATTGAAACTAACACAGTGGCAGATGCCTTGGTGGGGTATATGTCCAGGATGGGATTTGCCTCAGAGATAATCACAGATTTGGGCGCATCGTTCACATCAAAGCTCATGAAACGCTTATGGCAAATCTGTGGAATTAAGCACAAGGAAACCACTGCTTATCATCCTGAAAGTAATGGGTTAACTGAGAAGTTCAATGGGACTCTAACGCGCATGATTAGGGCTTACTTGGCAGAGAATCCAAACAATTGGGACCAGAAGCTGCAATCCCTTTTGTTTGCTTATCGATCAGTGCCACAAGCCAGTACCGGGTTCAGTCCGTTTGAACTTTTATTTGGGAGAAGGGTGAAAGGGCCCCTTGATTTGATCAAACAAAATTGGGAGCAGATCACCCAGGATGACCCACAAGACGTTGTGACCTCTATAGACTCTTTAAGGAATGGCCTAAAGAGAAACCTAGAGCTAGCAGCAGAGACCCTGCAAGCTCAAAAGGTCAGAAAGAAAGCTTGGGACGACCAGGAAGGCAGGGAGAGGCGCTTTAATCCAGGGGAGGAAGTGCTGTGGCCTGGGCCCTGCAGAGAGAGCAAACTGCAGCTGGGTATCCCAGAAATAAAATACTTGGGTCACATGGTAGGGGGAGGAGTGATAAAACCCCTGGAGGCCAAAATAGAAGCAGTTCGTGATTGGCCTAGACCCAACACCAAGAAAAAAGTCAAATCATTTCTTGGGTTGGTGGGCTACTACAGAAAGTTCATCCCGAGGTTTAGCGAGATTGCGGCTCCGCTGACCGATCTGACGAGGAAGAAGGCTGATGACCGCATCCCATGGACCAGCGACTGTGAGGCGGCGTTCCAGAGGTTGAAGGAGGCGTTAATCAACTATCCTGTGCTGCGTGCTCCAGACTTCGACCGGGAGTTCATCATCTACACCGATGCGTCTAACAGCGGGGTAGGAGCAGTTCTGTGCCAGGAGGATGAGAATGGTGACCAGCATCCAGTGTCCTACCTGAGTAGGAAACTTCAAAAAGGTGAGAGACATTTGGCAACCGTGGAGAAGGAGTGTTTGGCCATAGTCTACGCGATCCAGAAGGCCAAGCCTTACATCTGGGGAAGACATTTTGTTCTGTGCACTGACCATTCACCACTGCAATGGTTAAAGACAATGAAAACCCACAATAGCAAACTTATGAGGTGGGCTTTAAACCTACAGGACTATGACTTTGAAGTGAAGGTGGTCAGAGGGTCAGTGAACTGTGTTGCTGACGCCTTGTCAAGAAGACCTGAAGAATGAAGACGGCGAAAGAAACATGGACTATGTATATATATTGATGACAAAAAGTTAAATGTACCTGTTTTTTGAACTTGGTTTGTATGAATAAAGGTAAATTGATGTAATGTATATGGTAAATGTTTAAATGCCTAATTGCTATGGTTAACTTAGAATGTAAGTATAAGTAAGTATGATATGGTATGTATAACTGTTGTCGTGTGTTTTATCCAGGTTGTTTTTTGGGTAAAAGCACCTTAGCTTTCCCCCTACAAAACAACTTATAAAGAGGGGAGGTGTTACATACAGCACTGATGTTACCTGTCTGTCATGGGTTTGGAGGGAAAGTTCCATCCTATGGGGAGTGGAAGGCGGGACATCAGGAGGAGGGGCTGTACTGTATATATAGGTGAAGCCTGTGTGGAGGGGAGACTCTGGGAGAAGAAGCAGCAGCTGGGAAGAAGAAGCTGGTGTGGGAGTCTGTGTGTCAGACAGGGTACTACTGTGTGTCAGAGTACCAACCTGATAGGTTCAGGTGTCTGTTGGTTAGCCAGAACTGATAGGTTCAGGGTCTGTGCTTCAAGTTAAGGGTTCTGTGTGAACCAACCTGTGTGTATGTATGAGTGAAACTAAGCCACGTTACTATTTCTTATTCACCTGATCATTTTATTTTTCCTGTGTGTTGTATTTAAATAAACCTTATTCTTTTATTGGTTGAAAATCCATCCCTGGTCTGTGTGACTTCTTATAGGGAATGGTTGGTGGCAGCTTAGTTAACGTGTGGCAGACCCCAGTAGGTCTGGGTTTGTCACACTGTTCTCCTAACTAGCTTTGCCATTAGCAGTGAAGCTTTACCAAACAAAGAGGTGTCACAGAAACTAGTCCTGGATGGCCACAAAGAGAGGAGGAGAACGAGAAATGCAGAAGCCTATTTTGGTGGAATTTGGTGGACGTGATCCCATGCAAGCCCGGTGCTTCTGTAGGGCTCCCGTTTATTTGAAGGAAGAATTAGAAAGGAAAAAAGTCTCAAAGGATATGCCCTAGGACATCAATGGTGAACCTATGGCACACAGAGCCCTCTCTGCGGGCACGCAAGCCGTAAGTCACCGGTTCGCTACTCCTTGTCTGCAGCCAAACCAGAGAAAGTGGCTGCAGAGGTAGTGCTGGCGCTTTGACAGGTGGCGGGCCAGAATCCGGAGCAGTGGCGCCGGAGGTGGATCCGGAGTGGGGTCTTCAGGCACCTCCGTGCCCGGGATTTCCCCTTCCGCTGCCACCGCCACTGCTCACTGGGTTTTTTTGGGTCCCCCCTCCCAGTTTGGGCACTCGGGCCAAAAAAGGTCTGCTGTCAATGCCCTGTGACAATATGGGTTGAGGCAGGATGTAAATTATCTGCCTCAGCAAATGACGTGTCTTAAAAAGAGGAAAGAAGCTCTTCCTTAATCATGTTATCTGTGCAAGAGGAACCAAGCTTTTGTGGCAACTAGGATTCACGCTCAATCTCCAATACGGGATGTTAAAAGACTGTCCTGTCACGAGCAAAAAGGCTACTCAAAGGGCATTTAAACCAACCCGCTGTGCAAGCTGATACCTAGCTTGAAATCATTCACACAACCATCACTCATGGACTGAAAAAAGCAGCAGGAACCTTTTGTTTCCCAAATAAGAATTGTCCAAAAGAGGTGTCGCAGTGGAGCAGCCTCACACTCTTAATGCTTAAATATAAATGTCCCATTATGTTTGAGAACACACAGTCTTATGTGTGCATGTACAAGCGCTACATCCTCAAAATGTGAGCCAGGAGTGTCTCTGGTGCAGATCCTGTCTCTGCCCTGAACTTACGAGGTGGCCCTTAGGCAAGCCCTGCTCAACTTCTACTTAAAATTCCTTAACTCTACTGGAAAGATTACTGGAAATAAACTACACAAAATATTTTGAACACTTGAAAGGACATGCTATAAAAGCAAGGTGGTTAGAGGGTGGTATTGTTTCATTTCATTCCTGAATAGCCAGGACTCGCATGGAGTCAGGCTAGCCTGTGTGATAACACTGCAAACATTTTCACAGCCTGTGAAGAACTAAGGACCTCTATCATAGTCGGGGGGGGGGGTCCACAATGGATTCTGCGTGAAGAACCATCTGGAGAAGGAGAGAGGAATGTGCTTTTAAAAAAAGAGGCTGCTCAGTTGCTCACTTGCTTCTGGTTTCATCAAATGACACTGTTACTCACAAGGAGCCCCCCCCCAATGTATGTTTGCCTGCTTTGACTTGGGGAGTGGCTCTATCAGGGTGAAATGGTCGCTAAGGGCCAGAGGCTGAACAGGAGGTGTTCCCAGATAGGGTGACACGGCAGCACAGCTACCTAGTCCCTTCCACCCGATCCAGCTGTGGCACCCGTTACCTGCAGTGGTGCTTCCTGCTGACAAGCCAGAACACACTGTCGCAGCCGTAGCAATGGGCAGCCAGATGGTCGGGAAGCCATCGTGTCACCTAAGGACAAAGGAAGAGAAGAGGAGTCCTTTAAAATACAAGACCATGGCAGGGTTTGTAAAAATAAGATGAGAACAGCGTCAAAGGAAGCAAAGAAATTTTTAAAAATAAATTAAAATTCTCCTTGTTTTACAGTGAAGAGTCTGCAATGTGTTTGATTTTCCTTTCTTTTTCCCCTCCCAGATCTTCTTGCAGACTAATCTCAATACCGGAGGCTCAAAACCACAGAGGAAGTCCCCAACTCCTTTCTAGGCCCATATACCCAAACCTATCAATGCTGTATGTGTTAGTCCAGTAAATGTGTGACTCTGGAGACAGACAGCGGGGCGGGGGCTCTTTGGCACAGCGACAGATGTTTAAAAGTATTAGAGGCAACAGGGATTTGGGGGGGGGGGCAAGTTGGGTTGGTAGGATTTACAGAGACCAGTGTTAGAGCCCGAGGGGTGTTAGAGCAGAGCTTTATCATTAGTATCATGTGCTGATGTAAGGAAAGGGAGAGGAAGGCCACGGCGATGCATTTTGCCTGTACCTCTGTGTCCTGTTTATCCACCTGCTCCCAGCTGGCTTCAGAGAAAATCTCTGTACTGCAGCGAGACAAACAGTTCTGATCCAGATTGCTTTCCGAGTCAGGTATTGAAGTCTGTTGGCAAACAAAGACAGCTTGAACACAGCCTACTTCCAACATGGGACATGGACTATTAGACAGCTGAGAACAGGGAATCTTATGAACCTCCTGCTTAGAGATAACAGATTCTAAGACGAGGCAAGGAGAGGTAAGTCTGATTCTATGACTGAAATCCTGCTGGCAGAGTGGCATGCTGCAAAGGATGGTGTCTTTAATTTAATCTAAAAGTTCTCATCCCCACCATCACAACTGTGTTGATCTAAGGAAGCCTTTCAGAGCCTTGGGATGGAAGTAAAGAGCCTTTACTATCTGTAAATCATTGCCACTGGGCCTGGGATTATCAATGGTGATTCTCAGATATTAAAGGCCACCCCATCCTGAGCCTCCCAAAGACTTCCCCATGTCAAAAGCGATCCCTAGGGAGACTCAGAAAATGAAGGAAACAGGCAGTTTTAATTTAAACTTTAACAGCGCCTGCTGATGACGTTTCCAGCATTTACAAGATGCAGTTCTTCCAAACAGGATTTCAGCCTATAATTTCCCACAAATTCTGAAAAAAGAGAAGTTCCACGTTCAACACTAAACCAAGATGTGCAGAGGGATATACAGCAAATAGTGGCGGTTTTCTTTAATGGAAATACTGTCAAGACATGAATGTTTCTGTAATGGTTCATGTGTTGAAGCTAAACAACTACCTGCTGATATATAACTTAACAGAGGAGGTACCTGAGAGATGTAACATGAGAGATGACAGAGCAAAGTATTCTACAACTGTATGTACGGGGACTGCAAAAAGTCTGGCAGTAATCTCTGGAACCCATACATAGATCTTCTTTTTTTTTCTAGTTTCGTTTGACAAACAGAACACTATGAAAGTGCCAAAGAGCCCCAACTAACAATTTTATTTCTATGTGAATGACTACATTATGGGACAGAGGAGGTTATGGCAATTAGGCACAGCACAAGGGAAGAGCAGGAACAAAATGTCCCTTTGCTATTTGTGGTAGACCAGCTTCACCCCTCTGGATGCGGAATCTGGATAAGGCTTTACATTAGGGGGCATAAGAGGAAGATGTGACCTTCCAGATTGCAGCAAGGCTTAACCTCCCATCAGCCCTAACCATTAGAAGCAATAGTGAAGGAACCATCAAGTAGCAGCCTCAAAATTTCAGACAGCCTGCATGTTCTCCAATCCGGCTTTAAATAATTTGGGGGAGTGGCAGAGGAGCGACGGTGGCAGCCCGGACCCGCAGGTACCCCTTCTAAGTGAAAATGTGAAGGCATCCACGGACATGAGCATCTGGCTGCCCTTGAAGGTTCTTTGAGCCGAATGTAGAAGCCGGAATCCATGGTCCACATAGTTCACTTCTGCCAGCTTCCTCAGATACCCCTGCCCACCATTAACGGAGAGACACTTGCAGTCCTGAGAGCCCTTCGTGCTGAAGCTACACCACGGGAACGGTTCCACTGAACAGATACAGAGGAAACCATGTCTCTCGTTACCTGTAGCCACCCTATCTCATTTGATTTCAAAAGTTGAGCAAAGCCAGGCCAGAGGATACCAAGGATTGCCAGGCAGGGCTTGGAAAGAATTTTTGCTTGAAACTCTGGAAAACCCCTGGCCATCAGAGTTAACAATACAGTCCTGGGCTGAAAGAACTCAAGTTCTGATCAATATAAGGCAGCTTCCCATCTTCCTACATCTTACAGATCCTTGATGCAACTTCAAACTGAAATTTTCCTCTGTAATATGGGGCACATTTAGGTGTAGGCAAGATGTGTCAGTGTGTGACTGTTCAGAACATGCTCTTGAAGGCAAACTGGAAACTTCATTATTCTTCTGCCTTGGCGCTATTTGCTAAAAACTCAATAACGAGCTTAGAAAGCATGGCTAACAACAAGGCCAGTGGAGGTGATGGAGGTGATGGCATTCCATTTGAACTACTTAAAATCTTAAAAGACGACGCTGTTAAGGTGCTACATTCAATATGCCAGCAAGTTTGGAAAACTCAGCAGTGGCCAGAGGACTGGAAAAGATCAGTCTACATCCCAATCCCAAAGAAGGGCAGTGCCAAAGAATGCCCCAACTAGCGTACAGTTGCACTCATTTCGCACGCTAGCAAGGTTATGCCCAAAATCCTACAAGGAAGGCCCAAAATCCTACAAGTATGAGCTGACCAAATGCCATGTTGTCCTCACTGAGAGCAAAGAGAAAAAGTTCAACCATTCTCTGAAACACAAACCAATACATTTCTCCGCGAAAACCAGAGACTTGGCAAGGAAACGTTTTGCAGATTCAGTGTTCAGAAAACGAAGGAGGCCATACAACGGTGTCCCAGGCCAGTTACAACTTTCAGTGATATATCAGGCAAAATCCAAAGGAACAAACCAAAAAAAAAAAAAAAAAAAAAAAGCATTTGAATTTTGCCTGATATGTTTGGCATGGACTTAACAACGCAACCTCTTCTAAAACGACAACTTTCAATGATGCGCAGCTCAGGTGGGTCAAGACCCTTCTCCCTTCTTGCACCCAAACTAGCTACCTCTGTCTGTTACAGGAACACTCCTTTGGCTCCCTTCCACATCAGCTGAACCAACAAAAAAAAAGGGACACAGGAATATAAACACATTGATTTCCTTCCCACAGTGCCCACTTCTTATCACACACAGGACCAAATTAAATAGCTAATATCTGAGGCAAGAGCCTTTCTCAAGGGTTATTGTACGGCTAACAAGGAAGGAAACTGAAGTCATAGGCAAAGTCTTCAAAGTACCAAAGTCAAAGGAGAAAAATCTCTCTTTTCCCCCTAACCCCCCCCCCCCAATGTTAAGGAGACACCAGCTATGTCAGGAGCTATGTCAACAGGGAACCAAAGGGTGTTAACCTAACACACCTTATCCGATTCCTATCTAGTAGATCTACTGTCAGAATGCTTTCTCATTCAAAATACTCCACAAAGAATCAGGACCACGTGCCCGGCTGCCTGTTTGCATCACTTAACACCCTCCACACATGGAGCTGCAACCAGCGTAAGTGGCGATAACAGCAGAACTGGGCACAGCTCTGGCCCACGGACAGCCAGTTGCCGACTCCTGCTGGAGAATCTATGTGGATCTCACGTGTCACATGGCGCTTGACCCCTCCGGTTTCATGCTTTCTTTGTTCCAGAACAGGGACTCAAGTGCATTTACAATATGATTTAAAAATGGGTGTAAATAAAAGCACTACTATATTACAACATAGTTACACAAGTTACCCTTAGAAAGGCTTTGCACTCTGATTGCTCTAAGATCATTGATATTACACATGTCCACACACATACTACACACACTGCCTTTCCTCCCTTGTAAATGGCTATTCATCATCTTGCTGCCTGGGATGAAAGATTCTCCACTAGAAGGCCACAGCTGGGTCTTTCTAAACCCACTCACCGCCATCATGCTGCAAAGAACTAGGATATAAATATCCATGCAAGAGGTTGAATGTTCTCTGTGGGCTTCCTTGTCAAGCGGGCAGGGAGGATACTCCTTCTTTGCCATGCAGTGTATCACTGCAGACACACTGTTAATGCTCCTTTACTTACCACTTCATCTCCATAATCCCCATTGAAATGAAGCGAGCTGTTCAGGAACTGGCTCTCCAACCGGCTCCTCAACTCCTGCACCTGCTTCTTTAAGGTCTCCACTTCCTGCTGGTGCCCAGTTTCAATCTGGCGGAGGCGCTGCTGAATGACATCAGCATAAATTGGCATGCCGTCGTCATCCAGGTGACTTCGGGCCGGCTGGTCTGGGCTGTTTGCTGCCGGTTGCCGGCCTGGAATGGTGTGTACCCACTTGTGGTGCAAGTTCCTTAGATGCAAAGGGGCAGAGCCACAGCTGGCTGCGGAGACCTGGCGGCTAAGGGGGGGCTTGGCCTTCCCGCCCTCTCCATTCAGACAATGTCCATTAGGTGCAGGGTGTTTCTGCGCAACGCTGAACCCAACCGGGCTCTCCATCACCTTGTTCTCTAGCTCCAGCTCTCCGTTATACACTGTCTCTTTATAGTCGGCTAAAGGCAAGGGGCAAGGTGAAGGAGGCAGGGGATCACGTACGTTGCTGCTCCTGTTTAGGTTCACAGCCAATCTGTGCAGCTCTAACGAGTCGTCCCTTTCAGGCCTGTTTTCAGGGTGGGAAAGGTCCTCAGTGCTGTTGTTCACGGGATGGAACCAAGAGCAAGAGTCATTTTGGACCACCTCTGCCTTTGCGCCATGCTCTGTCAAAGTTTCAGTAGAGCTTTCCAAGTTCGACGTTCCTGCCTCTGGCAGGGCGGGCAGTGGCAGAGTGGCCTGGGAGGTACTGCAGGTGCTCTCACCTTGTACATAAAGTCTACGAACACCGCCCTCCTCCCCTCTTTCGAGGTTACTATTTACTGTATTGTCTACAACACTAGACTGCCATTCTAGCACCTGAGATAGCTTCTCGGCAGCACAAGGGAGAGCCATTTGCTCAGCCCGCTGTCCTTGAAGCTCAGAAGCACCCTGTGAAACCATCTGCTGGTTGGAAGCGGGATTGTCTAATAAGGTATCTGTGTCCACCTCCGTCTCTTCATAGACTTTATCAGCAAAGCTGTCCAGGTTTTCAGTCCTGCTTTCCTTATCGGGGGCAACGTCCTCTTCCCCTTCTTTACCCACGGTTTCCTGAGCAGACCTTGAGCTTTCCTCCAGGCCCCCTTCCTCCTTGGTAGCTTCTTGCAGGATGTTTTCCATCTGCCCGTCTGCCACGGCTACAGAAAGCTCTGCTCCCACCAGAGTCCTGCCTTGCTTTCCCAGACTTTCTCCATCAAAAGGATCGTCGCCTGGGTTCCCAAGGCTGCTGAGCTCCAGGGACCGACGGTGTTCCTGCCATTTCTCATTGAGGCTAGGGTCACTGCTACGCCGGTTGGTTGTCGGCACGCTGCTGTCACAGGCTGTGGTTAGATTGTCAAATGACCTTGTCTTTGGTAGCCTAGAGAAGAAACGTTAAGAACATCATTTCAGCTATTAGTTACACTTCCCCTCTATCATAACCACCAATTACTATTGAATACAATCATTAATTACTGACTGGAATGCGTATCCAAGATTTTTTGGTTTTATATCATGTGGACAATAACAAAGAACACCCTTTCCCCAATGCCAAGCATCTACTTAATTAGGGTGCGGTCACACTATGAAAATGAATCTGGATCTGGTGAAGGAATTTTTAAAACTGGTTTAAAGACACATGGTAGTCACGTGGCTTTTGGGTTGATGTTTTGAGTCCTCTTGGGTAAACCTTTAATCTGTTTTTTTAAACTATGTTGTATATTGGCTGAAGGGGCTACACAGGCTTTTAGACCAGTTGCATGTGAAGCTTCGTCCTGTGCCCCCCCCAGGCTTGCGCTGGTTGCCTTTCACAGCCACTCACTGCTGTGTTGTGGTGGTGTTATATTTAATATATGTTTATTTCTCTTTTACACACACACAAGGCAGAGAAGGAGATGCAGGGACAGAACTGCAGCAGAGGCTGGTGGGAGGGAAAGCAAAATAGAGAGTGGCAAAAAGCCGCCCCGTGTAGACATGGTCTAGAGGGGCGGGGTATAAATTTAATAAACAAACAAACAAACAAATAAAGAAAGAAAGATAGAAAGAAAGAAGGAAAGAAGGAAAGAAGGAAAGAAAGAAAGAAAGAAAGAAAGAAAGAAAGAAAGAAAGAAAGAAAGAAAGAAAGAAAGAAAGAAAGAAAGAAAGAAAGAAAGAAAGAAAGAAAGAAAGAAAGAAAGAAAGAAAATCACCAGTGAAATTGACAAGACTGGCAGCTTCTAGGCTGGCAAAAGAGGGAACACATTCCCTCCACCCAAAACTTCTCTCTCTCTCTCTCTCGGTTCTCTTTTCTGAATTTTTTTAAACCTAAGCTCTACTTAGCTCTGCTCCTTTCCTTCTGATTGCCACGATCCTGACATCCATTCTGTGACAAACCCCACAGACACAATTTACACCAACAGAGGAATTGGCATATGCCAAAACAATTCAAAATATATTGATTTCACAAGCAATTTAAAATAAACAGCTCTAGCAGCCAAGTAAAATAACCTCCGTTTCCAACCAAAAAAATCCCCCACACTTCCCTGTGTGTTGTGCAGCTGGAATTTTTAAAATCTCTTTAAAAAATTCAAATTTCAAACATGCTAAACCCAATTCAAAAACAGTTTCCTCCATTACTTCTGAACTCACCTGCCCAGAGGCTGATCTTCAGTGGTGGAACCTGGGGCTGGGTATGGGGCACAGGTGTCGTCCGCAGGGGTAGAGGGAGAAGAACATGGCAAGTAAACGGCACTCCAGAGCATTAGGTTTCGCACATGACACACGGGATACAGCACCTAAGGGGTGGGAAAATGAAGTCAAGACCTGTATTAGAATTGTACCATGATGTGGAATCCTCTTGCCTCTGCAATTTGACACGTTCAACAATGTTTGTTTGGACACATACTGAAAACACACCTATTTTCGCAAGCCTCCTCGTGTCAGGCACTTGACCTTCTATTTCATGGACAACATGGCATATTTTGATTTTGTGCACTATGTATATTGTATACTATATTATCACTGCCCACCACTTTGTTTATGTTTGTAAACAAGCCATTTTAGTCTGCAGGTGTAAACTAATCTCAGGTATATTAATGATTAATCACTCGACCCAACCCACACAAAAGAAATCTTTTTCTCCTTGCCAGCCCAGTGATCCCTGCAAATCGACACAACGCTCCTCCCACTTCACAAGCCATGCTCTCCACTACACTTCACTTCACGAGTGAAGAAAAGAGGACAAACCCTCTTAAAATGAGGACTGGCTCACACAAGGATTGGGAAAACAAGTAAACCCCAAATTCGGAATTGAGAGCAATTTAAGATGGAAACCACCAGAAAGACAATTTAGTTTAAATCCCAAATGGTTTCATTCTATTTATCACATTGATACCTTCTCTTTCTGTCCCCAAAGAACACAAACTGACTGGTTAAGCTGGAGATTCCGGGGAATTTTAGGGGAGATCTCTCTTGCCCCTGCTCTTCCATGCCCAGAGAGGAAAATAGGTTTTCTCAGAAGATTTTTTTCTCTACCTCTGCCTCTGTTTCTTCACTCTCTCTTTCCTTTTTCTCTGTATTCTCCACTGCCTCCCATGGTTCAATACATCCACCACACATTCTCTCCCCCCCTCCCGCCCCACTTCATGTTGCGCTTTTCCAAGAGCCTCTTCCTTTGGCTCCCTGTGGCATCAGACAGGGGCAGGACCCGATAGATACTATAATCCCCACCCACTTCCCAGTCACTACTGGAAGGGCACAGGCTAGTAAGTAAGGTGATCCCCAGCCTCCAAAAGGTTTGAACGGCTTCGTAACTGCTGCTTTCAACTTACAAGGTCCAAGCAGTTTCCCCTATAAAAATGCCTTATTGTGAAATAAAAGAATAGAAGAGTACATACGGATTCTGACTGGGAGGAGTAAAGGAGGTTTTTGAAGGCTTTGTTTCCTGCTCGCAGCAGAGACCAAACTGAGCAGGTCCTTTCTTGCGTATGTTTTTCGCCTCGCTCCTTCGCATTGTTGCACAGGAATGTACCAAAGAGGCAAGAGTAGGTGTGCTGCACCAACTTGACCTGCACCAAAAGGATACAGCTTAAATTATTGTTTGCTCATAAACCAGAATATTAGGGCATAAAGACCCCTGGACAGAAAACGGCTTCACCCACATTTCTGAAACTAACAAGTCTTCCTACGGAAGTTGTGTCCCCCACCCCCCGCTTTCAGCATGTCTGTCAGGAGAACAGTTACTCAAGAAGAGTCGTTGGCACACTCAAAAGAGGGCTGCTGATTTTCTCCCCACAACAATCATGTACGCAGGGCCATACAGAGAAACCCTATGAACATGGATCTAGCAGGCAAGGGGGTACGCAACCATGCAACAGGAGCAGGTTGAAGAACTAACACTTACGGCTGAATCACACTTATGGATTCATAAGCTAAGCTTTTCCCAAAGTGCTGAGGATGCTGTGGGAAGAAAAAAAAAAGATACTTTGCCAGTTTACATGAGTGAACTGCTCCAAGTAGGAACAACTAGATGGCCTTTTCCTTTTAAGAACATAACAAGAGCCCTACTGCACCAGACCAAAAGCTTACCTAATCCAACATTCTGCACATATATTGGCCAGCCAGCTGCCTAAAGGAAGCCTGCCGGCAGGGTATTAAAAACAACTGCATCCTCTGTCTTGCGCTCTAGGAACTGATAAACAGAGGCACAGTATCTTTGAGATGACAGGTAATACATAATGATTTTTTAAGAGAAACCGAGTTCTTCCAAACTTTCAGAGAGAAGATGATCTATGTTTCAGTTTAGGGGATAGGCAGAAACGAGATGCAGGTCAACAAAATTTAGGAATGGTTGGTCCTTTAAAGATACAAGTAGCCTTTTGGATTCTTTTTCTCCAACTTCGGAAAGCATAAAGATGCTTTCTAGCTCCAATGCATAAAACAATAAATTTATCAGATTTTTCCAACTGGATCCCCCCCATTTATTAGAGGGATTGTTCAAAGAAAATGCCAGGAACTAGTACTAAACACCAATGAGGAAGCTACAGCATTGGTTTGAATCACACCTTCCTGGGAATAAACCCCACTGAACTAAAGGGCACTTACATCTGAGCAGACTATAGCGTTAAGGGACTTAAGCGCTCTAACAATGTTTCACAGATATGTAAAGGTACTGGACACTTCTAAAGGCAACACATGGACTCTGGATGCAAGACCGTTACAGTCTTCGGTGTTGCCCGCTATAGGCTTATACAGTGTTATCAGGGTTCTGCTTTAAGAGATGCCATGCAGCCTGCATCCCATTCTTGAAGTCCCAGAGCCAAAGCCACCGAAAGCAAGGGGGTCACAAAAGCCACCATGGAGAACACCTTCAAGGCCTGCCCCAGTTGACTGGTGAGACTGGAGAGGATGAGAATGGAGATGTCCTTCTCCCTGACAGGACGGCAATACACACCTTCGGTTCTGAAAGAGTGAGCCAAGGCACTGCTTGACTGAGAGGGCTCAAATACTTGATTTCAGTACCACTGCTTCAGGCAGTATCCTTCAAAATGTAAGCAAGGATAGGGAACATACTGTATTAAAACCTTACAATTTGGTTTTAAGTATTCCGGAAGCCCAATAAGCGGATAGGAGAATCAAGCCGGGAGAGCACACAGGAAAAATATACAACTTATGAGGTTTTATGGCCCACAACTCACCAGGAATGCTTCGTTGAACTCAAAAGAGCAGGGGAATTGTCTCTGGAGCTGATGGACACAGTCAAGCCACTGCAGAAACACTGGGCAGCGTTCGTTCAGGTCATCTGAATTCTCACCGTGGCCACAGCGATCAGCAAACTTGTGTCCAAAATCTAGCCACTCCATCTCCACTAGTACCTGGAAACCCTATAAAGAAGCACCATGCCATGAAATGTACAAGTTCAATTCTCTTTGGTTTTAAAGGCCCAGCCTGAGGCATTTGGGGGCATGAGGTTGAAGACCTAAAGAGCGCCCGACCCCCAGCAATCCACGTGGGAGGAAACAGAACAGTGCCTGGCAAGAGCTCTGCTTAAGAGCCTCGTGGCGCAGTGGTTAAACTGCTGTACTGCAGCCAAAACTGTGCTCACAACCTGGGGTCGAATCCCAGGTAGCCGGCTCCAGGTTGACTCAGCCTTCTATCCTTCCAAGGTCGGTAAAATGAGAACCCAGCTCACGGGGGGGGGGGCAATGTGTAGCCTGCATCATTAACTTGTAAACCACCCAGAGAGTGCTTGAAGCACTATGGGGTGGTATATAAGCAGCACGCTTTTATTTTTAACCAAACCAAACCAGAACTGCTCTCATCCATATCTGAAGGCCTGGGCAGAGAAACGACTGGCAGCTGGAATGCCTGGCTCCAGGCCTCTGCCTCCCATCTTGCCACCTTTACCACCCTTCCCAGGGTTCCCTTGCCTCAAGCAAACTGTCTCATTCTGGGACATAATTTCTCATATTCCATCCATGCACCCTAAACATTTTATTTTAGTTTCACCGTCACTTTTTTTAAAAATGGGTTCTATGCTTCACCCTTCAGGGAAGAAGCCACAGACCCGCTTTTCTGAAGATGAGCCAGTGTCATAAGCTTCTAATTCAAAGCCCTTCGATACAATTCAGAAGCACCCCAACGTCTGCTATTTACCATGCTTTAAGTCACAAACCTCTATTGTCCTGTAATAGGGATCCAGCAGCAGCTTAGCCAGGGCCACGATCTGAGGGGTTCGGTCCCATCCATCTGAGCAGTGCACCAACACAGGCCGCTGGTCTCTGTCCACCGCATGAACGACCAGCAGCGCCGACTTCAGGAGCACGGACAAGTGTTGCAGCCATTTGGTGCTTTCTAGAGCCGACAGCCAGCTGCAGATCAACCACAGAGAAGAGTCTGGTCTTTGTCAAAGCAACATTACAAGCTGAATAAATAAAATTCTCATTGCAGTAGCAATGGGGAAAAAACTCTTTTTTCCATCTGAGCTGAGAAGTAGCAGAGATTCCACCTCCCCCTCAAACCTATTTCCGGAATCCTGGGGTGGAGGGATTCCTTAATAAAGAGATCCATAGCTTCCCTGAAAGATAACTCACTAGACCCTACAGTCTCAAACTGGCAATACAGAGTATGCAGAATTGCTGGCTGTATTCAAAAAGCACACTAGTTTTCCATGGGGAACCAGCAAAACACAACTGGCTTGGTAAACAACACAAGTCTACAATCATTTGCGACCTGTCTTGTTCCCACGGAAGAAACGTGAATGTTTAGGAGCAGGCAAATCAAATGGAGGAAGGGCAGACTGAGCTGTGTCAAGCTGGAAAAGCACAGGCCTGGTGGGACAGAGAGCTTGATTTAGAATACAAAGACACAGCTGATTTGATACTAGTCATTCGGTCTCAGCGTCACAGAGTTGTTATGAACCAGAATGGATGAAGAAAAAAAAACACCCAACGTACACCGCCCGGAAAGGTGGAGATACAAGCAGAGAGACAGCGAACCGTTCTGACTCATGAAAGCTTTCTTGCTCATGCTCTTAATCTAGACAGCTTGACGGAGTGCCTTCCATAGGGGAATGCGGATCTGCAATACTGCACTGGTCGAAAAGATGACTCTACTGCTACTTTCTCTGTGTCACGGAGCCTGCTCAAATATGCTAGCCAGTAGGCTACATGCCAAAGCTGCAGAAGGCTAATGTAGAATGGCACTGAAGAATCTAGAAGACGGAATTAAAGAACTTTTGATCACAAGAGGGCCCTTGCAGAAGGGAAATCCACACTCAAGACTTCCACTGACTTTTATACTGAAATGCAGGATCCAAGCTTTGTCACTTGACACTTTTCCATGGGGATAAGTCAGATGCCCTTTTACACCTAAATCCCGAATACAGGAACTTATTCAAATGAAATCTTGAGAAGTGCAAACACCAACTCAGGATTAGTTGTTTGTTTTTGTTGTTTTACAAACAATACCAACAACTAGTAAGATGACCAGAAACAGGAATGGGTTAAGGGGGGAAGGACAGCAAGAACGCCATGTGCCGCTTACTTTCCTGGGTCCGGCATTTGCGTGCAGAGTAGACGCAGCGACTGAAAACTCTTCCGAATAGAATGGATGTTTGCCATTCCCATGAACACAACTTCACAGTTTGGATAATACTCTGTTAGAAAGCAGAAGCAGAAGAGAAGGCACTTCAAACAAGGGCAGAAACTAAATGAATGAAGAAGCTTTGCTGTAAAAACAAGCTGGCGGCAGCTGTGGCTGTGCTAAGCACCATTATCCCATCCGTCTCCTGGAGCATTTAGAGGTTCTCAGGCACTCCAAACATTATAACAAAGGGTGATTGTTATGACAGAAGAGAGAGAGTTATTCTAACACAGTCCAAAAGAAAACACATGGACTTATTTATCCACTAGACTGGTAACAGAACAATGGGTTCCATCTGCATAAGTGCTTTTAAATTGATTTATACATCGCCAGCAAACGTAACTCTGACCCCCACAGGAGTTGGAAAACAGACAAGAGAACTGGGGTGGGAGTTGTAAAATGAAAGTCGCATAGAGTGTCAACACGTGAAAGGCCTTTTTGAACACCATTCCCACCTTTGCCTGTCCAGCAGGAATTCGTTGCACGTTTTCCAGCCACTCCACTCCTTTGTGCCGGGAACTGAAAACCAACCCATGCAGACACGCCAGTGCACTCACAGGCTGCTCTGCTGAAAGGGCTTTCCAAAATCCAAAAAAAGGCTTTGAAAGTATAGGTCTAGCACTGTTTTGGTCTCGGCAGAAAAGTTCTACAGAACTTTTAGATATTCTGATGAAATTCGGACAATGCCCTGGTGGTGGGAGTTGTTTGCACTCTCCTATACTTCCACAGAAACCTGAACTTTTTAGATTGGCTGCGATTAAGAGGGCTTTAGCAATAAAATACACACAAAAGAGGCTGAGAGATCAGCATCTTGCTGAAACCACCATGCAGTTTCTCACAAATGTTTGGAGAGATGCAACTGCAAGAATATCGGACTCACATCGGCAGGCTGGCAAACCTATGAAAGCAAAGATATTTTGGCACCTGGAAGACTATGGAGGTATTAGGGCAGAAATTCTGATGGGAGTACAGTTCTGTGGGTTCTTAAACTTGAACCTGTGCCAGTTTTTTAATTATACGTATAGATCTGAATTCAGTACTTAGGAACCCAAAAAGCACAAGAGTCCTTTAGTCTACTGAGGGGCAGTGGTTTTTCAAAGCTTCACAAGGGGGTGGGGATCTTTCCCAATTCTGCCTACAACTTTCAATTTGCACGGGAGAAAACAGAATGTAAAAGTTCTCCAAAGGAGGTTTGTTGCAAACAGCAAAGAAGGAGGATGAAACCTGTGACCCCAAAGATGGCTTTGGCTTCCATTATTCAAAATAGTGGTTTAATGTTACATCTAATTTTGGCCATGAATCTCACTACTTTTCTTTCGTAAAAGAAAAAAAAATGTGTGGCTGGATGGTTGGTTTGGCCATCCCGATATATTGCTGCTTATAAAGATATTTTTAGGGTCTGAAACTTGTTTTCAGGCCAATAATTGGCTCTTTTTCATCTAAGCCAAGAGTGGACAACTTTTGGTAGGAGGATGGGCATGGGGCAAATATCTGCTCCTTCGTTCCCCTCACCCACACCAACAGGTTGCATATGGACCGTTAAAAGCAGTCAAAATTTCGACAGAAAAGCAAAAGGGAGCATAACCAGACCTCTGCACCTGATTTTGGTTTTGGGGTGACTTTACGAGGCTCTCATGACTACCTTCCCCTTTCCGCACAAACACTGCTCCCCCCCCTTTTTTTTTAAAGCAACCTATTCATCCTGGGGAACTCTTTGTGGGCACTGGGGCCTCAAAACAGCCTCAGGCCACTCTGTGCTTACTCTTGTTCTAAACTTTTGAGAGACGTTAGTCTGTTACAAGAAAAAAAAAACCCAAACTCTTAGGGCATGTGAAAGACTGGCAAGTTTTATTTGGCATGAACTTCCTCCACTTGCAGCCCCACTTCATCAACCTCTCCTTTGGTATTTCTACATTGTAAGATACCCCCTCCTTCTTTCATAGCCCTGATATGAAAAGGACAATCTAGTTTATGCAAGATGTTCTCTTCCTGTCCTAGAAGTGTTTATAAACACAGTAGGGCAAAGAAGAAAGAAGGCTACGGTAACTTACCTGGGCATTCGCAACCTCCCCCTTTGGCCCTGTTTGCAACAGCAGCTGCATAAGAACGTGCATCTAAGATCAACAGCTTTTGGGGCTGAATGGCTAAACTTTCTGCTCCCGAAGCGTTGGAGATAGAGGAATCTAGGAACAAAGAGAGGACAGACAACTGTATGTGCAGTAGCTATTCAAAAAGCATACTTGTTTTACACAATGGCCAGTATCCTCTTGTGCAGCCCCAACAGCACTGTAGGGATCACATCACTACCACCAGCAGACTGCCACTAATGAAAGAGTCGCTTTTTCAATTTCAGTTTGCCTGCCACTTCCGTGCAAGAAGACCAAGCTGCCCATACCCCCTGCATTTCAAATTTAGGAGTTCAAAAAAGGGACACTTATATTAGAAGCCATCTGCAGCTGCCAGTGATGTCATTCAGAGTGGCTGACCAGACCAGATGGGTGGGATATAAATCAAATAAATAAATAAAATAAATAAATTCCTGCTGTGCCAATAAAGCTTTGTAAGAGGATCCTGGCCCACATCTAGTTGGAGATACTCTCATTGTCATAGCTGAAGGAGCCTAACCAAAGCAAACTACTGCTTGAATCGTCTTTCTGCAGTGATTATTCTGGATTGCTACTGTGAAATGGTTTGGAAGAGTTTAGGCATGGATTTTTTTTTTCATGTTTGCTTCATAGCTGCAATGCATCTCTTAAATCACCATTACAAAAGGTGAACAACCTTAACAGAAGTATATAAAGCATAACCAGAGTAAATATATTCTACATCTGGAGTTTAGATCTGCACACATGTGAACTGGTTGGAAGCCAGACAGATTTAAGCAGCGCAAGACTGAAACCACTGTCATTACTGCACATGCATCAAACAGAAAACAAGAATGATTAGAAGTGAAAGGCTAAAACACCTCTGCTAAATATCAGTGGAATTTGAATTCCACAGAGAATTAGACATTCAACATTTTACAAGCGGAGGGCTACTAAGCTTACCAAATTCCACATCTGAGAAATCCCCACCATTGGAGAAATCTCGCGAGCAGTTTCCATTCATCAGTTTACTGCTGTTAGACTTAGAATCTGAGGCGCAGGCTTTTGCCACAGATTGGACAAGATGTTCGTCATCAGCATTCCTCCAACCCCACCAGCTCACCTCAGGCTGCCCACAACGAGAAATTACTGCCCCATTGCTCTGGTGCCTAAACAAGAAATAGAAAACTGGGGGTTATTACTGTAGCAAAAGTGTTTTGCTCAGCAGAAATTGCCGCCTCAATGAAAATTTCCAAAAGCGGCTAAACTTTTTCTAATACTTGTATGTTCTGAAAAACTAAACTAGCATGTAAAGAGATTCATGCAGGGCTGATGAAGAAGCAATTAACAAAATAACCAAACAAATGGATCTGTGACCCCTTCAGCCAAGTCAGGATTTGAAACAGCTTTTGCTGAGACATGTAAAAATGCCTATAATACAGAGATGTCTAGAACTGGAAGGCTGCAGTTTATTCCTAAAGAGAGATCAGTGATCAACAGCTGATGCTAATGCTGATCAGCAGCTTTACCATTTGGAAGTGCTTTTCGTGCAGAAAAGAGGCAACTGGGGAAATGCATGTATAGTTTTATATAACCTGTGTGAACCCAAAGCCAGTTCATTTGACAAATGAGACAAGAGAGAGAGAGAGATTGCACCAGTGTAAAGATACTTGGCATACTCTGCAGGAGTGTTATTTCCATTGTGAAGCAAGTAATTTGCAGTGGTTACACCTCAGCGTCTGCAAAATGAAACCTGCATTTAATAACAAATCTTTGAGTCACAGTTCATCTTCCCTAAACTGGGAGTTGGCAGCAGAGTCAATCAAGGAAAAAACAATAACACTTCGAAAGGGGAAATGTTCCTTTTCACATTAAGCAGAAACTAGTTGTTTGATGACATGTGCTGTCACCTAGTTCACCAAGAAAGCTGCAGGCCTATGAGCTAACATTTTCAATTACAGAAATTGTTTCATCTTCGCATTTGTAACATCTAGCATGAAGACTATTTCATTGTCATCAATTTTGTATCTACCCTCAAAAGTAGAACAAACCTCAAACAGCAATTATTGGGGTCTCTGAATGCTTTGCATATGTCTTTTGTGTTAAAGCTGTCAAAAAAGAGCAAGAGAACAATGTCAAAGCCCTCTTATAATTATCAAGCATGGAAAAAGGATGACAAAATGTATCTAGAAAGAATTAGGAAAAGACTGTGTGGTCTTTAAGATTGCACAAATGTAAGAGTAGGGCGATTCCTTTTTGTTAGACCACTGAGAAAAAAAAAATCAAACAAATTTTGCCAGTTACATCAGGCTGACCACCGCCATTCATGGATAGTGCAGAAAAACAGTAGATAATTATCTGCCATGATCCCAAAGCCAAGCTCCTCACTGCAGCTACTCTTGTCCCATTGTCTCTCTCCCTTGCTCTGAGTCAGAGCGCCCAGACAGAGCAGGAAAGACTAATGCTATGAACTCAGGCTGGGATCCTTCCAACTTCAAAATGCCTTCCGCCTGCATGGGCTGTGTGATCCAAGGATTTAACACAAAGAACTTCCAACAGGCTGACTTTAATATTACAAATGCAGTAGCTTAACCGAGGCAAGGACTGGAAAATTAGTACTGCACTTCCACTCTCCATCACTGTGCAGACACAGATTTGTAAAGTTTATTTTAAAAAATCAAATAAAGGAAAAGTAAGAAAATAGAAGGATGAAGTGGTGGTGCCCAGCCTAAATATACCTAGAGTATCATTAAAAAAAAAAAAACAGGCTCTATGTATATATACTTAGTTCAAGTGGGTAACCCAGTTGAAAATTACAGGATAGGTATGCCAGTTCACATCTGGTCTTTCCAGGAAAAAAAAAAATCAAAGTTCTGCATATCCAAAGTTACATCAGATTTCACACACATCGCATGAAAAAAAAGTTGCTGATCTTGCAGTGGTTCCATGCCGTCAAGTTGCCTCCGACTTACGTCAACCCTGTGAATGACAGACCTCCAAAATGTCCTGTCCTCAACCTCCCCACTCACCCCACGGCTCTGCAGCAATCAATGCTGAGGCTCCTCTGGCTACGAAGTGCTGCCCAGCTTGACTTACAGAGGAACACCTAGGGCTAGTGCTCTGTTGCTCACAAGAAGACAAACGCAGGTTTACTTGTGCCATATTTGAGAGAGATGCCACTGCTCCCTTGGGCCCACTAGACTGCATTAACATGTGGCATGATGATTAAGCATTTATTGATGCTATTTTTTTCCTATTTTTTGCACTAACAATAATACTTAAGGCAGTGATCAAATGCCGTCAAGTACATCAAGACCAGAGAATCGTTAGACAAGAGTGAGTGATATCTTTATTAGACTGCTAAAACTCAACAAGGAGACGTTAGCGTTCAGCTCTGCAGGGGTCTTCATCGAGCGAAGCATTACAGATGTGGGGGTGATGTAGAAGAAACATTCAAGTTCCAAAGTCCATGGAAAGATGTGTGGGCCGGTTTTCCTTGTTTAAAGCAAGTTCCAAAAGGGGGGGGGGGGCGCTGCAAAATGACTCGGGAGGTGGCGGGTTTCATATTTTACTTTGGGCTAGAATCTGAAACCAACCACATCTGAGCTCAATGTGCTGCCCAAATTTTAAACATTTTGAACACACAACCGATCATAGGTTTTGGAACTTTCTGCAGCACTCATAGCTCTGCAAAGCCCATCCTAATGAGGATTTCCATGGAGTCAGCAGGTAGCTTCCGCCTGTGATATTTTAGTGATCAAATAAAAGAATCAACCACTCTTGTGTGCAGCTTGTATCCAAGGACCACACAACCATTTTAAATATTTTTTTAGGAATAATTAAAACCACCACAATAAACAGAAGTTTAAAATCGCAACATTATATCTTTACACTATTCCTAAAGGCAAGAAGGAGTAAGACTCTGAGGGGAATTTCCTCTACAATCTGGGAATGCCATAGGCGCCACCAGGAGTCTATCTATCTATTCTATATTGTTATCAGACTCGTCCTACCTATAAACCACAGCAGGGATGCGTTTCCAAGAGCGGAAGCTTGCCACACTCTCCAGTTCCTTATCCGTGATCCAAGCAGGAACTATGAGTTCTTGAGGGTAGCTACTGCATAACCTGTGACAAACAGGGAAAAGAGAACAGAGATTCCAGAGTTAAATAATGTGTGTGGCTAATGCCACTTTAAAAGTCCACTACCTCTATCCTGCTCCACTAGGCTCTATCACCAATTCACTGTGTATACAAACAGTAGCCTCACTCTTATACTCTTATGTTTTGAGGAAGTAGGTTGGTTGGTTGGTTCGTGTATATAAGACATTTAAAATTCCACAATGGCAACAGGTCAAAACCGCAATACAAATACTATGTTTAAAAACAGTTAAACATTAATCAAGATAAAAACCAAGACTGAAAACTTTAAAACATTTTAAAACACATTTTAAAATATCTAAATTTCATAAATACAGCACTCCTTAGAATCCCCACTTATGGCTCAAAAACCTGCCTGAAAATGAAGCTCATGGCGAAATAAATCTATCAAAAGTGCCACAAGTACTCCTGTTTTTTTTATATAGATCCTGAGAAGACTAGCATGGTTACCTATTTGAAAACTTTTGCAATACAGTGGTAGAAATCCTATTCCACAGTAAGCCACACTAGAGTAGATCCGCTAAATCAGTGAGGATTTCGTGAGTAATTCCATAAATGTCATAGATTTGAATGGACCTACTCTAGTTATGGCTTACTTTAGCACAGCAAATCACAATTACAGTAAGTCCATTTGATTCAATGGAACCTACAGAGGAGTTGGTTCACCAAATCCCCATTGATTCAGTTGAGTCTATTCTTGTTGCAACAAACTATGCTAAAGCAACAGAACTTCAGCCAATGTGTCTCAATACTGTATACAAAAATAACTGAGTCTGTTACGACTTACTATATGTTGTACCATGTTCAGCCATTTTTAAATTGCTGTGTATGAGCCTTATATCATATTATTCCTTATTCATAAGTGATTTTTATACATTAGTCTACAAACAGTGTCTATTTGGTACTTTTGCCAAAGGAAGTGCACAGAACGGAGTCATGCCATCACATTAGTATCCCCAACTTGCCCTCCTCTATCCCACAGTCCTTTGCCAGCTCCAGCTCCTCAGTAATACTTCATAAACGCGTCCTTATCTAGGGAAGATAACACCCATTTCTAAATTACAGGCTAGCCCAACTCTCCTGCTATGCGTTACTGGATTTTTTTAGCTCTTCAAAGCCTGCACATAACTGGTAGAAAGATCACAAATGAGCCCATAACCTGTACTAAATATTTCTATAGCCTTTGAGGCTGGATAGTAGAAGGCAGCTGGAGTGGCTTCATCTTTGGGGGGTGCTGGGAAGGCTGCAGCTTAGAGGGAAAGAACCTATTTTGTATGCAGAACATCCCAAGTTCAAATTCTACATGTCAAAGTAGAGCTGGAAAATTTCCTCCAGAAATCTTGGGGAGCCATTCCTCCAGACAGCATGACCAATACAGGGCCAGGTAGAGGAAGTGTTTGACTCAGTAAATCAGAGGTTCCTATGTTCTTAAATCAAAGGCAACATGATTGGAGAAGCATTTTACATCAGCGCTCCCAAACATATCAGTCTTGTCTGAAACCCTGAGAAGCTGCTGTCAGCCAACACTGAGAATACTGAGCCTATAGTCAGAGGCAGTTAAGGAAACTCCCTGTGCTCCTCTGCTTCCACTGCTTTTCCTAGTTTATTCATGTTGGTAAACAGGATGGCACAATGGCAACTGCACATGGCATTCTATTACTCTTGCAGACACTTATCTTTTAAAAAATTCCACCCTCTCAGACCCAAACAATTAACAGTGCCATTATTAGAAACAGGATTAGATGACAGCAAGGTCCATGGGCGATTACTCCAAAATGTAACAACAAGAAAAGCAAGCCCCTTGCTTAACAGCCTGCAGTTTGCAAGCATCTATAGAACTTACTTGTACTTTTCGTTGATGTTGGAGATCCTCCAGGCATTGTTCATATCAAAACCCATCCGTTCAACTTCATTTTTAAACCTAGAAGTCACATGCTCTCCTAGGTATCAGAGGGACAACAAGAATGAGACGTGCAGGCTTCCCTACTTAGTATGTTTATTTTGTACAATGCACGTAAATCGCAGCAACTGAACAGGAAAAACAGTTGTAGATCTGCTTTAGTCATCCCAGACATGAACAACTGGATTTTACCATCTTTAGTCATAGCCCATGATTGTAAATGTGATTTTAATTGGCTCTCTACACAGTGGGATTAATAATCAACTGTTGCATGAATAGTATTAAGATTAACAATCCTCTCCGACTTGCACAGGAAATCACCCCACTGTGGTGTTAAAGGCAAATAAAACACAAGCATATTCATCTATGTGTATTAGAAAATCAATCTGCTCGTTCAGATTCAAACAGGACGTGGTCTTACATGGGCAAAATCCTTTCAATTACCAAACACAAATATGGTTCCTGCTGCAAGTAATCATTAATTACTATTCATAAACCTGAAATAGATACTTCCTGCTAAAGGAAAAATCACTTCAACTTCACAAAAGCACAGATCTTCCTACGATACCTTCAATGACTATTGCATTTCAAAGTTTCAAGAGTATTTTGCATTGCTTATACAAAAATATTCACAGTCAATTAATACCCAAGAGGGAGAAAAGTTACCGGGGGGGGGGGAATAAGGCAGTTGGCAGCAACAAGTATAGATAAAATGTTCTTTTATGATCCTTTGCTGCTTCTCTATGGAGACATTAGAGGGAAAAATCAGATATGAGACTATGCACTGTCAATACATGCCAGTGTGCATCATCCATAAATGATAGGGCCAAGGCAAAAAACACAAGAAGAGGGTTCTCCTGTGAAATTCACTCTCCCCCCCCCTCTTTTTTTTTCTTCTGTTCAGGGAGACTTGTAAAGAGGAAGCAAAAATATTCTCAAAGAATCAGAAAAACCTGATTGGCTAAGTAAGGCCATGACATTATCATGCTATTTATGGAATAACTAATTGACCTTATTCTGTTTTTTCTTCTCTTTAATGGCAATGAAGCTGAAGGCTGGGGGAAGAAACTATGAACAATGCCTATCAAAAGGTAAGCGGGTGGTTTTAGAAGCCTCATAATCAACAGAAACCACCCCTCTCTTGTGTGTTCATACCTGGTCTGCACAAATCACCATGCTGCTCCTTTTCACTAGCATAGACCTCCATACACCAGGCATGGTAAGCAAAGGAAAAGAGATCCTCTATCTTCGAAGGAGGGCGGATGGCATTGTTCAGACGCTTAAGCCATTCTTGACACTGCTCAAAGGTAGAGAACTGGCATCTGTTCAAAACAAAACAAAACGGAACATATCAAGATAACTAGATAGGAATTCATTACATTTCACCCAGAAAGATCTAAGCCCCAAAAGAGCAAAGCAAAGTGTTCATCTTTAGAGCTGCAAGCTAAATTTTATGATATCTGAACCTATACGAAATCTGAAAAACATTCAGTGCAATAACCCCCTAAGAACACCTATTTGAATCCTTCAGAAGGTTTTTTTTTTTTTGGCCATAAATCCTGATATAAACTAGGGTATGGTTACCATCCAATTTTTAAGTCATTCTGATGACACCATAATGTCAAGTAACAAGAAAAACTGTGCAAAAATTCGTATATATTTAGTAGTATATACCATCATGTGTTGAATGATTTAGTTAAGTACAAAGTGGGAACATTTTCTTTTCTCTGTCCTGCCTCAAATAGATTTTAAATACATCTGTGTCAAATAGGTACCATTTTAAAGTACACTGAGCATTGATGCTCAACTTCCTTTTTGGCCAGACTCTTATGGGTTTGCTTGAGTGTCCAAGATGCTACCACATTAGATGCATCACTGCAACATCAACATATTCATGGGGGCAACCAGACAGATTTGTGGGCAAATGTGACCTTGATCGTAAAAGCAAAACATCTAGCAAAACAGCAGCACAAAGAATTAGGTGAAAGTTGTTTTTTTGGGGGGGGCAGGGATTGCTCAAAATGACAGATTACTTCTCAACTTCTATAAAAAACAATGCAAAAATTGCAAGGGCCCTCTAATCTCAGTTCAGATCTAGTGCTCCCAGCCTGAACAGATACTGGCATAACTATCACTTATTGGCTTCTTGTATTTGGATGCTTTCATGGGCGGTTGAATCCCCTGTATTTAATTGCCAGTGTTCAACTGGCACAATAGAGAGAAGATACCTTCGTCAGTAAATAATCCATAATGATTAAAAGGGCCCTGATGCACATCTTTATGAGACCACAATGTTTTCTTTAAAATAACATGTCCCACTAGCAACATAAATCATATACACATACCTGATAACTTTGCAGTCTTTACAAGTCAAGTGAAGCTGAAATATATCTCGACATTCAACATTTTCTATAAGCTGTAATGGAACCTGTGATTGAAAAGATTAGATGACCTTATTCAAAAAGGCTGACACCCAATTCTCAATATTTATTATAAGGATTTACCAGACAATTCAGGACCTGAAACACTATATTACTCATAGCAACTATTGTCCCTTTCTACCTTCTTCCCATGTGAACAGGCACCATGTGCAAAACTGTGGGAAAGTGTTCTTGGAATGTCAGTGAAATTATGACAAGGTAATGAAATATTGGAGATCCAATGTCTTGTTATGTTTGGAGTGTTTGGGAGATGGAGCTGTAATCTCCACTCAACTATGAAAACGCACTGCATAGTCATAGACTCTCTCTTAGCTTGCATTACTACAAAGAGTTGCTGTAAAGATAAAGTGGAGAGGAGAGGAACTATGTAGGCCACCTTGCAGTCACTAGAGGAAAGGCAGAATAGAGGAATGAATAAATAAAATAAACAGGGTCCCTTCTGTACTGACCCGAAATCCCCCATGCTCATTTTAATAAAATGCCATTTAGTTATCAGTGCACCACCCTAAATATGAATTTCCAGAGGCATAGCCAAGTTAGTCTTGCTTTAGAAAACCAAATGATCTTGTGACACCCTAAAGATATACACATACGTATTGGGGAAAATATAGCTTAAGCCTCTGCGGGCTAGGGTTCAGAATTCAGAAGAGACACATTTATCCTAACAGGTTAAATGGTGCATTATGTTTCTGACACTTCATCTGATCTTTCGACAAATTATTCAAATTTCATGCTTAACATAAAAGTTTTTTATAGGAACAGAGAGCTATGATGCTGACGGAGTCACACAAATCTCTTCCAACTTTTCTAGTTTTCTCATGGTGTTCCCTGCTGCACTCTATGGAATAGTCAAACTCCTTTTTTACTTTATTCTACAGCTGGCATTGTCTCCTAGGAAAAAGTTCACTTTCCACAGATATTGAATGAATCAGCAAGGAGAGGAGAGAGAGGATTCTGCCCTTAACAACCCTGCAACTGGCATCACGAATATCTCCGAATGCAGAATCGCTTCCCATGGCAGCCACTTGTAACCTTAACTAATGAGTAAAGCTTCATTCACTGACAGGCATGAGAAGGCAGAAGATACTTCCGCACCACACTCTGTAGCAGGCACAGTTAACACATGTGCTGGAATATCATCGTGATGGCACATTGCAAGCTGTTACTTGTTTGGCACATCTGCTTCTTGGGTAACAAAAATGGAAAGTCTAACAGAAGGAAGCAGATGGTCACTGGAAGAGCCAATGAAGCCAGCACTGCTTCCAGGTGCCACAGTACCCGGGCAGGGAAAGAGCAGGGTGTCATGTCAGCGGATAGGCTAGCATCCATTCTGCAGCAGACAGAAAAGAATGGTGGTGGTGGCGAAAGTGAAGGAATAAGAGGAAATGCAGGGGACGGTATGCTCTACAGATTAACAGCCTTCACACCAGGGAACAAAACAGAGTAAAAAAGAAAATTCCCAGTCAGATGTCAAGATAGTAAAGCAGATGAACTTCCTTTCCATTCCTAGACTTCCCTGTGGCCTCGTTTTCCTTTGGAACCAGAAAAGCAGAACCATTTTACAGGGTTGTTCTTTACAGGCCTTCCTTCTTTCCTGCAGGTAGCAAGTGACTTCATTAGTTGTCATCCGACTGAGAAGATGGTTTGCTGATGAGCAATCAGCGGTCTTCTGATAGGAAGTCTTGCCTCACTAATCTCGTAAATGCTCCAAGGCACCAACAAGCATGCACATACATGTGGCTTGACAAGTGTTTAACGCTTAGGCTTCAAGAAATCTTTTGCAAAATCTTCAGCAAAATCAAACAAAAATGTGACTGCCCCAAGGATTTAAAATGCACGTTAAGCACCTTCCTGCATCTGTTTTTTCTTTGATTAAACCTTTTCCAAGACCTTATTTGTCCAGGTTAGAGTTCTCTACCATGCCTCTCATTCTAAAGACTTTCTCCCCAACACTCTTAGTAGTTCAAACAGATGTTTCCAATTATCCCCATATTCTTTCCCTTCCTCCTTCCTACTCCCATTTGTTCAATGTTTCTCCCCACTTTCTAAACAATCCTTCCTCATTAAATTTAGCCACATCATTATCTAAGAAAAGTGGCATATTTATTATTTCCCAGGAAAAACAAATTATCACCATCTAGGGTTGCTCTGATTCAAATCAAACTGATAGATTTTATTTAAACAATTAAAATCAAGAAAATGATTTTTATTTAAATAATGATTTAAATCAACTTAATTTTTAAACTAATCAATGATTTTTATCTAGTCTGCCGCCATCCTTTATGCCTGTCTTTTCGTCAACTATCCTTTCCTATGCATCCCCAGGTACCTTGTCCTGACAAAATTCCATGCGTAAGAACTCTGCAAATCAAGCCACACCATGCAGTTAGCAAAGCTTCCAAAATTCAAACAGAAATCAGTTGAATATGATAGCAATACACTAATAAGGTAGTACTTGAGTAAAGCAACCACTTTGCTGCTATCAAGCATGCAAAGCTATTTAATCCTATAGTTTTACAAAAGGTAATCTCAAGGCATCTCAGTTGCTTTAATTAAACAAATGATTATGTTGTTCTGTTTGCTGTTGTTTTGACTTGTATACTGCCTCATAGTGCTTAAAGCACTCCTCTGGGTGCTTTACAATATAATTATGCAAACAACACTTTTCTGCAGATTCTACAAGCCAGAAGTTTTCTGAATTTGCAATGCGTATTGCACCACACTGATACAGTATAATACTGTAATGACTGACCACAAGTAAAGGAGTGAAATCTCAAAATATTAATTGAAGGAATGTCAGAAGAAGGGTTGACAGAACCAATAAAATTTTCAGATCTAACTCTGAGAAATTAAAAGTTACTAACTGTGGCTCTTGAGAGGTTTTTGGGCTGCATCTTCCATAATCCCTGTTGTGCTGGTTAACGCTTATGGGAGTGGTAGGCCAACTATATACTTGAAGTTTCAATGTAATACAAACAAGAGCTACTTACAAGAAGTTTCAATTCAAAGATGGCTTTTGAAGCTACCTAAAAATGTTGCTCTCATAATTTCCTTTATGCCACTATCTGAAATTTTTTCCTTTGCTAGCACAAAACCCAAGAGATCAGTTTAGGCATTCTGGTGTTAACGTGCACAGAACAAATGATCCCACGGATAGATGTGTCAACATTTTGGAGAAGTTATCATTCTGTAATTTTACTGCCTCACTTAGTGAGTTAGTGAAAGCTACTTTTGCCACACGATCCACAAGCTTTATCCATCCAATCAAAAGCTTCATGCATTACAACTCCCAACTGTGTCGAATCATTAGCAATGACCAGTACAGGTTTCTTCTATACAAAGCAAAGGTGCAGCAGTAAATGTTATGTATAGCAACACCATCTACTTACAGAGATCTCAAAAGCAGCAAACCTACAGACACTCTATTGAATTATAAACAAAGAACAAAATTAGGAGAAAATCAGAAGGCAAGATTGGGATGTCAGCACTGTGTTTCATCCCACCATCCTCCGCTAATTTCCATATCAGACAGGAACAGGATGGAAGGGAGATAAAGGCTAGTACTGCTTTTCTAAGTCGCTGCAGGAAAAGTAAGTTTTTCCTGGACAAGATGCTCTGAAACAAGATCACGAAGTTTCATACAGAGAAAAACGTCATCTTGTTTTAGAAGAAATCCATTCAAAGTTGCTATTAGGGCTTTAATATTCCTATAATCTGTAGCACAGAATTTAACCAGAATACTGTAATTTAGTCATTCTGGTTAAATTCTATGCTACAGATTCTGGGGAAATTAAAACTATAACCGCTATTTTGAATGGGTTCCTTGTAAAATATGTTTTCTCCATATGAAATTCAGAAATCTTGTTTCTGAACATCACATCACACGTTCAGTTAGCTCCACTGACAAACACACCGAAACAATGGAAACTAAAAGAAACTCAGAACTTTGCAAACTGCCATTGTATGACCTTCCAGTGAAAACTAAAGCAGTTTCTTCTTCTACCTTAGTAGTCTTTGCCATTTCAGTGTAAGCAATCGATTTTGCTTGCTTTGCTAATGAACGAGCAGACTACCCTGAACTTTACTTGCGCAATTTCAGAAGCTGAGCAGAATTAGCTCCAAAGAGCACTGGAATGGGAAGCCACAAAAGGAACACCAAAGATCTCCAGGTAGGGAAGTTAAAAATACTGGAGTCCAGCTGTCAGGGCTAAATCCTGGGCTGAATGAACTAACGTGGACCCTTCTTATGCTTCCTATGATCTATTTCCACTAGTGTAAAAAAAAAAAAAACAAGTTACAGATTGTTTTTAAAAATTCTACTTTCTTCTTAATAGCATAGCTTCCATGTGATATACAGCCAGTAAGTAACAAAGCACAACTAACCCCAAGATATCAGGTGACGTCTTCAGCTGCAACCAAAAGGGCTGCTTTAACTTGCTCATGAACAAATACCACAGTAGCCACCAACACAGACTTTATAGGAATAGATCAGAACAACAGTAACAATCTGCCAAAGGACTTCTAATCCTAATCAACTTCAAAAAACACCCACCCACAACCTTCTATGTTAAAAAAAAGCTTGTAAAAATTCAGTTTGTCAATCCATGAGCTGAAAAATGGACCTGACTCCAAATGATAATAGATGTCTAAAAATGATAACTCCAGAAGTGAACCTATGCATTTATAGCAGTGAAAGATTCATATATGATTATTTTATCTGTTCCCATTCACTCCTGGAAGCTGGTGAGAGCAAGAATTGTAATATTTGATTACCAAATAGACTAACAGGCTGGAGTGAATAAAGACCCACTGCTTTCCACCTGTAGCTACAGATAACAGGTCCAAAAGGCTGGTGAACTCAGGAAGAAAAGCTATTAGGGGAAGACGGGAATAAGGGAAAGTATAAGCAAGTTATTGAAAACTGATACAAGGAGATCAAGATAATTCTTAATTTCAACTCCCTGTTTGGGTTGTATTCTCTGCAACTACTACAGATGGCTTCTGTAAATCACAATATGAAGGAATGGAAAGCTGACATTTCCCACCTATAAGTTCCAATGAGATCAACTTGTCGGAACAGTCAAGGGAGGAACAAAAAGCTTACATTTACGATTGATTCTTTAAATTTGATGTGGAGTCTGTAGTTGGAAAGTGCAATGACGGCATCTTCTGCTCGGCCTACATACTCTGTGCTCTCACCATGAAGTTCTAGGAATGGGACCTACAGAGTGGGTGGAGAAACCCATGTTATTTACAAGTGGATGCCAACCTCTCCAGGTCAAGCATACACACCTCAAATGCAAGTACACATATCTTGAAGAAACATGACAGGAACAAACCACAGAAAGCTTTGTGTAAATATGTCAACTGGAACAAAGCTCTTAGGCTACGTCAGAAAGGAAAGATGTACAAGAAAAGCCATGTGGTGGGAAGTTGCTGCGGCTGGAGGTTCCCACAGCAGTACTGTACTGATCTTACTGAAACGGCGTTAATATGGCAGGCAGCTACAACCTGCCGCTTTCTTTTGAGATCTTAATTGTGCAAGGGAAAAGAATAGCTTCCACCTTCCCCATCAAATGGGAGCAGGTGCCAAAACAGGAGCTTGCCCAAAATGTCTGGAACTTTAACAGGAGGAGGAAGATGAGCTAGATTTGGAACTTTCCGTTTGGGATGACATCGGAATTTGACTGGAGCAGGGAATGAAGAACTATGGATATTTTTTAAAAAAAATGCAACGTATGTTTCTGTGTTACATTTATAATCACAAGAAGAGTGACCACAAGCATATTCTATGTATTTCTGATCAATTACTTGCAACAAGTGAAAGGAAGAAAAGATAAGAGCCTCAAAAGCTGGGTGGGTTTGATTTAAATCAAGTCAATTCAAATCACTTTTTAAATCACTATATTTATTTAAAATCTGATTTAGATTAAATAAAAAGGATTTAAATTTTAAAAATCCATTTTACTTTTTTAGAGTTTTTTTAAAAAATAAAATGCTTACTAGTGATTTAAATCATGATTGAAACTGACTTGATTTAAATCAAACCCACCCTGTGCAAAAGTAAGAGACTAACCTAGAGAGTATTAATGCAGGAGAGTCTCAGAAGGCAACTTCGTCTTTTATCTAAACTGGTAGCCAAGCTTGTAAGGGCAGCAGCAACGTAAACCAGTTCAAAAACATTTAACTTCTGCTATCTAAACTTGACTAGAAAAACATAATTAGGTCTGCCCATGTGTCAGTGCTGCGCAGGCAAAGGATAGTCAGGTGACTACCTGGAGACTGTCATCCTCACGGATCAGCTGCTTCCTGGGGAAAATCTGATTAGCTTGGATGCATTCAAGGCTGTGCTGAGTTTCTTCATCCTGAGAAACAGATTATCCAGTTGATTTCAACAGAGCTACACACCCATACAGGATCTTTTCACGGACAAAGAAGTTTGAAAGATTCACTTCAAGGCATAAGGGACAATCTCAGTGATTATAAACTACTACAGTCTCAAATTCTCAGCTCTGCATGCCTATGCACACATGAATTTACCAACTGCTTCTCTGTCAAGGGGGTACAATTCCGGCAGGCTGCCTGCTGGTGCCCATGCAAAAGTGGAAGGCACAATATTAAAATGATTCCTTTAAAAAAAAAATGAAAATGCATTTTTTTCATGTTCCCAAAATCATAACTGTAACAAAGATTAGAGTGGGAAAAGATCATGAAAGGAGCAAAGAATGGAGATCAGGACAACAACAGGGCCATATGGAAGAGTTCAGAATTCTAAGCCTCCAGCCCATCTCTCTTTTTCCACGCCGTAACACCAGATATGCATCTTTGGAAGCTATGAAGGCTGATGAATAGCAGAAGGGCATCTCTTCTTGCTCAAATGAAGTTAAAATGAGATATTCACCTGAAACACTATTTAAATTCTATTCATATTAAATACGTACAGAGTAAAATTCAAATGGAGAATGTGCCGCAGATGCAATGTATGGACATCTCAAAACAGGAAATAGCTGGACCAAGATCCTGTTGCATCACAGTCTACTTCTTCTTCCAGAAACAGGAAGCAAAGGTCTGGTAGCACACAGAACACATCTTGTCCCTCCCCACATTGGAAGTGGGTGGGTGGTGAATGAAAGGTAGATAATAGCTTTTTTCTTCTTATTTGTGTAGCTTCCAGTGAGATATGCAAGGTACATGCCATGGTAAGTAACCTGAATACCCAGTTAAGTTGCTTCTTTTGAACATGTAGCTGTGTATGACGTATTGGCTGAAACCCTGTTATGCAAGTCTGTATACAAAACATGGAGCTGTGAAACTAGTTTGGAAAATCAAGGCATAGGGGAAATGCTATCTATCAAGCATTTCTGCCTGCATGCCACACAATTACTGCAACTGGGAGCCACACACCTGACTTTGCACTCAAATAGCACAATCTTCATTGCCTGGATGTAACGCCCAGCACACTTACACTGGTGTAACTTTATATTATGCAAAGATGAACAGGATTTCAGCCAGTCAGTTATAAGTGGAGCCTTACAAATTTTCATCCAGGTCAAAAAGGAAACATAATCTCTGAGCGTTATATATCTGATCTTAAAAACCTGCTGTAAGTATCCAAAGACTGGCACAATCCACTATCATGATGCAATCTGATTTATCACTCTTGAAATAATCTGCATGCTTACCATGACAGAGCCGGGTTAAGAGGCAAGGTCCTCACCCTTATTTTCAATAGTCTGTAGCGCTGTTTATCAATAAAACATCTGAAAGACAAGATTGTAAGGTGGACATACATGACACCACATTTACTATTTGCAAATTAGGTTGTTTGCATTAATTTTGACTCTGCCCAAAGTCTAAAGCATTGATGGAGGAAAACCAATGCAGATGGCAAAACGTGGGTTCACACATTAACTCAACTTGCTTTTTCAGAAAAAAGGCCTTGAGTTTACTCTGAGACTGGCTGGAGAGTGTTTTAAGCACATCCGTTGTTACAGATTAACAAAACATACATAAATAAATAAACTGACTTCTACAGTTGCCTGGGCTACAAAATCCAGCCCATGTCAACCACTTCTCAACCATGTTGAGAAGGTTGGAAATAATGTACAATGTGATACAGAATCCTAATGTTCAAAGAATAAAAGCCAGACACAGACTTGACTCTCATGGCTGCACGCAATTCACTGGCCATACCCATGGTCCCCTCTAAGGCACATGACTCTGCGCCCCACCCCACACCTCTGCACACCATTCCTCCTCCTCCACTCACAAACCACAACAGTTTCCAACCCCTTTGGTTCTGGTTGTGACAAAACTCCATGTGAAGGGCTGAGTTGTGCGGAGAGGTGGAGTTGGAAGCATGACTCCACCCAGCAGAGCTGAAAATGAGAAGGAACACTGGATATACCTGAAGCAGCTCTCTAGATTTTGAACTGTGGCCCTCCAGATGTTCTTGGCCTTCAACTCCCAGAAGCCTTCACCACCACCTCTGCTGGCCAGGATTTCTGGGAGTTGAAGGCCAAGAACATCTGGAGGGCCACAGTTCGACATCACTTTAACTCATTCTCTGCTCCCTTACTTAGATTTTTAAACACTTATGCATAAGTGTATCTCCAGCAATACATAACACCAAGGGATTCCATATACTGCCATTTTATATTGCCAAGGCAATTCTAAGGCTTCATGGTGACAGAGACACAATATTTCTCTGGCAAAGAACATCACCAAAACTCTTATAAAACTGGAACCACTTCAAATGTCTGCTGCTATTCTTTACTGATATTTAAGGTTTACATCCCACCGGCAAAAGCCCGAATCCTGTTAGGAAAGCAGTAATTGTGGAAGCAGCTTGTTCTTTGGATGGGCTATCCTCCATGCCACTGATTTCGCAACCAATCACACAACAGCTGGTACAACAAATGGAGGAAACCAACTGCAGAATTTTATTGTGCATGCAGCTCTTCCTAACAGGATTCTGAGCAGTTATCTAACAAGGTTTGCTGATGGATATTAACACTAATGTGAAACTATAGAGCATACAAAGCTTTCAGTATGTCTTTTTAAGAAACTTATCTTCATCTGATGATACCATCTATTTTACTATATTTATATTCCACTCTTACAGCTACAATCCACAAAATTATAAATTCAGCATAAAATTACTTCGGGGGGGGGGATGAACATGACCTCTAAAGAGGCTGAGGCATCTATTAACTTACCAGATAGTAATAAAACGTCCCTTCCCATAAATTTCAGATGCTGTTCTGATAGTCCGCTATTTCACAAGGAAAGCTGAAAAAGCAAAATGTCATACTGTAATCGACATGTATCAATGGGTTACTTGGTATAACCCACTTTGTTTATATGATGAATTAACCCCAGCAAAACATTCATGTTTAAACAAACAAACAAATGTTTGTATAAAATTAGAACTACTGACTACCTTCATAGCAAAACTGAATTCCAACTTTTCTTTTCACCCATTGCGCTAACCCTGGCCCTAAATGAATCTGGACACAATAGTGATCAAAAATTCTGAACTGGTTCTTACAACTCAAAAGACAAAGGTACAAGCAAAGACAAACCTTTCAAGGGACACAGCAACCCAGAAACATTTAAAGCTTGTAAGAGGGTACAACAACACAGAGGCTCTACTCTAGGATAATGCACTAAACTTTGAACTCCTGATTCTTTTAGCATTTTCCTGTGCTGGGAAGAGCCAGATGGAAATAGGCAATGTAGTATACAAATATATGTTGTGAATTTTGAGCTAGGATTCTCTGGAATCCTGGCTTACCAGGGCACACAAATGTCAGCAAATTTTTCCATTAACTGGGCCCTACATATGTACTTTTCAGAGGCTTATACCTGCATGATCCTTGTTGTTTTCTTTCCCCAGCACCCAGGAATGACTGCACAAGTGCATAACCAGCAACGACCATGGTGGTTATAGAAATCTAAGCACAATGTTACTGGATTTCTGTTTGGATGTTTAGAGTTTGGCTCTGGTGAACATGATGGTAGCAGGGTTCAACCACCAGGGGATAGCAAATGAAATCAAAATGCCAGGATAAACCCATGAAAAGGGTTCTGAAAGTCTTTATGGCAATAATTTCAACATCAGTGCAATTGATATGCTAATGCAAAATGCAGAGAAGCTAGCATCATCAGAATGGTTCTCAAAACATGGGAATCCTATTCTGATAAAATAAGGTGAAGAGACTAAGCATGGTCTAATAAGGAGATAGTCGAGAAGTTGGAGTCCTTTTAGCACAAGAGTAAAGACATTCCCCATTAACATATACACTTTCTTCCTTCGGCAGCCATTTACCTAGCCACATGTTACTCCACGAATTCCAGCTCCAATTCCACAGAAAAAATTAAAAACAATTGGGGAAAAAAACCCTGTTAAACTACCAGGAAACAGTTAATGAAGAGAATGGTTTGAACAGATCATTAAACTCACTGCTTCAGGGGGGGGAAAGATGTTATTGTATTAACTATTACTGGGAAATTCAATAGGAAGTACATAACACTACATACACAAACATTAAAAAAAACTACAGGCATTCTCCATTCTTTGGAATTCAAAGTGTGTACAGTGTGGAGACTGGTGCCTAGATAACACCACCCGGGCTTCCAAATCCAACTCACTCAAAATAGCTGCTTTTTAAACCCTGTGTCTCTCTGACCAAGCCGCCACCATTCCCTAACACAAACCCAACCAATGTCTGCTTATACACGACATCGACAACTATTCCAGCAATTCTTCTACAGCTACAGCCTCATGAACACTTACCTGACCAAAAAAAAAAAGGCTTGCTGAAAAATACAAGGCTTCGTTGTACGTATACGTACACTGGACCGCATTCTAAGTCTGTCACAAGCCCTTAACAGTTATCTCAAGCGAACAGATAGAAGCATGTGATCATGACATATGCTGAAAAACTAAATGCTTCAAAGCAGTGTGTTGATAGCACTCTAAAAATATGTGCTAAAAGTTTCTTCCCTGTCAAATGTCTTTTTTCAGGCCTCCTGCCTGTTCAGATACACATTTAAAATGAACCACTAAGTACACAGACTCAAATAATGACATACTGTACACTTCTCTTTGGTGCTTACACCCAGCAACATATACTTCAGATGAATGTGTCTTTGAAGATTCTAGACTGACAATACAGTTAAATTTCTCCACATGAATGCTCATATGCACAAAGCGGCCAGATTCTACAATCTATTGTAACATTTACTCTGTTCAAAGCAGTTTACAAATGTCTCAGATAGTGGAAGTTACTTAATGACAAACCAGCTGGCCTTAAAAATACCTCCTGCATTTCTTTTTCTTTTTTTATGGCTAACATTTGTTTGTTTGGCTGCTCTGTTTATTTATTATTTAAAATATTACTCAGTAGCTGGAATTGTGTTGCACAACTTTGCATGTATAAAGGCTGAAGAGATATTCAGCCATGGGTGTTAATCTTTAATTTATTTTCCTCTATTCCTGCCCACCTTCCAGGTTCCAACATTCTCTAGGGATCCCTTCCACCTGGAGAACCCTTCAGAAGCTTAGGGATGGCAAGGTATATATGTGGACGCTTTAACATTAAAAATCAGGACCAACACCAGCAATTACAGTGGGGTCTTGACTTAAGAACGGCTTGAGTTAAGAACATTTTGACTTAAGAACCGCTCTCATAGGAAAATACTGACTTGACTTAAGTACTTAGATTTGAGTTAAGAACTGAAAAAAATCCCACGTGGGAGGCAGGGAAAGTGCAAAATGTGAACTTTCAGTTAACTGTTGGCCAGTGAAAAGGGTGCCTGTCTGCTTCCTCACTCCTCCCAGCGTTTAGAGAGTGGATTGGGAGACAGTCTTCAGACTGCCTGGTACTGGACTGCCTGGACTGTATTTTCCCTGCCTTCCCTGAACCTTTCTTGACCTAAGGAAAAAAAGAAACAAAATATCCCCCTCTAGTGGTCGAAGGCGGAATAGCAGCTTCCCATTAGTTTCTATGGACAGAAAAGAGCAGATACGGATCAAATGGTTTTCAATGCATTCCTATGGGAAATGCAGATTTGACTTGAGAACTTTTTGACTTGAGAACCGCCTTCCAATACGGATTAAGTTCTCAAGTCAAGACCCCACTGTATCAGATATTAGGCTTCTCAACCTCAACAGCCTTACAACCGTTCAGTCCCATCAAGAGGATTCTAGCCAGCATCAGGAGGCAAGGTACAAACAACTTAAAACAATGCAAATAACAATTTAGAATAATTCTGATCAGATTAAAACATCAAAGCAGAATGCACTGTATACACTAAACCTTACTTATGATTGTTAAGCCTCAAACAGCCATGTTTTGACTTAGTTCCGAAACTAGACCAACTGGGCAACAACTGGACCTCCAGGGGGCAGAGAACCAGATATGGTCTTATTCCGTGTCCGCACAAAATATATTGCTCCCACTGGTGCCTCCTTAGAAGGTCTGAATGCTTGGACAGGTATGGTCACATATGCAAAGAGAGGGCCATTCCTTCAGCTATTGGGGACCTAGGTTATTCAGGGCTTTAAACGTCATCACCAGCACTTTGAACTGAGACTTAAGAATACTGGCACTCAGTACACTTCTTCTGAAACTGGTGGACTATTCTGTTATTGGAGTCAATGAGGTGCAACTCAACTCACACTCTGGCACATTAAGAAAAAATATTGATGTGAATACATGTTTTATATAATACCATGATTTAATTGCAGATCAGTTCAATCTTGATTTAATTGATTTAAACTACTGTAAGCGTATTCTGGTTGTTGTGGGTTTTTCGGGCTCTTTGGCCGTGTTCTGAAGAGGAAAAACAAACTTCAGAACACGGCCAAAGAGCCAGAAAAACCCACAACAACCATTAGATCCCGGCCATGAAAGCCTTCGCAAATACATTATGCGTATTCTACCTACCATTTCTAACTTTTCAGACTGATTCCAAAGTTTCTTTAATTAGGATTACTGTATTATTAATGTTACATTCCTAGTAAAGCCTTTGGGGGGGGGTCACCTCTTTATTCAACAACAGTATAGTTCCCAACATCTGAAAAACACAGGTTATGGTTCTTATATTAAATGGGAAACTGCAACAATTCAACAGGTAGAATACAAACCAGATTCAATTCCAGGAATCACCAGTTAATTCCAGTAACAGACCTGGAAATACCTGAATCAAGCATTGGAGAGCCACTACCCATCAAAATAAACAATACTAGGCACAATTGACTGCTTTAGTGTGTTCACAACCTTAAAACTCAGGAAACATCACCTTTTAACCTCATCCCTTACTTGAAAACTATTTTGGTTCAACTTCTACAAAAATTACTTCTATGGCTTTTGTCTGCATTGTGAACATTTCCACTGTAGTGTATTTGTCCATTATCTGATTGCAGTCCAAGTGGTTTTCACTTGAATATTTTCCAGGATGGCACCAGTTTTTTGAAGAATGCTAGTTCCTGCTTGGCAGGCATTCATGTATGACATCACCCAGGAGTGAAATGGCTCATTTCCACTTCTAGATACATGATAATTGTTACTGCATGTTTTATCATGTTGAATTTCATTCAGGAGTAAGGATCTTCTGAAATGACACTTGAAGAAGATCAAGTTGATTTAATTTTTTAAAAACAGACTTCCTAAAATAAACAAGCATTAGAACCTGAAATGACTGTAGCAGCTACAATTTGTACAAGCTACTTACTAAAGACTGTGTTTGTGTCACTCCAAGCAAAGTTTACATTTAACAAACTGCATATTCTACAGATGTTTAAAAACAGACCGTCATTTATTTTTCCCAAGTTTTCCATGAACTGTTTCAAATACAATCTTAGGGACGTGGTGGCGCAGCGGGCTAAACCACAGAAGCCTGTGCTGCAAGGTCAGAAGACCAAGCAGTCGTAAGATCGAATCCACGCAACAAAGTGAGCGCCCATCGCTTGTCCCAGCTCCCGCCAACCTAGCAGTTCGAAGCATGCAAATGCAAGTAGATAAATAGGGACCACCTCGGTGGTCCTCGGTGGGAAGGTAACAGCGTTCCGTGTCTAAGTCGCACTGACCACGGAAGATTGTCTTCGGACAAAACGCTGGCTCTATGGCTTGGAAACGGGGATGAGCACCGCCCCCTAGAGTCGAACACGACTGGACAAAAATTGTCAAGGGGAACCTTTACCTTTACCTTATCAATGAGAAACATGTATCTTGTGTCGGCTACAGCTACAAGGATAAGACTGGGAGCTTTTAAATTGACTCAAATTCCCTGTTACATCTAATTCCTGAGAACTACTTCTTTTAAAAAAACTTGTTCACAAGCCAGGACTATAAAACAAGATTTGGAAGGATTGTGTTTACTTTAGAATTGAAAGTGAACCCAACTGATTCCCTCTTTGTGACAAGACACAAATGGGAACATTGTGAGCACCAGTTGTGCTGCTGATGCTTCTGTACCTGCGAATCAGACTTACATATGCACGTGGCAGGGATGGCTTTCTCAGCTGGAGTGGCAGGCTTCCCTATGGCGTAACTGCACTCACAAAACCCTTCTGCTTCTGTCTAGACGTGCCTCAAAAACCCCCAACACATGGGCCATTTGTGACACTTGTGTTGATAGTTGGCTGCATGGTGCTGCAGGCATTCAGCATTTTTCTATTGTGCATGTATAAATTCAGATATTGTACCAGTGAGGGAAGATATTCATAGCACATTTTGTTCTAGGAACCAAGGCTGGAATTTAACAGCTCTTCTATTACAGTAATTTATCAACAAATTAAAACTGAGCTTTCATTTGTAAGAAAAGCCATTAACTGCAGTGGTTCCCAGCCTTGGGACCCCAGATGTTCTTGGACTACAACTCCCAGAAAGTCCTGGCCAGCACAGCTAGTGGTGAAGGCATCTGGGAGTTTTAGTCCAAGAACATCTGGAGTTGGAAACCAGTGAACTAGCAAAACAAACATTTGATTGCACCTGTCAAACCATCCTAAGTAGTCATGTAGTTAAGTAGTTACGTCTTCTGTATCAACTACAGCAGTACCTCACTAGAAGATGACCTCTTAAAATGACGAATCTGCATGACGATGAGGTTTTGCGATTGCTATAGCGATTTGCAAAACAGTGATTCCAATGGGGGATTTTCACTGGACGATGATTTGGTCCTTGCTTCGTGAACCGTTTGTTTGCAAGAAGACAATTTTTACAGCTGATTGACGGCTTCGCAAAATGGCTTCCCTGTGTTTTTGGGACCCATGCTTCGCAGGATAGCCATTTTAACAGCTGATTGGCGCCCGCAAAATGGCTTCCCTATGGATGATCTTCGCAGGACGACGATGTATTTTCCCCATTGGAAACGCATTAAACGGGTTTCAATGCATTCCAATGGGGAAACCGTTTTTGCATGACGATGATTTCGCTAAACAGTGATTTCTATGGAACAGATTATCATCGTCATACGGGGCACCACTGTACTGCACTTACATTTTAGATTGTTAAAGCCATTTTAAAAATACTTTTGTTATGCAAGATGTACTTCAGGGTCTGCTAAAAGAAACTGAATAAAATACCAAGATTCTAATCAGTTACTTCACCCCCTATTACTACAGGCTAAAGCTTGGTTTACAACAGACCAAACAACAAGACAATCACTCCCACAAACAAATTCTAGTTGAGAAATGGATCTTTGTCCTCAAAGACCAAATTGTAGATGAAAAATACACTATAAGTTCTATAGATGGGAAAGATACTGATGGGTCTGTTTCCCAGGGAGTTCTTGATGTTCTTAAATGAAAAAGAACAGGGAAGAACACCTGTCTTCCACACGTACTCTGTAATTAACAACCATCCAGGTGAAACCTTAGTCATAAATATGCAGCAGGGTAATAGACTGGCTGGAAAATGTCCTGTAATGTACAGACAAGGAGAGGTGCTGATCTCTTTAAGTTTTGTCCTGGAGTGAATTAAATTTCTTAGGGACAGCGAGCAGCATGGAAGCCTCAGGAAGCTGTCTTGGTATCTCCTTCCATGTGGGTTTTCAGGGAACAGTTAGGGGGAGTGGTTAATTATTTGTAAGTCTTCAGGCTGCCTTCCAAAATTAAAAATGGATGCCACTTTATTCTGTCTCCTTTATTCCCTTTAGACTGAATAGTACTCTTATTCATTTTTCTGAAGAGAAAGGCCGCATCCCATAAAAAAGAAAGAACTCTTCCTCGCCAACTCACACGTACGGTACACATCATCTCACACACTCTGATATGTACAAGATCTGCATCTATGCAAAGCAGCATTTTTAGAAATGAACTGTTGCCCCTTTTTGACAAGCAACTTTTACAGGACATTACATATTTTTCCCTGAACTTTCCCCATCAAAGGGGGGGGGGGAAGCTTATTCATTCCTAATTGGCTTTTTAAAAATAAATTCTTTGTCCTTCTCTTTAAACCTTAACTTGGGCCGCATTACATACATCTCTCTCTCTCTCTCAAGTGATCTGGGACAAATTTAAATCACTTCCTTAATTGCTTAACTCACAAATCTGACTCAGCATTCACTTCAGAAAAATGTGGAATGCCTGTCTTTGAAATAATTATAATCCCACAATGTTAATTAAAAGCAGATACAAAAGGCACATATTTTCCTGACTGGCAGTCCTCCCCCCCCCCACCAATTCAGCCAGTTTTTTTTTAGCAAAAAGCCTATAGCATCAGTGACAAAGGTTTTGGGCTACATTCCTGGGGGCAGTGTGCAATGTAGTCTCCCACTTGACGAATAAGAAAGAAAAACCACAAGGTATTAAGGGACCCATTATATCTCAAGCTCATCGTTTTCAACATACTTTCCACAATGTTGTCAACTATTAGAGATGTGCAGATTAATATACACACTTCTAGGCACCATACTATTAAAAGTTAAAATTAAAATCTTATTTGCTAAGTAGTTTTAATCAGGACCTTTTTTCACATTAATAAAGATTAGTCATTAAGAAAAAGAATGGTATAAACTGGCAAACCACTCAAATGTATTACATTTCTACTTACAAAGCTCAAAACCTATGACTTTTCAACTAATCAATATAGGCATGCTCTCTAGCCATGGTTGGTTCTTGGAAAATGTGGTGTAAAAAAACTGCTCTCTTTGAAGTTATAATGGATCTTCAACCAATATTTGACTGATCTCAGCCACGCCTGAGCTGCTACCATATTTTGGCCCATCTCTAAACAGAGGGTCGCATATGGCACACAAGTTGGCATCCAAGATTTTCCGCAGGAACGTAGATTAGATTTGCTCTAGGGAATGATCTCAGGCCTTTATGCATAAAGGTATGCCATACAGCTGTGGGACATGGTGGCACTGCAGGTTAAACTGCAGAAGCCTCTGTGCTGCAAGGTCAGAAGACCAAGCAGTCGTAAGATCGAATCCACGTGACGGGGTGAGGTCCCGTCTCCTGTCCCAGCTCCTGCCAACCTAGCAGTTCGAAAGCATGTAAATGCAAGTAAATAAATAGATTCCACCATGGTGGGAAGTTAATGGCGTTCCATGTCTAGTCACACTGGCCACGTGACCACGGAAACTGTCTATTGACAAATGTTGGCTCTATGGCTTGGAGATGGGGATGAGCACCGCGCTCTAGAGTCGGACACGACTGGACTCAATGTCAAGGGGAACCTTTACCTTTACCATACAGCAACTATGGAATAATCAATTGGTTACAGAACAAGGATATATCCAATAAAACTATGTGCACCAGAAAATATATCCAAAACACAGGATATTCACCTCTTTGACTTGAAAGGATTGAACTGAAATTCCAAGTTGGACAGCAAACAAAATTCTTTATTCAAAAAAGGCAGGGTGACGGACATTTGAGTTATGATGGTACAAATGTAACCCTACAAAAATGTCAGTCATAGACAAATCATTACATCTAAAAAATGTTTAAACAAGTGTTAAAATGGGTAGGGACAATAACTTGTTTCCAAAATGAAAAGGTACATTATATTCCTGCGGAAGCCTGTCTAATAAAGGAGAAAGGTTCACTGGATACAAACAAAGAACATAATTTGATTATAATGAGTACCCAGTCAGAATATAAAGCCCCTGTTCACAGCAAATTCTTGTAACCAGAGTATGAACAATAATGAAGGCAGAAGTACAGTATGAGTTTTCCCAAATGTGCCTTTTGCTCACAAAACATGTAAAAGAGCATTTTTCCATGGCAGACTGGCAATCCAGAACTGCTTCCTCTCTGTTCATAGTGAATATTGACGTTGCTGTCAACAATTCCAGTAGATTCCACACATTTCCTAATATAAATGGAGTACAAAGTATTACCATAGATGCTCAAGGAATCAAGAATGTTCCACACTAATAACTCAATAGCTAGAATTCTACTGGGGTCTGTACAACTTGGAGCAGCTAATTGTGGCTATTTGATGAGGTGCTGAGACACATTTCAGTGGTGCAATCAGATACACAATCAGGTACATAAGCAGGCACACAAGCAAGACATACCCCAACATATTTTCAACTAGCCACAATCAGTCGTGGCAAGTTACACAAACTTTGCATAAACACCAATAGAATTTTCGCTACTACTGTATATTTATCCAGCTGCATTTAACCAAAGCATATAATTACTCCTTCCTGGATATGGCAGATAACTTATTTAAATCAAACTGCAAGTTCTATAATGAGACAATTTTGCATCTTGCCAGACCTGAAGTAAGCAACTTTGGAATGCAGGAAACTGTCTTAGACTGACTGAGACTGTCAGTCCATCAACTTCAAATTGTCAGCGCTGGCCCCCAAAGGCTCTCCAAGATATCAGGCAGAATTATTTCCTAACCCTACCTGGAGATTCCCAGGGTTCACTGGCTTCCTGTCCTATCAGGCCTAACTGATTGTCTTCCAAAATCAGACAACATTGGTGGGTTCAAGGTGTTATATAGTCCAAAGGGGAGACAAATGGGATAGAATAGGTTAAGGGTCCTAGAAACAAATTGTCATTAATGAATCTTTCTCACCAACTTTTTGCATTTTTCCAACGTAACTAGACAGAGTCCCTACCAATCTGATAGGAATGGCCTTTCCCACTTTACTGCCTTCAAGATACCAGCACTGAGTGGTTTATGAACGAATTATTCTGGAGAAATGACCCTACAGAAGATATTCTAATTATAAATTAATCACATGAATGAACACGGTATATATCACAAGATCGTTTCTGATCCCATTTTGTCTGTTGACATATGATTTTATGAAGTTATCCATATGCATGATGTATCCTGACCTCATATGATCTCCCGGAACTTGAGAAACATCAGCTTATTTTTGCCCTGCTGATGGCATTCTAAAGCATCTGATTTGATCCAGCAACCTTAAGTACTAAAATGTCCAATTAAATATTAAGAAGCTCTGAAAAAAAGTCTATGAAATATTTCCCTTTTGGTATTCATAAAATGATTTGGAAGACAGGAATGTACTCATTCTATTTCACTCTTTGGTTTATTAATCCATTGCAGAAATGTTGGTGTGTGTAAATTCTCCTAAGCTCTTTCAGTGAGGCTGCAAAATCGCGGCAGAAAACTTTGGGTCAGTTCCTTCTGATTTTTCTACCTCCTACCACGTCATGTAGATTTTGCCATTTTGACAGCCACCATGGCCACCACTCCTGCGTGATACACACAGCTGAGGCAGAGAAGGGTGTCAGCAATTAACTCTAGCTTGAGTCTCCTCTTACCTTCAAAGAAGAAGGTGTAACAAAGGAAACAAGAGCATGTCTTGTCTTCCTTCTCCTCTCTCACTAAAGGGCTCACTCCAGACATAAGGCAAGAGTGCAATGACCTTCCCAAGTGACTCATAATGGCTTGGCAGCCTTCTTTGTGGCTTCTGACCTCTCATGCCAGTTTCCCTCCCAAGGCAATTAGCTGGCAAGCTAGGCACACTGGTGCAGAGTGGCAAAGCTGGGTAACTGGGGGATAGGTTTTCCCTTCAACAAATCCAAAGGAATTTGAAGGGTCTTAACCCAGAGGCCATCTTTCTGCTGAAAGACCACCAAGCTAGGGAAGAAACTAAAGCTAAAATTAAGGGGAATTTTAAACGATAATGAAAATCCAAAATGAAGTTGAAAATGTAAATAAAGCCTGTCACTAACTATCAGATCTCGCCCTTTCAGGGCCAGGTTTTGATGCAACATTTTGACTGTAAAGTAAGCTTGGTCTAGAAACAAGAGGAACCCTTTCCTAGAAAAAACAACAATAGATTAGTGGGCTTTCTGAAGGGGAGAGAAAAATCTTTTTGTGTCCTTTTTTTTCTTCCATAGGAATAAATAAAAAATCTAATTTCCATTCACACAGAGATATCACAGCATCCTATTTTCCAAAACACAACACCCCAGCATAACCTTCTTATTGCATCTAAGGGCAAGAGCAAACATGACAGAGGAAGAAAGGAAAAATATTTCAAATTCCTAGAAACCACTTTTTTTTGTTCTATTTCTTTTTTGCATCAGCCCTTCAAAAGGATGACTCTATGGCTGAAATTGAGACAACTAGAGTAGGTCCACTCACGAAACATATGGAGGAGTTCGCTCAACAAATTTTCATTGATTCAATGGGCCTATTCTAGTGGTAATGATGGATTAGCAGTTTGAGACCTTGACATCTGGCAGAACGCCTTCTACCAATTGGACCCGCCCACCCTACCTGGACGTCTCAGGCTAGGTGGTTGAGGACACTGACCCCGAGAGAAGCCTGGAAGGAGACAAACAGTAATTGGGCTTTCTTGGCGACTGCACCATGACTTTGGTATAAAACTAGGCAAGTGCCTAAAGTGGACCAAACTGTACTTTTAAGATTTCATATATACATTCATATGTGCGTATATGCTATGCCACGTAACAATGCATAGGAAAAAGGCTAGAATCACTACAAGATTATAAATACTAGCTCAGTGGATTAGGTCTTTGACTACAGAGCCAGAGATTAAGAGTTCAAATCCCCATCGTACCTCCTTGAAAGAGGGTGGACTCGATCCGTAGGGTTCCTTCCAGGTCTGCAGTTCTAATATTATTATTGTGATTATGAAAATATGAACTAAAAGATGGTTTGTTGCAGGCTAATAATAATAATAATCTTAGAATTGCAAAGCTGGAAGGAGGCACAGTGGGGAATTGAATTCTTGCTCCACTATCAGATGCCTAAACCACTGAGCTATCCAGCAGTTCAATATACCTTAAGGGACCTTCAACATACCTAATCAAATTATTGCAGTGCCTAGGAAGTTCTAACTACATGCCACACATTTTAGTGTCCTTAGCATCATAGAATCATAGAACAATGTAGTTAGAAGAGGTCATCAAGTCCAAAATTATACTCAATGCAAGAATCCAAGTATATCTGACAGACGGTTGTTTAATTTTCTCTTGAATGCCTTAAGCACTGGAGCACTCACCACCTCTCATGGTAATTGGTTGCACTGTTGCAGTTAGGAAGACATTCAAGAAACTAAGAATGTGGCTCGCTCTCTTGAGTGTAGTCTTGTCTATCCTTTTTCTTTCAGCTCTTCTTTTTCTCTCTCTCATTCCAAACATGCTCCATATCCTATTCCTCCTCTTCAGCTGTCATTTGCAACTGTCTGCTAGTTTTCTGGATTATATGACTTGGACGGGGCAGGCAACTCTGTCCTTTCTAGGTTTTTGGACTACAAAATTTAATCAGCTCTAGCTACCATGGCCAGTGGACACTGATTATGGGAGTTATAGTCCAAACATCCTGGAAACAACAGAATGATTATCTGCCCAGTCCATTTGTTGTTTACTTATGAAAAATTTAATCTCTTGCTCACCCTGTGGTGTTTAAACTTGGAGCAAGATAATAATATTTTAGGCCGTAGGTGAGAGTACTCATGATGGAATGCTCTCCCATAATCCCCTTAAACATCCTTGCAAGGTGGAGCAGAAGAATGGTCTTCCCAGCTTTCAAGGTACAGGGACCTTTGTTATACAGAGAACCATTTTACTATGTGATACCCACCTGCGGAACAAAATTGCACAACCCAGATACCTGCTTACCATTTCAGTGAGAACCCAGCCTACATTACACAGGCTATTACCTTCATCAAAGCTATTAATAAAACCAACTAGAACCGACTACTTCAGGTTTGAAAGTGAATTGCAGATTTCTATTTATCCAATTTTATGATACAACATCCCCTAAAATATATTTCCATCATGTATTTATAATTCATTTGAATTCCAAATAGATGTATAAGTGTTTTCATTCTAATGCATTCCTCTCAGTTAAATAATTTACCTCATCAATAGAAGAAACTGGACTGAGGATATGACTTGCACATCATAAAATGTACTTTAAAATTACTGCTAGTATTGGCTTCATTTCTTTGTATGTGCATAAAGAATTGAATTTCTGTTAACAACAGGGCTTAATCCTTATCTCCAGGAAGCACAAAGGCCACACAGCCATGGGCCCTCCCCATTTTGCCTCTGACCAGTTATCCATAATCTTGGAGTTTATGCAGTTTTTTCCAAAGATGAATTTGTAGCTCCATTTGCAGCAGTGAAGGTACTGAATTTTGAAATGAAGTCTTTGGAGCTACAAATTCCTATAAAATCCCCAAATAATCTTTCTCGGATTTTTTCTCATTTAGGGGAGGGTTAACAAGAGAGATACATGCTCAGGTTACTGATATTAGGAAACAAGGAAAATGTAGTTTCCAATGCTTCACAGTGCCAAGGAATAGCATCCACTGATGTGGGAAATAATGAAGTCCACTATCCATGCTTTCCAGCAGCTCTCTTTAGTTCTTAAATATAAGTTCCCACTGTCATTATCACTTTTTATGGCTATCCCCCCCCCCACGACCACTGGCACTGAGGTGCAATTAGACAACAGGAAGGCCATTACAATAACTTTCTAGACAGGGTAGAATGAAACTTGGTTGAAGCAGGATGGCCATGAGCTAAACAGAATTCAGCGTAAAGTTAGTTAATTCAAGTGGTGGCATGCTTATAAGTGGATAAGTGAACGTACATGTGCATGGGTAATATGTCTATGTCAAACAATGACTGCAACTGCCTGTTTATCTCACTTCTATTTCCCTCTCCTTCCTCTGTCTCTCTTCAAATCTTGCTCCATCACTGCTTATTTTAAACCCCTGAAGTAGGGACCTGTAATGTAGAGTGCACTGAGCTTTACACTGTGGGAATGCCTCCCATATAAAGAAAAAAACATTTTAAACTGACATTTTCCACAGAGTAAAAATAAAAGTGAAGAATAAAAGTAGAAATAAAAAAGGAAAGGTACTGTATCACAAATCATTTCAGTTTGATACTATCTTCATTCTCCTCCCAGCTAACTACAATATGACCCACCTGTTCTCATGATAGTTCTAGCTGACATATGTCAGCCACTATACGAACATGGGAATGTAGGAGACTGTCTTATACCAAGTCAGTCACTGGTGCATCTAGCTCAGTATGATCTGTACTGCTAGGTAGCTTTTCAGGATTTTAGGCAAAAGTTCAGGTGTATTTGGAGATGCCCAAGATTTCGAAGCTTGAAAAACAAATGGTGGCATTTACCAAACTCTTTCCCAAAATATATCTGTCTAATACACAAAGAAAGATACATAGGCAACTATCTATTGAGAATAGTCACAGATTCTGACACAGAAACTTAAGAAATAGCAACTTCTCTTCATTTTTTAGCCAGATGACACCACAATCCCAGAACAGGTGCTTTACAGAACAATCTGAATTAACTGCTGGGCTCATGAGAATAAGTCATATCCATATATTTTAAGATTTTTCAACCTTTCCCTCTATGCTAACCGGTAACTGCTACTTCCCATGTTATTTTGACGTTGTATGCAAAGCTGGAGTGTCCTCTCCAGAGCACAAGGACTGGGTAAAATAATATGGAGGTCAGATTGTTACCCAAGCAGCAAATCTCCCCTCTCCATGTCACTGAAATAGTCCAATGGAAAGGCAAGAGCCAATACAACTGGTTCCAGTGATGTTAAAGGAGTTGCTAGAGTGTCATGAACTGGCTCCGGGACTCTTGCTCTGGAGTTTGCCTCTAGGTTAACTCCTGAACCCTTTTCCATGAGTGGATATAGCCACAAGGCAGTGGAGGTTTGAAATTGGAGGTTTCCTTTTCCTAGATGGGCTGCCTTCCAAGGCTAACGAGCCCCATCTACCCAGGATGAGAAACTTTCTTTCCCTCCATGAGAAACTTGTTATGTAGTACATTTGCCTAAGATTCTATCCCATATGGACCTACAGAATCACAAGTAGTAAATTATCAAAAAGGGGGTGTGACTGGATGACATGACCAAAGATGAACTAGGAAGGGACTGAAGCAATCTGGGAAAAAATCACCATCTCATGTTGTCACCCCACAATAACTACATTAAACATAATCCTCCAGGGAATGCACAGCTATCGCAGACAAAGGGGAGGGGGGACTTATAAGAGAAAAAGAGAATCACTCTCAAATCAACAGAGATTTAATTCAAACATCATAGAAAACTCTAGTTAGCAAAACATAATTATAGATTTTTGCATAAATATTAATTAACAAACCATAGTTACAATCGCTCTGCCTTCAGAAGCAAACAAAATCCTGAGAGGGACTGAAAATGAAAGCAGACAAGCAGTTACAAAGCAGTGCTTGCCAGTTCTATCTTTGGAAGCTTAAATTAGTGTTCTATGCTATGATTCACACAAGCCATGATTTTACTTGCACTGAACCCAAGATTCCCCAAAGACTTCTGTAAAAAAAAAAGAGAGAACCCTGAAGTGCACTTCACAAGATGTAGATAGAAAGTTCTTTTTTTCATACTTTAAGCACTGGCATACAATGTTATTTTAGGGTCTTAAATATGTAATAACCTGAACTTTATGAAAATATACTGAGGGGAGACTAGTAAATTGGAGGAAGCTTAACAATCTTCTGGATCAACCTCAGAAAAGCTGTCATGTATGATCCATAAGTATACATGACATGCCTTATTAGACAACATATATGACGCATCATATGGGCTAGTAGCTTTAATGAAAGATCACTAAGTCTACAGAAATAGATGTCTCATTTATCCTCTTCTTCTACAGAATATTTTTACACTAAATCATTTCTTTTCATTCTATAAACAAGGTTTTGTTTCAACTGCACTTCAGCCCTCTATTCCCAGCCATTTTTAATAAATTTAATTCTTCAGTAATGTTTATTATTTTATAGCTAGTGATAAAGTTGTTTACTATGATGCAAAGCATCTTCATGGAGTATATTAAGAAAAAGAGGAACATATGTCTTGCATACAAACTGTCCCACTTTCAACCTTTGGCATTTTTTATTATGGCTGGTTAAAACTCCTATGAAAGACCTTGAAGGCCACTGCTACCAAATGGGCCAATGGTTTCATTCAGCATAATCCAAAATGTAGCTTGCTTGCTTTACCCCTAAGATTTAAATTGTTATCTTTTTGAAAACATCTTCTCTGTGAGCTGAAATAGAGATAGCTGGTGTAATTCCTCAATAAACTATATAACTGAAAATAATCAAGATGGAGAGCTTTCTTTCCTTATGCCTGTTTATGTATTCCCTTATGAACAATGGCAACCTGTAATTTTGCCCTTCCACAACTGAGTATCCCTTTTGCATTCATTTTAGCTTTTTTCCCGTTTCTCTTAACACCTCCACAGTTCTACAATCTCAATACACTGTTCAGCATGGTACCAGGCACTAAAGAATATTGTACTTGTTGCCATATGAAAGGACACAGCAGATTACAATTCCTGTTTTCTACTTACCAAGCAATAATCAAAAAACTGAAATGGTTCAGTTACTCCTCTGAACCCAGCTACCTCACAAATTCCATGTATCACTACTTCTTTCAAATTGGAAACGTTCTTTTGTCTGCCACTCTTTCTTGACAAACATTAAAGATATTGCCCATTATAATACTCAATATTTTATCCATTCTTCCCAAATATACTTCTCAAATATCACTGTGATTTGCAGACACACCTTTGTATCTCTGTGTAAAGTACTGACAAAATGCATGCCCAGGTCCAGATTTGTAAAGCAGCTGATGAGGAAAGATGCAGCAGTGGCCAACCATCACATCATAATGTATAACAATGTGAAATCCAAACTGATTATTTAAACAGTCTGCACCAGCACAATGGATATACTGAGATATTCCTGCTAAAAGAAAGAAAGTAGCAGCCCTAAACACCAGAAAAAGCATCCATCCACTCCAAATGTGCACGTAAATGAAAGCTGTATCTTCTCTGCAGCACGGCCTTTCCCAATTTGAAGAGACACTTGTTCAGCACGCCAAGGCAAAGAGGCAGTCCCGAAACCAGCAAAATCAAGGAACTGGAAAGGGGATAGATTGTATTTGTCTTCAGCATGGAAGGGATTGTCACTCTCGAATTGGCCTCCTCAGCCACACTAGATGCTGTTCCAAGACCTCTATTCAGAGCACATTACCATAGTCTCTTGAGACTGAAGGATGCCTACTCTCTTCCCTGCCTTTCATGGTTCCTCCCTATGATCCAAAGAGCTTTATTAGAGTATTTATTAGTAGTATTCCTGCAGCTGAACTTCCACATGACAGATTCTGAAACATCTGCTGAAAGACCAGACACATATTCAGTTCAATCCTATGAAGATTTAGCTAGAAGTAAGCTGCACTGTGTTTAGTTAATATAGCACTCAGGTACGTTTACACAGGATTGTATTTTTGGAAAATGCGTAGATTACTCAAGTAATCTCAACTTCATGGGAGTTCTGTATATATAGTAACAGTAACTGTATCCCTTCAGCTGCCAAATAATGATACTGAAACAAATGTTTCCAAGAGCCATTATCTAAACTTCCTCTATTACAGACAGGAAAAGATTATATAGCTTATCATGCTAAGCACAAAGTTAAATTCTCTTCAAAATGAACTACAGTACATCCCTTTATGGTTTAGTACTTCACTACCTGTCAGAGTGCTTCTCCCTCAGGTCAACCCCCATTACATCCACACCTCCCAGTCTTTGATATTGCAGGCATCCACTCCAAGAGAGGTTCGGAAATCGTCAACAAGAAGCTGGGCCTTTTCAATACTGGTCAGTCCACTCTGGAACTCTCTTCCTGTGGAGGTGCAACTGGCCTACACTCTCCTGAGTTTTCAAAAGCAAGTTAAAACCTGGCCTTTTAGCCAGTCTCTTACAAGTCTCACCCCTTTGTAAAATTATTTTGTGGTACGTTTATGCCATGGTTTGTGATTTTGCATCTGGGATTCTTCCCAGACTGGAGGTTTTATGAGGGGTTTTGTTTTTATATGTTAATTTTAAACATTCTCATCATATATTGTTATTTTTAGAAGCCACCCAGAGTATTGATTTGTCCACTAAATGGACAGGGTGTAAGTTTAAACAAACAATTGTCTGCCACTGCATGCCAGAAAACTTGAAACTATTGTTTACTTTCAAGATATTCCTAAATATTATTTTATTCTTCAAGTCCATGATAAAAAGACGAGCTCTCCTGCATGTATCTTTTCCATGCAAGCAAGCCATACTAAATGTAGCCCATGAAGCATTGACTTCCAGCAGTTTGTAACATTAAAAAAAAACAAGAAAAAACAAAACAGCTGTTCTGAAACCACCATTCTTATTTTTTTTTCTGGTTAGGCCTTGGAAGCTCTAGAATCCAGCTCCACCACACATATATAATAATAAATGTGTGCCATAAAGGCTTATGGCAACCATTTGCAGGATTTTCTAGGTAAACAGTACTCAGAAGTGGTTTATCATTCTCTTCCTCTGAGAGTGTCCTGGGATGGTGCAACTCGTCCAGGGCCACACCAGCTTGGTTGTACTTGCATGCGGCACAATGAGGAATTAAGCTCCCAACTTCTGGGTTCGCAGCCAAAGACCTAACATACTGAGCTATTCAGCCAGTTCCACCACATGTATACCCAAAATACATGTTTTCCAAAAAACACGTTCCTGTAAGAGTTTTCTGTTCTATTTCACTACCACCTGCAGGTGAAACCTACCATCCCACGTATGAGTAAAAAGTAAGGGAAAACAACATTTGTGTCAGGAGAAAAAAAACCTGCATCACCACAGAGATGATATGTTTCTTTTAAAAGCTGGAATACAGTACATGGGTGGTAGGAAGGGTAAGTAATTAATTAAGGTTTCCCCACAAAAAGCGTTCTATCATATTGACGGGTATTCAACACAATATAGGGCCTATCTCATGCAGGCAATCACCTTGATCCATTGTGTAGAATCCTTATAAAGAGCTGTACTGGAAAATGAGGAAAATTAATAACACAGGTGCCTTCCGATATATGCATGCAAAGCATAAGGTATAAACTATCTCCTACAGGTGCTCAGTTCAGTGTCACCTCAGCACCCTAATTTCAAATCAACCTGTAAAATTAGTACAGTAGTTATCAAAATAATCAACAGCTGAAATTCCATTGCTTGTCATAGTAAGTCACAAGACTTAAGTCCACTAAAGCAATGGAACTTACGGAGGAGTTAACTGACCAAATCCCCAGTGATTCAATGGACCCACTCTAGATGTGACCTACTATGCTAAGCAGCAGGGTTTCAACGAATAAGTCCACAACATGCTCATGTTTAGTCATCTGTGCCCTGTAAGATATTATGAACCACTTTCGTAATGATCTGTTCCTGTTCATTTTGGTGAATTATACCTGTCACAGGTGACCTGGGGACTGGCAATTCCCCACATTCAGACATTAACTCAGAATCACAGCATAGATAACAGAGACATGAAAGGGCGGATTTTCTCCACATTCATTTCAGTACAACCTAATATGCATGGTACTGTGAGTTACACTGGATTAATTATTGTAGAAGAACAGACAAAATCCCAACTCTGGGATTTAAAAAAAATAATCGAAAGGAGAGAAAAGAGAGATGCAATGTGAGAAAGAACACAGTCTTCTGCCATACAAAATAATCAATCACAGGCCTAAAATATAGGTGTATCCAACTAAATATGCCTTGCATTTATTTACTTCCACACATCTGTTTCATACATACACTTCAAAGTTAGGGCATTACAGTTGCATTCTGACCTCATCTTCCCTGCAAAAAACAACAACAAAAAGTCCCACTGAATCCAGCACATCTTACATCCGAGTAGAGATGACCACTACCTAAGGCAAAACCATGCCAGGCAACCCTTGCTTTTCTGCAAAAAGCAGGTTAGGAGCTCCAGGAGCAACCTAGGAGAACTTCAGTTCTCCGATTTCAGCCTATCTCAAGAACCTCTGGTGGCCCACCTTCGGCTGCCCCCCCCCCGCTTCCCTACATCATCCCACCGTCCCCACAGGTTGCCACACAGGGTCTTTGGGAAACAGAGAGGCAGAGGGGCGGAGGCGGCTGGCCCAACCCACACACCCACTGCTCCCTCGTCGATCCCGAAGGACTTTTCCCTGCCTTTTCCTCTCCATTTTTCCAAGCGCCGGCGACACCAAAACCAGAAAAAGCCGGGCTGCAGAACCCACGAACCATCACACCCCCCCCGGGTCCGGCCCCCTTCGCCTTCGCGACGGATGCACCACCAGCCTCGGTCCCTTTACCCCCTTCGGGCGCTGCGATCCGTGAGGCGGCACCGCAGGCTCGCCGCCACAAGGGAGAAACCGAGGGACCGACGAACAAACCCCCCCCCCACGACAGTCACCGCCGACAGGCGGGCCAGAAAGAACCGACAACCATCTCCTCCTCCTCCTCCTCCTGCCCCTTGGGACGAGGAAGGCACGATCCATCCCAATAATAATAATAATAATAATAATAATAATAATAATAATAATAATAATAATAATAATAATAATAATAATAATAATAATGAGGAGGAGGAGGAGAAGCCACGACCCCTCCGAGGTCTGGGCGTGAAGCCCACCGAAAACGCCCCCTTCGCGCCCCCCCCCCCACGAGAGGCCTGGCTCCAGCTTGGCTGGCCGACCCCCACCACCACCTCAAGGCCCGTCCCCCTCCCACCGTCGGCCCTTCCTTCCCTTCCCTGACGGGTTCTTCCTCCCCCCCACACACACACACCGTCGCCGTTCCCTTACCCAGAGGAGGAGGAGGAGGAGGCGGCGGCGGCCACGGCCTCCGGCCATGGCTGGGCTCCCTCCTTCCCTCCTTCCTTTCCCTCACCCCTCGGCGGGGCGGTGAAGGCGGCAACGGAGGTGAGAGGGAGTGGGGTGGGAGGCCGCGGCGGCCGCTCGGCTTCCCCTCGCCCGTCGTCGTCGCCGCCGCTGCTCCTCACTCGCCCGCCTCGCCTGCCTCCGCCTCCCTCCTCACAACCACAACAACATGGCGGCCGCGGCCACACACGGAAGGCGGGCGGGCGGGAGGGGCGGGGCCGGGCCGAGGGGGCGGGGCTTCTCGGCCCTCGGGGGCGGTGGGAAGGGCGCGAGCGGGGCCTGCCCTCACCTGGGCCGGTGGGCTCGCCTGAGGGAAACGGCGAGGAGGCTCGGCCGGGCCTTCCGTCCCTCCCTTCCTCCCCACCCCCCGAGAGGGTGACTTAAGCGCCTTGTCGCCTCACGAGTCGGCGGGCGGAGAATTTCTCTCTCTTTTATTTTTCTAAAAAAATTTTTTACCCCGTCTTTCTTCTTAAAATAAATAAAATAAATAAAAATAAAATAAATTTTTAAAAAGCACCTGAGGCGGCTTCCATCATTTATTTAAAAGCTAAAAACGCGAAGTGGCCAACTATTTAAAAATAATTCAACAAGTACTTACTTACTCCAGTGGAATGACCAGGAGACCATAGGTTATTTAGATCAAATTATGGATAAAACCACATTAATATCAGATCACACACCACATGTCACCTTCAGTGGGCCATCTGGTTCTTTTAAGACATAAAAGTTAAGACAAGGTTGGGCATTGAGAGGATATAAAAGCTTTTGAAACATCACACTAATCACATAATGTAAGAGGAAATTAAGAGGGACATATAATCTAGCTATCAGTGGCACCCCAACTTTCCTAGGAAAGTAGGATTAAACCAGAAATCTTTAACGGGGAAGGGACACTCAAGAAGTATTAATATTAAAATGGTAAATGACATCAATACTAATCTTTTTCTCTGCACTGTGACAGAAAGTTGTCCCTTCATTCCCTCCCTCATTTCTCCTCAGAAACTGAAGACCTCTGTGGCCAGGACGTTTTCTTCTTCCCCCTCAGGCCAAAACAACCCTAAATTGCCTTGGAAAACAGGATCACAGCCCCTCACAGAAAACAATTAGTTTTTCAGGGTTACCAGGATATGGCCGGCTTCAGTGGAAACTAAAATCCAGTTTATTTATAGAGTACAATGAAGAAGTTGAAGGAAATGGCCAAGAAAGATCAAAGGTATTCTCTCATGGCAGAGAATGCTGGTGCTATTAAAGCTTCGACTCTTAACATGTTCAAGTTCTTTGAAATATGTCAATATTATAGTTTCAAGTCTTGATCAATTTATTTTAATTAGTTGTTGATTTTAGATTTATATATATTTTTTGCATGCTACCTTGGATCCCCACAAGGGAAGAAAGGCAGGATAAAAGTGAAGTAATAAATGAAATGAATTAATAAAACCCAATGTATGCTTTGTGGCTGGGATGTGCCCTCAAAGCTACCTCCAGATGAACGATCCTGTCCTCACCAGCCTTGCTCTGCTCTTGCAAACTCACTCCTTTAGCGAGTTAATCTGTCTCATATTTGATCTTCCTCTTTTCCTGCTGCTTTGCATCTTCCCCAGCATTGGTATCTTTTCCAGAGGATCTTGGCCTTTATCTCCAATGATATATCTTTACACTTGAGGATCTTGTCTATTTATTTCATGGCTGCCCTTCCAAGTCTCAGCCTTCTTCTGATATATTGGCTGCAGTCTCCAATGGGACTTAGTAGGATCTAATTCTGAGAATGCTAAACACTGCAGCATCTCACATCGTAACTCTTTGGAAATAGTTGACTACTGGTAGGCCATGCTCCATTATTTTGGATGTCTCCTTTTGATGGCAGGCCACTCCATAAATGCAGTTTCTCAAGGATTTATTGCAGCTGTAGTATTAGGTGTTGTTGTTTTAATTGGGGAGGATTTCATACCAAGCATGCTTCCTTAATCAGCATCTGCATAAATGTCTGCACTCTGCATTATTATCATAAAAGTGTGGCCTTTGTTACAGAATGTTTCTTGTGGCTGTTAACTGTTACCTCTGCTCACCTTTGCTTTTTGCATTTTGTGTGCTCAGTGGCAGGAATACAGCAAAGGAAAAATGTAAAAAATGGGAAAATTTAAACAGTGGGGCCAAAAAAAACCTATATAACATGCAAATCTAGTCTGCAATGTCTTTTTGGACTGCCTGTTTAGCCACATAAACATGGCAAAATAATAATTTTTTTAAAAGGTTGTTTATTATACACATTTCTTCCTATTTGGTTCTGAGGCACTCAGGTAATTGAAAATGTTGAACAAGCATCAAGAAACCAATACATCTTAGCCTATTGTAGCCACCCAGATTATGGTTGCCACTCTTATTAGCCCCAGCCAGGACAGTCAATGAGGAGGGTGCGAAATTATGAGAGTTGCTGACAACATCTGGGAGATTCTACATTGGCCTCTCCTTTGCATCATTGAATCCACATTACAGTTGGTCATCAAGAACAAGATGACATTAAGAAATAGTGCACGAGTGTTCTTGTTTTCCTCTTTCTAACCCATTCCTTTTTTCCATTTGTGTCATGTCTTCTTTTTTTGTAACTACATATGAACACAAATGGAACAAAAAAAGAGAAAGAATCATAGCCTATTTCAATTTTAAGGCACTGAGGGCAGAGTCTGCCTTATGTTTACTGATCTGTAAGGAGCCTTGAAACCCTTTCTGGCCCATGAGTAGGGTTATTTTTTTAGATTTTATTTAGAATATAACATTATAAAGCAGACAATGTGAAAACACTAACCCATCAGTCAATACAAGTCCAGGTAGACGAACAACAAGAGATAAAAGAAATAACCCACTACTAACTAAAACAATCCCTCCTTTTTGGATCTTGAATTCTCCAGGTGGTTTCCTGTGAGAACGGAGTACATTAAAAGCCAAATTTTGCCCTACACTCCTGTCTACCCAAGAGTAGGGTTATGAATGCTTTCAAAATAATAAGGTAGATAGCCATAAAGGCAGGAACAATTTATTTATCTTCCACAAACTGGATAACTCAGGAAGCTAAAGCAGTTAAGGTATTTCCACACCATAGTATGGAGGGTTATGTTTTACATTTTAAGAGAAACTCATAGCATTACTCATGCCACCTTATCCTATAATTCCACATTCCACATTAATAGGTTTGAATTGCTGTTATCAATAGGTCAGAAAAAATAAAGGGATGTATTTCCTTTTAATGTCCAGTTCTGATATTCCACTTTGGAAATATTTGTTAAATATATGAAAGGCTAAAACTAATGAATGTCTAAAACATTTTTTGAATTTTATTTATTTATTTTTACAATATTTATTTTATATGCAACATTTCTCCTCATGAGGGACTCAAGGCAGCTTACAGTCAACTTAAATTCACACAATAATCACTATTAAAATGCCTCAGGGAGCACACTAAACAAAAAAAATTAAACAGATAATAATATTTTGTAAACATAGTTAAAACAATGTTTAAAAAACTTAAAATGTTTTTTTAAAGTAGATGGGGCATTACAAACACCTTGAAGTCCCTTTAAATTTAAGATAACTAAAGCTACATGAAACTGAAGTTTTAAAAGCAACTATTTTACATATTACACCAGAATAATGGATATAGTATTACTTTTTTATGCCTAACAGTAACTTGGTAGCTACTTGTTACATGAATTGCTACCCAAAAGTAACAAGTTATTTGTAACTCATTACTTCTGAGTTTACATTCTACACTTCTCATGAGGTTGAAATTTGATTGTTCTCGTACATATTCCAACCTAATTTTCCCCCTGGTACCAAAAAAAAAAAAAAAGAGGCCAGAATTAAAGGAATGGTATTTATTTAATCAGAAAATACAAGGCAGTAATCCCATGAGATCCCAGTCCCTCAAGTTACCACATGGCAAGGGTGACTCAAGACATATTGCTGACTCAGGTGAAAGACGAGAGCATCTCTTTCTTTTTCATGTGCAGGTAAGGCTTGTCTTTACTCACTCCTATGAAGCTTGTCTCTGACTAGGAGAAGGGAGTGTAAGTGGAGAATTTTACAAAGGGGAGTTAAGATGGACATGGATGTGGAATCATGGAGAAGCTCAAACAGAGAACAAAAACAGCACAGAGACCCCGAAGCAGGCTGTTGTTTTTAAAGAGAATAATCCCCGATGATTACAATATTGCCCTGTGGATTCCTTGTGGGTTATAACCCTTCCGGATTTTAATGACCCCTGTGGATATGAAGTGATATTATGAATTTACAGAGTCCTGCAGATTACTTCATTTGATGCTTTCTGGGTCATGGATTTAATTTTCAATGTTCTTTCAGATTTGAATTTAATCTAACGTGTTTATGTCTGTTATTTGTTTGTACGTCCTGTGTTTTGTTTTTGTGTGTAAATATTCAACCGCTTATTGAAATTTATTTGCTATGTGACGATTATAAGGGTTTGTTTTTACAAGATGATTTAATCAGAAGTGCAAACAGAACCCTGCTTGATTTTCTTTTTAATGTGAACCTGCACATCAACACATCCATTGAGCTACATTCGAGAACCAGTTGAGAGTGGCAACTGATCCTTCCTTCAGCATTGGTAGTAGGGTAGGGTGCTCTCCCATCTGAAGGGAACAGCCATGTTTTACATGTGAAGGACATCCTACGGGGTGCACATCATGCTGTCCTCCAAGAGAGTTGAATGACTATGGAGTTGTCACTTTGCTTTGCTTTCCTATCCAGAACCTGCTGCTTGAAGTGCTTATCTCACCTTGTTCTGCCATGTATGAAAGGAATATACCTTTCATACGTACGTCTTGGGCAAGCATTGAAAACGAAAGGAATACCCAGTGTTAGCCAAAGATATTTACCCTTCGGAGTTTGCCCTTCTTGCAATATAATCACTTTGTAGAAGACTAAGGAGACCTCACGTAGCTTGGGACCTCAATACTTGATTTAATACCTCTGCTATTGTGAGATCCCCAATAGTTAGATCATAAATGGATCATAATTGGAGGCTTTCTTCATTATTCAAGATAGGTTCGAAGAACCATAACAAATCTCTACAGTTGTGGGCTCCCACTTCTGAATGCTCTCTCTACACTATCCCATTTGGCCTCAACATTAATTGACTATCCCTATCAGTTGGTTTTCAGTGTGTGCTTCATATTTTTAATAATTTTTAACATTCATAAATGTTATCTCTTAAGATGCATAGTTTGTGTCCTGTGTTCTAGCCCAACTGCCATTGCCCAACTGTCTGGAAAGCACATCATGTACAGTCTCTTCATGAAGAACCAGTGTGAAAAAGTCTAACAGCCAGATAGGGTCGATATACAGTGAACATAGAAGGAAAAGCATTCAGTGTGTGAAAGCCAAGCTAAGATGTATGTCACTGTTCTCCTGGAACATCAGTTCAGACAGCAAGTTGTCAAGAAATTAATCAAAGGAGTGTTAAAGTCAGGTTGTTAAGAGACCAGCCAAGCCAGGAACCAAAAAAACAGAAACCGGTACAGTATATTGACCAGATTGTTCACACAGTGACAAAGCAGGCAGAAAGTTCAAGAAGCAGGAAAGCCAGTGTTCCAGATCCCAAGCAGATTATATTCTCAGCACTTTTCTCAGCCTTCAGTTGAGGTTCTTGTAGATGAGCTGGCTTTCGTCCCAGCCAAGATTCAGACTTCCTAACATTGCGTCTCACCAGGAAGAAGACCCTCTTCATAAGTAGACCCCTTACTCAAGGGGAGGCCTCTACCCTAGCAAAGCCAAGCTTTTGTGACTGCACAATGTGCCAGATTGCTTGGTGTCTGGCTTATACCTGTGTTCAGCATTGCTACCTCTGTAATGGGATTCTGCAGCCCTCTTTGGAGGTCCTGATTCATCAGCTGCTGCCTGCTCCTCTGTGTGATCTGACCTTGGAGGCTCAAAGTCCTTATCTGAGGAGGATTCTTCCAGTTGTAGCAAGATAGCAAATGGAATTAAGGAGGAGGAAGAGATGGTGACAGTTATGATATAGATCCCAGGAACACCCTGTTTGATACATTTCAGTTCCATTTCTATGTTATCAAAACATCTCATCATTTTGGCAAAGTATGTTCCAAGGATTGCCTCTAAACCTGGAAAAAGGACATTCAGTTTATCCTGTTGCAGAAAATCTAGAACCAGTTCTGTGGCAGCACTTTAAAGATTAAGGACTTTATCACAGCATAAGCTTTCATGGACTGTAGACCACTTCATTAGATTCCACAACATGTGATCCTGAGCTTCTTGCATAATATACCCATAGTGGAAGGTTTCAAAACTAGAGAGGGTGGAAGGATTTGAAATGCAAAACTTAACAGGCAGTAATCATCACATTATTAACAGCTGTCGTTTACAAAACACGTTTTGGTGATAACACAGACAATGTAGCATTGCTCAGCTAATTAATACATGTTGTGAAATTGAAAATATTCAAGCACAAATTGTACCTGATCCAGGCCAGAGTTAACAGAACTGAACCTCATAGTGTAGTGTACCTATTGTAATTCAGCAGTTTCACTTCACACTCTTGTCTTTTAGATTGTTTTGTTCAAGAACAGCGGCTATGAGGTCAGTTACAGAGAGTCCTGGAAGGCTGAAATGTTACACCATGAGTTTTGGGAACAGTGCCATCTCTGATGTCAGATTTGTGTCTGTTTATTCTTTTATGCAGAGATTAGTCTGTTAAACTAGGCGGTGCAGAACGCAGAAGAGCAGTGCTGGGAGATGAGGGCATATATCACATTGGAAATGAGCAGGTGGATGAATAGCTGGTGTGTGTATAGCTATATCATCATTTATTTACTTTATGCAATACAGCATATATTAAACGTTAGACACACACACACACACACACACACCCCATTTAACAGGCAGATAAGCTTACAAGACAATAACAAAAATGTTATTGCTTGATTTTTGAGTTTGAGCGTCTGGGAGTTTGAGTCTGGGAGGGACAAGAAAGAAGGAGACTGCTTTTAGAGTAGTTGGGAGTACTACTGTATAGCTGCAGGAGGTATGAGAAAGACACCTTTTCTGGAGATCTCTATGTCTTTATTATCATAAAATGCCACTCCCTTGCTTGCTTGGTAGTAGTGTTTTGGAATGTGCTGAGCCAACAGAGATCAGGGAAAATATTACTCCAGCGACACACAGCTTTGTTCCTGTCAGATGCAGTACTCACAATAACAATGAATGCTCAGGATACCTCTTCTTGTTCTCCTGCTACTGGAGGTTAGATGTTATCACAGTTATTCTGACTTTGGATTAGTCTGTTTTAAACAACAACGTTGTGTTGCATCCAAACCAATCTCCAAGGTTTCTCAGACAATTTTTGATTCTTCCATTAGTTTTGTTGAAGAGCCAGCTGTAGCTATCTGTATCTTTTGATTCCTATTATGTAGCTCAACATCAAAAAACAAAACTAAACTAAACTAAACTAAGATCATGGCCACTGGTCCCATCACCTCCTGGCAAATAGAAGGGGAAGATATGGAGGCAGTGATAGATTTTACTTTCTTGGGCTCCATGATCACTACAGATGGGGATAGCTGCTACAAAATTAAAAGACGCCTGCTTCTTGGGAGGAAAGCGATGACAAACCTTGACAGCATCTTAAAAAGCATAGGCATCACCTTGCCGACAAAGGTTCACATAGTCAAAGCTATGCTTTTTCCAGTAGTGATGTATGGAGGTGAGAGCTGGACCATAAAGAAGGCTGACCGCTGAAGAATTGATGCTTTTCAATTGTGGGGCTGGAAAAGACTCTTGAGAGTCCCCTGGACTGCAAGGAGAATAAACCTATCCATTTTGAAGGAAATCAACCATGAGTGCTCACTGGAAGGACAGATCCTGAAGCTGAGGCTCTAATACTCTGGCCATCTCATGAGAAGAGGAGCTAAGGATAATTACCTTAATAATCTGTAAACAAGGTCCTAGTGGCAATTTCCTCCTCTCATATCCTCCTTTTATCTTCTCTCTCTCTTTTGTCTATGTGCCATAGCAGAAAAATGCTGACATCAAACTTTTAAAAATGGCATTTCTGCATGGAGGCAATCAGCAGAGAGTGAAGTGTGTGCAGGATCATATTTTTCTCCATCAGTTCAAGCAATCACACTGAGTGAACCAATGTGGATGGATTTGCTGTGTAAAAAAAAGCCCCACTGGCAGAGGGAAAAGTTATGGATTTGGGAGGAAAATTCCAGGCTGGTTTCTATTTGCTTTTATATAATGTGATCAATGGGAAAAATGTGAATCGTACTCTCCCAATCCTGTAGCATTTCCCACATTGTATACCAGTATAATTGCAATCTTGGGACTTATTTTTCACAGGCTGTTGAAAAACATGTTGGTGCCTGACATCAAGGAGAAAATGGCATGATCCTATTCCAGATTCAGAAGGCAAACCAGTAACCTACCTGGAGGCAGTAGAAGAGTTTTGGAGATGCAGGTCAGCCCCTGTGATGCCTGGTCGTACTTAAATGTGTTGTTTATATAGTTTGGAAAGTATGGGATGGGAGGGGGTGAGCGAACAGCATGGGATGTTAGTAGGAATGCCTCTGATTGGCTGGGAGAGAAACTAGATAAGAAAGAGATGCGAGTAAGAGAGCAGTATCTTGCATTCTATATCATAGAATCAGTCTGGTGTGAAGGCATCAGGGAGAAAGTGGTTTTGGAGTCTAGAGTCTATCAGGGAAGTCAGAGAGAGATGAAGATGGTAGGATGTATTTTATTTATTTATTTATTTTATTTTATTTATATCCCGCCTATCTAGTCGATTAAGACCACTGTATGATTTTGCTGAATGAATTAAAAGGCTAGGTGTAAAAATTATTTTAACACTGTTATTTTGGTAAAACCTTTTTGTTCTGTTAAAGCTGAGCGGTGCTGAGTTAAATATGTGAGGGCTGTATATGAGAAGGGTGTTCAAAGACTCTGAGTGAAGTGGTGAATACACACACACATGAGAGCACCTAAAGGATGGAAGAAAGACGGAAACTAAGTGAAGGTTCTTTCTTTAAAAAGCATTTTCATTCTAGTGGTTATTTAAAGAGCCCATTAGCTAAGTAATCAAGTGACAAGGCAAAGGGAGGTCTGACACCAGTATCAGAGAGAAGGAGATGTGACAGGCATCGTGGCTCATAAAGTTTTATTCTCCAGTACCACACTTTAAAAAATCACGAAGTTAGTCATCGCAAATGCAATCCCTTTTTTAAACCTTAAAACCTGAGAGACCGCACTTCCTGCACTCAATGCACTCTTTCAATTATTTTTATCTTGTAACTCAATCCAGTGTCTTGCCTTGACGGAAGAAACAAATATCAATATGTGGGAGATGTTCCAGGCTGCCAGAACGAACCTGCAAAAGTTTGATTAAAATGACTGATTTGGAGAACAGCAATGCTCAAAACAGGTTCTGCTCCTGGATTTTAGAAGTGCTGAGAAACAATACTGGTGCAAGGAAGAGTTTATGTCAGAGTGGTAGCTTATAGGCAATGGCTGCCATTCATCCTACATGTTCCCTTGTTCTTCTCTGTCTGAGTCTGTCTTTTTTAAAGATGTGGTCATTGCAAGAGCTTCCAGTCAGGAAAGACCATCTTCCTTGTTATCTACATAGCAGTGTGCTTCCTAGGTCCTGCTTGCCCTTCGCCAGCACCGGGAAGAGAAAGCTCAAGACATCTACATTCCTGACATAGCCAGATGGATAAAGAAAGGTACACTTGATCTAAACCCACAGTTTTTTGTACTGATTCTTAAAGCCAAAAAAACAGTAAATCTTTTTTTAAAAAAACCCAGATGTTAGCATACTTTTCTGGTCCAGTGCTGGAATGTGCAGTTATAATAGCTTATTAAACAACATGAGCAACAAATGCAGCAAATACTAGTTTCTCACATATTTATAAGTTGACCTTTGTCCAGTGAACTGATGGCTATATCTGTGGATCTCTTTCCCTCCACGTTGTCCTCACAACTTGTCAATGAGTTAGCAAAGTTGAGAGTGAGTGAATGGAGCAACAAGGATAAGGATGGCAGGTACTGTACAAGTCTTTTTGCTATGGTGGGATGTAAGAATAAACAAAATGTGTGCTCATCCAAATTCAAGATCTCCACTTCAAAGCTTATTCTGACCAAAGAGCATTGTAAGAACTGTATCCCCTCGATGATGATGCATGAAAAATCTGGAAAAGGTCACACGGTCATGGAAACAATAGAGATGTAGGAGCGGGAGATACTTTTAATTGACCATTAAGAATATATATTTTTAAAAAAACAGCATGAAAATTCATTTATATTTTTGTGACTATTTTTTAGTAAATATAAGCATTTTTTCTAAACATATTTGAAATATATACGGTCCTTCCTCCATTGACTAAAGTATTCTTGCACACTTTTTAAAAAATGTGCATTTTTATACGTATTTTCCAAATATAGATACTTAATAAAAAAAAATCTGCTGGAGTGTGAGAATCAAATTGCAAGCTCATAAACCTATCTGATAACAGATGAGTGTGGGAGATAAGAATTAGTTAAATTCTGGCCCAAAACAAACTGAAATGAATTCCTCTCGCATTATTACTCACAAAGTGGTCGGAGTGGTTAGGAAACCTACTCCTGTCATAATCATTGAGTCGTCTTGGGTAAGCAGGATACAGGGTCAATGTTCTCTTCCTGTTGTTTTCCTCTTCCAGTACGCCTTCTGAAGACTGGTAACTATCAGAGAACAAAAGTCTTTGAGACAGTGTGGCGTAGTGGGCAGAGGTTCAAAATAGAACTCGGGAGATCTGGGTTCAAACCCCTAATCAGACATTGAAACTGGGGGCAGGGAATACAAATTATAAACCAATTCTTGAACATCTCACATAGTACTACAAAAGCCCTGCTAGAGTTCTCATAAGCCTGAAGTGACCCAGTGGCACACAAGAACAACATAGAACGCATCATGTTAATATTTTTATTTGAAGTATGCTTACTCTGCCTTCAGCAACAGCCTCAGAATGGATTACAGTAAATCAACAGCAATTGCTGGATAGAACTGTGGTTTAGGTGTGGTTGGACTGCACTTCCCCACTGTGCCTTCTTTGCAAGGGCTGGACTTGATGGTCCATGGGTCCCTTCCAGCTTTTCAGTTCTAGGATTATTATTATCTTAGAAATGCAAAGCTGGAAGAGACCCTATAGAATAGATCACTGAGTCAAAAGGAGGCTCAGTGGTGACTCAAACTCCCAACTAAACCATTGAGCTGTGTAGCAGTTATATATTACAAAGTACAACAGCCAGATTGTTAACTGAGTCTTGTTACATGGATCGCATAAGCTCCCTGTCAAAGCAACTCGACTGTAAAGCCCTAAGCAGCTTTATAGGTTATCTCAAAGACCGTGTCTCCCCTTATGAGCCTGCTCACATGTTAAGATCATCAGGAGAGGCCTTATTTATTTATTTTATTTATTTTATTTATATCCCGCCTATCTGGTCCCGCCTATCTCTGTCCCATCACCTTCACAGGTGCAGTTGGTGGTGACACAGGGAAGGGCCTTCTCTATTACTGCACCCAGATTCTAAAACTTTTCCCCCCACTGGCTTGCCCATGAAGATTCATATGAAAATATAGCAGTTAGTATTTAAGGTGCCACAACGTTTTTTGTCTTCTTTATTTTTCGTTTTTGATCTATAGCGTTCAGGTTTTCTAAGTCCTCTGACCTACTTGTGTGTCAGAGGTGAAAAGGAATGACAGCCCAACAAGAAGCACAACCTTCAGCCTGCGAACACTCTTTTCTCTTCTCTTTGGAAAGGGAAAGAGAAAAGAAACTGTGAAAAGTCAACAAGTGAGTCTTGTTTGCATGCAAGAAGAAAGCTTCTTTGGCTGCAGCTGAAACTAACATGAGCTGGAGGAAAAGAATGTTGTATAGTCCCAAAGAGTCCTATATTTTAAAAGTGTGAGATTGTGAGCTAAGAAATCATTGGAAATCAGAACAATTCACAAACTTTGGATATTTCTCTCTCTTTCTCTCATTAGCTCTTCTTCTTCTTCTTTGTCCTCTCTTTCCTTTCAGGCCACATGAGACATGCATAAATAAATTAAAAACCAACCTCCAGTCGTCCTTCTCCAGGGACGGTCCTGGCTCTTCCTTCTTACTCCATTCGTACAAATGAAAATGCCCCCTTTGTGCCCTTATCACTGGCAGAGCCAGGAAGGTTCTGTTAACACCCAAACAGAGCCAAGGAGATTAGTGGCATAGATCTGTCAAGTCTTTGGACAACGGAGGAAGCACACGTCCCTGAGCCTGAACTGAATGGGACACACACCTCATGCAACTCAATCGTCCCATTCAATGCTCATTGACTTCCCAGCCACAAATCACAGCAGGAGAAGGGGCCTGTTCTGCTATAACTCAAACCCCTGTTTCCTAAAGTTCATCTGTTGCGAAAGCACAAGAAACTCATCCAAATTGTGTTTTCAGACTACCAAGATGTTGGGTGAAAACTTGCAGGCTCTTCCTTTCTCTCTTTTAAAAAGTTCTCTCTCTCTCTCTCTCTCACTCTCTCTCTCTTTTTGCTCTAAACCGTTTTTACAGCCAAACTAGACACAATGTTGTTCACATTGTTGGCCAAAAGGATGGAAATAGGAACACACAGTAAGCATGGGAGGTTGTTGTTGTTTAGTGGTAAAGTTGTTTCTGACCCTTCGTGACCCCATGGACCAGAGGACGTCAGGCCCTCCTGCCTTCCACTGCCTCCCGGAGTTGGGTCAAAGTCATGTTGGCCGCTTCGATGACACTGTCCAGCCATCTCGTCCTCGGTCGTCCCCTTCTCCTCTTGCCTTCACACTTTCCCAACATCAAGGACTTTTCCAAGGAGTCTTCTCTTCTCATGACATGGCCAAAGTATTGGAGCCTCACCTTCAGGATCTGTCCTTCCAGTGAGCACTCAGGGTTGATTTCCTTTAGAATTGATAGGTTTGTTCTCCTTGCAGTCCAGGGGATTCTCAAGACCCTCCTCCAGCACCACAATTCAAAGGCATCAATTCTTCAGCGGTCTGCTTTCTTTATGGTCCAGCTCTCACTTCCATACATCACAACAGGAAAAACCATAGCTTTGACTGTTCGGACTTTTGTTGACAAGGTGATGTCTCTGCTTTTTAAGATGCTGTCAAGATTTGTCATCACTTTCCTCCCAAGAAGCAGGTGTCTTTTAATTTCGTGGCTGCTGTCTCCATCTGCAGTAATCATGGAGCCCAAGAAAGTAAAATCTGTCACTGCCTCCATATTTTCCCCTTCTATTTCCCAGGAGGTGATGGGACCAGTGGCCATGATCTTAGTTTTTTTGATGTTGAGTTTCAGACCATTTTTTGCACTCTTTTCTTTCACCCTTATTACAAGGTTCTTTAATTCCTCCTCTCTGCCATCAGAGTGGTATCATCTGCATATTGGAGGTTGTTGATGTTTCTTCCGGCAATCTTAATTCCAGCTTGGGATTCCTCCAGTCCAGCCTTCCGCATGATGTATTCTGCATATAAGTTAAATAAGCTGGGGGACAATATACAGCCTTGTCGTACTTCTTTCCCAATGTTGAACCAATCAGTTCCATATCCAGTTCTAACTGTTACTTCCTTTCCCACGTATAGATTTCTCAGGAGGTATATAAGGTGGTCAGGCACTCCCATTTCTTTAAGAACTTGCCATAGTTTGCTGTGGTCCACACAGTCAAAGGCTTTTGCATAGTCAATGAAGCAGAAGTAGATATTTTTCTGGAACTCTCTGGCTTTCTCCATAATCCGGTGCAAGTTAGCAGTTTGGTCTCTAGTTCCTCTGCCTCTTCAGAATCCAGCTTGTACTTCTGGGAGTTCTCGGTCCCCGGAAAGGTCCCTCCCAGCCAAACCTGCTAAAAGTAGCATGCCAGGTTGCAAAAAACAAAATCAAAACAAAACAAAAACTCCAACATAATTTTTATTGCTTCGCTATGTTTCAATTTTTAAAAACGTTTGCAGAACTAGACCTTAGATCTAACCAGTGACTAAAGCAGCCCAGTTAGAAGTGAACGGTGTGGTGACGCAGCACCACTGTGGCTGGCTGAGAGAGAGGAAAAAAAGAGACAGGACCAGCCATAAACTTACAAAGTTACGCACAGATGTTATTATGAAATTAGAGGATCCAGGAAGACTTCTATTTGTTGCAAAAAGGGAAGGAAGCAATTCACAAGTACTGTAGACCCCTTGACATGCTAAATAAGCACGGGGACATCTGGTTTCTGCCTGCAGCTCAAGCATCCAGGTTAAGAGATACTTCAGAAAGCTTTTTGAAGTATCTGAGGCCAGATTCCCATGAAATACACAAGCGAAGCAGGGAACTTAAAACAGAGGGAGACAGAGAGGTGTAGCCTGAGTGGAGAGATGGAGCCTCAGGAGAGAGGGAACCAGAATTTATATTTACGTAAATTGGGCCATCAGATTTTGCAAGTTGGTGACTGTTAGGAATCTTGGCTAGGTTATGATAGCTGCATTCTTAGTTTTTCTGTGCTAGTTTACGCCTTGCATAGGTAGTGATGCAAAGTAATATTTACAATGTAAAAGCTTTGTTCCTTTGTCAATATTTTACTTTTTTTCTTTTAAATAAAGGTAACCTCTTAGAAATAGTCCACTCTTGGCATAGAGGTTTCTATTTTTTTGCAGAGCTGTCCTTGGTTTAACCTGATCCAAAAGCTAAGCTGCTCAAGCCACGTTAACAGAGTAACTTGTCTTTATAGAACATATGCAGAGTGCATGGGAAGTGAAGGCTCATGGCAGCTTTTACTGGGAATTAAAAGGAACTTGTGATTTTGCTCAGGGATAGAAAGAGGCCGCATGGTGTGCCTTTTCCTCAGCATGTAAATATGGTCCAGATCCAGCAAAATCCTGATAAGACAGGGCCTTGTTTTGTATTTGTTTATGTGGCATTTGCAAAAGGAAATTTAACATGAATCATTAATGCTTTTGAAAAATCAATGATAGAAGATGAGAGGTGAAATATTAAGTTCATGGCATTCTAAATGGCCTCTCACAGTCCTTGAAGTGGAAGGCAAGTCAACAGAACCTTTCCTAAATGTATGCAACTTAGAGTGATTCCGGACGGAAAAGGCTGGGATGTTAGTAAGTAAATACTGAATTAGAAGGAATTACAAATGAAAGTAATAACCTATCTCCCTGCACATCTGAATGCATTATGCTCACTAATAGTGAAATCAGATGTTGAGTTTGGACAGGATTGGAGATGAAATCAGGTTACTAAGAAGTAAGGGGAAGAAATATAAAAAAATAACATTGTATGAAAGGGACGTAAAAATAGGCCAGAGCTGACAGAACATGCTTAATAAGTGCCAGAAAGAAAAACAAAGAATGGAGAGTGCTGTGTGAATAGAATTGAGTGTCCCGCCGAGGGACTTGGCGGGCGGGCTGGTTGGCTGGCAGGCACCGCAAACGGAGAAGCTGAAACATTGTCTTGACTTCTTCACTTTTGACACTTGGGCATTTCATCCCAACATAATCTGCTTCCATTTATTATGCCAACAAATTTGAGGAAAAGGAATACAAAATCTTTATCATCATCACCCCCAGTACATTAATCAGATTATAATGGTGAAAATCCTAAATAAGGTTACACTGAAAGGAGAAACATATAACATGCCAGCAGGAAATTTAGAGGGTCAGGCACAAAAATTGAGGAGAGGAAGACATGCAGTCTTAGGGCCTGTGCACATTGAAATTTGGACAGTGCTTAAGGTCCCTATTTCCAGTGCAATCTATTTTATACCCATCTGCAAAGGCAGAACAAGTACTGTAACTATTTTGCCTCTCAGTGAATCATATGAAAAAAGATTGCACACCCTAACCCTGTGCCAGAAAGATGAGAGCCAGCTCTTACAGGGATCATTTTAAATACGTGTCTTCCCACCCCCATGCCAAACAGTGCCATCAGGGAATCATATATCATAACTATATGCCAGCATGAGCTGGCTCTTACTTGCCTTTAGTTCCATCAAAGGACAGAATGAATCAAACAGTTTTGCCTGTGTTTCAGGTTTTGTCTCCAATAGATATGGGCTAAGAATTTATACTGAATGTTTGTCAGATTTTGTGATGCGGAAACATTTTACTTTTGGCAATCTGTTTTTTTTTTTTAAGCTGGTTTTTCATTGCTCCAACTGGTTATGAAAGGAGAGATTGCTTGAGGATTATTGTGTGGTTTCTAAACTGAATCAACTATGAGAAATACACTCCTTGTCATGCAAGTGTGCATTGTCTAGTAATCTTATCCGACCATGGGAGGGGCACCTGCTATGTGGGGAAGATATTTCCCTGTCTAAATTTCTGGCTGTTACATGATGCTTTATGCATTTGATCTGACTTTGGAGAATCAGTTCCTTGTTTCTGTCTTCAACAGAATGTGAGCCATCCTCTTCTTTTATTTTATTTGTAGTGTACCATGAAAACCAATGACATATGTTTCAGAAATGGGAACTTTGCAATTGATTTATTTGCTGTATGCTAGGCAAGACTTTGTATTAATGATATTGGAATAATGGAAATAGGATACAGTAATCTGGTTGAGCCATATATTCCGCATAGTTTGTATGCAGAAAAGGCAGGGCTGTAACTATGCTGTAGTGCAGTGGTTCTTAACCTTTTTGAAAGAAACGCCCCCTTGAGCCATTGACGAAGTTATCACCCCCCTCCCCACAGTGATGATATCTTTTTGTTTGTTTGTTTGTTTGTTTGTTTGTTTGTTTGTTTGTTTATGACACTTAAATCCAATGACCCCTGAAAACAAAATTCAATTCCAAGAAAATGAAATGCCCCAAAAAAGTAACATTTAATGATTCAGTTGCAAGCGAATTTTAAGACGCAAAAAGAAATATAAAAAAGGGCATAAAAACAAACTGCAATGCAGGAACTAAAACTTTCAAGACAAAAACTCTGAAACTAAATTAAGATTGGAGGAAAATATATATTCATGCACACTGTAAAAAGGCTGTAGCCATCTTCACAGGTTTGGCTTGCTCCAGTGCCCCCCTACCACCCCCCTTCTGCTCCAGCGCCCCCCTACCGCCCCTTTTTGTTCTACTGCCCCCCTGAAAAATGAAATCGCCCCCTGGGGGGCATTATCGCCCACGTTAAGAACCACTGCTGTAGTGAGTGAGGTTTCCCCCCAGGACTGTAAAAGGTAGATATGGCTGAAATCCAGAGGTAAATACTGTATACTGGTGAGCAAAAAATAAAAATAAAAGTGTGTTATCTCCCACCCTAATCCACTTTATTTCTTTTTAAAGGACAAATTTTCTTTCTTTGAGGGAGGGGGAAAACACCATATTCTCCTCCTCCTTTTTCATGAGGGGCTTCTGCCTCTCCTGTTTCAGAATGAAGTGGGCGAGAGACAGTGCCAGACGCCATAGGTGCCAACACAGCCTTGCAGAAAGGGATTGGATGAGCAAAGATAAACCTTTCCTCTGGCCTGTCTCCCATATTTCCTATCAAGTCATACCTGTTAAAATTCCTTCCTCTTCCCATGATCCAGGATCATGGGGTTTTACAGGCTGGTCTTTATTTTTTCTGGGCTGTTGTTTTCTCAGGGGGTGCCTTCAAAACCAGACGCCTTATTGCACTTTGTTGCCTCACTGGCTGTTGATTTGCAACACAGGGCACATCTACTTAAGAAACCCCTTAGAGTTCAGTTGGACTTCCTCCAAGGTCAAGGTGCAGACCTAAGCCTCTTCAGTGTACTCAGCCAGGTTTACTTGTGAGTAGAGGACCCCACTGCCTCTATATTTTTAGCACAATCTCCTTATATGTGTCTGGCCATAAGTGAGTGGCATTGTGTTCAACGGCCTTTAGTTATAAGTGGATAGACTAGGATGGAGTGTAATTATTTGTAACATTCACATGTTACGGGCAGAGAGCCTGGAAACGCTGCTTTTTTAGGGGACTACAATTCCCAGAATCCCCCGTGATAGCCGGTGGATTTTGGGAACTGTAGTCCAAAGCGGTAACATTCCCAGTCCACGTTCTGCCATGGCTCTGTCAGCCTCTTGCAAGGGGGGGGGGGAACATGATATTATTTAAACACACCGATTCGTTTTAATACGTATAAAAACGAGTAAACACGAGCAAATCAACTGACAGTTAAAATGAATAAAAATGAATCAAACAACCCAAGGTTTGGGGAGGAAAAAGGCCTTTGGGAAGAAGAAGAAGAAGAAAAAAACAACCCCTGAGGAATCGCATAAATTCCTTCCCCCAAGAGAACCCGTCCCTGAATTCCTCCTTGACTCCCATCTCGGTTGCCTAGGCATCCCGAGGGCGAACCGGAAGCACTTAGGGGTCGCACCGGAAGTCCCTCCCCGGCGGGTAGGCGACGTCTTATGTGAGATCTGTCAGAAAGAACCGAAACCGGCCGGGAAGCAGCGGGAGGAGGAGGAGGAGGGGGGCTGGGTTACCGGTCAGTGGCTGGTTTGGGGGCTCCCTGAGGGGAGAGAAAAAGGCGGGAAGGAAGCGGGCGGGGGACCCGGATGTAGGAATTGGGGGCAGGTGGGAGGGATGGGGGGGCTGCTGTTAAACGGGGGGGCGGGGTAGTGATAATGTCAGTGGAGGGGGAAGGTGCTTTGGTGACGGGGATGATGATGATGATGATGATTATTATTATTATTATTATTATTATTATTATTATTATTATTATTATTATTATTATTATTATTATTATTATTATTATTATTATTATTATTATTATTATTATTAAAAAACACTAGGCACAGTCAATCAAAACTATAAAAACGTTGACTGGTTTTATATAACAGATACAAGTTTTAACCAAAAAACCTAAGTATCTGTTAAATATCGGCACAGGAATGTATGTTGTTCCTAATACTGTATTGCCGTTTTTTGTAGCTCTGATGGTGTGATTTCTGAAATCTGCAACTGCTTATAGTACTGGGTCAAGTTTCTTGATATTGTTTCTTGACATTATTGTTGTTGTTGTTGTTGTTGTTGTTGTTGTTGTTGTTGTTGTTTTTGTGCCGTCTTTTTCCCAATAATGGGATCTAAGGCGGCTCACAAAATGTTTGGAGACCAAGCCAGTTAAAAACACAGTACAGTAAATTATTACATCCAAAAAGATTTAAACACATGTAAGTATTGAAATGATAAAAGCGGTTTTTAAAAGGTCCTTTAGAGCCGAAGCACCCTACCTAACTGGCTGTGGCACTAAATCCTTTCTAGACTACCAGTCTCATAATCCACAGCTGTCCTGGGAAGATTGGTGTTGTAGTCCAGTGGCTCCCACCCTTGGGTCCCCAGGTGTTCTTGGACTGCAACTCCACTAGCTGTGCTGGTCAGGATTTCTGGGAGTTGTAGTCCAAGACCCTCTGGGGACCCATGGTTGGGAATGACTGGAGTCCAGAACTTCTGTGGATAATGGTTTCGCCTGGCGGATAGGGAAAGCGGAGGCTGATTAGGCTGCTGTTGTACTACAACTCCCACAGTTCCTTGCTGTTGATTATGTTGACTTCAGTCTCATGAGAGTTGGAAGCCATAAATAGTTGGAAGGCCAAAGGTTGCCCACTCTTTTCTTAAAGTTTTGAAAGAGGATCAGAATAGAGTCCTGTTAGAAAGGTCCAAAACCAGTCAGACAGCTATCTAGTTTTGGGCACCAGCAGATGTTCCCTGCTCGGATCTTGCAAACTCAAGGCTGTGGGTTCCTTGAGGGAGTGAAACCATCCTGGTTAACATTCTGGTTGTCCCTAAACTCAATCTAGACTCTCTGTTTTCTCTAGTCTTTCAATGAATTTGTGGAATTCACACTAAAAGTTGTAGTGATATCCAGTTAATTGGATCCATTTAAAAGGGACATATAGTACAGTGGTGCCCCGCTTGACGATGACCCCCCCTTGACAACGAAATCGCTTTATGATGACTTTTTTAGGCTTGAGCAGCGCTTTTCTAATGGGAAGAAAGTCATATTTTTAGGGGCCAACTCTCTTTCCAGGGTGAGATTTCTCTTAAAATTCCTTGTTCATTTAGCAAAAAAACACTTTACAGGTGCAGAAGCACTTAATTAAAAAAGGAAATGGCTGCAGCCCAGAATTGGAGAGAAATTGGTAGTGATGGCCAGTGATGAATAGACACAATCTGCATAGGAACTATGCCTACCTTTTGCACACTTACAGTAGGCTCCTTGTCTTTTAGCAGGTGCCGCACAGACAGAACTGGAATATGTCATTACATATCCATCTGAACGTAAAGCAACTGTGAGGTTCCCTTCCAGGAAAAGATGTCAGTGGTAGATGTCAGATCAGATTAGAGATACATTTTAATTAGATTAGTAAAGCAGCACTGTGTTTTGTCCGGTCTGTCAATACGATCTTTATTGACTTGACTCTCATATTGCCTCGTGAGACTGATGTAAGAGGAAACTGCGAGCGCCCTACGGTAGTGTTGTCATTAAGCACCTAGTGAAATGCCACATAATCCTCTTGACTGGCCTTGTTTGGTCTGCCCCAATATAGGAAGGTTGCAGTCAGTGTCTGGAAAATACTTTCAAACATTCAGCCTCCAGGCAACCCTTTTCTGCGTATGCAGAGATAACCCTGAGTGTTGACTCCAGGAACCACTGTTGCTTCCAGATTTTGTCAAGGGGCCCCTGAGCAGAGCTTGGGAAAGTTAATTTGTGGTCGGAAAACGTAACTTTCTCTTGCCCTGGCTCTGACTAGATGTCCCTCCTTGCGTTTGTCACGAGGAACCTTTATCTTTAGGCCAAATTTGGGCAAAATGCAGTCTAGAATTGACAGCTAATTTCTCTTACCAACATTCTTCACCATTGGGAATGCTGGCTGGGTCTGTTTGACGTTGTAGTCAAACATCTGGGGGATAGTTCCTGAGCCACTTCTGTGTTAGGCCCAATCCATATCCTTTCCTAGAGGATTTGAGGGGTTGAGACTGCTGTTTCTCCTGGCCCTGGTCATGTTTCGATTCTTGAAGAGGGGAAGTTGAAAAGATGCCCAGAACAAGGATTACAGGGAGGTCCACGAGGTTTTTGGGGTCAGCAATACACATTCTGTGACACCCGCTCTGTGTAGAATTCTTGTACAATCTGAACAATCCAGGGTCATGTTTTATGGCAAGCCTTGTCCCTCCACATATTTTGGACTGTTGCTTCCCTTAGCGTTGATCAGGCTTCTAGAACTTTTGGACGTTGAAGTCGGTATCACCAGAGGTTCCTCACCCCTGTTTTGGTGAAGAGCAGCGGCTCATTCAGAGCATTGTGAACTGAGAGCTAACCCATGCAGAACCCAGCCAGCAGTCCCTTTGTGCTTGTGGGAGGATAAGAAGCTGCCTTCAAGGCGGGTTTGTCTGCTGAGCATCCTCTGACAGTCTTGTATGGAGCCTGAGGGCTTTTTCAATCCCTGCTTAGAGAATGATGACAATAAGAGTGGGTTTATGTTCCTTTGTATGCAGTCGTAGATACTCATTTATTATTTATTTATTTAATTAATTTCTGTCCCGCCCATCTAGACCGAAGTCTACTCTGGGCGGCTAACAACAAGTTCAAAAGAAACAATGTCATAAAAACAGTAACTGTATAAGATAACAACAACAACATAATATAATTCAAGATGGCAAAGATAAATAATGACAGGAGGGAAGGCCTGCCTAAAGAGCTTGCTCTTAAAAATGCTTTAGACTTGGGGTGGTCAATGTGTGGCTCTCCAGCTGTGGTCAGACTGCAACTCCCATCAGCCACAGCTAGCAGCATCCACTTTGATATCTGAAATCACACGTTACAAACCCCTTCCTTAAAGCCTAGACACTTGTCTTGTTAATCAGATGTGAAATATGTAAGTATGTGATATTTGATGTTTAGTCGTTAAGTCGTGTCCGACTCTTCGTGACCCCATGGACCAGAGCACGCCAGGCCCTCCTGTCTTCCACTGCCTTCCAGAGTTTGCTCAAATTCATATTGGTTGCTTCAATGACACTATCCAGCCATCTTGTCTTCCAGAAGTCCTGGATTACAATCCTCCCCCCCTTCTAATAACTGAGACCAGTGCTCAGGGTTGATGGGAGCTGTAGACCAAATCTTTGGGAGGGACCTAGTTTGCAAAAAGGGAACAAACACATTGGGGTGGCTGAGTGGTGTTGGAGATGGGATGCTTCCACTTTTCATGCTCTGCGTGTGACTTTCCAGGTGTATGGGGAGGAATAGATCTGTCTCACCCACCAAGGCAGATCTCTTCTGATGTCTTTTGCTTTGCAGCGTGGAAGGATGCCCTAGTCCGCAAGAGGTTTTCTTTCTGTGCAGTACTGAAGTTCTTTTCCCGAACATAAGTAAATGGTGGAGCACAACATACTTTTCATGCTTGGTTGTTTTGGGTGTTGGCCACGCAGATTTCATTGATGTGGGGATGTTTCTGTTATTCAGTCCTGCCTTGGCACCTGGGCATTTTCTTCCGGCAACAGCTCCTTATTTATGTTTTCCTCCCTCTGATCCTCACATTGGGTAATATATTAAAAACACAGTTTATATTGCTTCTGTAAACTCAGTTGTTTGCTGTTGGTTGTGAGTTATTGAAACAGATCCTGACGCTACCCATGTGTGTATTTTTTTAAAGGCAAAGATAATAAGGCAGCATGCCTGTGTTGCCACTCGATGAGCTCCAGTTTATGGAGAAGGATTTGCTGACTGGGAAGATGAAAACTTTACCCGCACTGGTAAGTGGAGTGTGTTGTTCTGTTTGGATAAATATTTTAGGATGTTGTGTGGGTTTTGTTGTTGTTTCCATTTGTGGAGGTAGGAAAACTGGCCAAGGAGTCATAGTACACTGTAACTTCAATAACATTCGTTGTGAAAATGGATTGTCAAAGATTAGAAACACCCAGCATAGTGGCCATCGCTGGTCTTGACTAGTACTGACTGTTTTTGAGAGAAGCATTTATATACTGTGTTTCCCCGAAAATAAGATGGGGTCTTATACAGTATTAATTTTTGCTCCAAAAATCCCATTAGGGCTTATTTTCAGGGGATTTTTTTAAAAATGTACAACTATCTACATTTATTCAAATACAGTGATGTCATCTTCTGGTTGCTGCACAAGGGTGGAGGTGTGGGGTTTCACTTAACTGGGCTTATTTTGGGGGTAGGGCTTATATTATGATCATCCGGAAAAATCCTACTAGGGCTTATTTTCAGGTTAGGTCTTATTTTCAGAGAAACAGGGTAGAATGCTGTTTGTGGAACACAGTAATGTTGAACATTTCAGGAATGCCTAAAACAGAAGGAGTGAGTTCACTTAAGAAAGGCTCCCACAAGCTAGTATCCACCGAATGTACTCAGTTACCACTCCCATCCACTGCTACAGCAGTCCTGCTACCTGGGGAGTTATGGGTGTTGGATCCAGCTGGAAGGATGAGTGAAGTAGTTTGCTCTGTGGAGGTGGGTTTTTTTTGTTTTGCATAGGGCAGGGGCGGGCAGAGGGAACATCATGAGCTGCAACCTTAGCCATTGGGATTTGGAGGCAAGTTGTGTTGTTGAATTTCTGTAGCCATTGGGGATTGGGTCCCATTTAAAGCAATTACTTATCACTGGAAACAAACAGTATATTGGAAGGAAGGAAGGAAGGAAGGAAGGAAGGAAGGAAGGAAGGAAGGAAGGAAGGAAGGAGGGAGGGAGGGAGGGAGGGAGGAAGGAAGGAAGGAAGGAAGGAAGGAAGGAAGGAAGGAAGGAAGGAAGGAAGGAAGGAAGGAAGGAAGGAAACAAACCTGGCTTTTATGTTTCCATTCTCCACCCCATCCGGCAGTTGACACCGAAATTAGATGGCATGGGTTTTGGAGGATCTCAGCAGAGACACAAACATGACTGAAGGCTTGCTCATGGCCCGCCAGTTCTGATGTACAGTCAATCATCGACTTACGAACTTAATCCCTTCCAGAACTGTGTTCGTAAGTTGAAAAGTTTGTAAGTCGATTTCCCATTCCCCATAGGAATGCATTGAATCCCCATTAATCCATTCCAGCCACCATGGGAGACCTCCCTGGGGGTCCCCGCTGCCATTACAGACGGCTTCGGAGCTCTCAAAGGGCTTTCCCTTGACATCGGAGGAAGCCCTTTGAAAGCTCTGAAGCAGGGAGACAGGGAGAAAGGGTGGGAAATTTGAATTTCCTGCCCTTTCTCCCTGCCTTTTTGCCTTCGGAGCTTTCAAAGGGCTTCCTCCGATGTTGGGGGAAAGCCCTTTGAGAGCTCCAAAGGCGACGAACGGCTCCGTTCGCAAAAAATGGCATCGACTTGCGAATGGAGCCTCTACCTTGTTCGAACGTCGAGGCTCCGTTCGCAAGTCAATGCCAATTTTTGCGAACAGAGCCATTCGTAAATCAAAAAGTTCGTATGTGGGGCCGTTCATAAGTCAAGGGTTGACTGTACCATCTTCAGGATGGGTCAGATAGGAAGTTGTCTTGAACTGAGTCAAAACATTGATCCATCTAGTGTTGTTGACGGGGACTAGGAGCAGCTCTCCAGGATTTCACCCTGGGTCTTTCCCACCCTACCTGGAAATGCTGGGGATCGAATTTGATACCCTATGCCTTGCGGACAGAAATGTGTTCTGCCATTGAACTCAGACCATTTTGCAATGCTATACAGGCTTAAGGTAAGATGGCAACTTTCCTCCGGAGAGCTGTGAGCTGTGTAGTTTCTCACAGGGAAGAATGGGACGGGCCATAGCAAAGTGGCAGAGTACCTATATGCTCTGTGTGCAAAGGTCACAGGCTCAAACTAGTGATTCAGCACCAAATTCTCAGGGCTGCATTTCTTATGCAGGGAAGGAAAAGAGAAAAGGATGAAAAAGAAAATTGGACTAAAAATGCTGAATTCTGTGAGCTATGTAAATTAGGCATAGTTGTGCTCCAATTTGTTGAATGCATTCTCCAAATCTTGCTGCTTTGCATATTTGGTTTGCCTTTGATTAATTATGAGGCAGAAGTCAGGTGCTTATACAGTGTGCCAGAGCCCCACCCCACATACTGGGAATCGTGTTCAGCCGCTTCATTGATTTCTGTGGCTACAGTAGGCGTTGTCTGCACAGTTTCAAGCCATTCAGAACAAGGCATGCATTAGATATCAAGAGATTCTGAAAAATTCAAAAGGAAAGCAAATAATAAAAATCTTAGATGGCCAGAGGTAGGATTTTATTTTATTTTTATCCTGTTCTGTTTCTCCCAAAGCACTTTATAGTCACTTTGTTTTGTTTTGTTGAATACTTGACTTTCTTCCAAAACTGAAATTCAAGGCAGAATCAATCAGGATAAGACCGTACGGTCCTCAAAACAATACAGATTCAGGAACAGTTGAGCCCTTCGTTGGGCCATTAAGAAAAAAAAAATAAAGCAAATTTTCTATGATAATTCGTTCAAAGCCTGTGCTGCCTGAGGAAGGTGAATGATCAACAAAAGCTCGCTTTATTTTTGCTTGTTTTTTTTTTCCATAATGGCCTAATAAAGGTATCCCCTGTTCCTGCATTTGTTAGGCAGAATCAGGTTAACTGAATAGCTGTGGATAAAAACACAATAAGTTAGAATGTCATATTCACATTATAAAGAGTGTAATATTAAAATGCAAGGGAACAAATGGCAGAGGGGTGTCTTCCAGGAGCTATGAGGCTGCAGCTCCTCTCTTGCTGCTCACTATGCACAGCATGGGGAGGGCTGATGGGAAACATCGGGAGGGGCACAGGTTTCTCTGGACTTGCTGTGAATATAAGAAGATCCTTGTAGCAGCTTCCTTTGTTTTTGCTTTCTTAATGCTTTCTTCCTTTTTGTGTTTGTCCTGGCTGATCCCCATGCTTTCTGGTTTCTTTTACTGTTATCTCTCACCCTTTTACTAGTGTCTCTGAACTTTCTACCCTTTAATTCATAGACGGTCTCTGAATTTGCATTCTGAGTCTGATATTCATCATAGGCATCCTTCAGTCTTGAGAGACTATGGTAACATGCTCTGTATCGAGGAGTGTCCTCTCCAGAGCATGAAGCCTGGGTAAAGTAATATGGAGGATAGGCTGTTACCCAAGCAGCAGATCCCCCCTCTCCACATTGCTGAAATGGTCCAATGGAAAGGCAAGAGCCAATACAACTGGTTCCAGCAACGTCGTAGGAGTTGGCAGAACGACACGAACTGCCTTCAGGACTCCAGCTCCGGATTTTGCCTCGAGGTTAACTCCTGAAGCCTTTTCCATCAGTGGATATAGCCGCAAGGCAGTGGAGGTTTGAAATCGGAGTTTTCCTTCTCCTAGATGGGCTGCCTTCCATGGCTGACGAGCCTCACCTACCCGGCTATTAAACCTCCCCTTTCTCCCTACACCTCTTTCTGAAGCAGAACCTGCAAAACATCCTTGGGCTGCATTGAACTAAATGAAATAGGGAAAAAGGGGGTCATATTTGTAATCCAGAAAATGTTTAGGGCTTATATATTTATTACTTTTCCATGCACACAATATCTTTTTAGTTGCTTTTAACTGTGTACCGAAATCCCGTTAAATTCCATGGGAATAGAGTATACTTGACTGTCTCCTTTCCTGCAGCTCCAGGAACAAGTTTCTCTAACTTCTGTGTATTTGGAGTAAGCTGCAAAACTGGTTTGAGCAGAAACCACAGTGAAACACTAAATATATGGATTAAGAAACAAAAAACAAACCATGTGCAACTGAACAAATGTGTTCCTATCAGGAATGAAATATGATCCCATTTCCAGCTCCCTAAAAAATTGTCCCTTTGTACATCTTCCTGTTCAGTACAGGATTGTCTCGGCTAAATATTCAGTACTGTATGTCCAAAGATGCTTTCCAGCCTCTGTTTTGCAAACATGGCAGGAGAGGAGGAAGCTGGACGTGAGGAAGGTGTGGGCAGAACATCTAGCAAATTGCTCAGGCTTTCGAAAGTGTCATTGTAAAATACGGAGTTCTCCCCCGAACGAGGGGAGAGAAGGCATCTCTGCTAGCAAGCTGGTGAGAGCAAAAACAAGGATTCTTGCTTAACCACAGGTGGAGTTTTATTGCAAAAACAAGCACAGTCCCCGGCTGTCAAGATACTTGAGATAGCTTGAGCAGCTACACTGAGGGAGTACTGTTTAGTCTCCGGTCTGTTGACACTCGTGGCATTTTGTTTTTCTGCAGCATCCTCAGAAGAAAACAGAACGGTCTTTTGTGCTGTATAAACCTCCGCCGAAGGCCAGAGATCCCGCACTACTGGAGGAGTTTTTGGAGCGAGCCACCTTTGTGGCAGATGATCTGGACTGGCTCTTGGCGTTGCCTCATGACAGATTCTGGTGCCAGGTAGCCTTCCGGCTCAAATAAGAAAGGAAGAAAGAAATGGGCAGGGAGAAGAGTATCTTTTTGATGTTGAAATATATTTATATAAGCAAAAGCTTTGATTTTGTAGTGCAGCCTTTCTCAGCAGAAATGGAAGTTCTTAAGATAATGTCATGTTCTCACAAGAAGGGAGGGGGTGAAGGTGTGGCCCTTCTGATGATGGCTCCTCCTCCTCCCATTCTTCACAATGATTGTGCTAGTTAGGGTGAAGGGCAGCTTGAATATAATTATTTATTTCTTTTTATTAGTTGTGTCTCCGTCCCATCCCACCCACCCCCAAGAGCTCAAATCCCTGGCTCCCCATTTCTTCCTATTTCATCTTCCCATTAACCAGTTTGGTGGCTAGGTAAGGTGTGGCCAGCGCAAGGTGACCCAGTGAAGGTTGTGGCTCAGTGGGGGCTTCCCAAGACCCAGTACAAAATTCTAACCACTGCCCCCATATGGGCCATATGTTTCCTGTTCTGTAGAGATCAAGACATGGACAAAAAATATTTCTTCAAAGGAGAGGGAATCTGTAACTATGGGGATGTTGATGATGATCATTTTAGAATGGGGACACTTTAGCAGGATCAGGTTCAGCTCTTCTCCCTAAGTGCATCTCTTTCTTTTATCCTCTATGAATGAGTTATAAAATAATAAGGGAGTTGACTATAAAATCATAGACTATATTGGAGAATTTGGGTTACGCCGTTTAGTTAGCAGAGCATGAGCTGGAAAAAGCAACAACACAGAAATGTGGAGAGATCAGCTCAGTCTCAACACACACCCCATGTTTTTTTGCACACAAACTAGCATTTTGCGTGATAAAATCACTCTAACAACAACAATAATGTATCATCAAGTTAATTCTGACTTATGGTAACCCTTTTCAGGGATTTCTAAATAGAGGCTACTTAGGAGTCCAGTTCCCTTCTTCTGGGGGCACCCTGGGACTGTACAGCTTGCCCAAGGCTGCATAGACTGGCTCTTCACCCAGGAGGCCTAGTGGGGGAGTCAAACTCCCAGCCTCCGGCTCCACAGCCACAAAGTAGAAAAAAGGCATCTTTACTTACAGTTACCATTTGTTGTCACAATCAGAAGGAAAAATGGAGTCTCCAGCATGCACCAGGCTCTTGCTACTTGGAGAACTGGATTTTTAAAAAAAGCATCTGAAAGCACCTTTCTAATTAAAAAGAAGGATGGGTAGGAAAGGCCTGCCTTGTTTTAAAGGAGAATTGTGATCCTGGTAGAGTAAAATAAATCATGACACGATGTAATATGTCATTTATTGTTGTTCCTCTGAGGTTGTATTTACTGAATTTTCAGACCTGCTAAGGACCAGATGATTTTTAATATGTCCTGATATGTAAATCCATAGAATTCAAAGAGGATGTACTTTCCTTTCAACGTGACTGTTTGTTCTTTGGAAGGACGTGTCCCCCTCCCCCCTGGTATTTTTTTGCTCTGAGGGGCCACCAAATTCACCAGATTAAATAACCAAAATTGAAAACCTGTGAGATTAAAAGGTCATCAGCAAATGAAAATTTGAATAATTGAGGTGGAGTGTTAAGAACACACTTCTGTGCTTTTCTTGAGATTCAGATTTTGAATCTGCTCCTCTGCAGGAACGTAGAATTCAAAAAGAAAGGATAACATTTCCACCATTCATCTCCTGTTTGTTAAACAGAAAGTTATCTTACATGGTGTCCACTACTGTATTACAGAGTTTGGTAGATGAGCCAGTTGGCTTAACCAATCAGTTGAAAGATGCTTAACTAATTTAAATTAAGTGCTTAGTTACTCAAGTAAGTAATTAGTATCTGAAAAATGAGGAGTGTTCTTGCCATAACATTTACACCTTCAATAAACATGTAATACAGAAACTTTAAAAAGGAAGGTTGTTTTCCCTCCTCCTTTGGTCAACAGAATCTTTGCTTCCAGTGCTTTGACCCAAAAATATTTTGCTCATTGTTGAGGCAGCATGCGGGAGCCTGCCAAGTACTGTACATACTTGTATGTCACTTTTTCCCCTTAATGAGACCTTTGATTTTGTGTACGTGTGTGTGCACACCAGGTGATCTTCGACGAGACGCTTCAAAAATGCCTCGATTCCTACCTACGCCAGGCCCCTCGCAAGTTTGATGCAGGAGCAGATTTGCCTCCAGAGGTGAACGACCTGCAGAGACGCATTCATCGGAACGTTTTCCTCACCTTCCTCCGAATGTCCACTCACAAGGAGTCCAAAGTAAATACCACATCTTTATTTGCTTTGCGTGCTTTTGAGTTGTGTACATACTGGATTTTTTTTTGGGGGGGTGTTGTTTGGTCATTTTTTGTTTGGCTGACACGAATTTCTGTTTGTCTTTCCTAATGGCCTTCCTTTCATAGCCTCCACTTCAATTTAAAAAAAAAATTAAACGGCATTCCTTAGTCATCAATGAATAGAAGCACAGTATAACCTCATGCATCTAAAGGAACTGGGGAAAACATGAATGTGTTTGTTTAGATAGATAGCGCATTCTGTCCCTAAAGCTGTTCTAGGAAAGAACATGGGCTTCAGTAATCCTGTGTCAGAGTGGAACGCTCAGGGGTGCTTGCCCGGGGTGGGCAAGGGCCAGAACCCAAAACAGCCTCTTTTCTTGCTAGTGCCTTCTCTTGCTGCCTAAAGTCCTGTCTGGCAGGGAGGGTCAGATCCCTTTTGATAGGGCTGTGAGCACATGGCCTGCAGAAGGCCTCTGAAGGTAGGCCACAGGCCACAGACGGGTGGGCTGCAAATTGCCAGCCTCCAGCCATAGGGTCACAGATCATGAACTCTGCCCTGTGCAATGGGCTACTGTCATATATTTTTAATGGAAGAGGAAGTTTTGATCCAGTATTTGCCACTTTCTGGGCTCTAAAGTAGCTGCTTCATTCATATCATGTTGTGGAGTGTTATGACTAACTATGAATTGAATTATAAGTTGCTTATTCATTTGCCCCTTTAAAAACAATGAATAAACAAGTCATTTGGGGGCAACGAATCCTTCCTGTGATTCTTTATACAGTTTGCAGAAGTCCTTGTATGGAGTACAGTTTCCTGAATCCAGAGGTCATGCTGACTGGGGTTTCTGGCAGTTGTAACTTTAAAAAAATTACTTTTCCAAGCTTTGGTTTTCTGTGCAAGAATTCTGCCGCCCCTTCCCCTTTATCCTGCAACCCTGATTCAGAAAGTGGCTTCAAACCCTTTACAGTTGCATTGGCTGAGTTGACTTATGGCTTAGTGATCATTACCCCTTGACGTTTAGTCCAGTCGTGTCTGACTCTAGGGGGCGGTGCTCAATCCCTGTCTCTAAGCCGTAGAGCCAGCGTTTGTTCGGAGACAATCTTCTGTGGTCACATGGCCAGCGTGACTAGACACGGAACGCCGTGACCTTCCCACCAGGGTGGTACCTATTTATCTACTTGCATTTTACATGCTTTCGAACAGCTAGGTTGGCAGGAGCTGGGACAAGCGACGGGAGCTCCCTCCGTCGCGTGGATTCGATCTTACGATGGCTGGTCTTCATTACCAAGGCCTGCCAAGATGGGCGGACCCCATGTTGAAGTGATGGAGCCTGAGAGCGGGGGCTTTTGTGGGAATGGAATACCAGCTGTTTGAGGGGTGGTGTTGTGCTGTAGTCTTTACAGAGATTATGAAGAAGCTTTTGCACCAGGAAGACTCCATAAGAGAATTGCTGCTGACTATAGGTGATCTTACACTGTCTTATTGTCTATCTTGTTTTAAGATATTGGTTTGTGGGTTTAGGATGAGGAATTCTGATGTTTTTCTACTGATCTTTGTTCTATTTTTGTATTGTGCTGTCAGCTGCCATGAGAATTTTTTAAAGGCATGTGGCAGCTCTTGTAGATACTTTAGCTCTCAGAATTTGTTGCTTAAGGCAGAATGTGCTCTGGAAAAGGAGCAACAATTGTTAAACTACTTTGAGAGTCCTTCTCCTTAGTAAAGGACTTGTTTCCTTTTTGCATTTTATTATTACTATACAATCTATAGAATATACCAGATGGCCGGGATATAAATCAAATCAAATCAAATCAAATCAAATCAAATCAAATCAAATCAAATCAAATCAATCAATCAATCAATCAATCAATCAATCAATCAATCAATCAATCAATCAATCTTCAGTCTTTGTAATAGGCTCCTCCTTCATGCCAATTGTCGTAACAATTAAAGTTGCACGATGTATCAGTAAGTATTTATCCATGTTTTTCTCCTGACAGGATTGTTTCATCACACCATCAGTTTTCGGAGAGATTCTGTACAACAACTTCTTGTTTGACATTCCCAAGATCCTGGACCTGTGTGTGCTTTTTGGAAAAGGCAACGGGGCTCTGCTCCACAAGATGATTGGTCAGTCCTAGGATGGCATTATGGGTTTCTGGGAGGAGCTCCCTCTGAAAATCAGGGTTTTGATTGGCTCTCTCACGTCTCTCTTCAGTTGCCTTTACAAATTTGGGGGCAAGGGTGTGCGCGCTATCCTCCTGTGTTTAGCTTTTTGTCGTAATTTCCTTCATGAGCCTCATGTCACAGTGGCTAAACCGCAATACTGCAGTGAAAACTCTGCTCATGACTGGGATCAATCCCAGGTAGTCGGCTTTAGGTTCATTCAATCTTCCATCTTTTTGAGGTACCTAGCTTTCTGCTGTAGGGCAATGAGTAGCCTGCCTAATTAAATTGTAAACTGCCCAGAGAGTTCTTTAAGTGCTATTGGAGCAGTATAAAAGCAGCATGTTTTTTTCCCCTTTTTCTACTCTGTTCTCTTGGTGGTGAACAGGAAATCAGTGAAGAAATATAATGAACTTTATAAATAATAATCACGTGCCATCAGGTCAATTCTGCCTTACTGCAACCCTTTTCAGGGTTTTCCAGATAGAGAGGACTCAGAAGTGGTTGACCATTTCCCTCCTTCTGAGCGTCTCCTGGCACTGTGCAGCTTGCCCAAGGCCACCCAGGCTGGCTCTTCTCCAAGAGGCACAGTGCAGAATCGCATTCGCACTCCTTTGGCTCCATGGCCAGATACCTAAACCGCTTGAGCCGTACAGCCATCATAGATTATTCCAGTGTCACATCTTGCTGTGGGGCTTTGAAACTCTAGGCTGCATTCGCAAGCCGAACATTTGAGACACGGGAGGCTGTCTTGACAAATCCATGTTCCTAAACAATTTGAGAATTCCCATTACCAGGCTACGAGAGGTGCAGATGGGGGAATTAGCCAAGGAGAATGTGAGGTGGGAAGAGTTGTTAAGCTGTCCTGCAACTTTTAATTGCCCAGCAAACTCTCCTGCTCCAAAGCCATTTTCTTTTCGTATAGTTGCAATGTCCCTATGTACACTCAGCAGATGTGGGTTGTTTAGCTGTTTCTGAATTGTTTGGTCAACAAGGGGGGACCATTTTAAGCATTTCCCTACAACCATAGTCCTCTCTGCCTGATCAGCTGGTGGTGGGGGCAACTGTGGAGTCGTCAGGGGAATGGAAAAACAGACGGCTAGGTCGATCTATTCCTGGAGCACCAACCTAGGGGAGCAAAATATATAATCGATGACACTCCCTGCCTAACTGTTAAAGGAAGGTGAAATATCCTTTCGAGTCATCCCGAGAGCTGCCATGAAGGCAAATTAGTTGTAGGCCGGACATTGTCTCAGCTAGCTTCCTGCCTTGTTTATTGAGGACTTTATCCAAAGACAGATAGGAAGGGTTCGTTATACTCTAGATCGTATAGTTTTACTTTTGGGATCATAACACAAGGGGAGATGTGGGAAATAAAAAACGTGCCCAGGATGTATCATTGGTTGTGGTGTGCGTGCGTGTGTGTGTGTGTGTGTGTGCGCGTCCGCGCGCGCACCTTTTTTTCTTATTGTGTAAGGTAAAGAGGCTCTGAGTAACATGGGAGGGATGCGAAGAGAGCACATGGGGATTATCTATATGGACTGAGATCTTTTTTAAATTCCTGAAACCATGTTTTTCCCTCCCTCTTTTCTCCCCTCCACCACCTCCTCCCCAGAAAACATCTTCACTCAGCAGCCGAACTACTTCAGTGACCTGGATGAAACCATACCCACCGTCCTTCAGGTTCTGCTCTTTTTTGGGGGGAGTGGGCAGTTTATTTTGGAGCGTCTTTGTGGTATCAGAGGATGCTCAGGTCCAGTCCAGAGCAAAACGGTGCCGTCTGAGAGCCAGGCAGAGTGTGAGCTATTGTGTCAAGGAGGCTCGGGTCCAAGATGACGGAGCAGTTGCCTCCACCCTGGTCGCCGTTCCCACGAGGGCTGTGTTGGAGAAGATGAGCCGAGAAGCAGTGGAGGTTCTTTGCAGAAGACAGGGGTGGTTTGCCTCTTCCAGCTGCACTGCCGGGGATGCTTAGCCCACTTCACAGAGAAGGTTTTTCTCACGTTTCACCTGTTTGTGGTAATACAATGCCTCTTGGGCCCCTGGGCATTGCCTCTGGATGAAGCATCTGCACCGCTGCTACCCCCAGTCCGGATAGAAAACAGCGCTCCTTGAAATCTGGTTTTTAACTTTTAGCATCCCTTCATCTGGTATGGTTCAAAAGGAAATAAAGAAAACATCTCTGCTCTGCATTAGTTGAGATCTTTTCCTTTTTTTCTTCTTTTTTTGGCTCCCTGCACTGAGCTGAGGGGCAGCAAGGCTATTTGGCTAAAGAACAGATGAATATTTGAGCATGCTGGTCCCAGTCCAGCCCGGATTGTCTGGGCTTCCTCTAAATGAAGGAAGGTTCTTCCCAGCTATACCATGCATGCTTAACCTGTTGTATGGATTGGCTTGGAACAGGGTTGAGCAATGTGTCCGTGGGGCAGTTCTGAAGCAGGATGGATGTAGATTCAAACCCTACCAAAATGCTGGTTCATCATCTAGCATAGACCTCACGGTCTACGCCATTAGGAAGACCTTGCAGTCTTCTTAATGGCTGCGGAGTGCTTATAAAATGCCACAGGCTTTATGCATGGTGACCGTGGTGATTAGCATGAACAGAACAGTCGTGTGATGAGCCTGCAAAAATCAGCGAATCTTACGAGGGGCTCACTGTCGGTGACCCATCTCATAAGCCCATAACAATGGGTGTGGGTGTCCCTATCTCTTAATCCGATCCATCTCAGAAGACTGTCTTAAGGTGAAAATGGGGGAAAACCTTTGCTTGTTGCCCTGAGTTCCTCAATACAGGAATAACGCATCTGTGCATACTCAGGCATGCCTCCACTTACTGCCCTGTGCAGGAAACTGAGAAACACTCCTGTCCCACCCATGTTTGCCCCTCTACACTGAAGTTCTTCTGTAGACAGGGAATTCAGAGTCTGAGCATAATGATTTGGGGTATGTATACTTCCTGATTGGCCAAGATCCGGGTATAAATGTTGCAGCTTTGTAAAACAGGTACAGACAAGCGGGGAAAGAAAGGGCAGGTGAATGCATCTGGGAAAAGGACAGATGGGAGTCCTGATTACTTCTAATTTTGCTTTTTGGAGCAGGCGGCTTCCTTCTCTGGAGAGCAGATAACAGCCATTGATAGAAGTGAAATGCGCCCGGCTGCATTCCACTCCTGGACATATTTGTCCTTGTGCCATTTGCCTTCTAGGTATTCAGCAACATCCTGCATACCTGCGGTTTGCAAAGTGAAGGAGCTGCAGCTGTACCGCAGAAGTTGGAGGAGAGAAGCAGGACGACGCCGGGAGATCTTCCCCTGCAGGTGAGGGTCCTAGCTGTGTGTCTGTTAGCACCACTCCTCTTCATTCGGCCACAGCATCACGCCTTGGTCCGTTTGCCCTCTTCCCCTGCTTCGAGATTTATGTCTCACCCTGCACATGGTTGCTAGGAATAGTGTCTCTTTCCAGTCCTGTGACTGGGTGAGGCAACCTTCCCCATCACATGAATCTGACTATAAAACTTTGCATTTAAAAAAAAAAGCAGATTATTATCATTCTGTGTGCTTTTAAAACCTACGAATCACTTCATTTCCTTGTCCTTTTTCAGCAAAGGAATGCTGGCATGCACACAGAGGCACATAAGAATGATGGCTAAAGAAGTGGAAAAGACAGATAATGGGAGAGGCTTTACTTTGTTCTAGCAGCCTTAGGCGTTTCCAACACTGGGGTCTGGAGAAGGAAGAGGACAGGTAGAGTCTTAGAGTTCCCTTAGCACATCTGTGCATACTCACAGGATGTGAGCAAGAGAACCAAAATGGTAGGAAGTGGACTAATCCTGCTTTACTGCACTGGAACACTGTTAGTTTTTGTTGCATGTAGACATTCGAAAAGGTTTTTTTTTGGACGCAGGATTCGAGAATCCCTAGCCTGCATTGAGGATTGTTTGGATTTTAATCGATAAAAGTGAACTTTTGAAAAGTTCTGATTCTGGCAGATTTAAGGCTCATCCTGAAGGTTTGCTTTAGATCTGTTTCCACCAACACCCTCAGGGCTCCCCACTGGATTGCAATTGCTTGCAAAAGAGTGGTTCAAGCGGAGGTAGAATTGTAGCACGAGGTGCTCCTAAGCTATGCTGAGCCTAGGAATTTGTTTTGAATTCCAGAAAGGAAGACTGCAGATGAAACCTTTGACAGGAATCTCCTCCTGTCTCCTTCCCTACAGGTTTCTTGATTTAATCAACCTAATATGGAAGAAGACTTGGGAAGCCTTTTTTTTGGGACGTTGTTGTAAAACTGGGTCCCCAGGGTGGATAGAGCGATGAACTAGGACTCTGGAGACCTGGGTTCAATTCCCTGGCTCTGCCCTGAAAACTCACTGGGATATGTGTGTAGAATTGATAAAAATCACTCCTTAAAATAACCTCACATACCTTTAAAACCCCGTTAGGGTTGTTATAAGTCAGTTTGTAATTGATGGCACGTAACAACAATTGTGAAGCTGTTAGGAGTTGGGAAACCCAGGCTCATCTTACTGCACATCAGATACAGCGGTTCAGCCTTATCTATCTTTTGTCTGCCAAGTTTAGAATAAGTGTGGTCATGTCAGGAAGAAACTGCAGCTGTAAAATGCTGCACGTACAGCAAGGCTGACGGTCCTCTTCCTCTTAAAGTTAGGCCTGGCTACCTTGGGCTTTCTTAGCCCATTCTTGTAGCTGCTATACTAAGAAGTGGAAAGGGGAGGCCATTGTCGTCTCTATCGATAAATGCAATTGTGCTGTAAATATGCATTTTAACAAGAAAGGAATATTTCCTATCTTAGGAGCTGAAGGATATTGTGTTCTACCTTTGCGACACTTGCATCACCCTTTGGGCCTTTCTGGACGTCTTTCCGTTGGCTTGCCAGACATTCCAAAAGCATGACTTTTGTTACAGGTATCTTTTCTGATTCTCTCTCTCTCTTTTTCTGTGCATGTCCATGTCCAGTAAAGAAGGGCCATAGGGCCCTAGAATTATAAAGGAAGATCAAAGAATAGTCAAGTAAAATGGGGCTACTTGAATGCAGGACACATTTTCTTCGGCTGTGGGGAAATCCGATTGATGCAGCGCTTCTGCGCCTGCAGTTTATGCCCCACCGTGTGTACAAATGAAGACCTAGCAAATGGCTGGGATAACACTATTAAAGTAGCCCGCTTCTGGTCAAAAATACTCTAATTTGTTTTTAATGTTACCAATATTTCATATATGCTCATAATTTAAAATTGTGCAAGTCTGATACAAACAAAGAAAGAGAAAATTGGAAGAGATCTTAAGAACCATCAGCCAATATAGGAACTGCACAGCATCTGCGATGGATAATCATCCAACCTCTGTGTATGACCCACCAGTGAAGGAGAATCTACCCACCCCTGGGATAGTCTGTTCTACGGTCAAACTGATCTCATCACCAGAAAATTTGTCCTGATGCTTAGTCAGAACGCCCTTTCTTGTTGTTTGAATTTGTTGGTTTGGTTCCTACCCCGGAGCAGCAAAACCCCCAAACTGCATAAGTCGGAGTTAATATCCAAATAGTAACTTCCAGGATTTGGGCTTCAGTTCTTGTGAACTGAACATGAGTACAGTGACACACACCCTAGTTACATCTTGGCTGGATTACTGCCACATGCTCTGTGTGTGTGTATGTGGGGGGGGGGCTGCCTTTGGAAAGAGTTCAAAAACTCCAGCAGGTTCAAAATGCTGCAGCCGGGCCGCGGATGTTTACATATAACCCCCTGTTACCGCATCTCAACTGGCTGCCGATCCATTTCTGGGCAAAATTTAAAAGTGCTGGTTTCAACCAATAAAGCCCTAAACACCTTGGATCCAAGCTATGTAAAAGACTGCATCTCCCTCTCTGAGCCCATCTGGGCATTAAGATAATCAGGGGAGGCCTTTCTCTTGGTCCCATCACCCTCACAGGTGTGCTTTGTGAGGACATGAGAGAAGAAGGTCTTCTCTGTGGCTGCTCCCAGACTCTGGAACTCCCTCCCACCAGAGGCCAGACTGGCCCCATCTTTGCAGTCCTTCCACAAGCAGGCAAAGACCTTTCTCTTCAGGCAGGTTTTACTGTTTTTAACATAATACTTGTTTAATTCTTTTTTAATACTTGCAGGATTACTGTTTTTAGCTTTTAAATATAGTCCTGTCTTTTTAATGATGTAAGCTGCCTTGGTTCCTTTTAAGGAGGAAGGTGGGGTTAAAACAAAACAAAATAAAAAAAAGAAATACAGTGGGGCCCATCAACCTTTAGTTGAAGCAGTTGACCTCTGTAATTTGCAGCCACGGGGTAAGAATCGTGCTGTGTGTTGGAAGAATTATCTGCTTTAAGTGTCAGAATATCTTGGATAAGCCCAGTGAAACTGTCTCTGTATAATGTGCGTAGCTGATCCTCTCTGCTCCTGTTGGGGAGTTCTTGGAGCTGTAGTCCAAAAAAGGAGAATATTTCCAAATCTTCCAAGGCTTTTAAAGAGAAGCAGTGGCTTATTTCAGTAGACAAGAAGGTGGTTTGAGAGGGGATTTGACACTACTTGCATGTATGGATGCCTGCACCAGAAGCTGCCTTATGTCAAATCAGTCTGTCTGGCTCATGACTGTGCATGTTGACTGGTGGCATCTCTTTCGTCATGCAGGGACCTAGCCTGGCTTTGCCATCTGAGGTTCTTTTCAAGGAGATACTGGAATGTATGATTATTTCTTTTAGCCTTTTGTTTCTGTCCATGGAGTTTTCTTGGCAGAGATACTGGAGTGGCTTGCCAGTTCCTGCACCAGGTGGATCACGTTTAGTCAGAACTCTCCACTATGACCTGTCCGTCTTGGGTGTCCCTGCACGGCATAGCCTGTAGCTTCTCTGAATTACTCAAGCCCCTTCGCACAACAAGGCAGCAATCTGTGAAGGGGAAATCAACTCTGAGTGCTGACTGGAAGGACAGATCCTGAAGCTGAGGCTCCAATATTTTGGCCATCTCATGAGAAGAGAAGACTCCCTGGAAAAGACCCTGATGTTGGGAAAGAGTGACCGCAAGAGGAGAGAAGGGGACGACAGAGGACGAGATGGTTGGACAGTGTCATCGAAGTGACCAACATGACTTTGACCCAACTCCGGGAGGCAGTGGAAGACAGGAGGGCCTGGCGTGCTCTGGTCCATGGGGTCACAAAGAGTCGGACATGACTGAATGACTAAACAACAACAAAATGACTACAGTATTTCTGCACACTTTTAGCTCTGTTCAAGAGCTGTACACCCCTGCCTCTAAGAGCAGCCTCTGTATTTACATGTATTGGCATTCTCTATCGCTCTCCTGTCCTGATTTATTTTTTGGAATGAGGGGAAGGCTCATTAATAACGTGGCTTGTTACTTGTGTTCATTAGGTTGGCTGCCTTTTTTGAGTTGGTCATACCTGAGCTGGAAACTGCAATCAAGAAGCGATGTCATGAGGACAGCAGGTGTGTTTAAGTGAGCAGATGTTCTTGCATCTCTGGAATAAATAAATAATAATACGTGCAGGTCCAGGTAGATGCAGGTCCTAGCATATCCCTTGATGCCTCTGCTCTGCATTGCATCTGCCAAGATTACAGAATCGCATTGCCTCTCACATTCTCTCATTGGTTTTGTTGTTTCTTTAAGTATCACATGTCACATCTTTACTCTTAAGAATTATAGTTAGCATGTCTGAGATGATCTCCCACCTTTAAAAAGACCTCACCACCGTCTTGTCAAGTGGTTTAAATGGAGGCAGTGTATCTGGCCAAGATCACTGCTGAACTTTGTGTCTCTGTGCAAATTTACACCCTGCATGAATGAATCATAGCCTGTGCTGCTTCTGCGTATTATCTATGTCTGTTAAAAAGACACTTATTTGTTTAAAATAGTTTTATCCTGCCTTTCTCCTTCAAAAGAACCCAAGGCAGTTTTACAAACGCTCATACAGAGCAGTTTGGGGTGTTTTGTCTAGCTAGTGTGTGAACTGTTTCTTGCTCACCAAGTAATTTATCTGGATCAGTAGGTCCTTGTGATAAACCATATGCTTTAACCGAGAGATAGGATCCTTCCAGCTTTCCTTGCTATTAAAATTTTATTTATTTATTGGGTTTTTACCCCGCCCCTCTAGACCATGTCTACTCGGGGCGGCTTACGTAGATAAAACAGAACAATATAAGTATGACATCTTAGAAGATGGGCTGCTCCCTACTAGGCAGCATGACCCACTGCAGACCTTCAGAGACAAGGCGATGGGGACTAAGCAGCTGGACATGCTGAATGCAAATCTTTCCTTCCATTGACTAGTGTGGTCTGATACTATGTGCGTCCCCATCCTAGCTTTTAAAAAATGTCCAAAGAGCAACCTGTGTACCGGGGTCAGACACATGTTGCCCCCACCAACTCTTTGCATGGGGTAGACCCTTTCCCTACAAGTTAATGCCATGGTTATCACTGAATTTCTGTAACAGAATGAGCAAGGTGGACATTCTGCTCTCGCCAGCTTAAGCATTCCCCAGCAGGAGCACCCAGGGAGGAGAAGTGGAGAGTATGGAGCCACATGCAGGATACAAGTCCATTTCCCCCTCTCGTGTCTTCTGCATGGGGTAGAGTAGGCTCATATGGTTTTGTTATGTGATGCTTCCCTGCCTTGGTCGCTTTTGGCAGGGGAAACCAATGCCAGAGAAAACCAACAGGTGGTCAGAAAAGCTGCCTCAAGAGTAATAATAGCAAGAGAGTTGGTAGGAGTCATAGTTGAAGGCATGCTTTGCCTTAGGGATCTGTTGACCCCTGTCAAAATAATTGGGGACGTCTTATTTCTATTTTTAATAGGTCTCAAATGTGATTTTTAATATGAATGTTTTTAATGGACTACTCTGAGATCCTCTTCGAGTCATCCAATAATATAGAGCGGTAGACAGATTCCAGATATTTTTGTAAATGGACAGCTCCGTGGTTTAGGTCTCTGGCTGTGGAGGCAGACGTTGGGAGTTCGATTCCCCCCACTGGGCCTCCTGGGAGAAAAGCCAGCCTGGGTGGCCTTGGGCTAGCTGCATGGTCCGAGAACCACCTCCACCCCAGAAAAAGTGAACAGGAAACCACTTCTGAATGCTCTCTACCTAGAAAACCCTGGAAAGGATCAACATAAATCAGAATTGACAGCACACAATTATAGTAATATAACAATAGCCATCTTTAGGTGATGGAGCCAAATGTGGACTTCCGTTAAGTGAAGGCCTGTTTTACATCTTATGCCGGAGTTTGGATCTGTTTATGCTAGGGCTGGTGCAGCAGGAAGGTGAGAATTGCTATGGGACATAACTATTACAGCAGCGCATGGAGCTGTAAGCATTGTGTGAAAAAGGTGGTGTCTCATTTTCTTCTGTCCTTCTTCTTTGGATCCAGCTCATGGGTTTGATCTGAGGAGTGTTGAAATGCAAACTTCATTTCTCCTAGTCCCAGACGTTTCCCCCGAAATGGCTTAGCACTAAATCCAAATTGATGGTTGACTGACAAGAGCGTTCTCTTGTATCTGTCTCAAAAAATAAACGGCAGGCCCATGTGAATTCTTCTTTCTCTCCCTTTAGCTTAATGTCGGATTTATGGAGGAGGTTGTCTCATTCGAGCAAGAAAGCAGTGGAAATTTTCCATATCATCGTGAACCGGTTGTGCCTTCAGCCCATTTTGGAAAGCAGGTACTTTGCTTCATAGGGGTTAGGGTGAGAACAGGGACGTGCACACTCTGTGGCATTTCCTTTGAGGAAATCTGCTTCCGGGCTGCAACCAAAGGTGGGGGAGGCACAAGCTGCCCCACTGCCTTTCTTGCATGCATCAGTTCTTTCTCCTTCCCCTCCAAGCTGCTGCTCCTCATCTCCACCCCCTGCCCAGCCAGCAATTTTTGCTACACTATATGGAATTACGGGATTTATTATCTAGCACATCAGAAAGGGAACTGGGTTGGAGAAGACTGTGTTATGTCTTTCCTTTACATGTTTGTTCCAGGAATAAAAAGTAGCAGTAGCAGGTTGTTCCTAATGCTTTTGAAAGAATTTTCCTGTTAAAAAAATCACAGCTCAGCAGTCAACATACAGTGGTGCCTCGCTTGACGACGTTAATCCGTTCCAGCAAAATCGCTGTAGAGCGAAACCGTCATCAAGCAGGAAAAAAAACCCATTGAAACGCATTAAAAACCGGTTAATGCATTCCAATGGGCTAATACCTCATCGTAAAGCAAAGATCCTCCATAGGCTGGCCATTTTCCAGTGCCTGTATAGTGAGGAATCCGTCCTAAAGCACAGCGAGGAGCCATTTTGCACAGCGGGCGGCCATTTTAGAGCCACCAATCAGCTGTTTGAAAATCATTGTCTAGTGAAAAATCGGTTCCCGAAGCAGGGAACCAATCATCGTGAAGCGAATTTTTCCTATTAGAACATTGCAAAAGCGATTGCAAAACCTCATTGTTTCATCGTTTAACAAGGTAATCGTTAAGCGAGGCACCACTGTATTTTGAAAACAGCAGCCAGTAACATAAACTGCATGCAAAAATAAATTCAGTAGCGAGTGAGAGATGATTGCAGTCTTTGTGTTGTAGATTCTGTTGCCGGCGCATGAGTAGAAGGCGTAGCATGTACTGTAATTGGCCAGATTCCTGTTGATGATCACATAAGCCTTGTGTGATTTGCCATGGCCAGTTGCAGATCATTGATAAGGTGCTGGGGTGTATATCAGTTGTGCACCTGGTCACACATCCGGTGGTGCAACGGAGATGCACCCTGGCACATGGTCAGTTGGAACTGCTGAAGAACTCCATGGTTTAGGTCTGTGCAGTTCCAAGGTTATTATACTTAACTGCTGGACAGCTCAGTGGTTTCTACATTGGGAGTTGGATTCGCTACGGCGCGTCCTTGACGGGCTGGATTCGAGGATCCGTAGGGTCCCTTCCAGCTCTGCCATTCAAAGGTTCAAAGGATGAAATTAGATGCAGCACCTTGCACATACCTTGTGCGTGAACACCCGTATGCCATCATATTTTCCTGCATGTGAACAATATCTTAATTTTTTTTAAAAAAGGGAATAGGGGAAAACAAATCATTATTAATTTTGAAGGAAACAAGTAATGATTAAAATCCATATTACAAGAATAGACCACTAAAAAATCATCACGCAATAAACAAGCTCGCTTATTGTGTGATAACTTTGTTAGTGGTCTTTAAAGGTATCGCCTGTTCTTGCATTTGGATTTCATTTTCTTGTGACCACACGGCTGTCCTTTGCTTCAATGGACACAGTGATTGATTTTCTTCCCCAATATTTTATGCTGCTCTTCCAAACAACCAGATCTTGCAAGTCAGTTCACAAGCATATGTTGGAACGGAATTTAGAAAACATGAAACCTATTTCCATCCACGTTACAAAGTTTTAACACAGTTTAAGGCAAAGAATAGTAGGTGAAATGTGTTATTCATCCTGCCTAGTATTCACTGCCCCAAAGATGTGGCTTCTTGTCTTGAAAATATGTTCTTGTGTCAGGATGGAACCCGAGATTTCTTGTACATAAGAAATTACTAAAGCCCCAAGAGGAACACATTTAGTCTGTGCTTCTTCTTCTTGTTGTTGTATTATGAACACGGTCCTTTTGTTGTCACAGTTGTGATAATATACAGCCTTATATTGAAGAGTTTCTACAGATCTTCACCTCAGTGCTTCAGGAGAGGAGGTAAGAGTCAAGGCTTCAGGATGAGGGGAAGGGAAATGCCGTCAGTAACCCCTGAAAAGATATTTGACCTGCCTACCAAGGTTTGGAAAAGTTCCTTTTCTGGATTGTAATTTCCAGACTTGTGGGAGTCATCGTCTGGAAAAGGAACTTTTCCAGTTGCATGCCATTCTGGAATGGAACGGGATGCTCCAGGAACATCTCCTTCTGTGGGAGGGATAGTAAATCAGTTGCCCTTTCAGGACAGAGTTGCCTTTTCTTCAAGTGTTAAGCCACAGGGACGTGGTGGCGCTGTGGGCTAAACCGCAGAAGCCTGTGCTGCAGGGTCAGGAGACCAGCAGTTGTAAGATCGAATCCACGTGACGGAGTGAGCGCCCGTCGCTTGTCCCAGCTCCCGCCAACCTAGCGGTTCGAAAGCATGCAAATGCAAGTAGATAAATAGGGACCACCTCGATGGGAAGGTAACAGCGTTCCGTGTCTAAGTCGCACTGGCCACGTGACCACGGAAGATTGTCTTTGGACAAAACGCTGGCTCTATGGCTTGGAAACGGGGATGAGCACCACCCCCTAGAGTCGAACACGACTGGACGAAAATGGTCAAGGGGAACCTTTACCTTTACCTTAAGCCACAGGGACCTGTGACTCTCCCATTATTCTGTTATGTTCCGTGTTATGAGTTGGAATAACTCAATGGCTTCGGTCTCGGGCTCCGGAGCCAGAGGTTGGGGGTTCGATTCCCTGCCGTGCCTCCTTGACTGGGGATTTGACTTGATAATCCATGGGATCCCTTCCTGCTCTGCAGTTCTAAGATGAGGATGGTGATGAAAGCAGAGGACCTGGTAGTAATGAAGATGGAAATCGTGTTCTGCAGAAGGGGAAAGTCAAGGTGTACTGCTCCCATTTTCATAAGATTTTTCATTATTTTCCAGCTGGAATTGTGGAGCTTTGGACCCTTCTGAGATTTGGGGCTTTCAGCCCAGAGGAACAGTAGTAGAACAGTAGACCAAAAACCTTGGGAGGGCCAAGGTTCCCCACTGGGGAAGGAGGCACTCTTCGGATCTGAATGTGACTCAGTAAGGTCAGAGGTGCCCAGGTCTGGCCAGTGACCCCTGTCCAAAGTGAGGCCGGCAGGATCTTTTGACTGAGGACCTGTTCCCTTCTAGGGTCAGTCCTGGTGAAAGGAAAAAAAAAAAGGGGGGGGCTTTCTCCTTACCTCCAGCATGCTCACGGTGGGTGTAAGTAGATCTTTTGGGGAGCTGGGCAATGCATGCTTGTCCTTGCAAAGACGTGTCTTCTCGAGAGAAGCCAAGCATGTGGAGCTGCAAAACTGTGCCAACTTGTTTTGTTCCAAGCTCAAAGGAGAGCCAAAAGAAAGCCATGTGTATTCCCCCCCCCCCCCAGCCACCGCTGGGTCCTTTCTATCCATTGGCAACTCTTTTTAAGAACTCCGTGGCCCTCGTGAGAGACTCCACAGCCTTTTTTGGGGTGTTTTTTTTTTGATCACGTGCAATCTTAAAGTCAACGGTTTCCTTTGAAGTGAGTTCCCTCCAGGCTCAGGGAGACCCACTCCCTGATAAGTGTGGTAAGGACTGCAACGTTTATTTATTTATTCAATTTATATGCCGCCCACACTACCCAACGTTGTACTTCTAGGTTTCTCCGCGATTATGATGAGCTGTTTCCAGTCGCAGATGACGTGAGCCTCCTGCAGCAAGCCTCTTCCACTTTGTATCCTTATCTGTTTTAATGCCCTTGCAGACATTCCCCACCTCCAGCCTATAATACCTGTAAGGGGAGCTTGTTGATGAAGGACAGAGTAGCTTTCACTGCTCTGTCCCATCCATAGGACGAGAGTTTCAGCTTCAGAGTTTTTCTCTGCGTCCCTTATATTCCCAGGGCTGATGTTTATTGCCTAACTAAAGAGAGGCAGTCAAGAAAGAAGGGGTGCCTGCCTCTGTCCTCTCTGTTCTGTGGAGAGATGCATCTTGTACCTCCAATGATCCTGCCTTAAGAACCATCTGGTGCCGTTGGATGGCCATGCCTTACTCAGAAATGAAGCCAGTGGGTGGAGGAAGCAAACAGGGCTTGTCCCATAGAAAAGCAAGGCCACTGTGACTCTCCTCTCTCTGGGTGAGATCCTGCCATCCCAAGTATGGGCTCTCAGATTTATTTATTTAAAATATATTTACCCCGCCTTTCTCCTTACAAAGGACTCAAGGTGGCAACCTCATTAAAAGACAGTCTTCAAAGCTAAAAACAAGTCAGTATACAAATACTGTACTAAAAAAGATCAAACAAATAACTAAAAAACCCCGGTAAACATAAGCAACATCAAAAACACATTCAAAACAGTAAGGCACAGCGATCCATTTAAAAACCACACAGGTAACTAATCACTTAGACATTTGGGGAAGTAGCCATTTGTCAGCCATAGTGGCTGGGGGGGGGGGGTTCTGTCACTGAAGCAGAAATGTCACATAGTGAATGCAGACCTCGGAGGGCAGACTGGCATGCAGAATTGTGACCCAGCTGCTTTGGAAATGTGGCACACACCCCCAATCAAAGGAGTGCCCTTAACGTTGTCTGGCAGGGATGAGACTCGGACAGGGTACATTTTGGAAGCCGTCAAAAGTGCCTGGGAGGGAGTGGAGAGGAAGGGAAAACCAACTCGAGGCCTTCCCCCAACTGAAGCTGGGGCTGGAGCATCAGCCGTGCCGACGCCTAGTAAGGCTGAGGAGCTGGAGAGGTTCCAGAAGGAAGATCCCGCAGAAGTGAGTGTCCGGAGCGTGTCGTTAGCCTTCACTGGCTACAAATTGGGCAGCCAAGGTGATGGCCACGGTAGGGTCAGCTGCAGAGTCTGTACCTGCTTACATGGTGTTAAACTGGACACACACACACACACACACACACACAGAGAGAGAGAGAGAGAGAGAGAGAGAGAGAGAGAGAGAGAGATATTTCAGCAGGATTTCTTCTGCTTCCTCCCTTTGCCCTTTTTCTGGACCCTTTGTGCCTTTTATCAGCTTCCTAAGATCCCACGTGGTCCTTTCCTGTCCTTGTGCTAATAATCTCCATTTCCTGTTTAGAGCTGTTGCAAACCGCCTCATGGCTGCTGTGCAACTTCCAAATTGTTCTGCTCTCCTTGTGCCCCCGCCCTGACTTTCCACATCCATTTCTTGGTCCTCCCACCTTTCTCTTTCTCCCAGGACTCCCGACTCACCATTTCTCCCTCTGTGCCTGAATTGTCTGTCGGCTTTTCTGCTCAGGAAAATTCCTCCCCTGCTTCTCCAGCTCGTGATTTCAGTTAGCTCCTTAATCAAACAGACTTTGGTCTGTTGACCTCTCTGGAAAAGGCAGGGTCTGTGAAGGTCCAGATCTTCTCATCTCTAGCTTTCCTCATGGGGCATGTCCGGCTTTCCTTCTTCGGCTGTATGGCACTGAGCTAGAATGTGGAAATTGCTTTGGGGACAATCCTGCCATAAATTTAGAAGCAGAAGGCTAATATTATGGTAGTGGGTTTGTTTGTTGCTGCATTCAGCTCAGGTAGATTTGGTGTTCTGCAAACTGTAACCATTCTATTATGTAGGCTTTTGGGATTCTTTTGTGCCTAAAGATATAAATCATTTGCTTGTCTTCTTTGCACAAGAATGAGAAAGCATAAAATATTTCTCTTCATCTATGAGCTAAGTTATCTTGGTCTCCATGAGCTTTTATGTTTTTAGTGGTTTTTTGCATAAGCTGCATAGCCAAACCAGGATCACTGCTGTTCCACTATCTGACTATTGAAACATTTGAAGCATGCGGTGGGTTGGTTGGGTCCTTTTTGGTCAACCCTCTCTGTCCTTCTGCATTTGCTCTGTGTCTGTGGGCTCTGTTTCACAAAAGTAAAAAGATATTGAGCACAGAGACTTTTTGCTGAAATTATTGACCCTGTCAATGCAAAAAAAAAGAAAAAGAAAAAAGAAAAAGGTTTGTTATCTTGTTCTTGAGCTGGAGGGGAAAAACTCTTGCGTGGGGTTACAAACCCTTGGCAGCGGTGCTGAAGTGTCCACAAAATCTGTTGCGTGACACCAGAGTCATTTAGCAAGATCTTGTCATCTCCTGAACCATGAATCCTTGGGGATAATTCTGCTTGTTGCGTTTTTTCACTCTCTAGTGTATGGGAGCCACTGCGGCACCTCTCGTCACAGTCTCTGGTGTGGAGCTGGACTCCCTGGTCTCTCAAGTGAAAGACCTGCTCCCTGACCTTGGTGAAGGCTTCATTTTGGCCTGCCTGGAGGAGTATAACTATGACGCTGAGCAGGTCATCAACAACCTTCTGGAAGGCAAGCTGGTGGCCTCCCTGGAGAAGCTGGACCGAGCAATGCCCAGGTAAAGTTGAGTAGCTTCTCTTAATATCTTGTTGAAATCTCAATGAGGAAAAAAAACATCCGTTGGCTTCTGTACCATAATGCAGCGGTCCCCAACCTTTTTGGGGCAGTGGACCGGCTGGGGGGACTGAGCTCTATGCGTGCAGGGTGGGGGCGCAGAGATCCGTATCCACAGCCCAGCTCCGGCAAGCCCACGGACCGGCACCGGGCCGCGGACCAGTGGTTGACGACCCCTGCCATAATGGACAGCTCTAGCTCCCGCCCTCTCTCTGAGCTATGTTGTCTGGGTCAGAGAAAGAGGGTGCAAAGGTGATCGTTTAAACTAGATCGAAGCGTAACAGTTGCTGATGGTTTGTCATCCACTAACCCAGCATGGTTTATTAACTGGTTCCAGACTTGTGAATGAAGTCTTCTGCTTTCATGTTTGTTCCTACCTAAGCCTTTTCGGTTTGGGCACGTGTTATGTGTCCCTGTTACGTTACTGCAAAACCTGGAAAACATAAACAGCCGTTTCTTGGGGTTTTCTTCCCTTATTCCATTGGCAGCCCTGCCGTTGTTCTGAAGCAGGGAAATAAAGCGTTTGGCCACTTTAGAGATAAAATCCCAGGTGAGAGAGCAGAGTTTGGAAAAATTACTTATTAGGATGAATACCTCCCCGATGTCAGCGTGGCCGTGGGCTATGGTACCTGGAGGATTCTGGGAGCTGTGGTCGGAAAAAAATGACTCTTTGGTCAAACGGCTCTCCTTCTGTTCTTATGGAGGTCACCCCTTTTCTATTGGGCCTTTGCCCGGGCATCAAAAAGTGGGCAGCGATGCTATTTGGGGGTATTTGGCATCATTGGGAAGCGGCCTTTGATATAAGTTTGTTGTAAAAAGTCGCAGCAGAAATCTATACATGCCTGCAAAAACTAAGCTCCACGAATTCCAGGGAAATGGGTGCTGGGTGGCAGTTGTATAACAGCAGATCATGATTTTGTTCCATTGCGTTTTTTAGGCTAGTTTGTATGCCATGCTTCTCAAAAAGTGCTGTTTTTTAAAAACCCTTTTTTGCTTCCAGGCCAGTAAAACCAGATCCAACCCCTCTAGTCACATCACGGAACAGCATTTTCCAGAATGATGAGTTTGACGTTTTCAGCAGGGACTCTGTGGATCTGTCCCGGGTGCAAAAAGGCAAGAGGTGAGCTAACCTGTGTTCAGGTCAGTCCATTCACACTCCTGCCCCGTACATGTTTAATGACGGCAGAGGCACCAAAATAGTTTTGCAGTCAAAAAGTAGAAGACCATATCTTACTTCAAAGAGTTTGGCTGAAATCCTGTTTACTTTTTCAACCAGGCAGCTGATGGTGTAACATTCACTCGCGTCCAGCTGGCAATTGAGAGTCACTGCTACAATTCTCAGGGTGTGCATATTTGCCAGCTGGGCACCTTCCTGAGAATCCCAGCAGAGTTGCACAACTAGATTTCAGCCATTGTGTGTTATGAGAAAGGCCTTGGCTAAGTGGTAGAGCATCTGCCGTACATGCAGAAAGCCACGGGTTCAATCCTAGCATTTCCAGATAGGGCTGGGAAAGAATTCCCTCTAAAGCCATGGAGAACCCCTGCCAGTTGTGGGCTAGATGGATGAAAGAAAAACAATGCTGGATCAGTTGCCCAATTACTTACAAGAGCGTTTTTATTCCTTCTCTGATTTCCAGTATTCTGGAGTTCAATCTTAATCTACCATAACTGCTTTTTTTTAAAGGTTAGGGTAGGTTGTGTGTGTCTAAAAATAAAAAGTCCAGGCATGGTTTTGTATGAACTGCTGGGTAGCTCAGTAGTTGAGAGAGGCTGGGAGTCCAAATCCCCCACTGGGCCTCCTTGACAAGGACTGTACTCAATGGTCTGTAAGAGTTCCAGCTCTGCAATTCTTAGGTTCTAAGTTCCATGTGTGTTATGTTTGCATTTGTACGCACGCGCGAGAGAAATAGATCTGTGAAGATTCTCAGTCATCCCGGTGGGGTTGTCTGGAAGTTGAGTCATGTGTGAGAGAGGTGTGTATACCAGGCATCTTCTGCTGCATTGAGGTCAGAGGTGTTTCCTGCCCCTGGGCTTTTTTGAAATGGTCATCTTTGTCTTCAGGGGTGAACCACGAATCCTTAGGCGTGCTTCAGCTGTCTTGCTCGGGAGCTTTCGTCAGGGGGAGAAGACAGACTCTGCAGTAGAGGAGAGTGTTGTGTCTACTTTAGGCATCGGAACCAGACTTATAAGTTGCAAGCCACGGCTGCAAAACCTCCTACTGCGATAAACCAGTTTGGACTGATTTTGTTTTTGAGGTTTTGACATGCACTTGCGGTGTGCACCTATAGGGACACAGCTTGCAGTCATCGAACATAACAAAAACGAGGCGACTTACAGTCATAAAGCACAGTAAAAACAAAAGTAAAAAATGGATTCAGCCATAAACATCAAATGAAGCTGGGGGGAAAAATAACATGAGGGACGTTCACGTCGCCAAATCTGTCTGCCGTTGAAGTCATTCCTATAAACTGAGCGCCATCATAAGCGAGTTTAAAAAGGTGCTGTTCACATCCTTCCTAAAACGAGGAAGAGTAGAAACTGTAGGTGAGAAACGGGGGCCTTCCACATTGTGGGGAATCAACAGGAGTTGCTTCTGCAGCGGTTGGTGCCATCAAGGGGGCCCCTCCTAAAGATCTTAACATGGCAGCAGGTTTATGTAAAAACAGCTGGCCCTTTAGATAGGCAGGACGCAAGCCAGGTAGGGCTTTGGCCGCAAAAAACGGCACCTTGAATTGGAGCAACTGGCAACCAGTGCAGAACTTTTAGGACCAGTATCGTGGCTGAACAGATGCAACCTTTTATTACATTCCTCCTCTATATGTGTCTCTTCAGGGACATGTGATCTAAGGAATTAAAAAATAAAAATTGTGACCGGACACGAAAAAGGAAAAACAATTCTGTGTGTGGTTAAACATTATCATAGTATTATTGTAATGATGATTCCCAGTAGTGTCGTGGATAGAATGACGGAGTAGGACTCTAGAAACCAGAGTTGGAGTCCCCACTTGGCCGTAGAAACTCACTGGGTGTGCATGGAAGTGGTAAAAACCACTCTTCACATATCTCACTTTCCTTGTAAGCTGTATTAGGATCACTGTAAGTTGGTTCTGACTTGAAGGCAGATAATGAACTAAACAACTAATGATGATGAAAACAAACAATATAGAAAACATTGCAGTAGTAGTACAGTGGTGCTTCACATAGCGACGATAATCCATGCAGCAAAAATCGCTGCAAAGCGATTTCGTCGCTATGCGATTTTAAAAAGCCCATAGGAATGCATTGAAACCCCTTCAATGCGTTCCTATGGGCTTAAAACTCACCTTAAAGCGAAAATCCTCCATACGGCGGCCATTTCCGCTGCCCGGTAAGCGAGGAATCCATCCCAGAAAACAGCGGGCGCCCATTTTTTTTACCCGGCGGCCATTTTGGAACCGCCGATCAGCTGTTGGAAAATCATCGCTAAGCGATAATCGGTAAGCGAAACAGGGTACCGATCATCGCAAAGCGATTTTTTCCCATTTAAAACATTGCAATGTTTTAAAGTTCGTCGCTATGCGATTTCATCGTTAAACGGGGCACCCGTTAAGCGAGGCACCACTGTATTAGGAATGAACAACATTGCTGTGACTGAATCTCACACATGGGCCACACACCAGAATCCTGTTGGGCTTTTACTCCAGAAGAAGTGAAATTGTGCAAGTTGTGGCAGTAGGCTACAGCTGAATAGAGAAGTGCTGGTTGCATGTGCTGGTCATGTGCCCAGATGCGCAAGCAGGCGCAGGAAGGATATTGCCTGAACCAGCTGATGTAGCCGATCTGATTTTGCTTATTCTGGAGTGAAACCCCAATGAGCCCCACACGGCTAAAGCACAGCCTTCCTCTTCATCCCCCGGCCTTGCCTCCCGTCTCCAGCAAAGTCTCGTTCTTGCAGAGGGCTGGTGGGGCTAATCAGGAAGCAAGGTTCAGGCGGCCCTGGAACGCAAGGCAGCCACTAGCCCAGGGGCAGGGTGCTGGCGTTTATCCTCCACGTTCCCGGCACTTCGTGGGCACTGAATTAAAGGAAGACCAAGGTGAAGCAGGGTTTCTCGTACTTCTAACAAAGGCTTTCATTAGGGCGATCCTGTGCTGGTTGTTCCAGTTATACTTGCTCCTCCACCTGTGACCTTCCACCTGTGGTATGAAGGGAATGCAGTGCGGAAATCCCAGGGGCCAAAGCCGCATACATTCCTGGGAGCAGGGGATGGCTGGCTTTGTAATTAGAAAGGGGGGGAGGGTTTCCGAATGGGCTTTCCCAGGAGCCCAGCGATGTAGGCTTTAAGGGAAGGCAGGGGACTCAGGACTGGTCAAAAGAGGGTGGGGTTCAGGGAGTGTTCGCGGGCGAGCAGCCGTGGCCAGTCCAGGCTTGAGCATCTGCACAGAGGAGAGCCAGCATTGCCAGGCAGCTTTAGGTCACGTTGGAAGGGGGTCCAAGGCGTTCTGCAGAAGCAACAGTCGAAACAGTCGTAGGCTGCCTAGGATGGAAGCCAAGGCAGAGGGAGGAGTGCAGAGAAGCCAAGAGGGGTGGCAGGTAGACCGGTGAGCCGGTAAGGGCTTGGAGAGGTTCCAGCCTTGGAGAGGTTCCAGCCAGGCTGAGGATCAGGTCTGGTCATCTCCCAAGTCTTCACACTGCCTCTCCCATGAGAGGGTTGTTCAGTGGTTTTCCTGCTTTTGTCTGCCTCCCCCCCCCCCCTTTGTCCCATTCTGTAATGTTGAAATGCCTCTTCTGGAGCTTGGATGCTGGGCATAAGAACTTTAATTGATAATAAGGGGGTATCTCTGGTCCTGTCCTTTTGTCTCACCCACCAAAGCTGCCTCCACACACTTCTCTGAAATGAAGTCTGCCCTTGGGCTTAAGGAGGTTCCCCACACAGCGGTGGGCAACTTTGGCCAGCCTGGGAGAAACATGTCCCTCTCAGGACTCGTGAGAGGCTAAGCCCTGAAAGGTCAAAAATAAAAATAATTAAAAAATAAAACATTATAAAAATCAACTCTGGAACAGAGGAAATCGCTGTGCCTAGAATCCGGCAGAGGAAGAAACATACCTTTTGGTCTCAGAAACAAGTTTTGAGCCTCGAAAGGACCTGGGGCAACGTTATAAAGGCCGCCACTGGGAGCATGTTGGTCATGGGCTGCATCCTGGCCAACGTGTGGTGTAGACCTGTGGTTCCCTCGTGGGGCAGTGATCAAACTGCTGATCAAACTGCAGTACTGCAGCCAAACCACTGTTCACAATCCAGGTTCAATCCCAGGTAGCCAGCTTGAGGTTCACTCAGCCTTCCATCCTTCTGAGCTCAGCTTGGGGGGGGGGGGGCAATGTGTAACCTGCAGAATTGAATTGAAAATCACCCAGAGGATGCTTTAGGCTCTGTGGACCTTTATATAAGCAACATGCTTTGCTATTGCTTTTCCCAACCTTGGGTCACTCAAGTATTCTTGGACTACCACTCCCAGAGGACTCCACCATGAGCTGGAACTGGCCAGGGTTTCTGGGAGTTGCAGTCCAAGAACATCTGGGGACCCAAGGTTGGGCACCACTGGTGTAGAGGATGATGCAGTCTTCCTTTTGCCCTCTGTCCTGCACCCTTGGATAACGATTACCAAGGGTGCCATTGTGCTGGTTTGGAAGACTGGCCGATAAGTCGTATAACAGAACAAAGTTGCATCTCTTGGGAATGCTTGATCTTGTTCCTAAACAACCTCGTAGCCACTTTGGGTGTGTGTGTGTGTCTTTTTCTTCTGCTTACTTCGCTGACTGCTGCAACCATTTCAGCCAGTAGGGAAAACTGGAGGGAGCCTTAACCTGCGCAGAATTATAACAGCATCAGCATCTGCAATGTTCTGATACCTGGCTTCGGAACCGGAAACCTTTGGATCGGAGTTCTGAAGCCTGCCGTAGAGGAACCATTCAGAGCTGCAGCTCAGAGGCTCCAAGTGGTTCACGGGGTCTTCCCAAGTGTCAGGAAAACATTGCCTTAGCCAGACAGCCCATTGTTTCCTCCAGGCCCAGTAGCGCTCTCTCTGAGCATCTGCCTGGCAGCCATCAGCCTGTCTGCTGTGCCCAGTTCTTGTTTATGCAAACACGTGCTCTTCTCCCTGTTGGCTTCGCTTCAGGATTTTGAATAAGGAAGGCAAGCCTTCTAGTTCTCAGGTTGCCAGATCCCTAGCTAGGTTGCCAACCTGCCTCTGGCTAGCATTGCCATACCCTCTAACGATCCCTGCTGTGTCCAGTGGTGCATGTTGAAAGAGGTGGAACGTGGGCCTGCCTTGGTGTCCGTTTCTGGTTGCACCTCCTTTAGAGGGCTGGAAAAAGGCTGGGAAAGGGCAGCGTCAGCCATCCTGGGGCTGGAATATCGTGTCTGTTACGTACTAATAAGAGCAGCAGTGTTGGAGCTAAAGCCTCCCAGAACAGCTGGAGGGGGTTCTCTCTCGTCAGTTTTCAAGAGATCGTTGCCGTGGTCTGCTCCAGTACGTCAAACCAAACCAAACCAGCCCAGAACCCTACGACACCTGACATTTATTCTAGGGTCACCTTTTGTGGATTACCGTGCAGTTCAGTTTACACTACAGTAAATCTGTTAACCTTCACGGTGTCCATAAGATAATCTTTTGTGTGTGTGTGTGTGTGGTTTTAGTATGGCCCCTTTCCAGGAACTTTTGGGCACCATCCTTTTAATTAAAAAAAATATTTTTTAAATGAAAAGTCCAAGACAAATTTACAAAGGATAATTCTTTCAATGGTTAGTGGCTAGGGTGGTACATTTTTGGGTCAGCCACAGTTACCAACAAGGCGGGCTTTCCATTTTAAACACAGGTCTTCTGTGAAAACATGAAAGCTCTCCTTGTTTCTGCCTTGTGTGCAGCTTTTTAATGATTAATAAAAGTATGACGGTAGCCACAATTTCACTTCTTCTTGAGTTTTCCACTGCATGAGAGTTAAATGTATTCCCCTTCTAATCTTGGCATCTAATAGATAATAATATACAGCAAGAACCCCCCCCCCCCCAATGTCCACAGGATCAGTATCTGCGGCTTCACTTATCTATGGTCTGACAATATTAAAAATATTAAAAGAAAAAAAACTAGAAATATATATTTTCATGATGTATTTACTGAAACTTGCCACTAAAGGGAGCCATTTCTGGTACTTACATGGTGAAAAATCTTTTTTTCTGGATCCCCCCCTCCTTTTATCATGCTATGTATAGCATCTGCTGTTATCCACAGTTTTCAGCATCTGTGGGGGGGGGTGGGCTTGGAACCAATCCCCTGCAGATATGGAGGGGGTCCAAGGGTTAAAAAGAAGTAGGGAAATTTAGGAAATTAGCGGACTATAGTTCAAGATTAAGCCAAAAAAAGAGCACCCTCTTTTTTTAAAAAATAGTTTTTTTAAAGAGGCTGCTCAAGACAAATGCCAATAATATAATTTCTAAGGATCGTGCTGAATATGTTATAATTATTGTTAATAAATAATATTTTCTTTACCTTTTGAAATGCAGGATTGACAGAACCACGACCGAAAGCTTACTGAACGACAAGAGTCTCGTGACGGAGCAGAGGGAGCGATTCAACCAGTACTCCATAGTGGTTGAGGAGGTCCCAGTGCCCAGCGGAGCAGGCCCGGGCTACTGCGATGACTACGAGGACGAATACGACGACACATACGATGGCAACCAAGTGGGAGCGAACGACGCGGACTCAGACGATGAGCTGATCAGTCGGAGGTGAGTCCTGAGCCCGTAACAGGTACCCTGTTGCAGCAAGGAGAGGTCCGACTTTAAGGTGCACCATCCTACCTATGACCCCAATTCTCCGGGTCCTTTAGCACCCCTTTGTACTCTTCCTGCAGTTTCTATTGCTTCATTCCACAAACGTCAGTGTGCGTTAAGAGTCAGTAGATGATCCTGATGTTAAAGGTGGCGATCTGCTGAGGTCCTGTGGGAACAACAAGGTAATCTGGGAGTGTGTGGGTGAGGGAGGCAGAGCCAGGCAGAGGGAAGCAGTCCCAGATAATTGCGGCTAATTGACACGGAACAGGTCCCAGGGCCTCTCACATGTGACCATCATGTGAACAGCATCTCATCAATTAGCCATGGCAGCTTCTGTGATTTTTCTTCTGGTCCTGGGGGGGGAAAAACCCAATAGGATTCTGACCAAATATTTTTAGAAAGGATTAGCTGTGTTCAGCATTCCTGGAAAAAAAACACACATCAAACATGGCTTAAAGATCAACAATATTTATCTGATGCTACCTTTTAGTGAAATGCAACTTACTTTATGAGATGCATACAAAAGCTTGCACCAAATCAAGTACGTGGGTCTTTAATGTGTCACAAGACTCTTTGTTGATTTTTAAAAATATAATATATTTAAAAATACAAATACATATTCTAAATGTTATTTAGCATAGGCTTTATTATTCAAATTTGTAATGGGGGGGATCTAAAATGGACCTTTTTGGTCCAATCCATCAGCAGCTCTTTCTGTTACTGGCTAGATTTACATACAGAGCAGGTGAGGAGGGCTTCTTCGCTGAACACCCCCTTCCCCCCCCCTTGCTATTGGAAAATGATGTTTCTCTGAATAGGGTTGGTATCAGTTGCTCCCATAACATGAGTCCCCTCCCTCCTCCCTCCTGGCAGAATTGCTAACGCAGGTAACAGCAAGCTGTCTTCCAGTCTGCAGCTGGCTGTGAGATGCCCCCCCCCCGTGCCTTGGATTTCCCACAGTGCCTTGCAGCAGGCAGCATCCTCTTATGCATTGGTCCTGCAGGATCACAAGAGTTAGCAAAGCAAAGTGTCCTGCTTATATATCACTCCATAATGCCTAAAGCACTCTCTGGGTGGTTTACAATGTAATTCTGCAGGCTACCATTACCTCTCCCCAGCCAGGTGGGTACTCAGTTTACTGATCTCGAAAGGTGGGAAGGCTGAGTCAGCCACAAGCCAGCTACCTGAGCCCGTTGGGATCACATGCAGGTCAGGAACAGAGTTTTAAACACTGTGCCACGAATTGCGAACATTTTAATGAACAAGTACCTCTCAAGCCAATTCTGTTGTATGTGTAGGGGGCGAATGAGAAAATGCCTTTATTAATCTTGAACTTTGAAGTTCTGCCCTTTTATTTCACTGGCAGCCAAGAATGTCTGTGGGGCAGGGAGAAATTGTGAGCATCGGTGGGTTGATTCCTCACTATTCAGCTTGTCACAGACCTGTAAAAGGGCTAGCTGTGTGGACATGAACGTTGGGGTTAGAGGCAACAGAAGCGATCCTGTTGCAAGCTGGTGATTCCTTCCCCCCCACCACCCCATCCCCGTCGGAAAGGCTTAGCAATCTGGGCTGTAAGAACTGGAGCTGGGTAACTCGGATGCCCATTTGGGGAGCCTCAGAAAAGGAGGGCCGAAGAAGAAGAAGAAGAAGAAGAAGAAGAAGAAGAAGACGACGACGACGACGACGACGACGACGACACTGTTTTGCCTAGAATTGTGTATGCTCATGTAGGGGCACAGATACAGAACTGGACACGATTTGAATAGGCAGAATCATGAGCCATTTCACCTGAAAGGGGGGGGGAGACTGTGGCCAGCTGACCTCTGGTGCCTTCAGCTCAGTCTGCTGTTCATGAGCGGCTGCGTACGGGAAAATTTAGGGTCCCTGATGGTTCATGGTTCCTTCCCTTTAAACTGGATTTGGGCCACACAGCTCTTCAAACAGGGCAACCCCACCCCCCGGGAACCCTCCTCTTGGAGGGCTTCAGAAAGGTGGCAGGTCACCGCCCTAGGGCCCGGCTGCAAGCTTTGGCTCCAGGGGTGCTTTGCTTTCCAGCGACTGAAATGGTCACCAATGTGTCTTTTTATTTTTTGCAGGCCCTTTACCATCCCTCAGGTCCTCCGATCGAAAGAGCAGGAAGAGGAGGAGGGCAATGAGGAAGATGAAGAAGAGGAGGAAGAAAAAGAGGCTGCAAAGGTGACTGGCGCAGGGAAGCTGCAGGCTTGATTCGCAGTGGGGGCAGGAAGGGGTTGTGAATGGGGTGGGGGGGCTGCACTGCTTTTCTTGGAGGAGGTGGATTTTTGGGGGGGTCTTACCGCTTGAATAGGGTGCAAGCTTAGCAGCCTGTGCAGAGGCTAAAAAATATCTCTGCTCTGTAATCAAGGAGGATCTAGGGAGGTTCATACGCACAGCACTTCACAGGAATGTAGGCTCTGACCTACATACTATTTTGCAGTTCAAGAATGACAGTGAAGCAGGGGAGGAAGACATGGGGGGGGGGAGAGGGTGTTCAGTTGATTTACTTCCACCAGGAGATGCCAAGATGTCAAAAGGTAGGAAGGAATTAAGCAGAAAGACAGCTGGACGGAGGTGAGCCATTTGCGACCCCCTGTCTTCCTGGGGACCGTCGTCTTCTTAGGTTCTGCGTAGGATGAGGAAGGCGAGGGACTTTTCCTTCGTCTGCGGGGCTCTGCCTACCTAGCAAAGTTGTGCACCAGTTTTGTGGGGGCGAATGGTCAGGGTTGGCCTGATGATGGCAAGCTAAGCACTTGTTCCGGATGTCCAAATCTGGGGACCTTCCTAGGCAGCTGGTGGGCTGGGCACTATTAGGGAGACTCTTGGCCTGCTTTGGCCATATCAGTGTTTTGAGGGCTGCACGAGAAGGGCCCCATCTTGGGAGACTGGAGCCTTCCATCGCAGTAACGTTTTCAACATCTGATGCGTGTTCTTTTGACCATGCAATGCCTCTTTGGATTTCCATGCTGGTCTGACAGGACGTCAAGAGTTTCTTCATGTTGAACATGTCTCCATTGCCGTTAGGCTGGGAAACGGACCCCTTTTTTGGGGTTTAGCAGCTTCAGGCGGCTGCAGTGTCACTATTCCCTGGGGCCCTTGTACCCAGGATGGGCAGGTAACAAAAGTGAACCCTCTTATCTTGGAAGCAGAAGATCCTTATTACTGTGTGGATATCGCCAGGGCCAGCAGCCAAGGCCAGGGTTAGTTAACACTGTCTTGGTTCCGAGCAGCCTCCTCCCCCAGCTTGGTGGCCTCCAGGCGTTTGAGGCTAAAGCTGTCATCATCCCCAGGAGCCAGGTGGCGAGAGCCGCAGTCCAGGTTTTTAAAATGCCTTGTTAAAATAAAACAATCCTTAAGGATGCCAATGAACATTAAAAACAAGCGTACCTTCTCTGAGAGAATATGTCATTCAACTGCCTTTTATGTAGCCAACGATAAACAGGAGATGTCTCTTCCATTTATAATGTTGACAATAACTGTGAACAGCACATTCTCCTGAAATTCACATTCTAATAAAGTGTCAACATTTGCAGGTCCTTTACAAACTCTGACAGCTCTTTGAAGTCTTTCCTGCCTAAATTTAACGATGGCGGTTAATTTCCCCCATAATCATAACGTCTCAGATTTCTGAAAGTAGTTTCATCTTGGCTTTCTGATACTTTTCTGGGGTTCCTTCTCTTTTCTTTTTATTTGGCGACTATTAACACCTAATAAGCTGCCCTTGTATCTTCCTTTCTAACCAGTTTGTTGAGATCAGGGGTAAGTTGTGGGCCAGGTTGGTTCCAGGGGGGTCGGCGTGGCTCTCCCCTGACCTCTTTCCGTGTGCAGGTAGCGAGTGGTTAGAAAGTGGGAGAGCCAGGTTCGAATTTGCACTGAGCCTTGACATTCAGTGTGTTGCGTGTCCTTTTGCTGGCCGTCCTTGCACTCTTTAGCCTGGCCTGCCTCGCAGGGTCGTTAGGAAGATGCAGTGGAAAGGAGAGCAGCCATGTGTGCCACTGGAGGAAGAACAGGGTGCAAAAAGAGAGAAGCACCAACCACCTCCCTCTGGGTGCTGCTGCCCTTTGGGCCTAGTGGAAATGGGGCAAACTGGGAGGGGAATGGCGGTACTGGGAGGGAGACACTGAGGACTATTGACTGAAGGGAAAGGAAGTGGGCAAAGGCCACCTCACAGCCTGTTCCACCTAGCTGATCTCCCCACCCCTATCCACCATGGGCTGTTTACTCCTGTCCTCTGAGCAAGATTCCTAAGAGGTGGGGAGAGGTAGACAGGAATACGTGGACATCTTTCAGGTGCACTGCCCCCCCTGTTCCCCGATCAGACTTTCTCCAGCAAAATATCCCATGGAAGGATTTGCAGGATCATTTGACAGGTGGTGAGGAGGCAGACAGGCAGAGGAAGACAATACCTGCACATCTGGATCAGAACGGGTTCTCCTGGATGACAATTGTCAAAATCCCCCATCAGCAGGAGAAGAACGTTGAGGGTTGTCCTCCCAAAATATAACTTTTCCAAACTTCGGCACAGACCGTTCCCTATAACCCACCCCTGGCCAGAGGTGCTTCTGCTGCCGACTGTCCTGTGAGAGGGATTGTGATGAGATGTGTTATTTATTTCCATATTACGTAGTCTGATTTTATGAACCTGTCCTTTTGCTGCTTCTTGTTAAGCCTCCTTGGCAGGATTTGTGTATAGGAAGCAAAAAAGATGTGAGAAATGAGACAGTAAATAAATAAATTTCCTCCTGTACTCCACTTCCCAAATTTCGGATGTGTCCCTGGTTGCAGAGGGTGTCTTTGCATGGGGGAAGGAACCCCTTGAAATTCTGGTGTAAATTTGTACCCGCAAAAGGTTCAGGCGTCTCTGCTGAGAACGGGGTGGTGGTGGTGACGGTGGCAAAGAGAAACCTTCCAGATGCTGGACAGGCGCATTCCTCACCGTTGAGTGTGCTTTCTAGGGCTGATAGGAGTTGTAATCCACCTACAGGTGGAGGCCCACACATTGACCACTTGTGGCACAGAAGAATCTGGTGGACACGGGCAGTCGGGTCTTGAGAATAGGACTTTCCATCTAACTGGACACTTCTGGACTATGTATTCTTGCCGGATCTGACAGATTAGCTTCCTGGGCCTCTCCCAGTTAGAAACACTTTGAAGAGGGAGCTGGGGATATAATTTTCTGCAACAGAGGAAATTTTCCCCCATTGGGCACAAATTAAGCAGCACCAGGTGGGTTGTGATGTGGATTTAGTGGATGCATGGCTTCTTCCATTACAGCTCCTTCCTGTGCCACTGTTGGATCTTGGTACATCTGCAGCATATTTAATTGTAATCATCACAATTTCCAGTGGTGTGAGGGAGCTGTCTAGCAAAAACAACCTAGCCTGCATGTTGCAAATTAAATTCTGCCTGCTTCAGCCCACTTTGTATAAGAGAATTTTCTAAGGCCACACTTTCAGAACTGTACAGCTTCAGGATTCACAAACCAAATCGCTTGTTTTATGGGCCCCTCCCTGGTATCAAAGGATCTAGGTTTATTTAATTATCCCTTAGCAAAGCACCTAAAATGTTCTTCTCCTTGGATTGGATGGATGAGGCCACATTGATTTATATTGAGTGTTTGTTCTGTTCCATAGCAGGACCACTTTGTCCAGGACCCAGCTGTGCTACGGGAGAGGGCTGAGGCTCGGCGGATGGCCTTCCTCGCAAGAAAAGGGTAGGACACAACTCCTTCTCCTCCTTCATTGTTAAGAGCACTGCAAGGTGCTTGATGGGAATTTAAATATTGGCTTATCTCATTCTTGCATGCAAGGAGGAGAAGCCAAAAGTCTTCTATCCTTGCTTTGAGACAGTGACTTTAAAAAAACAAAAAAAAACCAAAACTGGGACTGAAGAGATTTTAGTGCAGATTTTATAAATGTCCTAGATAAAGTATGACAACTGCCGCCTTGTTGCTTGAACTTTTAAAAAACGCAAAGCATTGGATGGGGGTGTGTCTTTCTTGGTCAATGCAACCAATGCTTTCTGCTGGCTTTTGTGTGTGCTTTGCTTCCTAAAAGCAAAAACCCTAGTTTTGCAAGACACTTTATTGTACAAATGGCAGATCCTCAACAACAACAAAATGTTTCCTTGCTTTCTTCTCATGGTGGCGGTGAGCAATCTCACAGAGATCAGTGATATCTGAATAAGTTGTTTCGGCATGTCAAGACATCTCTCTTTTTAAAACTGTTTGTAATTTTTAATTGTTCGTATTAGAGATGGGGTTACAAAGGCGAATATCCCCGTCCCAGCTGCAGCTAATGGGGGTCTGACCCCCCCCTCAGGACCGGCCCACATGTCCCAGCACCACCAGTGTCAGTCGTGGAAGTCGCTCCTCCATCTCCCTGCTTGGCTGGATGCTCCAGGCGGGGGGGGGGAGATGATGAGTCCCCCCCCCCACGGCTGCTGAGTGTTGTTACTTAGAGCAATCTTGTAATTCAGAGATGGGATAACGGTAGTCTGCAGACTGCATGCTGCCCTAATTGCCCTAAACATAAAAAAAAAGGTTTAAAATGGCCAGTCACATCAGAAGGAGACTAGGAAGCGCAGCAATGAAAAAATTAGAAAAGATTATCATGTGTAAGAATATCTTACTGGAGACCAAGACAATCCAGACTTTTTTGTATTCCCATTCACCAGGTATGGATGTGAAAGCTGGACAGTTAGGAAAGTAGGCAGGAAAACAATGGCACCGGGCCACAGACCGGGGATTGGGGCCCTCTGCTCCAGAGGGCGTTTCTATACCCTGTCCTTTTCGACCTTGTGGTCCTACTGAATTTGTTGTGCTGACCTCCTCAGACCCATTTCCCCCCCTTCCTGTTTTCTGCAGGTACAAACCAGACAATTCGGCCACTGTTGCGGGTAATGCCAAGGGCCGCGGGCAGAGCCGGGAAACTGTACAGGAGCGCAGAAAGAAAGAAGCCAGCAAAGGAACCAGGGCTAATCACAATCGGCGCACCATGGCCGACCGGAAGCGCAGCAAAGGCATGATCCCATCCTGAAGGAGGAGGCGGCAGCAAGGCGACCATCCTCCTTTTGACGGCAGGGAGGTGCGTGGTGCCACGCCCCGACCCCAAGATAACAGTGCGCACTCTGTTAAAGGTTTCCATTGATGGAGACAATCCGCCTAGGGTTGTCTGACTCTGCGTTAGCAAACGGGAAACTCATTACAGAGAATGCCAGCAGATGTGTGTTACATTATTTATGGGGCCTGCCCCAAACCCTTAGAATTGTCTGCTCAGGCGAAGACTCACTAGCCCTGATGGGCAGACCTCTGCCTTACACCGCTGGCTCATCGCGTCTGGCACGGCATCACATTCCTGACAGCCGCTACTGCCGGGTTACTGGGGAAAACCCGCAAGCAAGGTGCAAAAGGGAGGATCGTCTCTCTCCTGGCGCAGCTTCCCCTGATCCGGGATGAGGGAGGATGGCGATCTGAGTGGTGGCCCCATCTCTCGTGCATTTTCTCTGCTCCCTGCCCTTTCGAAGAAATCAAGGCTGTGGGCCCTCCTTCCATCTTATGTTAGTGTGAACTCCCCAATTCAGCGATGTATACGCATTGTGTACGACAAGCCCTTTTGTCAAGCATAACTTCTATATGGTGAGGGTTGTAGCATCAGAAAGGGAAGAAAAGCTTTCTGCGGAGCAGTGGACACCTCTCGTCTCTTCCTGGTTATTCGATGTCCATCCTCCAAAGCAGGTTACTTCATTTTGGGGAAGGTTTTTAAACCTTTTAGTCCAGTTAGCCAAATATCCCAGGATCCAAAATCAGAGGTAGGCAAAGTGGAACCCTCCCCCCCCCTGAGCACCCTCTTGAATTTTAATTAAAAAAAAAAAACCAAAACTGACTCATATTCCCCCTCCTTCCCTTTGTGTCCTGTGGGATCACCAGGTTTAGAGAGCGCCCTTCAACCTTTGGGCCCCTCCCGCACTTTTGTTGTCGTTCTCTGGCTATTGGAGGGCACAAGGTGGCTTTTTAGATGGAAAAAAAATCCAGTAGTCCGCAAAGTCCAAGGAATGGAGGTGCGTATCTGCTGGTCTAAATGAAGAGGTCTCTAACCCTATAGGAAACAACAGCTTCCCAGCCTCCCCCCCCCCAAAAAAAGAGAGGGTAAACTGTAGGACAGCACAAAGGATCGGTGCAGAAGTGGGTTATGGGTTATGAATCCAGTCTTATCTCCTCCCACCCAGAGATGCTTTCTCCCTATCAGGCAAAACCCAAAGGGAAAAGGAAGAAATAAAGACAAAAATCTTGTAGCACACCTTGTTAAGCTTTCATGGACAAGTCGACTTTTCCATAGTCCTGCTTCACAGCTTCTGTTTTCATCTCCCTGCCACTGCATGCTACGCTGACATCAAAAGCTTACCCCCCCAATTCCTAAGTAATTAAACTGTTCAGACCTCTTCTCTCAACCCTTCTCCATTAAACATGGTGGGATAGGCCCTCGGGCTTACCAAGCATTTCCTTCCTTCCCTGTAGCTGGCGTCTGTTCCTCCGCGGTCTGCTCAATTCAACACTTAGGATATCAGACAGGCACGTCCCGAAACACGTCCGCCAGCAGACGCGTGACAGCTCCTGGAGCAGCACAGCGGTGACAGGATGAACACCCTTTTTTAAATTAACCACTGCCATAAAAGCATTGAGGTGTTTAGGTTTTGTACTAAAGTTCTCTCTTAAGGGACAAAACCCAGGGCTCTAAATGAATTTATCCTGCGCCAGTGAACCCAACCCAGTATAAACTTCAAGATAATAGCACAGCTGTGTTGAGGTGGTTCGGTGAAGTGGATCAGCGCTCCAGAAAAATGCGCAGAGAAAAGACACTTGAAATTTGACAGTGTGGCATTTTAGTCAAGAGTGCTGCAGTATGGAAAGCAGCCAAAGGAATGGTACAATGGCAGATCCCGCTTGTTTGGTCAGTTCTTCTAAGATGGCTTCGCCTTCTCTCAGCAGCCATGAGCTGTTACATTTTTTTAAAATTTGTTTTATTAAAAAAAATCTTTCATTTTCTTTGCAAAAGGCAGACACAAAACAGTATCATCTAACTCCCTGCTGTACTCTTCACCCTGTACTGGAAATGATTCTTCTCCTTCTGCAACAATGCTGTTATCCAGCAGCCAGCCCATTTCAGCACTCTGGCTCAGGAAGGCTGGGTAACTTTTTGTTTCTGAGCACGAAAAGCAGGAACCAAGTGAGGTTGGGGCAGATTCAGTCACCCAGCAGGACCAGAACTGATCTGCAGTGGCGATTCTACTTTACCAAAACTCCACTTTCCACTGAGGAGGATGCAGCAGGAGAAATACAAATGTATGACACACCTCTGCTAAGTTATATCAACTGGGCACCCTCTTTTCAATTGGTTTAGCTCAGTGGTTTGGGTCTCTGGCTGCAGAGCCAGAGGATGGGAGTTTGGTTCCCCCACTGGGCATTTCAGAAAATCAGGGCACTAAAGACAGCAATAGATGCACAGCTGGCTGTTGCAAAGAAAATGCCCTGTTCATTATTCAGCAAAATCTGGGGCTCAACAATACACTTCTCAAGAGCAGGAAAAAAGGAGGTTGGGGGAATGCCCCATTTGAGTTTCCTCCCCGCTTACAAAAGCTTGGCCCCGGGGCATGGCCATCTGACATCCAGAGAAGCAAGAATGCACTGCAGGTCCTCCTTGTAGCAACCTTGGGAGACCTCCCCAGTAGGGCGAACGCTAGTCTGGCCTTCCAGATGTTTTAGTCATGACCACTACACTTCTTTTGACATGCCTCATAGGGCTGGTGCAAGCTGTAGACCAAGGGGGCCCATCTTTGGTCTGAAACAATAAATCCAAGTGTTTTCCAAGCAAATACCAGAGCAGCTGTCTTTAAATATCTGCTACAACACAGAATGGTATGGTTTGAATTGTAAATACTGTCTGAAGGTTATACACAAGGCCAAGGCCAGAAGTAATGAATGGAAGACATGGTGGCAAGGAATGTTCACATCTTAGAATGTACTTTATTAAGTGACATTTCAGAATATGATGCCCATGAGTCCAGGTAGCTTTTGTTTCACTCTCGAGAGCAGGCCCTCCAGCTCCAGATGGTACAGGTGATCTTTTGCCACTCCTTCATGGTCAAGGTGAAGAGGTCAGAAAAAGCTCGGCAGGAATTCAGCTGCTCTCTTCAGCAGGTTTCTCATACTTGTGCTTGATGTGCTTCCATAGTTTCTGCACAACAAGAGACACAAAGACACTGCATGTTATACAACAGCCTCAAGAATGCCTGCCCTGTCATAGAACAATAATTAGCAACAGTGGAACAGGACAACAGACAACCCTTCTCTACCAGTAGTATGTTAGTTTGTTTTTTTTAAATTGGAATTAATGAGAGGACTGATTTGACAAAGGCTACCTGGGTCTGAGTGTATAGCTAACCAGAGAAGACTATCCAAGTGGTTTTGCTTTGGCTGTTTTGACTCCTGCTCTCAGAATACTTCAGGCAGAATTCTGGGCGATCCATCCCACAAACACTCACTTTGGCTCACCTGGATATGCCCCTTCTCTGAGATTGCATGGCTGGCTTTCTTGGGCCTTGCTTCCAGCAGTTTATATGAAAAAGAGAAAGCTGCTAAAACATTTCCTGAGAGTCTTAGTTCATTGGGAGTTGCCCTCTACAGAGAAGTAAGACTAGGACTTCCAGGAAGCCCCCCAGCACCTTCCTTTTTAAAACATTAACAGGAAGCCAGGCTCAAGCAGGTCCTGCAACCTCAGAGGAAGGCCCTTCTCCAGGTGAGCGAAATGTGGATGTCTGTGGTTGTGGCCTGGAGTTCGCAGAATTCTGCAAGGGGGAACTCTTGGGAAGTTTTGGGAGCTGGTGTCCAAAAAACCCAACACACCCTAGACCCCACCCCATGCTGCAACTCTTCTTGAAACAGTAGCCACTTCATGCACCTGCTTAAAGTGGATTCTAGTATGACACAGTAATAAATTCCAGAATGGCAGTCACATTCACCTGTTGTGTCAAAAACAATAAAAAGCCGTGTGGCAACTGAAAACTGGTATTATTTCAGCAAAACATTCCATGAACAGGAGTCCACTTCAAGATAGACATATAAGGTTCCCTCTAAGGTGGGCAGCTGCGTGAGCGCATGCAACTCCACCTTCCCCCACACAGGGCTCCTCTTCCTCCGCGCATCCACAGCAACTGTTTTCAGCCCTTTTGGTCCCGGTTGCAGTGGAGTCATGCGCACACAGGGGACAGAGCCTTGCCCATCAAGGGTGACCTCTGAACACAGATAGGCCCATGCCAGATAGCTCACCCAACACTAGATACATCACATGGTCCCTTCTGCTGTTGGCCATAAATGAGCATCTATAGTAAGGAAGTGTCCCACATGTCAGTGGGAGGGATCATATGATGTTCACCTAGGGTTGGAGGGGTGCAGGTTAGCTTGTTACGGCCCCATCCCTGCTCAAATGTTGAAATACCGTGTTTCTGCAAAAATAAGACAGGGTCTTATATTGATTTTTGCTCCAAAAAGCGCATTAGGGCTTACTTTCAGAGGATGTTTTATTTTACAGTCATGTCATCATCTGGTTGCTGCACAATGGCGGAGGGTGGGGATTCACTTAACTAGGGCTTATTTTTGGGGTAGGGCTTATATTTCGAACATCCTGAAAAATCCTATTGGGGCTTATTTTCACGTTAAGTGTTATTTTCGGGGAAACAGGGTAAGTAGTTTTGATTAAAACAGCATAGCACTAATATGTTGCAATTAATTAGCAATATATTCACAAGCATCTGAGGCACAATGAAGGAAGTGATCAAAATCTTAAAACTGAGGTAAATCCAGAAAGCCTTTGTTATGCAAGACTTTCAAGTGCAATAAGCTTTTTCCTGTCTTTGCTAAAAAAAACACAACAATCTAGCAATTTGGCTTCTACAATATATGTTTGATATTTATTTATTTGATTTATACCCCGCCTATCTGGACCAGTGGACCACTCTAGGCGGCTTCCAATATAAAATTAAACAATAAAACACAACAAATACATGGATAATACAAAACAACTACAATAAACTAAAAAATAGGAAAAATAATAAGAAGAAAATCAAGAATTGGCTGGAGGGAAGGCCTGAATGAACAACCATGTTTTTAATTGGGTTTTGAAGCCTTGCTATATATGTAATCATAGTCCAGGTGTTTCTGAAAACACCTTTCAGGCTTAAGGCTGAAACTCTTAATTTAATACACATAGGAGCTGCCAATACAAAAACATACCCTGATACTCGTTATGGAACAGCAGTGATACGACCAAAGACTTATAATACTATTTATGAACTGCCAAGAGCGCTAACCACCTTAGTCTGTCACAGCAAAATCAAGGAGAAAAAGGCTTAATATATATCAAGGCTGAAGGTATTTTATTTCCTAGGAGAGATTCTGAACTATAGCTCCCACTTTTGTTGTTGCACTGAAGTGGGGTTAGAAGTTACATTTCTGGAAATTGTTAAGAAAAACATTCTTTTCTGCTTTTACCCTATGATGAAATACTACCTGAGCAATAATAAATGCTTCACTTACAATCTGTATAACATCTAAAACTCTTATTGTTCAGGATACTAAATTTTAAAACACAAAAACTTTGATTTCCCCAAGCGAAACTGGAAATATTTCCTACTGTCACAAAGTTTATTTATATGCCGTCCATGCTACCCAAAGGGTCTCTGGGCGGCTTACAATTTAAATGTAATAAAAAGATGCAATAATTAAAATACAGTACTCTAAAAAATTGCCATCAGAACCCATAGTTGATATTATCGTTTTGTGCAAGCACAATCTTGTTTTTCTTTTTTAAATTTCATTATTTCCAAAATAGCAAACATTTCTTGGAAAGTTTGTTCTCCCTGTACTAGCCCGTTTTCAATTTTTCCATAGGGAAAACAATCGTCTTTGGGTAAAGAAGGGAGAGAGAAAAGGCGAGCTCCTTCTCTTTATTATTATTATTATTATTATTATTATTATTATTATTATTATTATTATTATTATTATTATTATTATTATTATTATTATAGGCCTTCAATTCTCCTAAATAGCTTGCATCTCACGATCGGGCCACAAAACTATGGGGCTTCTCTTTCCCTTTATGTACCTTTCCTGGAAAAGGCAAAGCTGGCTCAACTCAAAGAGGTCCTTCCTTCCTGCTAGGGTCACTACCCCATGCTTGCTTGGGATAGTGACTTATCATCATTCCGAGAAGGCCCCAAGGTGCACGGAGAAAAGCCAAGGCTTCGTTTTCCGGGATGGTCGCAAAGAGAGATAGGCCGAAGCCTCGGCCTCGCGTAAATTAAAGACCCCTGACCTTCATCCGACCGCCCGTTTCAACGGTCACGCAAGCCCGCGGCCTGGGCCTTGCAAGCTCGCTGAGGCGGACTCACCCCTTCGTTGTGGTGGTCGAAAAAAGCATCCGTGACCTGGTTGAAACCCCGCTCGAAGAACAAGACGGCCACGACGACCGCGAATGTGAACGTGGAGGTGCGACGGAAAATCAACCGATACGCTTTGCTCGCCAGCCCGGAAGCCATCTTTGCTCTCTGCCGGCGACACGCACGCGCAGTTTCCCTGGCTCGCAAAAGCGGTCTTCTTTCCGCCTCGCAAAGCATCACGGGCCCTCGGTCCCGCTCCGCGCAGGCAGGATGGTCTTTGAAGTCCCACTGGGCCGCCTCACCAGCCTGTCGGAGGGGGGAAAGGACCACATTTCCCAGGAAGCACTGCGCCTCCTCCGCCGTTTGTAGTTCCCCCAGGAGCTGAGGCATCTGGGATCCGTAGTCTTTTTTAATTTTTTTCTGATATATAAGGTTTTTTTTTTTTAAGTTAGCCTAAACTGCAGTTCCTGATTGCCGAGAGGACGAGGTTAAATTTAGGGCGAAAGCCAGCCTGTGAGATTTATTTTTTCCCCCTACTAACCATGCAAGGCGACTGAATCAGCTTCTCTATAAGGGGGAAGGTAAGTAGTGTGTTTGATGGGACCTGTTTTTTTTTGGAATGACGCTCTTTTTTGATGCAATTTTGGGGGGTTTCAAGTGGGGCATCGCTTGAGCTGCAAGGAGCTGTTGTTCCTTCGTGCAATCTCAGCCCTATGCCCTGAAAATATCCCCCCATCTAACTGTGTGCTCATATAATCCATATACTGTGCTTCTTTGAAACTCCCTTCTCCTTGTGAATAACAACCAGAGTGGTTTGATTCTGATTGGGAAAAGTTGAGAGGCGTTAACTTTACAAAAGACCTGCTCCTTGATTGTCAATAGGCCCTGATCCAGCAGCCTGTCTCCCTCTTGTTCTGGGGTAGGGTCCCTGTATTCACTGTCAGGATAAGACCTTGGGCTTCCAGATTTACTATTTGTTGTTGTTACGTGCCGGGACCCCATAAATGAGCCCTCTCCCACAATGTCCTGTCCTCTTGTAAACTCATATGTGTGGCTTCCTTGAGGGAGTCGGTCCATCTCATTTTGGGCCTTCCTCTTTTCCTGCTGCCTCCCAACCTTTTCCAGCAGGATGGTCTTTTCCAGAGAATCCTACCTTCTCAGGATGGGCCCCCAAAGTAGGATAGTTTCCCACGGCGAGGGGGGAAAAATCAGTGATTTTTTTTTAAAAAAATCAATTTAATTTTAATCATGATTTAGATAAAAAATGGAAATATATTTTTAATTGAAAATCTGTTTGTTTTTTAAAATTTAAGTCATGATTTCCCTCGTGGATTTAAATCAGTTTGATTTAATTCGAATCCACCCCAGTTTCACCATTTTTGCCTCCAGAGAGAGAGAGAGAGTTCAGGCTTGAATTGATCTAGGACCTACATGTTCATCCTTCAGGCAGTCCAGGGTATCCGCAAAGCTCTCCTCTAGCATAACATTTAAAACAAACTGTTCCCCCACCCTCAGCTGTATTTACTGTCTAGCTTTCATACGCTAGACAATGACGATTCTTCCCCACTGGAATGCATTAAACAGGTTTCAATCCATTCCAATGGGGATATGCTTTTCGCTAGACAATGATTTCACTAAACAGCAATTTCAGTGGAACGGATTATCATCGTCTAGCGAGGCACTGCTGTATATGACTGCTCCAGTGGGGGAAGCAGCTTCCAATGGCCTCTGACGGCTGACCTGATCAATGGAGCTTCAAATTGACCTCACTCAACCCCAGATTAGACCAGCATTTCCCAAGCTGGCTCCCTTCGAATGCGCTGAGGTATGAACCTGGTCATCCATGCTGGATGCTGGAGATGATGTAGCCCAACCTAACTGAAGGGCTCTCCTGGGTTGTGAAAGATTGAAACATCTTTCACAACCAAGGAAAGTTTTGTTTTTTTAAAAGGCTCTGGGGATGGTTCACTGCAAATGCTAATGCTAGCCCTAATGCTAATACTAATACTACTAATTTATTAAATTTATACCCTGCCCATCTAGACCGAATTCTACTCTGGGCGGCTAACAATAATATGTAATGGCATTAGATGGGGCCTTATGAGGCCATCAAGGCAGGAGACCATGTCATAACTGGCAGATAAAACCCGAGTTCTAAGCAAATGATATTGTTCTCTGAAAGTAAGGACCACTTGAAGTGTCTGCGCTTTGGAGAAAGACCGATTCTGAAGACAGAAAATTAGCAGAGAATACAATCAGAGAGTTGTGCCACAGAAAAGATGGGATAGCTCAGTCGTTTGGGCATCTGGCTGTGGAGCCAGAGGTTGGGAGTTCGATTCCCCCCCCCCCCACTGAGCCTCCCGGACAGGGGCTGGACTGGATGATCCCATGGGGTCCCCTTCTAGCTCAGCACTTCTAAGATTAAGACAAGCCTCCCACCAGCTCTGATCCACGGGAATGTTCCGCGTCGTCCGAACTTTCTGGAAGGCGAGACCGGGATGGAAGCGATGACAGGTGGAATGGAGGGAATGCAGGACGCCTGGTGGGTTCTTAGAACGATGGGGATAATAAAATGGTATTTGACCCTCTCTCGGTTTCTCTCTCTTTGGAAGGCTTCCTGTCGAGGGCCCCGGAATGGGGAAACGTTATTTTTGCGATTACTGCGACCGCTCTTTCCAGGACAATCTCCACAACAGGAAGAAGCACCTGAACGGGTTTCAGCACCTCCGGACCAAGAAGGTCTGGTACGACCTCTTTCGAGGTAAGGGGACCCTCTTGGGTCCTGTACAAGCAGAGAGTTTCTCTGTGTGTATCTTTTTAAAAGGAGGATCCCCCCCAGGTCAGATGTGCTTCCCAGCCTGGGGTCCCCCAGGTGTTCTTGGACTACAACTCCCAGAAGTCCTAGCCAGCAGAGCCAGTGGTGGGAGGCTTCTGGGAGTTTTAGTCCAAGAACATCCAGGGACCCAAGGTTGGGAACCATCGACATGTGTGTCCTGCCAGAGGTCGGAATGGTTATGTTTTTGCATTACAGTTCCCAGAATCCTGCTGGTTGTGCTTGATGGGGGATTCTGGGACCCGTTATTTTTTTTTTAAGGGCATTTTTCCATCTCCGCCTCACCTTATACTTCAGCTTACAGGGATGAGAGAAAAGCCATTGTTCCCTACCCGGGTAGAGCGACACCATATCGGATCCTTTGCATTTCATTTGGCATTCATAGGATTAAAAAATGGTGATTTGCCAAATGTTGAAGGAGTTGCTCGTGCCAAATGAGAAGGCGAGAGATGACTAAACTCACCAAGAAAACCCAATATTTCCTTTGCACACTCCAGCCACTGAGATGCTTAGGGAAAGATCAGAATGAGGTCACTTTGTGGGTCACTGTGGCCTTCTGGATGTCCTTGGACTGCATCTCCCATTATCCCCAGCCAGTGTAGCTGGTGGAGGAGGAAGATGGGAACCATTGTCCAACAGCTTTCTATTAATGTGCCCTGCTGTGTCATTTTGAATTTGTATCCTCTGTGGTTTTAATGATTGGCAGTGCATTTTACTTAATTTCGAGGCTTTTACGGTGGAGTGGCTTAAATAAGTATTAATTGTATAGCTAAATGTGGTTTTAATTGTTTTTATTCTTTTGAAAAGTTTGTGAGCCATCTTGAGCACTAGTGGAAAGGCAGGGTATAAATGTAATAAGCAGACATTGTGTGTGAGAGAGAGAGCGAGGGAGGGAGGGAGATAGAGAGACCCCAGCTGCCTACTTTAGGGACTGGAATACAGCATGCAAAGCTGTTACAATATTTTATTTATTTACTTAAGTACAAGTGTTTATAAACAACCTACATTTAGACATGCAAAAGTGGTTTACAACTGTCATGAAATCTACAGTGTAAGACAATACATGAGGTCAACAGCTACGCAGCTACGGTGATCTGAACAAAACTGGGGAAGTTTACCGATGCAGAAAGGTCTCCCATGTGTGCTTAAAAAAAAGAACTATTATTATAGCGTACAATGGACCCTTGACTTACAGACAGCTTGACTTACAGACTTTTTGAGTTACAGACTTCTCTGGCCGCAAAATTTAGGTTTGACTTGCAGACTGAGAATTGACTTACAGACCAGAAAAAAAACCAAAATGGAACAAAAACGGCCTGTTACGGGATTAATCGGTTTTCAATGCACTGTAGGTTAATGGAGACTTGACCTACAGACTTTTTGACTTGAGAACCGCCTTCCAATACGGATTAAGTTCTCAAGTCAAGACCCCACTGTACCTGGTACAAGGGGAAATTATGCCCTGTAGAAGTTGCTATCACTATGGGGCACATCTGAATGGAAGTGGTGTTTTTTTCGGGGGGGAGGCTTTCTAGACTTACAGGGATCTGGTGGCGCTGTGAGTTAAACCGCAGAAGCATCTGTGCTGCAAGATCAGAGACCAGCTGTCGTAAGATCGAATCCATGCAACGAAACGAGCTCCTGTTGGTTGTGCCAGCTCCTGCCAACCTAGCAGTTCAAAAGCATGTAAATGCAAGTAGATCAATAGGTACCACCTCGGTGGGAAGGTAACGATGTTCTGTGTCTAGTCGCGCTGGGGAAACGGTCTTCGGACAAACGTTGGCTCTACGGCTTGGAAACAGGGATGAGCACCGCGCCCTAGAGTCAGACACGACTGGACTAAATGTCAAGGGGAACCTTTACCTGGACTTACAACAAAATCTTAAACATGGTTTGGTAGCAAAGAGGCAATACCCGTACAATACCTTCAGCAGTGGTGCTACAGACAGCTCTACTCAGAAGCTTAGCCGAAGCACCCTGCAGCAGCTGCATTTTCTTCACCAGCCTTAAAGGATGCCCCACACAAAGCCCGTTGCAGTAGTCCAGTCTGGAGATGATTGCAGTGGGCTCTGTGTGGGGCCAGGCTGTATAAACAGGGAGAATGATCCCCCCCACAGATACTTTTCAGAGTTCTGTCCTGTGACGTCAGAGGCAGATAATTGTTTCTCATAAGACCCTTGTTCTTAATTTTCCTTCCATGGCATGGATTGGATTCTTGTGTAAACTTCTTTGTCAGGTGGATGTTAGGAGAAACTGCTGATTTCTCTCTCCCTGTCTTGTAACCCCTGGCCTTTTCCACAGATGCTGCAGCCATCCTGCAGGAGGAGCAGAGCAAGAAAACCTGTCGGAAATTTCTGCAGACTGGTAAGCTTTCTTTCGCAGTGCTTCTGGCCTGCCCTACGCACAACATTCTGTTCCTTTTTCCAGTTTAAACTGGATGAGATAAATTGGGATTCAGTGTACAGAAGTACCCCAGTATCCTCAGGGGATTGGTGGCAACCCCACCCACCCCCGGTGGATGCTGAAAACCATTGATAATAGAAAAAAATGGTAAATGAAAAAAATCCAGAAAAAAAGTACAGTGGTGCCTCGCTTAACGAGCGCACCACATAACAATGAAATCGCATAGCGATCCGTTTTTTCGGATCGCTAATGCGATCGCTTAACGTTTTTTGAACAGGGCTAAATTCGCTTTGCGAAGACTGGTAAGCGTTTCGCTTACCGATCTTCGCAAAACGAAGCCCGCCGATCAGCTGTTCGGCGGCCAAAATGGCTGCCGGAAGCCCGGAAATGGCCCAAAATGGCTGCGCGCAGTGTTTTCGCGCCCTCGTTAAGCGAGGCGAGGGCGCGAAAATGGCTGCCGGCCATTACGAAGCTTCGCTGAACGATGAGTATTTGGCCCATTTGGAACGCATTAAACGATGTTTTTTTGATCCGTTCAATGATGCTTCAGCATAGCGAAGGTTAATCCGGAACGGATTAACCTCGCTATGCGAGGCACCACTGTATTTTCACTTTGTATTACCAGAACTGGTCACTAGAGGGACCCATAGACCATGCTGTGTATGCTGCAACAACAAGAATACATAACATGGTCTCTGGCTCCTACTAGTGGCCAGTTGTAGTAAATGCATTGTGAAAATACATATTTCTAGGTTTCTTTTGTCTTTTAATAGTTTCTGACCGTGTTTAAATAAACCCATAGATACCATTCCTTCAGATACGAGGTCCATACTGTACTATAGAAACAGGGACAAAGAACTTCATCTCCTTCTGTTTTAGATCTACTTAGGTTTTTTTAGCATTTGGTAGAAATTGTTCCTGGCCCCCTGTATTTAACTCCTCCTCACTGTTCCTTACTTTATGTCCATGAAGCCTAGACGCTTTGCTGCATCCATGGGAATCATGTCTCTGCAGCTCTACAGGTCACCTTCCGCAGAGGTCAGGCTGTCAAAATGGGGGCAGATCTCCTCCAGACCAAATAAAATAAATTATTTTTCTCAAGGGCACAATGCTCTAAAAAAGGTATGTGCTGTCCCAGAACATCCTGCTTTAGCAAAAAAAGTTACATTTAAATAAAAAGATGGGAAGAGATCTTTTGCATTGATGGGCAGAAGCATTCTGGGTCTAGAAAAGTGACTTCAGGTGCTCTTTCCTGGCTTAAATGAACTGTTATTTATTGTTCATTTCAAAGTGCTGAATATTACCTATAAAGCCCTATAAGTTTGGGTCCATGCCTACTGAAGGAATGACTCACCACCCCATATGAGCCTTCTTGGCTTTTGAGATCTTCCGAGAAAGCCCTTCTGTCAGATCCTATTACATTTCTGGGTTCATTCGGTGAGGACCCGAGACAGGGCCTTCTTGGGGGTTGCCCCCCAGGCTTTGGAAAGCATTGCCCAGAGAAACTGGGTTGGCCTCCTCTCTCTTGTCTTTCAACAGGCAAAGCTTTTCCTGCTTAGACAGGTTTTAAGCCATAAATGTCTAGGAAATGCTCTATTTTGAAGTTTCTATGTTTTTTTTTTTTTAAAAAATGTTTTGGATGTTTTCAACATTGTTTTTAATCCTGACCAATGAGTAGTCTTTGGTCTAGATGGGCGGGGACATAAATTTATATAAACAAACAAACAAACAAACAAATAAATGTTTAGTTGTTTTTTCTAATATACAGTTTTGTATGGTATTTTAAACTTTTTGTTATGATTTTAATTGTTGTGAGCTGCCTCGGGTCCCCTTTGGGGAGAAAGGCAGCCTATAATGTGACAGAGAAATAAAAAAAATGTTCTTTTTAGGGCTGTGCTGATGATCGATCGGCTACCTCTCCCCTGACCTCTCCCACCCTCCTCCATTGATATACTTTCTTTCCTTGCAGGGCAGTGTGACTTCGGCCCCAACTGCAGGTTTTCTCACATGACAGAGGAGGACTTGGAGAAGCTGAAAAGACAGGTGCAAGGTAAGGGATGGCTTTAGCTACAGTGGCGATCAAATAACACCTTTTTTGGGAAATGGTACCCAAGGCATTCCCAAGCCCTGGTGACAGCATAGAAGCAGGATTCTGAAAGATCCTGGCCGGCTGCTTTCTCTGATGACATTCCTCCCCTGGGGATGTGTGTATTGGGGAGAAGTGACTTATTACAACCCTCATTGGGCTTTCCAAGCAAGGAGGGGTACAGTAGGACCTTATCTGCTGGATCAACCTCTAATGATTCACTTACCTACAGTCTGAAAATATAAAGAAATATTTAAAATATTAAAAGAAAAATCTGAGAAATACTGTATATATTTCCAAAGGTGAAGTTACCAGAACTGGCCACTTGAGGGAGCCAGAGACCATGCTGTGTATAGCATTCACTGTTGAAATGGCCTTTACTACAATCTGCATTTTTCAGCTTCTGCAGTGGGAGTTTGGAACACTTCCCCTGTGGATATACTGGTCCTTCTATATTTCAGGAGTGGTTTTCCCAGTTCCACCTCTCCCGTAGGTTTCTATGGGCTGATCAAGGTTTCAAATCCAGATCTCCTGCGTCCTAGCCCATCACTCTTTTCTCTGCACCAAACTGGTGCTCGGAGACCGCAGAATCACCCCCTGCATTGGAGGTGGGGGAAGGGAGGGACCACTTCTGAGTGTCCAGGAGGTCCATCTTGCTGGCTGTTTTTTTGCTCTCCCCTAACGCCTCCTCTTTTAGTCTCCAGAAAAGCAGGGGGGGGGAGGAGGATTGGATTTAATGGGGTGGACGCCTGGCAGGATCTCCTCTTGACGCCGGTCTGTTTTCCCACAAAAAAAAAAAAAAAAAACAGAAGAGAAGCGAGCCAAAGAACAGCAGCACGAGGGGAGAGTCAACCCGCCGGGTACCATTGAAGACTGGCTGGAGAAGCGGGCGAAGCGACTTGGCACGGCCAAGGCTGACAGGTGGGTGTTCTTCCCGCCCACCTTGTGGAGGTGGGCGCTTCTCTCCCTGGGTCTGCCCAACGGGACCGGGAGGGAAGATGCCGCCTTGGATTCCCAATGGCAGGAAGGCGCGCTTTGCCCGCTCTGCCTCCTCCCTCCGTTGTTATGATTTGAGAACGCTCTTGGGGCTGCGCGCCATCCAGTTCCTTCTGAACCCCACATCATCCCATCATGAACATCCTCAGAGTTCCTCTCCTTAACGTCGTCGTCGTTTAGTCGTGTCCGACTCTTTGTGACCCCGTGGACCAGAGCACGCCAGGTCCTCCTATCTTCTACTGCCTAACCAGAGTTTGGTCAAATTCATGTTGGCCGCTTCGATGACCCTGTCCAGGCATCTCGTCCTCTGTCGTCCCCGTCTCCTCTTGCCTTCACTCTTTCCCAACATCAGGGTCTTTTCCAAGGAGTATTCTCTTGTCATGAGATGGCCAAAGTATTGGAGCCTCAGCTTCAGGATCAGTCCTTCCAGGGAGCACTCAGGGTTGATTTCCTTCAGAACGGATAGGTTTGTTCTCCTTGCTGTCCAGGGGACTCTCAAGAGCCTCCTCCTTAACAGCCTGGCTCATCTCTTGCAAGCTTAAAAGCAGGGCCGCCCTTTATGATGTGGCAATCCCTCCCTCCCTCCCTCCCTCCGAAAGGTTGTGCCATTAATAGAAGAGGCTGCCTTACACACCATGCTTTGCCCGGTCGCTCTGGTTTCCTCTGCAGCCGTGTCCCAACAAATTCTGCATGGGGGGCACCTCGTTGTGAAAGCAAGCCGTGAAAAAACAGCCACACTGCATAAATGCGATGGATGCTTTTCTTTTAACAGCATTTCCTAACACCTCATTGTGGTGATGCTGCATCCAAAGCCAGATGTCGATACAATCAGTAGGTACTCCTATGCCAGGGAAGATTATTTTTAGCCGTAACGTCTAAGCAGAAGCCTGATGATCCACCTTTCAAGGCTTTATTGTAATCATGCGCCGCCGTTAAGTCAATTCCAACTTTATAGCCACCCTTTCCAGGGTTTTCTAAGGAGATCGTACTCGAGAGTGCCTTCCCCTTCCCTTCCTCTAGGGGGCGATGTGGGACCGTGCAGCTGGCCCAAGGCTACACAGGCTGGCTTTTCTCCCCAGAGGCCCAGTGGGAGGGGTTGAACTCCCAAAATATGGCTCCATAGCCAGAGACCTAAACTATCCAGCCAGCTGCTCAAGGCCTTATAGTAGATCAGAAATTCATGTTGTTGGCTGTATGTGTGGAGTTGGCCAAAATGGAGCTGCTGTTGCGCATCGTGTTGAACCTTGAGTTGCCAATAAAAGGTGGTTTTTTTTCCTTTCTTTCGCCAGTACTCTTCCCGAGGAACAGTCGGTTTTCCAGTATCCTCCCGGCTGGCCTCCCGTTCAGGACCTGCCGCCTTCCCTGCGGGCCCCTCCTCCTGGCGGGTGGAATGTCCCACCCAACCTCCAATGGGGATGATGATGATGATGATAGAGGCAAGAGGACTTCTGGATCCCAGATGAGATGGCCATGAATAACCGCCTCTATGGTCACGCACGGGGAATTTTCAGTCCTCACACCATCCTGGAACTTCATCTCCCAGAAGCCTCAGCCCAGGTGATGGCAATGGATTGTGGGATCTGTAGTTTTGGAGCCGCAGATCTCATCCTTTGACCCGGCAGCTGTTTTTGGACTTCATTTCCTAGAAATCCCAACCAACTTGATGAATGGTGAGCGATTCTGGGAAATGAAGTCCCAAAGGCCGAACAGTCTAAAACAAACGTTTGGCCATTTCAAAATTAGGAGAGGCAGGGCGAGCCCAATCTCTCTGTTACGTCCTCCTGACCATAAATGCCATGGAATGGCTATTGGGCACATTTTCATAACATTTCCTTAGCTTTATTGTTAGGATTTATTTATTTGATTTTTTTTAAAAAAGCAGAGTTTTTGCATTTATAATGCTGAACTCAAAATACAGTAGGACCTCCTTATCTGCAGACTCAGTATCCACTGATTCACTTATCCACTGGCTGAAAATACAGTACTAAATAACACTCCCCATACCTATTTAGATGTATTTCCAGGTTATATTTATAAGAACGGGCCACTAGAGGGAGTCAGAGACCATGCCGTGTATCGTGTTCGATACCTCTGCATTTTTCAGCATTCAAAGGGGTTGGAACGGATCCTCCATTGATACTTTGGGTCCTACTCTACTAAGAATTAAAATAAAGAAAGGAGCATCGATGCAGAAAATAAAGCATTGAAAATTGTTGGGTAGACATTAGGTGTTCAATCTAGTTTTTTTTTAAAAAAATTATTACTGGAGAACCATCTGTTCTTGCTTTATTCCTTCACTTTTCAATATATGTTGTCTGTTGAATAAAGACTTTAGTGCATGAAAAATAAACTAATGTTCTTCTATGAGAATGTGCATTTACATCATTTGATTTGATTTTCCCTGGCTTCTGTGAGCCGATGTAAATTGGGACTTGGGTACATAGGAAAATATATATACACACTCCCATGCAGTATTGTGTGCGCCTGGAACTCTGCAGAGATTTTTTTGGTCCATCATCTCTGTGGGTGTGGAGCAGAAAAGCCCTAAGCAGTTTGAATTTTGTCCAGGAAGGAGTTAAGCTTTATTGCATTTTGGAGAGAGAGAGAAAAAAATGAGTTTAGCCCATTCTTTCAGAAAGAGATCCCGCTGAGACAAAATAATAACACAGGGCTCTTTCCCTGGACACAAATTGCAGGAAGAAAACATGCCAAGCACGTTGGGGTGACCCACACAGGAATAAAAGAAGAAAATACCTCCTCACACAACTTTCGACACAGTTCCAAAATGACTCACAATTTGAGGTCTGGGTGGGTGGGGGAATAGTATATTTTTAGTGTACAATTCCCAAGACTGCAGAATTTTGGAAATGGCAGTCCGGCCCCGTCCGTCACAAAAAAAAGCGGCACGCTCTGCTCAAAACGGTGAGGGTCACTTGCTTCTTTGTCTGCTGTCCTTGTCGCCTTGTCTTTAAGCGCCAGGAGCAGAAAGAGGGGATTCTGGAATTTCACCTGCTGAAATAACTGTCCTAATATTCGGGGCACCTCGATGGGAGTGGGCCGGGGAGCCTCTTTCCGGCTATGTTTTGGACAGTGGAACATCTCCCCACTTGATGAATAGCCCTGCTGATGTAGAAAAATGCACTCTTGAGTTGGAAGGCCATCACGTCGAACCCTCTGCGGAGTGCAGGAATCCCGATCGAAACAGATCTGACAGAGGGTGGTTCAAATTTTCTCTTGCGTGCCTCTAGGTTTGGCGCGTTCACTACCTCCTGAGCTCATGGGTTCCCTTGTCGGACAGCTCTGACAGTGAAGACGTTTTGGCTGCTCTTCAGCCTAAATCTGATTTCTTGTCTCTTGAACCCATTATCCTTCTCTCCGGGATGACTGAGAACAGATCCTGCACCCTCCCCTGTAGGAGAGCCTTTCACGTCTTTGAAAAGTGCTATCAAATCTCCCCTCCGGTCATCTTTTCTTGAAGCTAAACATGCCCAGTTCTTCCAGTCTTTCCTCCTAGGGGGGCTTGGTTTCTGGTCCCCTGATCCTCCTGGTTGACCTCCTCTGAACTTGCTCCAGCTTGCGGGCCTCCTTCTTCAAGGGTGGTGTCCAGAACTGGACTCTAGATGAGACATAACCAGTGCTGAATACCTCTCTGAATTTGTCCAGAGTATCTGTTACCCACTTTGGGTGCAAATCTGTATCCTCAAGGTCACTGAAACCTAGCAAGAGCTACCGTTAACGGATACCAACTTGCTCGGTGGTTTGATCCCCGATCATCTTAGTGAAGTGTGAAAGAGCTGCCTTTCCCCTGTACACAATTTCTAGAGAATCTCAATTTTCGGAAATGTCAAGGGGCACAGGAGATATAACCTGTCTCCCCGTTTATGGAAAGCTCCCAGAAGATTCATAGCAGCCTGAGAAAATGTCTTATTTCAGGGCAGTAAAATCAATGCACCTATTTATGACCGAGAATGAATGAATGAGACCGCAGCAGGGATAAGAGCTATGTTTGGTACATCAGGGGGGAAAAAAGGGACTGCTCAATCCTTCAACTAGAGATTTTTAAATAGATAAGAAAATGTAAACTGGGAGAGGCAAGCCAATAAATCAGGAAGGGCTGGTAGGTGTTGAGGTTTGCAGGCAAAAAAACCTGCAAGTGTTCCATGGTGTATCTGCATTCTTTTCTTCCCGTTCTGTTTCCTGTCCGATCCTTCTTTATCATTACCCATAAGAATGAATGTTCTTTGGGTCCAGGACAAAAAAATGACTATAGTGGGGACGGAGACAGGCAATCGAGGGGCCCCAGAATTGCTGGGGAACCCCAAGATCTGTAGACGTAGAGATCATCTCTTAGAAGAGAAATGGTTTTCTGTTGTTTTTTCGTACTGGCACATGTCAGTTTGAGGAGTTAGGTTTCCTGTCTCGCGATTTTCTCCATCTTTCGCCGAGCTGGCTTTGCAAGGAATACCTGGAGGTTGCTTTCCGATAATGTGTCATTTCTCCTTTACTTCTTTCATGAGACATAAATTGTGCAGCACACACGGGATGTTTATTATGTTCTCCCTCCCCATGTGCCTGGCCGAGGTGGGATGGCAACCGTCTTCCACTGTTCAATCTGAATGCATGGCTCTTGTCGAAAGCTGAAGGGGAAGTAAAAAAATAACAACCCATGTATCCCACATAAGTCTTAAAAGATTCCCCTCGGGCTATATCGTAGTCCAGAGGGTGGATCTCACTGGCTGGCTGAGCATGGACGTGACCCGCCGTGACCCTCTTGTGCATAAGAAGGTGACAGCGCACCGCCGCTGTCTGTTTTGTGGCGGGTTGCTTAATTATTGGGTCTTCCTCCCTTCTGTAATCGGACTACCAGGAGGCTTGAGGTGGCTTCCCCTGTTTGCCTCCGACCGCTTGAGAAAGTGTCGTTCTTTTGAGAGTCAAGTGGTTGGCCAGAGAGAAGGAAAACCGATGGTTTCAGAGATGGAGGGAGATTCTAGAGTGTGAGACCACAGCAGCGGCTTCAGAGGATCATCTGATTCCCAGGACTTGGAAGGATGATAGTTTTTGATCCTCTTCTTTTCTCTTGGCTTATAGGCTAGTGGTAGGCCGAGCATGTGCTTTGCCTGTATGTAGAAGAAAAGGAGTGGTTTCCTGGGGCCTGAGTTACACCTGACTCACAAGCCCGACATTTTTCAGTAAGGTCACAGCGCAGTTCAGTGGGAGGGCATCGGTTCTGTAGGAAGATGGTCCCCCGGTTCCTTCACCTGCATCTCCAGAATTGGGGAGCAACGGCTAGAACACACCTTTCCCGGCTGTCCCCCTGGGCAGCTGATGCCTATCCAAACAGAACCTGGAATCGATCAGTCTGTATGACTGTCTGTCTGTCTCTCTCATTAAGTGGTTGGCCAGACGGGTGGTCGATTGATCAATCGATCGATAGCAGCTAGGGCTTTGTCCCAGAGCACCAAAATGGAGAGATGAATCTATCAGTATGGCTAAGGGGGGGAAATGGCAAAATCTTGTAGCCTATTATGTCCCTCCCTCCCTCCCTCCCTCCCTCCCTCCCTGCCTGCCTGCCTGCCTGCCTGCCTGCCTGCCTGCCTGCCTCCCTCCCTCCCTCCCTCCCTCCCTGTCTGCCTGCCTGCCTGCCTGCCTACCTGCCTGCCTGCCTGCCTGCCTCCCTCCCTCCCTCCCTCCCTGCCTGCCTGCCTGCCAGCCTGCCTGCCTGCCTGCCTGCCTGCCTGCCTGCCTTCCTCCCTCCCTCCCTCCCTCCCTCCTTCCCTCCCTCCCTCCCTCCCTGCCTGCCTGCCTGCCTGCCTGCCAGCCTGCCTGCCTGCCTGCCTCCCTGCCAGCCTGCCTGCCTTCCTTCCTTCCTTCCTTCCTTCCTTCCTTCCTTCCTTCCTTCCTTCCTTCCTCCCTCCCTCCCTCCCTCCCTCCCTTCCTTCCTTCCTTCCTTCCTTCCTCTCTCTCTCTTCCTTCCTTCCTTCCTTCCTTCCTTCCTTCCTTCCTTCCTTCCTTCCTTCCTTCCTTCCTTCCTTCCTTCCTTCCTTCCTTCCTTCCTTCCTTCCTTCCTTCCTTCCTCCCTCTCTCCCTTCCTGCCTCCCTCCCTCCCTCCCTGCTTGCCTGCCTGCCTGCCTGCCTGCCTGCCTGCCTTCCTTCCTTCCTTCCTTCCTTCCTTCCTTCCTTCCTTCCTTCCTTCCTTCCTTCCTTCCTTCCTTCCTTCCTTCCTTCCTTCCTTCCTTCCTTCCTTCCTTCCTTCCTTCCTCCCTCCCTCCCTCCCTCCCTCCCTCCCTCCCTCCCTCCCTCCCTCCCTCCCTGCCTGCCTGCCTGCCTGCCTGCCTGCCTGCCTGCCTTCCTTCCTTCCTTCCTTCCTTCCTTCCTTCCTTCCTTCCTTCCTTCCTTCCTTCCTTCCTTCCTTCCTTCCTTCCTTCCTTCCTTCCTTCCTTCCTTCCTCCCTCCCTCCCTCCCTCCCTCCCTCCCTGCCTGCCTGCCTGCCTGCCTGCCTGCCTCCCTGCCTCCCTGCCTGCCTGCCTGCCTTCCTCCCTCCCTCCCTCCCTGCCTGCCTGCCTGCCTGCCTGCCTCCCTGCCTGCCTGCCTGCCTGCCTCCCTCCCTCCCTGCCTGCCTGCCTGCCTGCCTCCCTGCCTGCCTGCCTGCCTGCCTGCCTGCCTGCCTGCCTGCCTGCCTGCCTGCCTCCCTGCCTGCCTGCCTGCCTGCCTTCCTTCCTCCCTCCCTTCCTGCCTGCCTGCCTGCCTGCCTGCCTGTCTGCCTGCCTGCCTTCCTTCCTTCCTCCCTCCCTCCCTCCCTCCCTCCTTCCCTCCCTCCCTCCCTGCCTGCCTGCCTTCCTCCCTGCCTGCCTGCCTGCCTGCCTGCCTTCCTTCCTTCCTTCCTTCCTCCCTCCCTGCCTGCCTGCCTGCCTGCCTGCCTGCCTGCCTCCCTTCCTTCCTTCCTTCCTTCCTCCCTGCCTGCCTGCCTGCCTGCCTGCCTGCCTTCCTCCCTCCCTCCCTCCCTGCCTGCCTGCCTGCCTGCCTGCCTGCCTGCCTCCCTCCCTCCCTCCCTCCCTGCCTGCCTGCCTGCCTGCCTGCCTGCCTGCCTTCCTTCCTTCCTCCCTGCCTGCCTGCCTGCCTGCCTGCCTGCCTCCCTCCCTCCCTCCCTCCCTCCCTCCCTCCCTCCCTCCCTCCCTGCCTGCCTGCCTGCCTGCCTGCCTGCCTGCCTGCCTTCCTCCCTGCCTGCCTGCCTGCCTGCCTTCCTTCCTTCCTTCCTTCCTCCCTCCCTGCCTGCCTGCCTGCCTGCCTGCCTGCCTGCCTGCCTGCCTGCCTGCCTGCCTTCCTCCCTCCCTCCCTCCCTCCTTCCCTCCCTCCCTCCCTCCCTGCCTGCCTGCCTTCCTCCCTGCCTGCCTGCCTGCCTTCCTTCCTTCCTTCCTTCCTTCCTTCCTTCCTTCCTTCCTTCCTTCCTTCCTTCCTTCCTTCCTTCCTTCCTCCCTCCCTCCCTCCCTCCCTCCCTCCCTTCCTTCCTTCCTTCCTTCCTTCCTTCCTTCCTCTCTCTCTCTTCCTTCCTTCCTTCCTTCCTTCCTTCCTTCCTTCCTTCCTTCCTTCCTTCCTTCCTTCCTTCCTTCCTTCCTTCCTTCCTTCCTTCCTTCCTTCCTTCCTTCCTTCCTTCCTTCCTTCCTTCCTTCCTTCCTTCCTTCCTCCCTCCCCCTGCTCTTCCCTTAGGTGCCTTGCACCCATCCCTTAGGGTGGAGTGGATGCCCTCCTTGCTGGTCACGGCTCAATGAACTCCTGAATCCAGCCTCTGAAAGCTGGAGCCTTTAGAAGATCGAAGGCTCCCCTTCTCAAAGAAAGCCCTACTCCCCCTCCTTATTCTATAAGAAGACAGGAAAGCTAGTATTTGCTAGAGGACAATCGCGGAGTTCAGAAAGATAAGCAATATCCCATTTCTATCACGCTCAGGTGGAGCTGCGGGGAGCCACGGCTGCCACTTAATTCTGAAGATCAAAGAGAAGACGTCACATCTGCCCTCTCCCAACCAAAGAGAATCAAGAGGGGAAATGTAAGAGGTAGCAGGGAGGTGACACCAGCGATCCTAAGGATATTGAAGGAGGTTGAACGAAGGTCAGAGAAGGGGAAGGCTAGGCTTTGAAATCCAAGGGAGTCCTTCTGCCTCTCTCGTTATTCCTTTCCAAGCAAAGACGGGCATCTTCTCTGGTGAAATCAATCACCTCCCACAAAAAGCCCAGACAGAAATTTAGAAGGCTTGGCCTATTTAGTGCATCGGGGCTCAAAAAGGGAGAAATAAATCCTTAATTCCCACTTCTGGTTACCGGGGATGTCCTGGCGGCATATACCGTATTTTTCCGTGTATAAGACGACACTTTTGCCTAAAATCTTTAGATTAAAAATTGAGGGTCGTCTTATACATGGAAGTAAGGAGGGGGAGGGATCAAAGCGCTTTGATTCCTGCTTTCCCCCTCCACTTTTTGTGAAGAAAGAAAATTTGGGTTAGGAAGGGGGTGGAGGTCTTATACACGGAAAAAATACGCTATTGTGAATCAACTGAAGGTTCTAAGTTGCTTCCAAGGGCAGTCCTTACAGGTGGTGTTGCGGTAGCCCAGCCTGGATGACACCAGCAGATACGTAATTAAGATCTGGTTGTGATGTTCAATGGCAGGCTTATGTGTGTGTCCAGCATGCCGTGTCTCATCTGAAGTATCCCCGTTCAACTTGGAAACTCCGCAAGGAAAGTAAGGAAGGGAATTCAGATTTAATTTTTTACACTTGGGTGTGCTTGAGTGAGAGAACTTGACAAAAGGATGCTTACAACACCCCTGTTACCACAACTGCACTTAGTACCCATCCGGTTCTGGGTCCGATTCAAAGCACCATTCATTACTGCTAAAGCCCTAAAAGGATTGGACCTATAGCCAATTTAAAGGACTGCATGTCCCCTCCTATGAGCCTTCTTAGCTCCTAAGATCCTCCGAGGAGACCCTCCCATTTGCCCCATTGCCAGTACAGGCACGGTTTATGGGGGGGTGAGAGAGGGCCTTCTCTGGGGCTGCCCCCAGGTTATGGGATGTCCTCCCTCTGAGGATCAGGCTGGCCCCCTCCGTTTTATCCTTCCCCCCGACACCTTTTTCAGGCAGGCTTTTAACAATCACGAGTTCCTGAACGCATTTTTAAAAGATAGCTTTTAACGTCGACTTGCTTTTAATTATCCAACTGTATTTTAAGTAGTGTATTATTTAATTTTTTTTAAATGTTTAACTCATGTTTTAATTCTGTTTTCTTTAATGCGGTGAGCCGCCTTGTGTCCCCCTTATCAGGAGAAAGGTGGTCGATTAAAAAAACAACAACAACCAGCCAACCAAATGAGATAAATGATGGCACAACTCAGATTTTTTAAAAAAATTAAAACCCATTTTCTCCCTAACTGGGAGTGTGATCTGTATCCATAAAAAGCAGGTCATCAAAAGGGGATGGAGATGAAGTTCTTGCACCCACTCAGTCTCTGAAAGCACTGCGTCGTAAATAGAGCTGTGTAGCTCATTGTTACCTGCAGGGAAACCATAAATTACAGGCTTTTAAGAGCTCTGTAGTATCATTATTATTATTTGTAATGGCACTGCCAAATGGAAAAATTGCAATGATTTGATGCTTCGTCCGTGTGCCGGCTGTTAGGGGTGAACTTGTGGGGTGTGTGTGTGTGAGAACCCACCCACAACCGTGGAAACATGCCAGGCCGATTGGCCGGCAGGAAGTTCACACCGTGTGAGCGCAGCTGGGAGAACGCTGTATTGGAGGTCCCCGGACTGGATGGGTTTGGGGAGGAACGAGGGTGGCTTGGGGACAGCTTTGGTCCCCCTAAGCAAGCTCGTTGGGTTGCTTTGGACTTTTCGGCATGCATTAAAAGCTTGTTAATTAGGGACCTGGCATTTCCAAAGGACCCCCCAACCGCCTCTACATTAAGTCGCTTTGAAACCCTTTGTGCAGAAACAGGGCACCGAGCGAGAGAAACGTTGTCCCCCCCCTTGAGTCCTTTCAAATGGCTTCCCTTTCCTTTCCTTTGAGGGTCCCCCAGGGCTGTGACGAGGGTGGGGACCCCCTTGGGCTTTGCCCGTGGGCACCAAAAGGTGGAGGGCCTCAAAACGGAGGGGCCAGGCTCTGGCTGAGCGTTGGGAAAATAAACTGCAGCCTCTTTGCATCCCTTGCTTTTTTGAAAATGCACCCTTTTTCTTTGGCCAAGGCACCGTACTTTTCTCATGCTTTCTCGTGGCTTGGGTGCCTGCTTGCACCCGTGCCCCATGGCGGAAGGGGTGGGACAGAATGCTCTTTGCCCAGGATGCTAAAGGAGCGACTTACAGATCTGGTGGCGTCTCAACGAAGTCTTCCCTGAAAACCGCCCCTGCCATGGAGGCAGCCGACGTCCACAAGGGCAATGACAGGCGACGTTCCTGAACATTCATTCTTCGTTCTCATCCATAGACGAGGACAAATGGAGGAGATTCCATTCAAGGAGGACAGCTGAGGTCAAGGAGGCCATTAGCTGAGGTCAAAGTAACCAGCTAGAACCATCTTCCTCCTCCCTTTCCCCAGCGCCATCCTCCCTCTAAGTGCTGCAGATTTTTCAATTTCTGGTAAAATCCCTTTGCGCTATGCAGTGGACGGGCGGAGACTCACAGAAGAGAATAGCTACAAGTTCCCCCAGATAGTCCACCCCTTTTCTCATCAACTGGCCCTTAAGGTCTCAATAACTCACACTGAGACATTTGTAGGAGAAAGAATAAAAATGTCTCGTTACTTAACAATTGTGAACAGATCCGTGGTAAAGAAAACCACCAACTAAATAGATGAGGGGGGGGGGAAACAATCAGCAGAGAGACACAGCTCTGTTGTAATTCAGAGGCAGGAAGGAATGATTGGTTGGTGCTGAATTGATGGACAGTCATCCCAGCCCATAAAAGTCCCTTCCCGGACACAGAACCCACAGTCAGCATGCAAGTTTGTAAAAACTCCAAACAGGAAGAACATGGATGGGTGTGACCAGAAGATAAAAGAGACTGGGAAGGGGGCAGGTGTTTGTTCTGTGCCCCCTCTGGTTAGTCACTCCTGCAAGAAATTAGAAGGCAAGGCAAAAGCATTGAGCCATGACAGTAATCAGCATAGCATTCGGGTGGAAGTTTTAGGTTCGGTGGCAACGCTCAGCAGTGAAAGATAGTGCACTTGAGCGGACTACAGGGGTGTCGTGTAGGGCCCCACCCCTATTCCAGAGCTGCACGAAGGGCAGTATTTGGAAAACGAGATGTCGCATGTGCAGGATTCCCTGGCCGGCTGGAGGAATTCTGGGGGCTGCAGTCCAAACAAGACGTTTCCAAGTGCTGGTGGGAGGCAGAAGCAGGACAACCGTCCATGTGTGCGCATCCCGACTCAGAAGGGATCTCCAGCACCTCTGCGCCTCGAAGAATGTCATCCATTTCCATCCGTCAAAGCATCCGGGATCATCCTTCACGCAGTGGGAGACCGTTTGCTTTTCCATCAGAAGAACGGAAAATCAATCCCCGGGCTCTCCGTTACTAGAGACGGAAAGGAAACGCTTGTCTGAAACCAAGGACAGCCACTGCACATTGGCGTCAACAATACTGGGTGACCCAGGTGTGATGCATTTTCTGACGTTCCTTTTGTGTTGTATTCTGTGAACGCTGCAGGGTGTGGCACTTGGTAGAATTAGGGAAAGGACAAAGACCATATCTTTGCCAGAAGGTATTTCCAATACACATTGGATTGGACATATACAGTACAGTAGGATCCCATTATCCATGGAATCAGTATCCACTGATTCACTTATCCATTGGCTGAAAATCCTAAATAAGCGCTCCATACCTATTTACATGTATCTTTAGGGTGTATTTCCCGGAACTGGCCACTAGAGGGTGCCATAGACCAAGCAAAGTATAGCGCTTGATCTTCCTCGTTTTTCAGCATCCACACTGGGCTTGGAAGCGATCGCCTGTGGATACTGCAGTCCGACCGTATTTCAAAAAAGGTAACTTGCAGCCCCAAGCAATATCTAGGGGGGAACAGGAGGGCATCAACAGGTGAAACAGCGACTGCCAAAGGACCCATCATTTTGGGGATGACCGATCATCCCGGCTGGAATTACATCAAGTCTGCCCATGACCCCTGACCCATCGAGTCGCCATTCTCCTGGGGAACAGAATTCAATTGCCCCCGCGGTAGCTTAAAACCGTTGGTCAAATTGACAACAAGTTCCATTATGGTGGAAATTGTAATTATTTGTGATAAAGGTATTGTGGCCTTGTGGGTTTTTGAGGGGAATTTTTTTTTTCAAATTTTACACCCTTCTCTTATCAACCCTAAGTGTCAAAGGGAGACTTCTTAAGCTTTGCTTTTTAATTTTTAATTTTAAATTATTTTTAAATAACCTTGCTGGATAGCTCACAGTGAGTTAGGTCTCTGGCTGTGGAGCCAGAGGTCTGGGGGTTCAATTCTCCGCTGTGCTTCCGGAGAGAAAAGAGTGAGGCTGTGAGGCCATGGGAAAACTTCACAGTCCCAGGGAAACCTGTAAGTAGAAGGGAGTGGAAAACCACTTCTGATTAATATATACCAAGAACATCCTTTAAAGCGGTCATTCTCAACCTTTTGTTTCTTTTGGACACGGCTGCAAATACCTTATGAAAGAAATATAGGCCGAATCAGGATTGTGTTAAGTCACATAACAAATCTTCAAAGGTGGTGTATGAAGAATTGCTTCCAATCTGTGGCCCCCTTCAAATTTGACAGGGCCCCCAGGGGAACCATCTCCCCCCCAAGAATGGTTGCTTTAAAGGGCTAGAACTGACTTGTCATTATTAATTTTATATTTTTGTATATTTAGAAAGGCTGTGCATTTCCAATATGCAAGAACTGTGTTGGAAACTAAGATCGTGGCCACTGGTCCCATCACCTCCTGGGAAATAGAAGGGGAAGATATGGAGGCTGTGACAGATTTTACTTTCCTGGGCTCCATGATCACTGCAGATGGTGACAGCAGCCACGAAATTAAAAGATACCTGCTTCTTGGGAGGAAAGTGATGACAAACCTCGATAGCATCTTAAAAAGCAGAGACATCACCTTGCCGACAAAGGTCCACACAGTCAAAGCTATGGTTTTTCCTGTAGTGATGTATGGAAGTGAGAGCTGGACCATAAAGAAGGCTGACCGCCGAAGAATTGATGCTTTTGAATTGTGGTGCTGGAGGAGGCTCTTGAGAGTCCCCTGGACTGCAAGGAGAACAAACCTATCCATTCTGAAGGAAATCAACCTTGAGTGCTCACTGGAAGGACAGATCCTGAAGCTGAGGCTCCAACACTTTGGCCATCTCATGAGAAGAGAAGACTCTCTGGAAAAGACCCTGATGTTGGGAAAGTGTGAAGGCAAGAGGAGAAGGGGACGACAAAGGACGAGATGGATGGACAGGGTCACCGAAGCGACCAACATGATTTTGACTCAACTCCGGGAGGCTGTGGAAGACAGGAGGGCCTGGCGTGCTCTCGTCCATGGGGTCACGAAGAGTCGGATGCAACTAAACGACTAAACAACAAGAAGAAGTGTTGGAAATACTTCCTGGCATGGGTACAATAACAGAACTGGCCACTAGAGGGAAGCAGAGACCATTTCCTTGACCTTGTCCTTACCTGTGGAGGAACACAAAACTAAGTTTATGAAAGAGGTTGTGCTTTTCAAGGCTGGCTGGTGACCAAGATGTAATGAGTTCCTCCTCTCTCTTTTTTTTAAAATAGCAATTCAAGCTCTGGGACTGTATTAATTTTTGAAAACTGCTCATCTCAGGGGTATATGTGACCCATAATATGGTTGTCTGGGGAAAAAGCTTCAGTGCCAAGAGGATCTGCAAAATTCCAGTGTTTGCAGAGCATCCCCTTTATTGACCCCCCCATCTCTTCTCCTCTCAGCCCCCCCCCCCACCCTGGCCCTTAGAAATAGTTGCAGAGCATCCTTTCCTCCCGCAAATTTGCATGTCATTTTCCATGTCTGGAATGCTCTTAAGCTTACTGAACTCGGCTTTGGAGGGGAAAAAGAGAGAGATAAAAAGACCGAGATCTGTATCTGTTATCTTAGCAGGAGGAAACTGAAGACTGGCCAAGGCAATCAGACATGATAAGACAGAGGAGGAGGAGAAAGCAGACATGCTGTTAGAGCATCTATTAATCAGACGAAGGGGTCCGCAGCACGAGGAATGTCATTTGGGGCTAATAAAGACAAAGAGCTGGGATTCTGGAGTCCATTACACAAGGCATCATCATCATCATCAGTCATCATCTATAGTAATAAAAGAGCCTGTCTGTCTTAAAAAATATATAGTTCCAATATCATGGATATTGCACCTGCAAAATTTGTACCTTTCAAATCCGGAGAAGGGTTCAGTGGAACTCAAAAGCTCACGTTTTCCATGCCATTTTAGCGATGCATCACTTGCTTGTGTGGTGGGGAAGAGGGCGGGCAGGGAAACGTTGTCTGTCTGATTCAGGAAAAACAGCAGTGAGAGAGCCCTGTGGCATCCGGAAGGCTACAAAATATTAGTCGGCGTGAGTGGTTGTAAGGTGGCGTTCACTTACGTGCCTTCAGCCTGCAATTCATGAAAGCCCATGTAAAACCTGTTAGCCTCTAAGGAGCTTTTGCTGTTGTTTTAACCCTGAATGATGTTCCTAATTGAGGAAAGGATTTCTGCACTCGTCTTCAATCTTAAAGCAGAAGTAGCCACGGAGAACAAAACCAGCACACCTCGCTGAATGGATGAAGAGTGTCTCCACCAGAAACAAGTCTCTGGCCACTCACTAGACTTTGAAGGGAAGAAGGAAGATCGAATAATGCTCAAGTAAAATGGGATTGCTTGGATGCAGGACAAACTTTCTGTGACTGTGGAGAAATTCAATCAATGCAGCACTTCTGTGCCTGCCATTTATGCCCCACCGCGTGTACAAAAGAAGATTTAGCAAATGGCTAAGATAATGCTATCGAAGTAGTCTGCTTCCAGTCCAAAATAGTTATCTTAACATTTTAATTTGATTTTTAATTTTACTTAATATTTCATATTTGTTCATAATTTAAAATTGTGCAGTGCTCTGATACTAATCAAGAAAGATGTTCCTAACCCACGGTGTTGGCGAATGACGGTGACCCACAGCATCCTTGGGCCATGGTTGCCTAACTTTTAGAGAGCTTGGCTAAACTCCCAGAATGCTCCAGCAGGCAGGCGGCCATGTTGAAGAGGGATCTCTGAGAGCCGTCCTGGGGGAAACGAGCTTCTTGAAGCTCTGATGGGGGCGAAAGAAATCCCGCCGCCTCCCAAATATTTCACTCTGCAGGACCTTATACCACCTGGATGTTTCTATCCAATATTTATCAGAAATTGGACCCCCCATTCTTCAGAAAAGGCAGGAATTATAAAGAGAGAGAAGGATGTGGAGGACAAACGGAGAAGGTGATGATGCTGATGCTTCTGTTGTTGTTACATGCCCTAACAACTGCCCTTTTAGCAAGTCAATCCATCTCAAACTTGGCTTTCCTCTTATCCTGCTGCTTTTCACCTTTCCCAGCAAGATTGGGTGGAGTCAAACTGCCTTCTCAGGATGTGCCCAAAGGAGCACAGCCTCAGTTTCCTCATTTTTGCCTCCAGAAAGTGTTTAGGCTGGATTCGATCTCAGACCCACTGGTTCGTCTTTCTGGCATCCTCAAAAGCTCTCCTCCAGCAACAACATTTCAAATGAATCCATTTTATTTTCGTAACTGTCCAGCTTTCACACCCATTAGGGAAAGGCAAAAGATTCGTGGAGCCGATCCCGGCTTTATTTATTATTTTAATCTGTTCCCCATTAAAAATGCATCATTGGGAGAATTAAAAGGAGAACGATCCATTAGGCCGAAAGAGGAGGTGTCTTTCTGCAGTATAGATAACGCTTGACAGGTCTTTTACATAAGCAGCCCATTAGGCTCATTAGCGCATTTGTCTCCCTTGTTTGTGGAGGTAAAATTATAGCTGAGCCTCCGTGTTCAGCCAAGGACAAAGGGGGAATTCTCTGATCTTGGTTACACCAGAGGAACGGCCTTGGTTACAACAGGCCACCTCTTACATCAGCTGCAGCTCAGCAGCGAAATGAATCAAGTTAAAGCCATCCAAAGCCCTCAGTGAGTCCCATGGAACATCGTCTGCCTGTAAGGTTAAGTGTGGCTCTCATGTGTGTTTTGCTGCTGTGGGAGAATTTTGGATCAGATTACAGCCGAGGGACATCAGAAAATCCAGAACTTGGAAATGGGGTACATACTTGGCTGTCAATACCCTAAACCTGTCAGTCGATTTCTTTAGACTTTTGGAAATGTCCATGGCCAACTTGAATGTTGACTTTGTGCAATTGTTTTGTGCATTTGTGCATTTGTGCATTTGTGCAGTTGATTCTTGCCAGGGATTTCTAGGTAGAAGGGATTTAGCATCCCCTTGTTCTGGGTGTGTGTGTGTGCCCTGGGACGGTGCAGCTTGCCCAAGGCTACCCAGACCGGGCTCTTTTCCTCTTTGGGAAGCATTGTTGGAAAATGAATCTCCATCTGCTGACTTTTAGGCAGATACATAACCCAGGCTGCAGCCCAGACACTGGGAAAAATAGAAATGCTGTGTGTTTTGGGCAGGCTGATTTGATTTCCCCCCACCCTTTGAGCACACCATTCAAAGGGAAATTAGAATCAGCCCACAGTTTCCCCACCCCAATTTTTCCCCTCCATCACTGGGGCATCTCTTTTTAAAAAACAACAACTGCAGACCAATTCGCATCGGTTCAAACATGTGATTATTTGAAAAGCTGTCTCTCCCACTGGCTCCAGACCGATGCACCAACTTGAACCCAGGCTCGACAAGCTCTGGGTTGCTCACCAGACTGCCGAAGCAGCAGTGGTAGCCACACTGCATTGGGTTCCGGTGAGCGTGCCATGATTTGGCAGCCGATTGTGCCTGGATCGTTCTCCCTTCCCTCTACCGCTTCCTTCATTTGAGAGTCTGAGATGGTGGCAGCGAGATCGGAAGCTTGACAAGCAAAGTCCGGCACTTACTGAGCACCCCCAAGAAGAGGCTCTCCCCACTTCTTGGCTAATCAGAGGAGGAAACGACAGCAGAGAAGCATTTACAGCTTGTGAAGGCCTGCTCCAGGTGCTTCGACAGAACCCAAAACAAGGCTTCTCACCCACTTCAAATGAACAGACTCCGATTCCCCCGTGCAACTTCACAGCACGGGAAGGTGAGGGAATTCGCATTTCCCTCACTGTGTAATCTGACAGCTCTCTTGTCAGCTCAAAGACAGGAACCCCATAAAACAAGAAACCAATTTCAGCATCGGGGTAAGCCCCCCGAGCTCTTATTTTCCTCTAGGAATGTCTATGACTTGTCTGTGTCTCTGCGCTCATTCAGAAATGGGCGAGCATTATGTTTGATTCACTTTGGGAGTAAAATTTGTCAGAATATGCAAATTTCTTCAACAGTGCAATGGAGAACTAACTTTTTTTAAAAGTCTGAATGTAGGAAAGCATGATAGAGAGGTGAGCTGAATGACGTTAAACATCTTGAGCACTTCACTTTTGAGCCTCTTGTTAGATCTTTGCTGTCTTTCCTGATTTGAATCAGGGTCGCCACATCCGTTTTCTCCGCTTCTTATTTTTCTTTCTACACGGCCAATGACAGGTCGTGCAGTCTGGGGAATGGCTGCACCTGTTGGATTGGGCCGGTGTAGTCGTGCGAGTGTTTCCTTTGGATCTGCTTTTGGTAAGACTTTTTGAGGAACGTCCGTTTGAGCCAGAGCAGGTACATCCCCTGAGTGTATTTCTGTGCCATGTGAACTCTGCTACCTTGTTCAGAGAACAAGGGCCACAAAGTGAAGGAAGAATTCCCACCCCCTGGCCTTCTTTTCAATTTGTCTTTGGAAAGAAAAATAGACCAGGTGTCCTTCTGAGCCCCATTTCAGAAAAGCAGCTCAGAAGGACGCCACGGCTGATGCCATTGGGAACTTGCCATCGTTTGCTGTGGTCCACACAGTCAAAGTCTGAATTACACTCTTTTAGGGGGTGAGTGGGATTTAAAACACGAAATCCTGAGTTTGGAAAAGTTACATCTTTGAACTCCAACTCCCAGAATCCTCCAGCCATCATAGCCACAAAGTACCTTTTCCAAGCAGTGATAAAAATTCTAAGAATGAATTGATGTTATGTGGTTTGGGTTATATATATATATATATATATATATAGAAAAGATAAAATGGAGAAGCTCAGAGCCCAGCCTTAACATGGGGACAAAGGGAGGATTTCCGCTCAACTACTCACATGCAAAGACACCAACCTCTACTTTCAGGTTTTTGTAACCTCGCATGCTGCCTCTATTTGTTATGGCTGGGAGGGTCCTTTCTGGGTTGGGGTGACTGTCAATCTATCCAGCAGTAGCCAATCATTCCTTCTCTGCCTATGAATTCAAAAAGAGCCCCTCCTCTCTGGTCAGTGTTTTTCCCCTCTGGAGTCTGTTAAAGATTGTCGCTGAAACCAGTCACATTTGTTCAGTTTGCTGTTGAATCCATTAAACTGTAAGTAATTTAAACCTTTTATTCTTTCTCATGTTAATGTCTCGGAGTGAATTATTGAGACCGGAAGTGCCGGTTGATGAGAAACAGGAGTGGACAACTCCGAGGGACTTGAAGCTATTCTGCTTTGTGAATCCCTGCAATTCTGCTGTGCAACTAGATTAATTTAACCAAGGAACTGAAAACTCTGCAACAACCTATACAGCTGGAGTCCTGGAAAGGGAGTCCTCATCCCGCCAGAACGCAGGCAAACTGCCAATCATGTTGGCAGGTGTTTGGCAGAATAGAAACAACCGTAGAAATTATTACCGCCATCATTTAAAGTTATGGTTAATAATACACAGCAGGCAAAGATGTTTAATAATTCTTCCGAAGCATCAAAAGCAACAAAGGGCTTTGTGTTCAGAAACAAGCGGTATGATTTATCCCTCGCATTATAAATGGCGGTGTGCGATTCTCTCTGCTGACTAGAACAATGGTGTAAATTGCCGTGTCAGGAACAGTTTGAGTAGAACTAATCAACACACACACACACACACAGAGAGAGAGAGAGAGAGAGAGAGAGACGTATACTTCTCGCTACCTGAATTAAACTCCCGTGTCTTACTTTTTGAAGTACATCTTCAAAGTACATCTTTATCTAGCCTTCCTCAACATACGGTGGTGCACTACAACTCTGGAGACCTGGGTTCGAATCCTCGCTTGGCCATGGAAACCCACGGGGGGGGGAGGAGAGGAACTGGCAAAACCGCTCCTTAAATACCTCACTTATCTTGAAAGCCCTATTAGGGTCACTAGAAGTCTGCTGACAGCACCTAACTAGCTCACAACATCTTGACAAATTGCTTCAACTGAGTTGTACCCACTGCTTGGAAAATGTACCTCTGAGCAGGGCCCAGAATTCCCCAGCCCGTATGTTCTGGGAGCTGACCTCTGAACAGATCATTTTTCAAATTCCTGGTACAGCTTAGATACAGTTGAGGAATAAAAAGCCAAGGCATGAGGCAAATGTGTGGCCTTTCAGACTTGACAAGAGGTCCGGCTGTGATCTCGACCAAATATCGGGGTTCTTACAAAGGCAAAGGGAGACAGAGTTGGCACAAGGATGGCCAGAGGGTGGGCAGAGCCGGGCGATGGTCAGACGCCAAAAAGGTTCAAGAGAAAGCCGGTGCCACCTAGCAGTTCGTGTGTCGTGCAGATGGTCTTAGGGGTGAACAGGAGAGATTACTCTGCTGTAGACCCTCTAGACAGCTGCCATGGATGTCCCCAACATTCAGGCTGCCTTGTAACGTAAAGCTTGGCATCCCTTTGGGGCGGCCAACAGGAAGCGTTGAACAGATTTCATAGCACACACTGAAGTTCTTTAGGAATTAAGTGCTCGCCATCATACCTGAGATGACCCATTGGATTACATGAGCATTGTCTTATCTCTGCGAGATGTAGATGCATGTGTACAGGATTCGGCCTCAGCAGATTGTGCTCGCCATGCTCTGAACAACCTTGCTCGTGGATGCAAAAGCTGCCTTGTGGAAGAGCTAAGAGCTGGTTGAGCTTTTCTCCCTATCTGGCTCCATTCTTTGTCAGTGCTTTACATTGAAAAAAAAAAATCCTTCCCTCTTCCGCCCACCTTTGTTCCCAAGGTCGAAGTGGTGGTTGCCATCCGTTATGTAGTTAGAATGGCGCAATGTACACTCAAGTGGAAGTTTGGGGACATCCCCAGCCCTGCAGAAAAACAAGCAATAGTTAAAGCTGGTGGAGGTTCATGACTCTGATTTCATGGGGGCAGAGAATCCGCTCAGGGTTTTAGTATGAATTTCAAAGGTGTTTTCTGAAATGTGGAGGCTGGCTTTAGGAGGAGGAAAGACAGAAAACCTGGAAGGGGCCTGCATGGAATGGACAGGAGTGTTGCAAGCGACCTTGCACCGTATTTGCGAGATTCCCCTGCAAGGAAGATTTTTGTACATTTGGAACTTTTTACCTGCCTACTGTTTTTCATCCTCCTGCTAATTTCTTCCTCAGAAATGAGACCTGCCAATTGCAGGTCCCTCCTTTAGTTTTCCTCCTGTTGTCTCAGAGTGAGCTATTGAGACTGTCAGTGCCTGTTGATAAGGGAAAAGGGTTGAACTATTCTGGGGAAACTTGAAGCTATTCTGCTCTGTGCATCCTTGCAGTTCTGCAGTGCAAAGCTAGAGGAATGGAACCAAAAATTTCAAAACTCTTGAGACAAAGCCAGGCAGGAGTTAGAACCATCTCACACACACTTTACCAAAACAGAGGACACAAAAAGGATGCAGATTTGCATAAAATTGGCATATGCTCATTTATAGATATAGATGCAAATTTAGACAGAATGACTATAATTTAAATAGAAACACAAGACATTGCACTGTAGCAGAGTGTGACCGGGTGACCTGTATATGTACCTGATGGCTCCATCGGCTGTCCGGGTCCTGCTGAGTCTTGATGGGCACCTTTAAGGCTCTTGAGCTATTTTCCACATGGGGTCTTCAGACTGGCCTGGGGCAGGCCAGCCTTTCAAATAGACAATGCCCACAGCTAAGATCATGGAGAGAAACCTTTGGGCTTTCCAGATATTTTAAACTTCAGCTGCCACTAGCTCCCACCAACAAGGCCAGCGATAAAGGGTTATGGAAGGTGACATCACCCAGTGGCAAAGGCAAAAGTCAGTAAATTCTGAAATACAGGACTCTCTGTCTGGAACGTATGACATCTAGTCATTGCAGTTTTGGAACATTCAGTCCAGTGTTCCTCTTCCACAGATGCAGAGCAGAGGGGTAATCGCACAAATGTTTCTCCTCCCAGATCCAGCCAGCTCCCTCTTGCATGCCTGGTCTCGTGCTGGTCACGCGACCGGTCTCAGGACTGAGCATGCAACAGGGAGCCTGCCAGAGTAGCTGGAATACTTATGCGAATCTCTTCCACGCCGTGCTCATCAAACAGCATCCTGGCCTAAACATTTCATCTGATATGTCAAGTGTAATCAAGAGCTCTCTCTTGGCCTAAAGATTTAAACTTAAACTTCGGAAAACATTAAAACCTTTGCCATAGGAGATATTTAGCAGGGTCAGGGAGAGCCAGTCCCTCTTCCGGCAGCAAAAGGATAATCAAAATTGACTAAACAATGAATCATAATTGATTAAACAACTGACCATTTGCTGCTCTCTCAAGATATCCCAGATCTGAATGGTAGGGCCAGCTGTAGAGTCCTTTTTCTGTTGCTATGGAGGGTTATTCTTGTTATTGTGGTTTAAAATCCATCCGGACAACTGGTCAAAAATCTCCCACACTCTCTTTCTTTTTTGAGCCTCTGAACTCTGTCTTGTGAAGATGAAATGAGGGCATAACTTATACGGACATTGATTCATTGGGGGGGGGGGAAGACCCTTGAGAAAAACCTGCTTTGGACAACTTCTGGCCTGATTCTCTCGCAAAAGGGACTTAAAGAAATATTGGAACATATTAACAAAGGGCTAACCAGGAGACAAACAGAAATCATTCTGGTTAAAATGTTTCTAAATCCACCTGAATCTTTTTCAATAGTAGAACGAGCAGGTCTACAGAGTCATCAACATAGTCTAAGATTCTTTCTTTCTTTCTTTCTTTCTTTCTTTCTTTCTTTCTTTCTTTCTTTCTTTCTTTCTTTCTTTCGTTCTTTCGTTCTTTCGTTTGTTCTTTCTTTCTTTCTTTCTTTCTTTCTTTCTTTCTTTCGTTCTTTCGTTCTTTCGTTCTTTCTTTCTCCCTTCAAGATTTGACTCTGCGGCACAAAATACATTCATGGACAGAAAGCACAAGAATAGCAATAATCTCTTCCCAGTCTAGCCACAGTAGAACGAGAACCGACAGTTTTCAGGTTAAACGGTGGACAAATTCAAATTAGAAATAAGGCACAATTATTATCATCGTCGCTTTTTAACCCTTCCTTTTTCAAACAGGGGACATGGTTCACCGTTGGGCCAGGCCATCCAGGGAAGGAACTTAATTCCCCATCGCTCAGAAGTCTCCACCTCAAGACAAGATTGGGTCGTAAGAGAGAGAGATTTCAGCCGAGCCAGATAACATTATACTGGGCTTCACAGAAGGGAATTTACAAGGTGGCTGACTTCATGATTTGAGTCGTGCCCTTTGGCTTTTTATGTACATTATGGTGGCATCATGAGAAGATGTTACAGGGCACAATGGAGGTGGAGTCTTTGACATCTCCTGGAACATTCTGGCCCAGCGCCCCTTAGAGGAAGAGTTTTACCCGCCTGGCATGGCTTCCCGTGAGAATATCCACATGCAACGAGGAAGGGAACAGCCACCGAGGCCACGCCAGAGAGGGCTTCTCCCCGAGGAAAGCCAACATTTGGCTGGTGCCTTCCATCCAAACAACCCCAGATCTGTGTCCAGCAGGTCCTAAGAAGCCCCCGCCCTCCCCGATCAGTCGGGAGGCCAGGGGAGACGGAAAGAAAAATGCATAGATGCTGGAAAGAACCTGCCGGGGGGAAGTCGGATGTGGATACGAACAGCCACGTGGTTTGCACCCAGCCCTTTTCGTGTGGGTTGATGTTCATGCAACGCCTGAATCCTGGATAGAAAATCCCGACGCATGTGTATTGCTTAACGGATTATTCGGTTTATCATAAATATATATATATTTTATATATATATATATAACATTTTATATATTTTATAGGATTCTAATATCCGATTATAAAAGCACAGAGTATTGCATCACTCAGATGAGGAGGTGAGGGTGGGAAAGGGGGGGGGGGTTAGGAGGAGATCTCCATGCACTGTGCCATGCTTTTAAAGTTGAGTTTAAAAGTTCCACCATGCTTTAAAACTTCTCTAGCTGGGCCACGTGGGGCCCCACCCTGGGAAAGCCACGCTTGTCTCCTGAAAAGACAGCCGCCTCTCCAGCAAGAGGAAAGGGGGTGGCCCCTCCCAGAGAAGGAATGGTGAATTTATGGGGATGTGCAGGAGTTTTGGCTGCAGAGGGGTTACAGTTTCCCTCCCTCCACCCAACCCAGCCCTCGTGGCTATCGGTATTTATAGGTATGTATGGTGAGTTTTCTCCATGTGTTCAGGAAAGTCCATGGATCTGTTTGCCTCTCTATCCCTCCGTCCGTCCGTCCATCCATCTCTTGCGGAGCTACTTCATTCCACTTCGCAGCACCTGGTTGGCGGCAATCAGCATGACGCTGATGATGAACGCAATGGCGAAGGCGCAGATGAGGCTCTTCCGGACACACGTCTGTCGGATCTGTTGGTTTGAACAGGCTGAGAAGGAACGCAGGAGGGAGGAGAGCAGGAAGGGTGAGGAGATGAGTGTGCAGGAAAGACAGATTCGGGACAAACCAAGGGGGAGAAAAAGAATGGACATGGTCAGCGATCTTTTCTTTCGCTCTTCTCTGAGAGCTTTCTACTCTGGGAGTCTCATCTTCCGGCACTATCTCTTGTTTCATTTTCAACTCCCTCATCATAGGGTTTTCATGATAAAGAAAGTTCAGCAGGGGTTTATCATGGTTACCTTCTGCGCAATACCAACAAAAGTTTGCTAACTCCACCGCCATCACCTTCTGCTACCCCTGAATGTGGCACTTTGTAATAATAGTACAGCTTTGTAAGAATTCGAGAAAAGGAATAGCTTCATCTCTCAGTTCTCAAATTCTTCAGGTCTTGAAGGCCAGAACCCACTTAATCTATGGGTCTACCCCCCCACACCCCACCTGAAGCATCAGCCCCTGCAAACATTTGGATCAACCCTGGATTGCAATGACTTTTCATGCATGGATGCTGTTTGATCAAACGATCAGACCATGGAAGACCATTGCCACTGTTCCAAAATGCTCCTTTCCAGGTTTTTCCTATGACTAACAAAATCCAAATCTAATTAACAACAACACCAAAAACTACATTATGCAAAACACCAAAAACTACATTATGCAAAACCAAACTGTAATAATTAGGCCTCACTTTTGTAAATGGGTTCACCCAAATTTTCTCCGGGAAGATATTAGACCACACTAGAAACACTGGAACACCTTCTCCAGTATTGTACCCTGAAGCCTGATGAACTGTGCTGATAATGAGGCAGTGAATCCCATTAGATTGTCAGTCTAGACCTTAAGCCTTATAGGAGCTATCCAAGGTCCTGAATGTGAATATACATTCAGGACCTTGGATAGCTCCTATAAGGCTTGCGGTCTAGACTGAAACTCTAATAGGATTCACTCTAATGAAACTCTAATGGGATTTAAATATATATATATATTTAAAGGGAAGGGAACTTTGCTAGCTCTTGTAATGTTCAGACTAAAACCCAAAAGTCTTATAGGAGCAAATCCTGTGCCCCCCCCCAAGGATCTGCAGTTTGACCAAGGTTCCCTTACTTTCCACATCCACCGGACACTCCTCTGTGTTCTCCATGTGGCTCTCCTCCTCCGTCATGATGATGTTCTCAATGTCCTTCATGGAGAGGTGCTCACAGAAGGTGTCGTACAACAGCCGCTTCAGCTCATCCACCGTCAGCTTCTGCATATCGCACTGCAGAAGAAGAAGAAGAAGAAGCCGTAGCAGCGTTGCAGGATGGCCACAAGCTCTGATGCCATTATAGGTTACACTTGGCTGAGCCAGGCTCATGCACGCATGCACACACTGCTCGGCACACAACGTGTGTTAGTAGCTCTGGGACACAATATGTTAGAGCCAGCATCGTCACCCGTAGCTTTCCCCTGTAAATGTCCTGTGTTTCTAATTCTTGCCTCTTCCAAGTTTTGGGAGTCTGGTTCCTCTCCATCTTTACAACTTCTTAGTCTCCTGGGGCGAACAGCCATCGCCTCCAGGGGAGCAATGAACTGCTCGGTGTGCAGGCACTGCCAATCTAAGGACATGAATCTCACAACCACTTGGCCTCCGTGAGCAAATGAGAGGGAAAAAAAGGGACTTCTCAGATGTTTTGTGGGTTATTTTTCTTTCCCAGAAAGAGTACCCATTGGCACCTGATAACAACAATTTCTGCACTCTGTGGTATCTTTCTTGTACACGATTCCCTGGAAACGCCAGCAAAGGCTCAGATAAAAACTGACAGTATGTCAATAAATGGGATAAATGAAACTGAGCTAGCTGCTCTTTTTCATGGGGATGTTAGCAAATCTTGCTGGCGCAAGGAAGAATCTAGGAGTCTCAACCTGGCAAGACTCCATAAATCACTGGCATTCCTAGTGTTTTTCATATTGTCACTGATCTTACTTTTACACCATTTGGCACAGCTGCCATAGCGCTGCACACGATTTCCACAGCACTTTGGTTGCGTCTGCCTAACCACCGAGCTTCGCAAGGAAAAGCAGTTCCAGATAAGTTCACCTCTTACGATAGGAAAAGAAGCCAGCAGAAATGGGATATTTTTTAAAAAATTGGACCTCAAATCCCATAACCCTCTCTTTTGAGAGTTCTTCCTGCCTTGGACACAGCTTACAGCCACCAAAATGTGGCTCACCTGGGAGAAAGGCCTCAACAGGAAGGCTTTGAGACTTTGCTAGGCCGAGCTTGGCCTAACTTCCTGTTCTGCCCCGGGGCTTGTTGAGAACTTCCTTTCTGAACAGGAAGCTAGGAGGATCTAGGCCTAGCTAACCCTCAAAGCCTTCAATGGAGGCCTTTTCTCCCACATGAGCCACGTTTAGGTGTCCGTAAGGTGTGTTTAAGTCAGGTGGGCCTCCCAGAGTGAGGAATTATGGGAATCGTAGTCTGAGAAAATTCTATCCGCAGGCGCCAGGGTCATCTAGGAATGCTGAGTAGGGCTACAACTTAGAGCATATAAGAGAAGACACTGCTATCTCAAGGACCACGTCTCCCTTTATGAGCCTGCCTGGGTGTTGAGATCGCCAGGAGAGGCCTTTCTCTTGGTCCCACCACCTTCCCAGGGACGTTTAGTGGAGATGCAGGAGAGAGCTTTCTCTGTGGCTGCTCTTAGACTTTGGAACTCCCTCCCACTGGAAGCTAGTCTGGCCCCATCTCGGCTGTCCTTCCTCAAGGAGACAAATAAGGCCTTTCTCTTCAGGCAAACTTTCCCCTGAGGGACTAGTTGCCTGAGTGCGGGTTTTTACATGGATTTTCACGCATTACTGCTTTGAATATTATTATTGCTTTTTTTTCCAGCATTTCTCAGAGTGGTGTGGGTTTGTTTCTTTTTAATATGTGGATACTTATTGTTCTTAGCTTTAAATATTATCTTTCAAGGATGTAAGTGGCCTTGGTCCTTTTTAATGAGAAAGCAGGATAGTCTTCAAAAAAATATAATTAAAATAAATAAATAGAGCTTCATTTTCCATTCCCAATTTCCATGGACCTCGTCTACCTCTTTTTCAAAAGAGTGAATTAATTCTAGGGTCCCTCCCCTGCAGAGGGCTACTTTAATAATAATAATAATAATAATAATAATAATAATAATAATAATAATAATAATAATAATAATAATAATAATAATAATAATAATAATAATAATAATAATAATAATAATAATAATAATAATAGTCATCATCATCATCATCATCATCGAGTGCTGTCAAGTCAATTCTGGCTTATAGCAACCCTTTCCAGGGTTATCCAGGCATAGAGTACTAAGAAGTGGTTTCCCCTTTCCTTCCTCTGGGGGCGCTGTGGGACTGTGCAGCTGGCCCAAGGCCACCCAGGCTGGCTCTTCTCCCAGGAGGCAGAAGCGGGGAATCGAACTCCCAACCTCTGGCTCCACAGCCGGATACCTAAACCACTGAGCTATCCAGCCGGCCCATGACTTTAGATTTTCAAAAGAAGTGGAGGCACTGAAATGGCAGGAAAAGGACCATTGGACCATCAGAGATGTGGTTGTGTGATTGTCCATTTTTTAAAATCATCCTCCGCCCCCCCCCCCCCCGCAACAAAGGGAGAGAGCAGGTATCATGGCCGTTGACTCGTTTGTGTTGCTATGCAGCAAAGGATGTAGAAAGTACTGTTTTTCATGCGACAGGTTTGCAACGTATGTGCCTGGACCATCTGGAACGTTTTGAAGCCCCAAGAAAGGGGGAGGCTACGGAGGGTTCAGAGGGACCAGCTTATGCCTCACAGGGGTCAGCCCGTCAGGTTAACTGGAGGGTCTTAAATTACCAGCAAGAGATTTCTTTCTGTGTCTTGATTCTTCCTCTATTTGGCTGGCCAGAGAGAGAGAGAGAGAGAGAGAGAGAGAGGACCCCCCAGGACAATGAGGGATGGATGAACACTGGCTGTGGATAGAATCAGGGCTTTAATGAACCTGACTGCAAGCAGGATGACGATTCTGTTTTACGGTGGGGGCTATAAAACAAACAAACAAAAACTTATATGCATTTCCTTATTTCTTTTACCACGTTTGTATTTTTTTAAAATGGTGTCTAGCCTCTATGATTATTCTGTCTTGGATTAACCTTTTTTTAAAAAATGTTTTGAATGCGCTGCAGTGCCTTCCTTGGAAAGGGTCATAAAAGTTCGAGATGTCTGCCTGACCCGTTGCTCCTTTGCTTGGTTCACCTACCAGACTGCCCCCCAGTTCAAGAAGGGCCTTTAGGCTCAGAATCCTTTCTGGTTTTTTTCCTTTTGCTTATTCCAGTGCTCAAACCCACCATCTGGGTAAGCACGGAGTTCTTTCATCTTGGAGGAATGGAGGACGCTTAAAGGGTGGCAGCCCCGTGGTATAAAAGGGAGTCCCTCTGCTAGCTATTCAAAAAGAATGTGTGTGGAGTGGGATGGGGTGAAAGAATAAGCTTTGGGGTGGGGGTCCCCTGGGAACACCCTGGGATGCTCAGCAGGCACTTGTGGCCTGGCCTGCATCCTTCCTATACCTGCGTTTTGGCCTTCTATCGAGAAGATTTTTTTAAAAGGCCATTTTGCTGATCCAGAAGGAGGACCAGCCTCTTAGCGATAGACTGGAGCTTGGAATGGCTAGTTGAAGGACTACATAGAAGTACAGTAGGACCACTGTATTCGTGGGGTCAGTACCCGCAGTTTCACTTAGCCACTGCCTGGAAAAAATTGGGAAAAAGTAGGGGAAAAAATTTAAACCCCAGAAATACATGTTCCCAAGGTGTATTACCTAGACTGAACACTAGATGGAACCAGAGACTATGCTATATAACAGGTGGCTTAATGAAAATTCAATTGTAGCCAAGAGAAGCAGCTTCTGTGAGATGGAGAAGCAGCATTTGCTGGGGGTGTGCGTCAGGCGGGGGTACACAGCACTTACTGTTTTGAGAGAAGGCTCCCTTGGGAACAGGAGGAGGGCTGGGCCAGGTTTTCCTTTCTCAAGCATGCATGGACAGCAGAGAAACTGGAAGTGCTTCGCTTATCCGCTATTTCCGGCATCTGCAAGGGGGGGTGGGGGCTTGGAACCGATCTCCCGTGGATATCGGGGAGGGGGGGGTCCTACTATATGCTGCTAATAAAAGCTTCAGTGTTTCTCAAAGTCTTGAGTTAGCATGGCGAGCAGAGCTCATCCATAACCCAGAAGAGGGAGAAAAGAGAACTTGGCCGTACGCTGGAGGAAGCTCGTATTCGCTTCTGCCGCTCGAAGGGTGTCCACCAAACAGCAGCTCTTTTGACAAGGGGAAGCTTAACTCCTTTCCTCTCTGCAGACACTGTGCAAAAGAAAAGCCGGCAGAGGGGAGAAACACAGCAACAATAGCAAGGTTTGGAAGCAAAAAAAGGCTTGTCCACACTGCATGCGATGAGATGGGGGGGGGGAGTTCATCACTATTCATGAGATTTGCCCGGCGGGCTGTTTGGCTGCCATGTGGCCACAAGGTCTTGGATCTTGCGGCTGCCAGAATCACGGCTGAGGTTTTTTTGGGGTGTGTGTGTTGTGTCCTCCCACCCATGGAAGAGAGGCTTGGACGACAGCGAGTCTAAAAGGCTGAACCGGGGAGCTAGGAGCTCTGTGGTCGGGCTCCCATGAAATGTGCTGCTTGTCATGAGTTCTGCCGAAGAAGATCTGGAATCTGAGGGGTGAATTACAGCTGAGGAGAAGGCTAGGCAATCAGAATCACAGACAGCTGAATCACCACCAGATTCTCCTCCCCCAGTAGCCAGAGTAAGAGACAAGCTTCAGCAAGGACTCATGGCAAGGAGATCCGAAGCCCGCATGAATGCTTCCCATAGGAACATCAGGTCCAGCAGCCCTGAGTTTTAGCAGGATGAGGTGTTGGCTGTTGTTGCTATAAAACCTGCACCCAGATGCTGGCAAGCTTGTGGAGGCAACAAGTCAAATCTCTGGCTCATATCCACGCTCCTGACTACCTCGTTCTCTGGACCCTTGGCTTTGGACTCTGACCCTGGACTACGTTGTGTGATTTGGCTTTGAATCCTGACCTTGGATTACGGTTTGTGATTTGGCTTTGGCATTTCGATATCGGCTCTGCATTCTCTGAACGTGACACTGCTCAATTTTGGGCTAGCATCTAGACCGTGTTCTTGTTTCCTGATCTCCCTTGCAGGGGTGTTGTGAGGGCAAAGGGGAGTAGGCAGGTTCACAACCTTGAGCATCAGGGAGAGAAGGGAGGATATAAATGTAATAAATAAACCAAAAAGCCCATTAAAGAGTTCACAAGGCGGAAATGGAGCTGAAAAAAAATAATGAAGAAAGGAGACACCATTTGGGGAATCGCTGACCCTACCTCCTGTATTGCCGCAGAGGGTCCCAGTCACCAAGAAAAAGGGGAAAATCTTCAGTACAAATATCTGCAGTAAAATCAAGAAGACAGCCAAACCATCAGATTTGAGGGACGGGGTGGGGGAAACGGGTTTCTCCTTACCTTCCAGAACACAGTGTCAAAATCGGTGCCATGGAACTTCTCGGGAATGCCGGACGTGGAAAGCTTCGGGCCGAGTAACGTCACAAACTCCTCAAAGTCCACCTGTCCGTCACCTGGAGAAGACAAGTCACCACCCCAGGGGAGAATCAGCCAGGTTTGCAGGACAAGAAAAATCACACATCGCTTATTGGTGTAGAAGAAAACTGTGTGGTGGTTCTGGACACCAGCAAACCGGCTGGACCCAGATCCCTGATCTCTCCTCCAAAGAACTGGTTCAGAGACTAAAGAGTCCCCATTATCAGGGGACATGGCTCCCCATCCATCCGTTGGGAGAGGCCATCAATAACTTTGACCACAGAGAGGGGGCCCAGACTCTCTTTGAGAACCTTCTGCCTCCTCCCATCATCTGGCAAGAAGGTCAGATGGATCGGCACAACGCCCGGGTCATTATTCGTGAAGGCTGGAGTTAATTATCTCGACTGCATAGACCACATCTGATCCTGTGCATCTGATCCTGCTGCAAAAGCTTTCCCAGACAGAGTGGGCTGGGTTGAGAGGCACAGAAAGGCAGGCCCTCCGTTGTCATCATCCTGAGTTCGCTGGGGTCCAGCCTTGCTCACAGAACCACTTAGCCACCCAGTTCAAGAAGGCTTAGAGTGTCCAGACCTGCTTCACTATTCCCCACATCCTGTGCTAAGGGCAGGAGTAGGTGGCCAAAGTGGAGCAGGCTGGATCCAGTGAAGGATTGGGGTGATATCAGGTCAGGAAACCACACCATACCTCAAACAACTCTATTTGGCCCTTCCTTCCTCTCTTTAAAGTGAAAGAAAGAAAGAAGAAAGATCCTCCTTTTTGTCCTCTTCTCTCCCTCCTCTTCTTTCTGGGAGGAAGCTTTCAATGCAGTTTAACCACAGTGGTTAAACGGCAGTACTGCAGTGAAGACTCTGCTCATGGCCTGTGTTTGATCCTGGGCTCAGGTATCCGGCTCGAGGTTGATTCAACCTTCTATCCTTCCAGGATTGGTAAAATGAGTACTTGGCTCGCTGGGCAGTGTGTAGCCTGCATAATTAAACTGCAAACCACCCAAAGAGTGCTTTAAATGATATATAAACAGCACATGTTGCTCTATAACATATCAATGTTGCCTTAGAAGGCTTTTTTTAAAAAAACAACAATTGCTTCCTCTCCCCCCCCCACTCCCACCCCCCACAGAGGAGCAGGAGGAAGTTTTCAATTTCCCAGGATCATGAAGTGGCTAACATTGCCTGCTTTGGTTGAATCCCAAAGGATCACACTCCTCGGAACACAACCAACACGGAGCACAGATCCCGCTCATCTCCCCCCCCCCAAATTAGACCTGGCAGGGAGCCAAAAAAAGAAGGTGCAGGTAGTAGGCATGGATCAGAGAGGGGCTGGTTCATAATGGTCCAGACATTGCGTGGTCACTGGGAAAAGGAGCGAACCAGCCCATCCTCAGGCCAGGCGAACCCCATTTGAGCCCCGCGCTAAGTTAAAACACAGTCAGCAATGCTAGTTTCACCTCTGCTCAAGTTTCCCTATAGGATGTGTTAGACCCACTGTGTTGTCCCTTGCCAAAGGCTTTAGGAAACAAAGGTTTGGAATGGAAAGTTGGATACAGTAAAGTGGCTGCAGCATGAGGCATGTTGTGAGAAGAATTAACCCGATCCTCAAGTGTTTGTACATTTCTGAGGCCACCTGGGCATCCTGAAGAAATAAGGTCCTTTGCAAACTTTTAATGGTGAACAACTAAAATGCACAACACTCACAAACCTGCATTTGTTCTTAGGGACTAATCTACAAATCCACCCATAATAATAATAATTATGTGTTGTCAATTCTGACTTATAGTGTGACCTTTTCCAGGGTTTTCCAGGTAGAGAATACTCAGAAGTGCTTTACCCTTCCCTTCCTCTGGGGGCGCTGTGGGACTGTGCAGCTGGCCCAAGGCCACCCAGGCTGGCTCTTCTCCTGGGAGGCACAAGCGGGGAATCGAACTCCCAACCGCTGGCTCCACAGCCAGAGACCTAAACCACTGAGCTAGCCAGCCAGCTGCAAATTGTGAGACATCCCTTGAAAGTGAAAACAGCACGCATGGTTTGGGGGAAAAATGTGAAAGAACAGACAAAAACAAAAAATGGCCCCAAACATGCAAAAACATGTAGATTACAATAATGTACAGAAAAATATATACAGATTCTTTCCCCAGCGTTCTACTTTCTGGAAAAAGAGGACCTCAGACTCAGATAGTGAGACGGAATAAACTAAAGGTTGGACAAATGAGAAACGTAATACAGTGGTGCCTCGCATAACGAGTGCACCGTTTAACGACGAATCCGCATAGCGATCTGGATTGTCAATTGAACTTGGTACCTCCAACATCTGTGGGGCACTGAATCCGCACAGGGTTTTAGTCTGAACTTTAAAGAATTGTTCCAAGATGTTGCACTTATTCAGGGACAGCATTCAGCACCTGGGAAAGCTCCGGTGAAGTTCAGATTGAAATCCGGAGCAGATCCACCACCTCATGGACACAGCAGACACCCACTTTCATGGGTCCCTCCCTTTGTCTCACAGTAGGGCTGGCCAGGCGAAGACTTTCGCCTGCTCCGAAATCAGTCCTGGCAGAAGAAAGGAGATCACGCAGAAGCCCTCCCCCCCCCCCCCCCGTCTCTGGCAAGTTCAGAAGCTGTATTTTATGGAGCCGTCAATGTTTTTTTACAGCTCCAGGGACCTGACTCTTTCTCAAAGACAAATATTCTCTTTAGCAGAGTACATCAACTCTGTAATAGCTCTGGAAATGGCTGTATTAGCAGCGCATCAGCCGCGAGGGCGAGACAACCAGGCAGGCAAGCAACGGAAGGAGATAAAAGTAGAAAGGGAGAAGGGGAAAAAGTAGAGGAGGAAAAAGAAACACAATCCCTCCACCGCCTCCTCCAGCCCTCAGCCCTAAAAGGTGGCATAGTGGCATAGTCTTTTCTGCTGGGAAGGGGCCGATTTCCACCAGGGAAATGATACGGAAGAACGGGAATACCTCATCCCAAGACAGCAGTGTAATTTGTACACTCACCCACCCCCCTGCACAATTGTTGCCAGGTTAGGCTCTTTTTGTGCGTGCAAATTAAACAACGTCCAGAGATTGCTCATTTATTTGTGTGTCTGTGTGTTCATTCCTCCCTTCTCCTGCAAAAGGACCCACGCGTTTGACAGCTGGCTTTGCCCTGGTTTATTGATTTAAAAGAAAGAGGGAGCACTTTGTTTCAATTTTGTTTGTGTATAATTGTTGTGTTTTATTTAAAAGAGAGATAATAAAATACCAAAATCCAAAGGTAACATAAGATGATAAATTCTGACATGTTTGACATGGCAAATGAAAAATTAAGGCGGTCTGGTGCCATGGTCAGAGAGGAAGCTGAGAGGGTCAAAATGTCCGTTAGAGCCCCATCGAGGATACTGAGGGTCTCTGTGCCCCATTTAAGTATATATATATATTGAGGAAGTCTCTCGCTCTCTCTTTCTCTGTGTTGAGGCCCACTTTTGTTGTAGAAGATTAGAACCCATGGATGCCTGGAAACACCAGTGGCACAGATTTTGGAGAGATTTGACCGGAGTGGCCTAGAGTAGTGGAAGAGTAAAGGACACGGGGGCTGACAGTGTATCCTCCATTTTCTTCCAAATAGATCCCAAGGATGCAGGCGCAAAAAACAGACATAGCATGGTTCCCCCCCCCCAAAAAAATCAAACTGGAATGGATAAACTATAATGTAAGCATCTGTCTCTTGAAACATTTCTCTTTGCCCCAGTGGTGGAGTCCACCCCTCTGGCTCGTGGTGAGAAAGGTGAATTACTGCATCCTTCAAAGCATGGGTCTTCATAGCTTCTGAACTATTCCTTCCATCCGTGGTTCCCAATCTCGGATCCCGAGATGTTTTGGGGCTGTAACTCCCAGAAGCCTTCACTACTAGCCGTGCTGGCCAGGATTTCTGGGAAATGCTGTCCAAGATCAATCAGGGGCGACCCAAGACTGGAAACCACTGCCGTAGATGGTTGTATGTAGACTTACCCCACTGCAGTAGGATCCTCCGTATTCACAGGGGATCGGTTCCAAGGCCCTCCCCACCCCGTGGATGCTGAAAAATGCAGATTATAGCAAACACTATTTTAATAGCCAATGCTCTACATAGCATGGTCTCTGACTTCTCCCTTGCAGCCAGTTCTGGTAATTTCATCTTTAGAAAAATATATTTCTAAGATTTTTCTTTTAATAGGCTTCATATTTTCAACAGTGGATAAGTGAATTAGCGGATACTGATCTTGTCGATATGGGAGTCCTCCTGTATTTGTTTTTTTGTAATCAAAAAGTATTTGTATTGACCATCTGTTTAGAACACCCACCATCCACACGACACTCCTCTTGTCCTGCTAAGCACAGTGTCTTTCCCCCTCTGACTTTCTCCTTTTTCCCCGTTCTTCTTGGAAGTAAGGTTGATTCTCAGTATCATCTAAGTATAAACTGAGATGATACTGAGAATTAAGGAGGAGTTTAGCGCTAGGGTGCTTCCCATTTGAAGCTGATTTCCACCGGCCCAAGATCTCCCAGGCACCAGAACTGTATACAGGGCTCGGCAAACGGAGCTTTCAATGAGGGTACCCAAATTTAGAAGGTCCAAAGGTGCAAAACAGTATGTATTTTTAAAATTGTGCAACTCCTGAAGTTATTATTGATCAAAGCAACATGGTGATGGGAACAGAGGACATCGCAGGCAGAAAGCAAGCAAGAAGGGGAAGCAAGAGAAATGAAAGAAGAAAAAGAACCAGCTCAAGAAAAGGCTTTTGCAAGTGCTGAGTTGGCATAAAGTAAAGAGGATTAGAAAAAAGAAAGCAGCAGGAGGCAGGAAAAGTAGATATAGAAAGAGTCTGCTTCAGAGCCCGCTAGTATTTGATGCTGCATCGAGAACAGAAGGCACTTTTTGCTGGAGTTTTTACAACCTCGCAGGGTGATTTGAGTGACTGGGAGGGGCTTTTCTGGGTTGGGGTAACTGTCAATCTATCCAGCAGTAACCAATCATTCCTTCCCTGCCTCTCACTTCAAAGAGATCCCTGCCTCTCGGTTCAGCTGTCTTTCTCTCCTTTTAATCTGTTGAAGCACTCAGTGTCGTTAGTTTGCTGTTGATCTGTTCCCAACTGTAAGTAAAGAAAATGGCTTTTATCCTTACTACTACTAATGTCTCAGACAGAGTTGTTGAGACCATAAGTGCCAGTTAATGAGAAAAGGGTTGGACTACTTCGGAGACCTTGGATTTATTCTGCTCTGAGAATCCTGGCACGTCTGCTGTGCAGGTAAGAGGAACTGAACCAAAAATTCAGAACTCTGCGACATTTCCCATCTCCTTTAATTAGTACTTTTATTCTTTCTTCATGCCATGAATTACAAAGTTTATTTTTGGGTGCTTTCCACGCCGCCTGCATCAGGCAGACAATTTATCCATTGTACCTCTGCTTAAAACACCACCAAAGTTCTTCTTGAACTTTGCATTGATGCTAATTTTCCTCTGACAGTCCTCAATTAAGGGTGGTTAAATTGAAGTGAATCAAATAGTCTGTACCAAAGGAAGTGAAAAATGCCTCCCTCTATTCTTTCTTCTTTTGCAAGCCTTCCTTGAGATTTCTTCAGAGGCTGCAGTTTCTGTCTGTTTTGGGGGGGCTCCTTAGGAAGCGACAGCCACTCTTTTGTTTAAGCCAAGTCTGGGAGCCCACGTGTGGCACAGCAGATCCTGGATTGGGCTGGAAAGTGGAGTAGATGATTTCTAAGATCTTGTCCAGCTCTCAAAGGGCATGAGCCAGTAAGTCTGGATTCTGAAAGATTCCAGGATTTTATAAGCTTCCCCTTAAAAGGGAGAGGTCAGGGAGATGTCAGTCGAAAGTTTATTTAGGAAGGCAAAGATCAAGCCCATTGGAAAGTTATTCCATCTAAGTCCCACTGAAATTCACACTTTTTGCTGTTTCCCTAACTCGGACAGATTCATTTTGGAGATTTCCACTATGGTTGTTTGTTGGTTGTTAGTTTGCTATCGATATGCTCACAAGTGTAAATAGTGAAACATTTTGATTCTTTCTCCTACAAATGTGTCAGTGTGAGTTATTCAGACTTTAAGTGCCAGCAAATGAGAAAGGAGCGGACTAGATATATGCTGAATTCAGACACATACCCATATATATATATGTCTGAATTCAGCACATCTAGTAAAAAAGTCCTACAAAGTTTCACAGTCTGCTCTGAAAGAAGAACAGGAAGAATGGGCAAGAGGGATTTGAAGAAAAGCAAGAAAAATGGATACAGTCCATCAGCATCTGAGAGGGTCAAACAGTCCCTAGCCATAGCTTAAAAGCCACCTCACTGGATAGTGGTGGCATAGCCAAGGGGATAGTTGTGAAGCCACAAATTTGGAAGTGCAGGGGCACATTGTGTCAGTCCTCGTAACCAAGTTCTCCCATAAGGAGGGTCTAAAGACGCAGGTACCTGAAGCAGTCCATATGCGGATCTTTTGCAAAGCTAATGGCTCTTGATTGCCTTTTCCAAGACCAAATCATGCTGAACTACTTTGCAGCACACCCAGGATAGCTTGGGGCAATATATAATATTCCAGGGAAATATCTATCACTTTCCAAGCTACTGGAGGATTGCTGTATAGTCCGGGCTCATTAGAAAATGCTTGGGCTTCAATCCAGTGAGCCCCGGTTCCGCTACGCCTGTGCACTTGGACCATCGAGAGCCTACCCTTCTCCTCTAGAAAGTCTTACCGTCCATGTCCAGTCTCTGGATGATGACCTCCAACTCCACCTCATTGGGCATGTAGCCCAGGGACCGCATTGCCGTGCCAAGCTCCTGTTTGGAGATGAAGCCGTTGCCATCGCGATCAAAGACTTTGAAAGCTTCGCGGATTTCTGCAGAAGAAGAGAACAGAACGGGGGGGGGGGGGAGTGAGTCAGGAGTCTTGACCCAGAAAGGACTCATAAGTCCTGGAAATCTCTTTGCCCTACACTTCTCCTTCCTGGTCATTGTTCCTTGTTATTATTGAACTGTACCTTGGACATTCTTGGTCAGTGATCTTGAAATTCATCCCTAGGTCCTCGTTTAGAGGATGAGATACGGCCCTGATTTTTATTTCCAAATGTGGACTCGTTTAAGCTGCTTTAAATTATATACCTTGCCCGAACACATGCCTACATTAATCAAAACTACGTTTCCACCATGTTCTGCAGACATTTGGAAGGTACTGATTTTAATACAAGCACATGGAGGGGGTGAATAGACCGGGCAGCTCCAATGTCAGTGGGGCGGAGAATCCACCCCAGGTTTTCGTCCAGACTCTCCAAGGCACTAAATCTTTTTTGTAAATTGGGTTCAGCACCTCGGAGAGCTCCTATACATTTTCCTCTAAATCAGGAGATTCACAGCCCCATCCACATGGGAGCCATCCGCCTCTACAGAGGGTGGGTGGGTGGGATACTTCTCCCATCATCTGTTGACATGAAATTTCAATCGTGCCATCCAGCGGACAGACCAGGAACGGCAAACAGAGATTAGTGCATTGAATCTGGGGCCGAAACCAGAAGCCTCGCATGTCCTTACTCTACTCACACACAAACACCCAGCGGTAGAGATGGGCTTGAACAGCTGGTTTGAGGGTTTGTGCTGGTTCGTTTATCGGCAGAACGGATGCTCAGCGCTTCAAAGCCCCTCCTCCTCTGGGAGGCCTCCATTCAGAGGCAGTGCCAAGACAGGGTGGGGTAGAGAAGCCAGGCCTCCAGCTTCCGACGGGGCACCTGTCAGATCAGGTGGGGCTTCGAAGCACCAAAGACCTGTTGGGCCCTTAAACAAATTGATAGTTTTTGTCTCTCTCCCCCCCGCCAGCGGTCTGATTTTTTTAAGGCTGTCTGTTCCGATTTGGCTACACAGACGGCTCCTGCTTCCAGCTGGTGGACCACAGTGGGACTCCGGCGAAAGCAAAGCCGATCCGGCATGCTTCTTGTGGGTTTGCCCAACCTTGGTGTTCAATCGGCCATCGAATCATCTTAGATGATCTTCGACCTGCAGAGCTGGAAGGGGCCCTTTGGATCATCCAGTCCAGCCCCTGCCCAGGAGGCCCCGTGGGGGGGGATTCAAACTCCCAACCAAGACCTAAACCACTGAGCTCTCATCATCCCCATCCATAGCATCTCCCTGAAGCCTGAAGCGTGATGTATCACCGGGATCTTCTCCACCATTTCTCTGTGTTTGAGAGATGAGTGGAAACAGTTATATCCTATTTTCCTCCCACCGCGCTAGATTCTGCTGCTCCATCGCAGGAGGGTAAATGAATAATAGACGGCCTATCCATGCATAGAAGTGGCTAATCAGTCTTCGTTACCTATGGTAATGTAGTTGGCTCTCTAGTAAGAGGCACCCGCATGCTGTTGGCTTTCCAAGCTCCTTGGATCGACAGGGGGAATGGACCCCAGGATCGAGCCCTTTGCAAGTCCTGCGAGCCGGATCTCCTCAGAGGAAGGGGGGAAAAGATTTCCTGCACCCACCAGTGGAAAAACAATGACTCCCAAACTTTCCTTTACCAGCATCAGAGGGGGGTGAATAATTCCCTTTTGGACGATGACTTCCAGAATTCCCTATTAGCATGGCTGGCCATGTTCTGGGAATTGCTGTCCATGAAATAAATTTCTCCCAGGACTAAAGGCCTCCTGAGTTCCTGGCCATCCATTCAGAGGAACCCTCCTTCATCATCTGTAGGGCTATAGGAGCAGCTGAACAGTGGACCCACCTTTGTGCCATGAGTGGATAGTGCCAGCTCTCTCCACCTGAGTTTGATTTGTGTCCATACCGCTGGGGTTTCTGCAACCCTTAGTAGGTTGGGCTGGGAGGGACTGTCAAGCTATCCGGACTAACCAACCATTCCTTCCCTGCCTCTGAATTCAAAGAGAGCCACACGGCTCTACTCTGGACCCCCCCCCCCCCAATTGTCTCTTGACACTTTGTAGTCTGTTGAGACCTGTTGCTGAAAGCAGCCATGTTTTCTTGATTTGCTGTTGGATTTGTTCACAACTGGAAGTAAAGGAAATTGTTTCTATCCTTTCTACTATGAATGTGTCAGAGAGAGTTGTTGAGATCTGCAGTGAGTGAGAAGAAGGGATGGCATGATCTGGGGGAACTTGAAGGCAATTCTGCTCTGTGAATCCTTGCACTTCTCCGCACAGCTAGACGGATTTAACTGGAAATTCGAAACTGTGCAATCAATATTTGCCTGGGTCAGGGGTGGTGAAGACCCAGACAGGCCGGTGGGTGTCTCAGTGAGCTCTCAGCCTGAGCCAAACTACTGCTGAAACCATGGTTTCCTCGTCACTCTGAGTCCTCGTTGAATGAGGACTCAGAGTAATCCACCTCGTTGGATGTTCTTCTAGCAAACATTTCTGTGCCAGCTTTCATGGGTAATAAAGGAAAAACAGGGAATATGCCTTTTCTGGACAACAAGTCCCAGAAACCCACCCCCACCAGACTGGCTAATTATCCTACTGGCTGGGGGATTGTGGGACTCGTAGTCCCCTAAATGAACTCTCTCCATCTCTATAATAAGTGTTTGAAAAATTAAACGAACAAGATGCCTCTTGTATTATTGACTTTCAGCAAGATGTTCTGAAAGACTGGGATACTTAAGGCAGGGAGGGAGCTAAATGCTTGCTGTCTTGCTGTTTCTCATAATTTGCTGCTTTATCTTCACCTTGCAGATCTGTAACTAGGGTGGAGCATCTCATTTAGAAGCCACTGAAATCTAGAGGTGAATCTACCACGGAGTGTTAGGAAAATAAACGGTCAACCTTCCAGCCTTATGCACTGTCCCGTTTCCTGAAAGCATAAGCTTTCTCTTTATTTTTTTTATTTTTTTGGAGGAATAAAATATTCTATTTATTTTGGAGGGAAGCTGCAATAACAGCCTTGCTTGATAGAGGTTGTCGTTTCAAACATCAGGAAGGAACCAGATTTGGGAAGATCACATTCTCATATTTCCTTGCCCAAACCCTGCTTATTGTGACATGAACTGAAATGGAAAGAGAGAGTTACAGAATTATACCAGTGCAGAGCTGGAAGGGACCCAAAGGGTCATCTAGTCCAACCCAAACTGGATTCTTCCTTCCTTCCTTCCTTCCTTCCTTCCTTCCTTCCTTCCTTCCTTCCTTCCTTCCTTCCTTCCTTCCTTCCTTCCTGCCTGCCTGCCTGCCTGCCTGCCTGCCTGCCTGCCTTCCTTCCTTCCTTCCTTCCTTCCTTCCTTCCTTCCTTCCTTCCTTCCTTCCTTCCTTCCTTCCTTCCTTCCTTCCTTCCTTCCTTCCTTCCTGTGTCCAACAGCTTGTTGGATAAGGTGAGACCGAGATCTGGCTCGTATACCCTTACAGAAGCTGACAAGAAGGGTGTCAAGGCCACAGCCACCCCCTATTGTCCTTCTCATTATCTTGGAAACTCCAGTGAAATTTACGGCCAGTAAAAATTCACGGCTTTGAATACCAGCCCAGGCAATTGTCAATGAGATCAAGGTGGACGTGACAACACTCGCGGTTGGGGCTCCACTTTAATTAAGCCAAGCGCTACAAGCTGGCTGATGACTGATTATCCGCAGGTTGATTTATCCTCTGTTCTTCACTGTAGCTTCACTCTGGGCAGCTTCTGAATTTTAAGATGCTCGTCCCAGACTTCCACCAATTGACCTCATGGACATCTCTGCTCCTTCATCACTGAAAGCAACGTTCCCCGCTGATCTTTGGCCCTTGTGTGTTCTCTTTTTCAAAGGTGGGGAATTCTTGGCCCTCCAGACGTTTCCAACTACAATTACAACTATCCTTTCCCATTATCCGCATGGTGGGAGGTGTCTCGGACCTCACAGAGTCCCAGAAGGAGGAAGCTATAGATATATCAATGAAGAATGAGAAAAGAAAGGAGGCCAATTGGCAGAAAATGGCATGTGCTAATTTATATGGTCAAATGCATGCCTTTAGCTCTGTCAGCTGCCGAGGATCTGCGAAAAAGATCCCGGATCTCTTTCCATAGGCCTCCTTATCTTTCTCTATCAGCCTATGGGGTCCCCCCTCCCCAAAGCATCTTGGGAATTGTAGTTTTGTGAGAACACCGAGGGGTTTCTGGGAAATGGGCTCCCCTAAAGCTGCAGATAGGGTTCTACTGCAACTCCCATCATCCCCAGCCATTGTGCATGATGGGATGTGAAGTCCAGCAACACCTGGAGAGAGACATTAAAAAATTGTAAATTTTGGTTCCCGGAATCCTACAGGAGCAGTGGTCTTCTTGAGAACGAAGCAGCCCCCTACAAAGCTATTGTTTCTGTTTGGTTTTGGCACCAGAGCTCCTGAACCAAGAGCAGTCTATAGCAAAATGTAAACAACCTTGCACTCAAAGGCCATTTTAACATAGGGTGCTAGTGGGAGGAGGTGGTTTCCCGCAGCTCACGTGTCAATCCTTAACTCTAACCAAGTAGCAAAATCTTTTCTCCCTGGCTTCTAGAATACCCCTCCTTATTCACCCCAATTAACGCGTTCTACTGCATTTTTGTTGGGTTCAGATGCTTTCAGGATCAGCAAGAGGACGGAGAACCGAGTAGAATCCCCTGGACTTTCACATCCAGCTACAAGGGCTGAGACGTCCACATTTTTCCATTAGCTTCCTTCTTCTTCTCTTCCTTTCAGCTCCGATCCTTTGCGAAGACTGCAGAAAGCGGGGAGCAAACTTAGACCTTGAAATAAAGTTGGAGTGATCAGCGTGCTAGTTGTTGCAAAAGCGGGCGTTCGGGGAGACCAGCTGCTCTGCAGCCAGAAACGTAAACCGGGGACCCATCCAGCAGTTGCGTCACTTAAAACTGCCCGGAGGTCAGGGTAAGTTGGGAATTAATTGTGTTTTTTCTTATTTAGTTATTTAGTCATGCCCGACTCTTCATGACCCCACGGACCAGAGCACGCCAGGCCCTCCTGTCTTCCACGGCCTCCCGGAGTTGTGTCAAATTCATGTTGGTCACTTCGATGATCCTGTCCGGCCATCTCGTCCTCTGTCGTCCCCCTTCTCCTCTTTCCTTCACACTTTCCCAACATCGGGGTCTTTTCCAGGGAGTCTTCTCTTCTCGTGAGATGGCCAAAGTACTGGAGCCTCAGCTTCAGGATCTGTCCTTCCAGGGACCACTCAGGGTTGATTTCCTTCAGAACGGATAGGTTTGTTCTCCTTGCAGTCCAGGGGACTCTCAAGAGTCTCCGCCAACACCACAATTCAAAAGCATCGATTCTTCAACGGTCAGCCTTCTTTATGGTCCAGCTCTCACTTCCCTTGGGAATTACTTAACATAACACAAACATGGTTGGCCTGGGCTCCCTCCATGGGCCACGGGGGGCCTTACCAGACCCCCCCACCCCCAGCACCAGTCACAGCTGCCATGCCTGTCATTATCATCTCACGTCAGGGAGACTCTCCCTGTTTGCAGTCTTATTTCTAGGCTGCTGGGAGCAGCTGCAAAAATGTATGTACCTTTGAAAGTGATTTATCCACTCGGAACATCGTGTTCCAGTGCAGGTCCCGAGTGCGACTCCTTCACAGCCCCCCCCCCCCCGAATCTTCTTCTGTTCTCCCATCACTACCGCCGGAGAGAGGTGCTCACTAAAAACTGGAGGACTGATATCTCCAGGCCCTGACCGCCCCTAGGCCATGGTTTCTCCCGGCTTCTTTGAATCCTGGGCACGTGGGCAGCAGAATGCAGCTGTACGGCTCCTGCACACAAGCCCCCTATAAACCCCTCTCAACGACCGTTCCCATAAACATAAATGTCGGCAAGAAAAATTGCTCTTGGCTCTGGAAGAGAAGAAACTTTTCTAAGCCAACCTGCACCGCAAGGTCCTTGAGTTAATGTTTCTGATCTTATATGAAGCATTACGGGAAACGACAGTCATGGGTCTGCGGATACACACACACACACACACACACACACACACACACACACACACACACACACACACACACACACACACACACACACACACACACACACACACACACACACACACACACACACACACACACACAAAATAGACAGGAAGAAATTCGTATTCAAAATACTGCTAGAATACGAACGTTCGCACTGGAGATCTGAATGGCAAAGTTGCTATTTATGTGTACGAATTTTCCAAATTTTGAAATGTTTTCCTGCAGCTTAGCTTTGGAAGTTCCCATCGCTTCCAAAACTACTTTTCCAAACTCTTACAGCACCCATCGGGGTGTGCCTTGAATGCTACTTGTTATGACCAGTCAAATTCAAATACAGATGTGGAAAAAAAGGAGGGGAGAGCAGATTTTATTATTCACATTCAGTTATGCCCATCAGGTTAACGGGCACAATTTATAGAGGGTCACAGAACTCGGCTTTTCTCAGCAGAGAATTTGCATGACGGGTTTATCTCGAATATGCTGAGCGCTGCACATGCTAAACATATTGCAAGCGTCCTATTAGAGGTTAATGTTGCCGTTGGTGGCTCAGAGGCTGAGCTATAAATCAGGACCCCTCTGGTTTGCATCTCAGCAGGATAGATCCCTTTTGGCCTTAGCCCGGTGGACCCCCCCCCACAAAAGGTCCCCAAGCTCTGAGCCGCTCATGCCAACAGCTGCTGAGGTCGTAAATGCCCTGGCACTTGCCAAGCCTTGTAACCCATTGTTCCACACGGATGTGCCTCCCTGGTGGGCAAAGGATGCCCAGTGGGTTTCTTATGATGGTCCTTCCTCTTCCCAAGCCCCCCCCGATGTCCCTGAGCACCATCCCCAAAGGCTCAAGAATCAGACCCCCCTTTTTTTGATCTGAGAAACTGGTGAGGTTTCCGAAGCCCCTAAAAGCCAAACTGCAAAGGGCAAAACATGGAAGCGGATACTGGATCCCTTCTGCTTTTGCAGAGTTTGGACCTCAAGGGACCCTTGGCCCACTTAAGTTGCCCATCCTGTGTGGCCCAGGTTCTTCTGCTGCCTGAGGCACACGATGAAGCTGTGGCACAGCTCTTGAGTTTCGGTCAGCACACGAACCATACCTGGCTGTCTGCATCAACCGGCCTGAACGGATTATACGGCTTGCTTCCAACAGACTGACTGGTTTGGACAAAGAGGAGGGGGGAGAGGCAGAGTTATCCTTGAATTCAGAGAGGGAAGGAATGATTGGCTAGTGCTGGACAGATTGACAGTCACCCCAGCCCATAAAGGACCCTCCCAGCCACACCTACTAGGAGCAGCATGCCAGATTGTAAAAACTCCCAACCGGTGCACCATCTCTTGGTTTCGGTGGCTGTCACGGCCCCTCTCTCCTTCCCTTTCACCTCCCATCATCCCCGTAAACATCCCTCCCCTGCCCTTCATTGCCCATCTTCCTCTGCTATGGGTATCACCTCTGCTGAGATATCCCATTTGGAGTGGTGGGGAATCTTTTACCACCCTATAACGTTGCTTTCCTGAGGCGCAGGTGGGTATCTCTTGAGGTGGGCACCCCCCTTTGCCTGCTGGAACTGTTGGTTCAAGATTCTCAATAAAGAAGACATTTTACGGGCATGTGTAGCTTTGCATTTTCCACTCATTTAAAGCTGGACCATTGTCAGGATTCCGAGAATAAAAAACCAAACTGAATTATTTCTGCTGTTCTTACACCTGGGAATAAGCCCAACTTTTCATAGACAAGCATATCTTTTCCTCACAAAAGAAGCCTGTGCTTCCATTCCAAATCAGACCACAGGGCTAAAGCAAGGCACGCTAAATGCAAGAAACAAAGATGAGGAAAAACACATGCCATAACAAAACAGACCTCGTTTGCCACTTGAGGCAGCACCTCTTCTAAAACCACGCTCAGTGTCAGCTGGAATCCTGTTAACGTATTTCTGCCAGCATAATTCAATCGGTGCAAATCTCAGTGGTGAGACTCAGCATGCCACGGCTGTGAAGAATCCCAGAGAAATGCCCTAAAATAATGACTTAGTAGTAATGTATTACGCCAGGGCTAAAGTACCGAGACAGTTCATTTCATGGCACCAGGAAGAGGGGAAGAATAATTTTAAGGGAAGGGAGGGGGAGGTCAAGAGAGATAGGGAACCATCTGGACAGCTAGAGATAAGCCCAGACACTCTCAAGGCTGGGATTCCATTTCAAAGCCTTGCTTCGAATCACTTGGATTACAATGACCTCATATTTCTGGAAGATTCATTAGAACTTTTAATTTGTGTGGCCAAAGAGGGCCAGCTAGGAAGCCCATTCCATCAGGGTATAAAATTGTCTTATTCTACGACTTGTGAGTTCCGTCTCGACTTCTACCCACAGCGAGAGAGATCCATGGGTGAAATGTTAGCCATGTCAGGCTGTTCCTAATTGCTCTGAAACCTGGCCGTGTTATTCAATTTTAGCTTACGCTAAGATATCTGCCTTATTTTATTGTGCTGCTGGTTATTGGTTGGTTATATATTTTTATACTGTTTTGTTTTAGTAGACATGGTCTAGAGGGGCGGGGTAAAAATCAACCAACCAACCAACCAACCAACCAACCAACCAACCAACCAACCAACCAACCAACCAACCAACCAACCAACCAACCAACCAACCAATCAATCAATCAATCAATCAATCAATCAATCAATCAATCAAACAAACAAACAAACAAATAAATATTGTACATTAGCTGGCATTAGCTGAATTGGCTGTTTGATTCCAAAGTTGTATTTACTTTCTTCCAATTCTGGCGCATTCTGTTCTTTGAAATAAAATATAAAATTTCCACCTTAAGTGTTTCTTGGTTAAGTCCTACCTTGTAGGGCTGGCGTTCATTTCTCAAGGACAGAGTTTCTGGGCTTGGAGTAAGGGATACAATAGCTAGGATATTTCTGAGGTTCAGTGGACATGGGCTGGGTCCCCATATGGCATTCTCAGAAAGACTGGCAGTAAGCAAGCGTCGGTCTTTTAGACCCCATTCTTGCTGGAAGCACTACTGGGCTCAGTAAATGTTGCAGAGTTTTGAATTTTTTTATTAAATTCCTCCAGCTGAGCAGCAGAAGTGCAGGGATTCACAGAGCAGAATAGCTTACAAGTTCCCCAAATTAGTCCACCCCCTCTTTTCTCATCAGCTGACACTTTCAATCTCAATAAATCACTCTGCAACATTAGTGGGAGAAAGAAAAAAGGTTTCATGACTTACAATTGAACAGATCAAACAGCAAACTGACAAAAATAACTACCTTCAACAACAGACTTCAACGAAGACACAGAGGAGAGAGTTGGGGCTCTCTTTGAATTCAGATGCAGAGAAGGAACAATTGGTTATTGCTAGATAGACTGACAGTCCCCTCAGCCTGGAAAAGTCCCTCTCAGCCAAACCTGCTAAAAGCAGCATGCGAGGTTGCAAAAACTCCAACAGTAAATGCCCATCGTCTGATGCAGGTTGGGGTGGAGGAGAGAAAGAACCCTATATATCATTGGGAGGTTTTGCAACCTTGCATGCTGCTGGGAGGAGGTGTGGCTGGGAGAGACCTTTCTGCGGTGCAATGACTGTCAATCTGTCCAGAACTGACCAATTGCTCCCTCCTGCCTCTGAATTTGAAGAGAGCCCCGCCTCTCTGCTCAGTTCTTTCCCTCTTTTTTTAGTCTTTTGATGTCTGTTCGTATCAGACATATTTGTCTGCTTGCTGTTCGATCTGTTCAGGCCTGCAAGTTAAGAAAATGGTTTCTCCAACTCTCAGAATGAGTTATTGGGACAGTTAAGTGCGAAGCCAGTGAGAAAAGGGGTGGACTACCTGTGGGGAGCCTGACGCTATTCTGCTCTGTGACTCCCGGAACTTCTTGCTGTGCAGCTAGAGGAATTTGATCAGAAATTCAAAACTCTGCAGCACAAATTTGCCTTGAGGGTTGTCTGGGCAGGAGGAATATCAGAGGAATGAACAGATGTAATAAAGCATACCGGGCAGGAGAAGCTGGTGGACTGGGATGGGCGCTGCCTCACCCCAAAATGTGTCTGGGGGCCCTCAGCCAGGTTCATGAACTGCCCTCCGTTCTGGGGAGTTTTCCTTGCTCCATCCAAGTTCCTTTTGACAGACGGAGGCCTCCAGCCTGACCCCAGACTCGGTCACCCATTTTGCAGGGCCCAAAAGGCGGGAGAAAAATCTCTTGTTCTACAGCTCCAATTACACCGTGTTCCGCTTTCATCGTTTCTTGGGCAAGAAAAGAAAGGCTTTTGGGTGGGAAAATAAACCCCCCTCCCCTTCTCCAACCAAGCCCGAAGCAACAGCAAATGGAAAGGAGGATAAGAATCTATAAATCAGTGCAGGAATTGGCGGTCGGTGCTGAACAGGAACATTTACACCTGAAACAAAGCTTAGACAGGCATCCTTTGTGGCTAAATTACGAGTCAGGATTGAATGTCTCTCTGTTGTAGATCCATTGCAGGGCCGAGGAGCCTGCTGGCCACCCCCCCCCTCCCCGCCCTCCTGCTCCAGTTCTACCTGCAATGTTGTGTGCATTTTAAAAGAGCATCCACATTCTTTGGGTGCCTTTAAATATATATACATATAAAGAGAGAGAGAGAGAGATGTGTTTTTGTGTGTGATCTGTCTGCCTGCCTGCCTGCCTGCCTGCCTGCCTGTCTGTCTGTCTATCTATCTATCTATCTATCATCAACTCATTCTACCAACCAACCAACCAACCAACCAACCAACCAACCAACCAACCAACCAACCAACCAACCAACCAACCAACCAACCAACCAACCAACCAACCAACCAACCAACCAACCAACCAACCAACCAACCAACCAACCTCCCTATCTATCTATCTATCTATCTATCTATCTATCTATCTATCTATCTATCTATCTATCTATCTATCTATCTATCTATCTATCTATCTATCTATCTATCTATCTATCTATCTATCTGTCTGTCTGTCTGTCTGTCTGTCTGTCTGTCTGTCTGTCTGTCTGTCTGTCTGTCTGTCTGTCTGTCTGTCTGTCTGTCTGTCTGTCTATCTATCTATCTATCTATCTATCTATCTATCTATCTATCTATCTATCTATCTATCTATCTATCTATCTATCTATCTATCTATCTATCTATCTATCTATCTATCTATCTATCTATCTATCTATCTATCTATCTACGGCCCTGAAATCCATGGGGCTTGGGTGAATCAACTCCTCCATATGTTCCCTTAATTCTGTGGGCGTATTCTCATTGCAACATACGATGGGATTTCAAAGCAATATTTAGGGTTGCGTTTCTCAAAGACTGGCATTTTAGTTGTACCCTTTAAAAACATAGACCCAAGGCTTTGTGTGACATTTCCCAACTCCATGCATCAGAAGCTTTATAAATGTACTTCTCTCTGATCCCACAGTAATTCCTGCTGCAGAAAGCATGCGCCAGGTGTTCTGTGCTGTCAAGTTGCCTCCAACGCATGGCAACCCTATGAATGAGCCATCTCCAAAATGTCCTGTTCTCAATTGGACTGCTCAACTCTAGAAAACTCAAAAGGTGTGGCCTCCTTAAGGGACTCAGTCCATCTCGAATTTGGTCTTCCTCTCCTCCTGATGCCTTCCACCTTTTCCAGCCTTATTGTCCTGTCCCCCCCCCTGAACCCTGCCTTCTCAGGATGTGCCCAAAGTAGGACAGCTTCAGTTCCAACATGTTTGCCTCCAAAAAGAGTTCATTTGATCCAGGACCCACTTGTTAATAATCTGACTGTGAGTATCCACAGAGCTTTCCACCACCACCTTATTTCAAACAAATCCGAAATGCAAACCCAATAGAATTGGGGTTTTCCCCATTCCTAGCTACATCATTCAGGTTGTACTATTATATGGACAGCTCCATGGTTTAGGTATCTGACTGTGGAGTTAGAGGTGGGGAGTTCGATTCCCCCACTGGCCCTCTTGTGAGTCGAACCAGCCTGGGTGGCCTTGGGCCAGCTGCACATAGTCCCGGGGCTCCCCCTAGAGGAAGGAGAAGGTAAAGCACATCTGAGTATTCTCTACCTGGAAAACGCTGGATGGTCTTCGAGTGTCATAGGTTTGCCATCGCTGGCCTTGCCCATGGCATTTCCTCCCACACAAGGCTAGGTTGCCCCCCCCAAGCAGGTGAAAACCTTCCTGGTTTTTAATCTCCGAATGCCCTGGAGCAGTTGTTCCCAGCCTCTGGTCCCCAGATGGTCTTTGACAAGAACTCCCAGAAGCTTTCACCATCAACGACGCTGACCAGGGTTTCTACGACTTGCAGTCCAAGGTCATCTGGGTTACTCATGGTTGTGGGAATCGCTGTCCTAGAGCCGTGAGATTTTTAGTAGAGGATGTGTCTTTTTTCCCCCCAATTTTTTTTGAGTTTTAAATTTGTGTCAACCGACTGTGTTTCAACCGACATTGCCTAAGTTCAATTGTTATTTTAACATTAATAACTGTATCGCCATTTCAACATCAGTACCTATATTGTTGGAAGAAAGGCAGGATTATAAATAACGTAAATAAGAACAATAATAGATAATAGATAAGACATAAGACATAAGAAATTTATTTGTCATTGCACTCACAAGTGGGTGCAACGAAATGAGGTGCTCTTCCCCAAGGTAAAACTGGACAACACCACTACAAAAAAAAGTTAAAAATATACACAACACTCACCATACAAATATTGATACCCCGTTTCTCCCAGCAATTAAAATTCCACCAAAAACTTATGACCCCGCATTTAAACTCAATACTGCACTTGGGTAAAAGCTGTTCTTGAATCTGCTTGTCCGTGCTTTCAATACCCTGAATCTCCTTCCTGATGGTAATAGTTTAAAGAGCTGATGTCCCGGATGAGAGGAGTCTTTCAGTATGTTAGATATCTTCCTCTTGCATCTGTTCTTATACAATTCTTCCAAAGAGAGGAGTGAACAGCCAATGATGTTTTGGGCCGTCTTAATCACCCTTTGAATTGCCTTTTTCTCTGCCACTGTGCAGCTCGTGAACCATACACAGAGACAGTAGGATAATATGCTCTCAATCGAACTCCGATAGAAGGTGATTAACAAACTCTCAGTCAATTGCTGCTTTCTAAGAGTCCTTAGGAAATACAACCGTTGTTGCGCCTTCCTGATTAACGCAGCGGTGTTTGCACTCCAAGTCAGGTCATTTGTTATGATGGTCCCAAGAAACTTACATTCAACCACCTGTTCCACACAAACTCCTATATAAGTCACTGATGGTAAAACCACTCCTTGACTTTCTCATGAACATAAACAACCCTTTTAGGGTTGCCACACTCTGGATGTGACTTGACACAACGTGGCAACCACATAAACCTCAGCAGGGTAGAGAGAGCCACGTCCCTCCGTGGCTGGGAGCTAGATCTTGGGTTTCGCCCCGTGGCCATGATCTTCCTTAAGCCCTCAGGCCCAAAGAGGTTCCTTACCCTCAAAGTATGGGTTGCAACCAATTTGCAACAGATTACTGTGAAAAAAACTCCTGCAAATTCATGTAACAGCCGTTAGACGTGATAATTATGGCAATTATTTGCTAATTATGATCGTTATATGGCGTTTCCATGTTTATGGTTCAGGCAACATCCGATTTCTTGCTGCTTGATGGAGACAGCGCGGAAGGCTGAGAGGCCTGGCTCAGACCCTCAAAATGTTACTAATGTTTTTGGACTACGCCTCCCATCGTCCCCCAGCTCCCCCTTTTTTGTAGCTGTAGTAAAAGAAAAAAGCTACGTGGCTCTCATGCATGGACGGTGTGAGCTTCCTGCAAGCCATCCGCCTGAGAGAAGCCTTGTGCATGAGGGAACCCCATTGAATTCAGTGGGGCCCACATTCGTATATGGGCACACAGCGAAGATGGCGAATCCACGGCACCCCCCAACGTTGACGACAACAGTTCCCACCAACCCTAGCCAGCATGGCCACTGGACAGGAATGATGGAATTTGTAGTCCAACCAAACTTGTAAGACCAGGGATCCTTTATTCTTGCAATGTGGGGCTGCAGTCTGACAAGTTTATTGACTAAAATTTTTGGTTTATTAAAATGACTCCTCCTCCGGATAATCCAGTGGTTGATTCCCAGTTTCTGGTGGACCATGATCTTATTGTTAGTTCCACCTAGAGGAGATCTACCGACTCAATGAGATTTACACAATGGCTCATTTAGCTATGGATTTAGTGGGTCAACCCTCTGTCCGAGACAAGCAATAGGATAAGGGCCATTGTTTTTCATGCATTTAATATTTCTTTTTTTTTAAAAAAAACACATAAATATGCATCCCATATGCTCATCATCTCATAGACAGAGGCTTCCCACCTGAAGCACTCCGGGTTTATTGATATGCAAATAGATGCAGATTTAATCAAGTGGTAAATCCATTAAGCAACATGCAATTGATCTAAGAAGATTTCCTTACTCCAGCTCTAGCCCTAATTGATTTGAAAAAAAAAATGTAAATTTGGGTTATATTTATGCTATAATAGGAAAGGCATTGGGCTGTGTTCCCCATCCTGGCTTTGACGAGCTGCTGGTAACGATGACAAAGGATTAGCATCTGTTGTTCTCGGTGCGCTGGCATCTTGTCAGTGATGCAGGGTAATTAGCTAGAAAGTGTGCTCCGTCTGCAGTCCGCTGTTTTTGAAGACAGCAAAGTTACAGGGTGGTACCCAGATGACGATTTTTTTTTTTTTGGCTCAAAGTGGCCTAAGCTACCAGCCAGGATGAGAAAAAATATGTTTTTCATAACCGCACGATGGAATGGATGCGTCTCATCTCATTCCCTGCTTTGAATATTTAAAAGAGAAAAACTGCCTCGAAAGTCCCCCGAAAGAGGGGAGTTAACGAGCAATTAAGCATCACGGGTGATAAAGTACAAATATTGCCAGGAATCCTTGATTGGTGGTTTGTTAAATTAGAGTTGTGAAATTAATCGACAAGGCAAATCCGCTGGCGCAGGACGCCGCTCGGTGTTGAGGGAAGTGTTTTAACACAGCCAGGCTTCCACGAAATCCTCACTGTGAAATTAATTTCACTCGGCTGAGGTGGGCGAAGAAGACGCGAGGGTCGGGCCGGTCTGAGCATCCCGCCAGCTACGGGAGACGAAGTTGCACGCAGAAATAACTGTATGTTTACAGAAATCAATAGGCTTAGGAACCTGTGGCATTTGGGGAACTTGTAGAGCGTGTTGGCTCAGTGAGTTAGAGTTTCTGGCTGCAGAGCGAGGGGTTGTGAGTTCGATTCCCTGCTGCTTTTCCCAGGAGAAGTGCCAGCCTGGATGGCCTTGGGCACGTTGCACAGTCCCAAGGCACCCCCAGAAGAATGGAAGGTTAAACTACTTCTGAGCAGTCTCTATACTTAGAAAACCTTGGAAAGGGCTGGCTTGATGACAGACATTATAGTGGTGCCCCGCTTGACGATTACCTCATTAGATGAGGAAATCGCTTAACGATGAGTATTTTGCGATTGCTATAGCGGTTGCAAAATGCTGTTTTAATAGGGAAAAATCGCTGTACGATGATTGGTTCTGATGTACGATGCTTCGGGAACCGATTTTTCGCTACACAATGATTTAGAAACAGCTGATCGGTGGCTCTCAAAATGGCTGCCCGCTGTTTCCCAGGCCTCATTTTGCAAGACAAGCACCGGAGAATGGCCGCCCTATGGAGGATCTTCGCTGGACGAGCAGGTATTTAGCCCATCGATTGGTTTTCAGTGCATTCCAATGGGCTTTTTTATTTCGCTTAACGACGATTTCGCTCTACAGTGATTTCGCTGGAACGAATTAACATCGTCAAGCAAGGCACCACTGTGTTATTCTTATTGAAGTGTGGGACCACATGATGGAAGGGCTGCCGGCTCCTCAGTGGAAATACTGGCTTGTGAGATTCTGTTGCCATTTTTTACAACCTCGCATGCTGCCTCTAGTATATGTGGGTGGTAGGGACTTTCCTGGGCTGGTGTGACTGCCAGTCTATCCAGCACTAACCAATCATTCCCTCCTGCCTCTGATTTCAAAGAGAGCCTCGCTTCTCTGCTGATATTGTTTTGTCTCTCTGGAGTTTGTTGAAGTCTGTTGTTGAAAGCAATCATGCTTGTCAGTTTGCTGTTAAGCCGTAAGTAACAAAGCTTTTTATTCTTTCTCTTATAAATGTCTCAGAGCGAGTTAATCATCCTGGAAGTGTCAGCTAATGAGAAAAGGTGGTGGACTAATCTGGAGAATTTAAAACTATTCTGCTCAGTGACTTCCTTGCACTTCTGCTCTGCAGCTAGAGGAGTTTAACCAAAAAATCAAAAACTCTGCAGCAGATTTTGGGAGTTGTACTTAGGGTGGGTAGATGGTTCTGAGAACGGTAGTCTAAAAAAAAAAATCTGAATGTGCTTAAAGTCAGTTAATGAAAATATAGGCTGGGAGATATTTGCAACCGTAGTTAAAGTAATTTCCCCAAACAGATGTTTCTGCATGACCCTGTGTTTGTGATGTTATGTGCTCTCAGGTCACTTCCAAATTATGGCAACCCAAGTAGGTTTTGAGGTATGTGAGCAATTCTAGGAGTTGTATTCCCTAGGGAATTTCCGTGGCTGAGGAGGGATTCGAACTCAGGTCCATTGAATCCTAATCTTCCACTCTACCCACTACAGTACTCACAATTCCTTTAAGCAAACCTCGACAGCATCTTAAAAAGCAGAAACATCACCTTGCCAACAAAGATCCGCATAGTCAAAGCTATGGTTTTTCCAGTAGCGATGTATGGAAGTGAGAGCTGGACCATAAAGAAAGCAGACCGCCGAAGAATTGATGCCTTTGAATTGTGGTGCTGGAGGAGGCTCTTGAGAGTCCCCTGGACTGCAAGGAGAACAAACCTATCAATTCTGAAGGAAATCAACCCTGAGTGCTCACTGGAAGGACAGATCCTGAAGCTGAGGCTCCAATCCTTTGGCCATCTCATGAGAAGAGAAGACGCCCTGGAAAAGACCCTGATGTTGGGAAAGTGTGAAGGCAAGAGGAGAAGAGGACGACAGAGGACGAGATGGCTGGACAGTGGCATCGAAGATACCAACATGAATTTGACACAACTGCAGGAGGCAGTGGAAGACAGGAGGGCCTGGCTTTAATCATGGTCCATGATTAAATAACAAGCTGAAAGACTGATGATAACATGGTGCCAGCCACTCAAAAATTCCCACAACTTTGACCCTGTGAAATCTTGTTTCACTACACTGCTGTCTCCCACCCTCTCTGTCTTTCATATCCCCTAAAAGCAACCACATTTCCCCCAGGATTTAAAGGATGCTTTGTTTTCTGTTGTTTTTCTGTTTTCTACCTCTACCCAGTACAGAAACATGGAGAAATCCTATGGGTGTCTCATCCGTTTTCCACACAGCCCTCTTTCTAGCAGGGTTGGGAGAAATGCAGAAATTGCGGAAGATGCCGAGAAGAGCAGAATGAGAAAAAGTTACTTTTTGGAAGCCAACATCATTATTGAAAGCCCTGGGAAAGTGAATTTCTTTAATCAGTGCCGTCTCATTAACCCAGGGCTCCTCAGCTTCTCCTGAAGCTCCCCCCACCCCCCCAAAACCCAACAACCCCACAGCATGATTGTTTTTGAATAAAATGAAATAAAACATGGGGGAATCTTGTTTATGAACCCATTTTGTCTCTTATTTCTCATGGCGTTTAATTATCTGCTAAATACCAGCGGCATGATTTTACAATCCGAAACTCCTCCCCTTGTTTTATAACTGTCGGCATGAAGTGTGCCACTCACTTCAGTTCATAAAACATTATGCGCTTCCCCGGGAGTCGGACGTTTTGAGAGGGAACGGCGTTGAGGTTTTCAGGCTTCAAAAAATGCAGTCACAACAGATGGACGGGAGGTTCTGGGAGCAATAAGTTAAAATGGGACTTTCGAGATAAAATCCCGACGGGGGTAAACATGAAATATGCCCCTTCTTTCATTCTGGAAGTCTTTTGTGAATTTGCACCAGCCAAAAAGTAGCCTCCAAAATATTAATGCTTTGGGATTCTGAAACAGAGGCTAATGAAATATATGTATTTCTTTTGTACTACCCTGCTTTTTTACCTTTTATTTTATTGATTTTTGAAGGGGCTGCCCCCCATTTCCTTTATTGTTAACTGGACTGCCTGCCCACCAGGATTTCACCTGGTGGACTACTGCCTGAGCTGCTGAGGCTATCAGCTGCCTTTGATGAATGTGTGTGTGTTGGGTGGAAGACTTGTCTTCCCAATCTGTAATAGCTACTGCAGATTCTTTGAATTTTGGTAAAATCCAAGGATTCAGAGAGCAGAATAGCTTCACATTTCCCCAGGGTAGACCATCCCTTTTGCTCCACAACTGGCACTGACAGTCTCAATAATTCACTCTGAGACATTAGTAGGAGAATAAAAGGTTTCATTTATTTACAGTGAACAGATAACCACCTAGAGTGGTCTCAATGAGACTAGATATAAATAAAATAAATAAAATAAATAAATAAATAACAGCAAGCTAAAAAACATGACTGCTTTGAGCAACAGGCTTCATCGCTGCTTCGAATAGACAGACAGACGGACTCCAACAGACAAAAGAAAGGTAAAAAGAGAGACAGAGCAGAGTGGTGGGGGCTCTCTTTGATTCCAGAGACAGGAGGAAACTATTGGTTAGTGCTGGATAGATGGACAGTCACCCCAGACCAGAAAAAGCCCCTTTCAGCCAAACCTGCTAAAGGCAGCATGCGAGACTGCAAATATTCCAACAGTATTTTGAAGACTGAGTCGCAGGAATGTATTATATTGCCCTTGATGAATGTGTGTGTGTTTTGATGATGACAATGGTGATTATTTATCTTTCTCATTTGCACGGCTTCCTGCCGATGAATTGATGAGCGTAATGAAGACAGTTATATGATTCGTTAGCAAATGTTAGCGAACGCATAGATCTGTGAATTTTTTTTTCTCATGAAGTGCGGTTGTCGACCTTTGGTGTGGATAATGATCTGTTTTGATTTATTTAAAATATTTTAACATGCTTTTCTCTTTTAAAGGACCCGAGGCAGCCTAAAAGTTTTAAATGGACAGGATTTAAGATTGGTCACCGTGAGTATACAATACCAAAAGGATCCAGGAATGCAATGGCAAAAAAACATAAGCAATGCCAGAACACATTCAAAGCAACAAGGCACAACAATCTGTTTAAAAACCTCACTTGGGTAGCCATTCACTCAGGGAAAGCTTGCCGGAAGAGAAAGGTCATCACCTGCTTGTGGAAGGACAGCCAAGAGGGGGCTAGGCTGGCCTCCAGTGGGAGGGAGTTCCAGAGTCTCTGGGAGCAGCCACAGAGAAGGCCCTCTCCTGTGTCCCCATCAGACGCACCTGAGAAGGTGGAGGGACTGAGAGAAAGGCTGATGGTTTTAATACTCGAGCAGGTTCATAAAGGGAGATGAGGTCCTTGAGATCATTTTGGCCCAAGCCATTTAGCCCTGTAGCTGAGGAGAGAAAAAAATCTGAAACCCAAAGAGAGCTCATCTAGAAATGCCAAAGAAAAGCAAATTGAAAGGTTTGTTCCTGCACATCCCTAGCAGGATACCCCCCCCAAAAAACCCAGATTTCCCCAAGTGTTTATGGCTACCCCAGAGATAGATGAAAGAATCCTCTCTGGGTGAGCTGGCACAGCTCGGTGATTTGAGGTCATTTCTGACTCTCGAGGGTAAAATCAAGCAGTTCTGTTTTCATCCACCCTGGCTGTGTGGGCTGCTCGAATGGATCAAAGCTTGGATGCCTGAGCTTCTGAGGATGACAATTTGGAAGAATCTGGTGTTGTAAATTCCACAAAATTAACGTTTGCATGCAGGGTGATCTGCGAGCAGAATCTGGTTAGAGCCAAAGACTCTCGCAAAGCGAGGAGGCATAAATGGCAGTGGCGTTGGGAAGACCGCAGCCAGAATTCAGTATTGTTTTGCTGCTTTCCTTGCTTTTCAGTTGCTTTTTCTTGTAAATTGCGCGTCGATTTCCCCCCCCCCCAAACTCCTTAGAAACATCCCTGAATACCTTGCTTTCCTGAAAGCTAAGGATATAGGGTGGGATGTAAATATTGTCAGTACCTACAATAATGCATATATTCTGACGAAAGGGAAAAGGAACTTCGGTGCAATGATGACCCATCTCTAAGGACAGCCCTGAGTGAAGGGGAGAGGAGAGGGACGGAGGCGGCCGGCCGGAAGGGATGCGTACAAGGACAGGCCTGATTTACACCAAGTGCTTTCTACCCCATTCACAGAATAGCCGGAGCTGTCCTTTCGCCGCACGAGAGGGAACGGCAGATGGTGGCGAGCAGACTGCAAGACGGAGAGAAGCGACAGGCAGAGATGGGACAACCGTGGAATTAATGAACGGATCGATGCGGGCGCTGGAGTGCTGCCAACCTCTCAGAAATTGGCCACTCACTCAGCCTTTCTCCAGACCGGTGGGTGGCCAGCCCGCACAGCTTTGGACAACCTGCCTAATACTACCTGTGCACCTTCATCACCTTGCATTATAAGACCAGCCCCTTCCCTGACATGGTGTACCCTCCAGATGGAGTGAACTTACAACTTCCATCACTGAAAGAAAAGAAAACACACATTATGTCTGGAGATAATGGGCACTGTACTTTCAGTTGGAGTTTTTGCAACCTCGCAGGCAGTCTTTAGCAGGTTTGGCTGGAAGGGAGCTCTCTTAGGCTGGGGATAATATCCATCAACCCAGCACTAACCAATAGTTCCTCTCCTGCCTCTGAATTCAAAGAGGGGCATACCTCCTTGCTAAGAGCTTCTCCCCCCTTCTTTGTCTGTTGGAGTCAGTGGTCTGTCAGAAGCAGTGAGTCTGCTGAGGCCTCTTGCTGAAAAGCAGTCCTGTTTTGCCAGTTTGCTGTTTGATCTCTTCAACTGTAAGTAAATGAAACGGTTTTATTCCTTCTCCTAATCATGTCTCAAGAATGAATAACTGAGACTGTAAGTGCCAGTTCGTGAAAAAAAAGGAGTGGATTCATCTGTGGAACTTGGGGCTGTTCTGCTTTTGTGAATCCCTGCACGTTTGCCGTGCAACAAGAGGAGTTTAACCAGAAATTCAAAACGGCAACAGTTGGTATCGTTGGGCACTCGAAAACTCCAGCTCGTTCAAAATCTGGCTGCAGGGATGGCTCTGGGAGCGGCAGATGCCACTTATCAAAATTCCAGCTAAGACCATCTGTCACATCATGGTGATACAGCGCCTTGATAATTCCCCATTCGGTCCTCTTGAGAGATCTATTCAGCGGTGCAAGACCAGACAGGGGAATTTTTTTCGACTAGGTTTTTGATGTGCATGCATGGATGCATGCATATAATGGGCTCATATTGGAGTGAGCCCACATGCACCCCTCCCATAGTTTTCTTGGACAGCCACCTGGGGGAAAAAAAAGACACCCTGTTTTTATATGAAACTAAAGCATCACACTTTGGAAGGTCTCGCTAAGGACACCAGAGATGCAGGACAAGGTGACTCCTGTACCACACACACACAGACAACCAGACTTTGCCAGCTGGATCTTAGCCCTCATCAATTTCAGGAGTCAGTGTGGCTCATCACACTTGAGAAAAATGAGCTTGCTTCGGGAGGAAAGATCAGACCACACGGCGCGCACATCACTCTGTCCTCCACTGGAGGGGAACAGTTGAACGCACCTGGCTCAAGGGACGGAGGCGATGGGGGCCACCTTTCTCCTGTCTCACTCTTCCAGACGAAAGAGCTGGCCCAACTCCCTGTTGCAGAGTTTTGAATTTCTAGTTAAATTCCTCCCTCTGAGACAGGAGGAGAAAGAATAAAAGGCCTCACTACTTACAACTAAACGGATAAAACAGCAAATGGACATACATGATTGCTTTTCAGCAACAGACTCCAACAGACCCAGGAGTGGTGGTGGTGGTGGGAGCACTGGGCAGAGAAAAATGGGTCCCTCTTTGAATTTTGAGGCAGAGGGGGAACAATTGGTTAGCGATGGATACATCGGCAGTCACCCAAGTCCCGAAAGGTCCCTTTCAGCCCTTCCATCTATTCACAGCAGCAGGAGAGGCTGCAAAATCTCCCAACACCACTGTGGGTGCTAAGGGGCTGCTTGACAAAACGGGTCTCCTGCAGAGGTCCTGAGCCAGGAAACGCTGCTCCAACTTCTTCACAGCGGCAGCCCATCTCCAGAAATACTCGAGGGGGGTCGCTCCTTCCGTCCCTTTCCTCAGCAAAACCCTTCCTCACTTGTTTGCCATTTCCTGCCTTTAAACCACTACCCACTAACCCTTTAGAAGGATATTCTTTGGTGCAGTGGCTAGGCTTCTAAACAGGCTGGGCGTAAAGCAGCATTTGGAAAAGTTGATTTTTGGATACCATACCAGCATCCTCCAGTTAGTTCTCACGGAGAATCCTGGAACTGGTAGTCCAGCCTTTAAATTCCTCAGGTTTGGCATGCAAGCCTTATCAACAGCACTCTGGAATAACAATTCACAACTCTTGGTTCACCAGAGCCCAGCTTGAGTAGGAGGTAAGATAGTGTACGATTAAGACCTGTGCTTTTTCATCCTACAGTCGTTGACGCAGGGCTATGCACAGATCCCCCCCCCCATTGGCCAGTTTGGGACTTTGGAAAGTATCCAGATGGAGTCTTGAGTGATCTGCGCCCTGCTTTATCTGTGCGCTGGATCGCAACCAATTTGTAAATCTCCCGTTGGTCTGCACTGGGCAACCAAAATACGATATTTTTCTGCGTATAAGACTATACTTTTGTCTAAAATATTTAGACTAAAAATTGAGGGACATCTTATACACAGAAGTAAGCCGAGGAGAGAACAAAAACAAGTGGAGAGGAAAGCAGGGATCGAAGCGATCCTGCAGCGCTTTGATCCCTTTCCCCCCACCCTTGCTAAGTCCCACTTAGATTTCTTAATTTTGGATTAGAAAATTGGGGGGCATCTTATACATGGGGACATCTTATACACAGAAAAAATAAGGTATCTATCTAGAATCCTTTTAGTTCTTTCCACCGGCATAAATGCAATGGCATAAACCGCAGCGGCGAAATTACTGCTAGTTAATGAGGCGGCACACACTTTCTTTGCTGGATGCTGGTTGTGTAACTTGGTGAGCAACGAGGAATACAAGGGGTGACTCACTAGCTGGAGGCAACTCTGTGCTGCAATTTACTCCACTGAACTTATTTTAGTGTGAAGAACCAACAGGACTCTGGCTGGTATAACTGCTTTGCTTTGTATGAATGTGTGGGAACCTAGGATACAGGATAAACCTCAAACATCAGGGCAAGCCTGTCAAATTTCAGATAGCCAACTTCCAGGGCATGCATATTAGACACCTTAATTTTCATCCGAAGGAAGGAAGGAAGGAAGGAAGGAAGGAAGGAAGGAAGGAAGGAAGGAAGGAAGGAACTGACATAGTTAGTGGCCTATCCGATTCAATTTATGCTCTGACTTTGTAAATTCACTTTACTTTGCCATAGAGTCAAATGGACTTTAACGCAGATTATGGGCAACTTGTTCTGGAATTCATGATCTGGTGCACAGAGAGGTCCCACTGTTCTTTACGAACAGCCCCTCGCCCATTATTGGTCCATTGCTTCCAGAAGGGGAAAGACAAAAGGATCAAGTTCTATACAAAAACATCAATCTCATCTTGTTCGCCTTGCAGAAACCTGACCACAAACCTCTGGCATTTGTCCCCTCTGAGCAGGTTCAGCCTACGGATGGGGAGTCCATCCATCTGGCTTCATAATTTAAAGCTTATCATCCCAATTGTGCACTGTTCAACCAGCGATGCAATGATTATTCTTTTTTAAGAAGGAGAACCCATCCGGTCCATGGAAACAGAGGTATTATTTTCTCATCCCCCAGCTTGGGGCCAGCCGGCCACCATTCACTAGAAGCTAAATCGCCAGAAAGCAGACACCCTGTCTTCTGTTCCACCTTTCCTATGTCCTTTTCCAAATGAGCCACTCAATATTCCGTGGCGCATGTTCTCTCTCCTCTCTGGGATTTAATTTATTTTTTGCTACGTATGTTTATTGTCTTGACCCCTTAAAGTATTTTTTTTCCTAATTTCCTTTCCCCCCATACAGCACGTATCCTCCTCAGATCTCAGTCTCTTTTTCCCCAGAGCCTCTACTTATGGCTACCGTCCTGTCAGCCCACACCACCTGACGCGGCTGTTAGACGGAGTTGTTTATATGATTTATACCCCGGCTTTAAAGTCATGCACTCCTGCCTTTAAGGTTCCCTATCATTTATTTCTCTCTTCCGCCCCAGTCCTCGGCTGTTCTGTGATTCGTCCTGCCTGTCTTTGTCTGGTCGTAAGCATCGATGACCTGTACGGTACAATCATAGCTGTGGGTAGGAGTGTGGGTCACCCAGGAACAAGAAAAAAGGAAATGCTCCACAACGACACCCAGGATACAAGCCACACGGCCACCCTATCCTGTTTTGGCAGCTCGGGTGAGCTTTCTTTACAGGAAACTCCTCCTGTTGTTATTTCAGGATGTGGAAGAAATCTTGGTGCTCCCAAGATTTGATCAAACCCAAAGAAACAAAACAAAACAATATCAAAGACAAAACCATGTGGCACCTTAAAGACTCCCGACTTTACATTCTAATGTCAGCTTTTGTGGCACTTTGTCAGGTGAATCTGGCCCGCTTGGCATGATGGACTGCGTAGTCAATGCTCAAGCAACCCTCTAGAGAGATTTTGGTTCCTGTGCCAGAACAGAGAGGCCAAATCACGGGGCTTTTTCTGCTTAGGGTTTTGCAAATTATACAAAATGTGGTTTGCATAAAACTGTTGTTCCTGTGCAAAACCCTAACCCTTCACCCCTTTTGAAGATATGTGTACACACACACACACACACACACGGTATTCCCAAAGTGTGCTGTTGATATAGCGTCCAATAGCAATTAAAGCTCAGCTTCAGGACCCACTTCAAGATACAAGGGTCGTGGCGGCGCTGCAGGTCAAACCACTGAAGCCTCTGTGCTGCAAGGTCAGAAGACCTGAAGTCGTAAGATCGAATCACACTTGTCCCAGTTCCCGCCAACCTAGCAGTTCGAAAGCATGCAAAATGCAAAAATGCAAGTAGATAAATAGGCACCACCTCGTTGGGAAGGTCACGGCGTTCCTTGTCTATTCGTGCTGGCCACGTGACCACGGAAACTGTCTTTGGACAAACGCTAGCTCTATGGGTTGGAAACGGAGATGAGCACCGCCCCCTAGAGTCAGACAACACTGAACAAATTGTCAAGGGGAACCTTTTACTAGTGCTTAAAGCACTCTCTGTGCGGTTTTACAGTTTAATTGTGCAGGTTACACATTGCCCCAAGCTGGGTGCTCAATTTACTGACACTGGAAGGATGGATTCATTTGGAAGGTGGTGCTGGAGGAGAGCTTTCCGGATACTCTGGACTGGCAGAAAAATGAAGAAGTGGATTCTAGCTCAGCTCGTGCCCGAACTCTCTCTGGAGGCAAACATGTTGAAACTGAGGCTGTCCTACTTTGGGCACATCATGAGAAGGTAAGATGCTCTGGAAAAGACAATAATGCTGGGAAAAGTGGAAGGCAACAGGAGAAGAAGAAGATGATGATGTTGGGCTGACTTCGGAAGGGAAGCCACAGGCCTGAGTTTGCAAAAGCCGAGCCAAGCAGCTGAAGACAGGGCATTGTGAAGACCGCTCTTTCGTGGGATTGCTGCAAGTCGGAGGTGACTTGACGGTGCACAACAACAGCAGTACCTAGGTAAGAGTCGGTCCCATTTTTTCTGGGGCTAGTAATGGTGTCACTGTGTCAGCCGGTCAGACATGGAACCAAGGAAGTGCCATGTGGTCAACACCACCACCACACAAACACACACACAAGCAGAGTTTGACATAAAGGTAAAGGTAAAGGTTCCCCTTCACAATTTTTGTCCAGTCGTGTCCAACTCTAGGGGGCGGCGCTCATCCCGCTCTTCAAGCCATAGAGCCAGCGTTTGTCCGAAGACAATCTTTCCATGGTCACATGGCCAGTGTGATTTAGACACGGAACGCTGTTTACCTTCCCACCGAGATGGTCCCTATTTATCTACTCGCATTTGCATGCTTTCGAACCGCTAGGTTGGCGGGAGCTGGGACAAGCGACGGGTGCTCATTCCGTTGCGTGGATTCGATCTTACGACTGCTTGGTCTTCTGACCCTGCAGCACAGGCTTCTGCGGTTTAGCCCACAGCGCCACCACGTCCCGAGAGAAAAAAAAAACAGGACGAACCGACTGATCACAAAGACACAACCCATCCGGTGTCCAAGATTTGATGGACGAGTTGATGGAAGAAGGTGCCAGATCTCTTGGTTTCCAACAAGCACACTTTGAAGAATTCAATCAAGCATTAGCTCTGAAGAGAGTAGACCATGTCTCGAGAGCCAGCTCCCCAAAAACGTTGCAAGTCCACGGGTGTCTGACACATTAAAATGCATGCATAATACATTTGGCAAGCCAGCAAGTAACTGATGGATGGCTTGAAGCAGGATATTTGCCTTTGGGGGTGGGAGGGTGTGGATTCTGGTAGCTCATTGTCACATCTTGAGAGGATTCAAGATGTGGCGTTTGAATGGGAAATGGGGAGCTAATGTGCGGCTCAGCTTCAGGATCCACTTTGAGATTAATCAGGGAAAGCCTGGCGCTTTCCAGAAATCTTGTAAATGTCTCTGCAAGATGTGGAGATGACCTTTCCTACCAATTTCCATTTGCTTGGTGATAGCAGCAAGAAAAGTTTGCACTAGACAAAAAAAGAAAAAGAAAAAAGGAACTGACAGATATGTGGCTGCTGGAATGTAGGCAGAGGGTCATATTGTTGCAGAATTTTGAATTTCTGGTTAAATTCCTCTGGCTGCCTAGCAGAAGGGCAAAGATTCACAGAGGAGAATAGCTTCAAGTTCCCCCAGATAGTCCACCCCTTTCCCATGAACTGGTACTTAAGGTCTCAGTAGCTCGCTCTAAGACATTTGTAGGAGAAAGAATAAAAATGTTTCATTACTTGCAGGTGTGAATAGAACCACAGGAAACTAATAACACTGCATCCAACAGACTAAAGAGAGGGAAAGGGACACTCAGCAGAGAGGTGGGGCTGTGTCTGATTTCAGAGGCAGGATGGAACCATTAGTGCTGGGCAGAGATTGACAGTCACCCCAACCCAGGGAAGGCCCTCCCAGTCCCTCAAATCGCAGGCAGCATGCGAGGTTGCAAAAACAACTACAAAAGAACTTTACCCAGCTCAGAGAAGATATTTAAAAACATCCGAAGCCTCCAATATTTCCTCCTTAGGGGAAAACAAATTGCCTTCTACAGCTGGAAGGGTTGGCACTCTGTGGGCAGATCCAGGACGATCTGTCTTTGGCCGCCAGATGCCACAGAGACAAACAACGGTGGGTGGCCACCCTCAACAGTGGCCATCTGGAAACATCTGACGGGTGACTCCCTCAGAAATAATCACGTTGGGTGTGCTGGACGTTTGGCCCCTGCCTTTATAGACTGAGGGGGCTTCTTGCTGATCTTCCCCCCCTTTCTGGCCGGGCTCTGGTGGTTCCTCTGTTTTACATTAAGCAGCGAAGGGAGCAGCAGCATGGACAAGAGATGTGGTCACCTTGAGATGACTTTGGGCTTGATACTGACGCCCGACGTGATGTGTGTGTTCTCCCTGCCAGGTCACCGTATGCCAAGTGTTGACACTGATGGGTGGCTTTTTGTCTTTGACTTGCTTAAAAAAAACACACTCAACCAGCGTCTCTCTCCCTCCTCCTTTTCTACCACCACTATCATCAATTATCTTTATAGCACCATCAAGGTCACTATGAAAACACATGTTGCTTTTCTCTTCTTCTAATATTGCAAAACCACCTTCCCGTCTGTCCCCTTGTCAAAAACTCAGGTTCATGCCCTCCGAGTCCTCTCTTTCTTTTACTGGCGGCAAATTCCCTTTTCTGTTTCTCTGTAACATCAGTTTGCAACCCCACCCATCCACCCAAAGCCCATTCACTTCTGTTATGGTTGTGACTACACAACGAGATTAACTGTTGGGAGTTTCTGCACCCTGCCATAGTGCCTGGAGCAGGTTTGGCATGGAGGCACTGTCGATATATGCAGCACTAACCAGTGGTTCCCCCTGCCTCTGAATTCACAGAGAGCCATGCCTCTGTGTTCTACATTTTTGTCCTCTCTGTTGAAGTCTGTTGTTGAAAGCAGTTACGTTTTGTCAGTTTCCTGTTTGATCTGTTCAACTGTAAGTAAATGAAAAAAAAACCATTTTAATTCTTTCTCCTGTAAATGTCTCAAGAGTGTGTTATTGAGACAGTAAGTGCCAGTTGATGAGGGGAAAAACAAGAGGAGTGGACGACTCTGGGGAACTTGAAGCTATTCTCCTTTGTGAATCCCTTCATGTCTGTGGCATGGAGGAATTTAAACATAAATTTAAAACTCTGCAATAATAGCCATAACTTAAAACTTTGCAGTGGTTTTGCAGTGGCTTTCTTTTACCAAGGCCAGGAGTGGGCCATCTGTAGCCTTCTAGGTGTTTCAGAGGGCAGTTTCCCTTATCTTTCACCACTGGCTGATAAGAATGATAGTCCAACAGCATCTAGGAAAACTGCCGGCTGCTCACTCCTGTCCTAAGTCCAAAGGGGCTCTCTACTTGTATCACAATATCTCTCTCCATCTTGACTCACCCCCTCTGCCATCCTCAGGTATCAGAAGACCTTCTCCTCCCTCAAATGGCCTCTTCTGAGGTCCCAGGGTTAACCCTCTTAACGCTTGTAACTATCGGGGCCACCACTTCACCACAACACTTTTGGCTACAATGTTCCATCCTATGAAAAATGTGTTTTTCTGAATATTGGAGAACTCCCACGATTCTGGCACCATGATGATGCCAGCAGGGGTGGATGAGGGCAGGAGTCAAACCGGTTCTGGAGGGTCATGGTGGTGACAGCAGAGCCCTAGAAAGGACTGACCCTGTGACCAACCCTACTGTATGATAGTGACTGAATCATCTTTGGCAGCGATCCTGTTGAGGAGGACTGAGACCTTTTACTGGGTATGACGAGAGGGGGTCTGGAGTGTCTTTAGTCTATTTTTATTCATTCATTTTTCTTTCTTTCTTCATATCTCATTTTTAAATTGTTTAAACGGGTTATTGTTTAATTTAAAATTACATGTCTATTTTATGTTATGGTTTAATTTAATTTTCCTAAATTGGATATTGTTGTATTTTTGTTTTATTAATTTGTAACTTCTATGTTTTTTTCTTCCTTTCTCTTGTTTGACATGGAGTGGAGGGTCTGTCCCTCCAGTGAGGGTCCTTTGAATATCAGCGTGATTATGGGTCGAGGGAGATATGGCGTTGGCACAGTCCCTACTCATTACAGAAGAACGGTGAACCAATGTTTGAAGCCTGTTCCCTGTTCTGGCACTGTGACCAACCGTCCGACTCGAGGTAGTCAGACCAGCCGTCCCTCCACTCTAAATCTGGTGCTGCTAAACACCAGATCTGTATCCAATAAATCCCAGATTATTCAAGACCTTATCCTGGAGGAGGATGCAAACATGGCATGCATAACTGAGACCTGAATGGGCTGAGAAGGGGGTGTTCCCCTGACCCTCGCCTGCCCTCCCCGTTAAGCAGTCCAGCACCAGGGTAGACTGGAGGGGCAGGGGGGAGAGTAGTCATTGTCTATAAAAATGCGCTAGAGGTTGTTAGGCGCTCCGCAGTGGTGACACCACAGGTCTTGAGGCCCTCCATGTGTTGATTGAGGCCAGGGATGGTATTGGGATTTTGCTGGGCTACCGCGCTCTTCGCGACCCAGCCACTTCCTTACCGGAGCTGGTGGACTTTGTCTCCGTGGCACTGTTGGAGTCCCCGAGGCTTTTGGTCTTGGGTGATGTCAACAGCCATGGGACCAATCCCCTATGGATACCGTGGTCCTCCTGTCCTTGTGGTCTTGACAGGCTGCCGTCTCTGAGGAAATGGCCCTCATGGGGAGCCTGGCCGTGAGCGACTCTTCCACAGGGTCTGTGGGGAAATGTCATCCTTGGTGGGGACAGTGAACACGTATGAAGCTCACCAAGCCAACTCGATCTCTCCCCCCCCCAATCATGCCAAGCCACAAATGTTCCTCGTTTTTTCCTTCAAAAGAAGCTCCAGAGACGATGGCCTAATTCTAGAGGGGTCTGACCATCATTCTTCCTGGCAGAAGTCCCCCCCACCCCGATTCTCTGCTGGGCACTGTCAAATGTCATTATGACACCAACTGTGAGCGGCCACTTGATAGCAAGGAGAAGTATCGAGAGAGAGAAAAATGGACGGTCGCTTGTTCCTTGAGATATTCAAAGCTTTTTTTGGGGGGGGGCTATCCCTAGGGTGCCTCCCTCCCAGCGTTTTGACAGCCGGGGCTCAAAACCCGACACAGAGGTGGTGATGTCTTTTGTCCGTGTGCTCTGCGGCTTGCAACCGAGATCTCCAGCGTAGAGACATGTCCTTCTCGAGGGCCAGGAAGCGTTGCCGTACCAATAGCTGGTACCCACTGGGGGACGTGGGGGGGTCCTCAGAGGCAGCCGGTGGCATCTAACTTGCCCCTCAGCCTCCTATGGCGGCTGGGGATTCGGATGCTGAAGGTGGGCAGCAAATCCGTGCCTACTTTTCGAATCATGGAATCATAGAAAAAAAAATGGAAGGGGCCGATAAGGTTGCCGAGTCTGACCCCCCCTCCAAGTCAAAGCAGATGTGACAGAGGGCGGTTCCATTTTCTCTTGAAGGCCTCCAGCTCTGGAGCGCTCCGCACCTCCATGGGGTCCATTGTCGTACTGCTCTAACAGTTAAGAACATTTTTTTTCCTAATCTTCAGCCTAAATCTGGCTTCCCTGTTGCCTGAGTCCATTGTTGCTTGTCCTTTTACTCTGGCGGGGAGGATGGAGAACAGATCCTGCCCCTCCTCTCTAGGACGACCTTTCAAGTCTTTGAAAAGTGCTCTCCTATCTCCCCACAGTCTTCTTTTCTCAAGGCTAAAACTGCCCAGTTGTTTCAGTCTTTCCTCCCAGGGCTCAGCTTCCAGTCCCCTGATCCTCCTTGTTGCCTTCTTCTGAACTTGCTTCAGTTGGCTGGCCTCCTTCTTGAAATGTTTTGTCCAGAATTTGACACAGGGGGACTCTAGATGAGGCCTCACCGGTGCTGAATAGAGAGGGCAAAAGAGCAAAGTTCTGTTGAAGAAAGGAGCTTTCCAAAGTCCGATACCTATTTGTATAGAAGATTAGCTCTTCTAATTTGGCATTAATAGCAGGAATGGATTCACGGTCCCTGTGGCATTGGAGTTACTAGCCAGCTGGAAGAGGGAGGTGTTGGCTGTTAGGTGGACTTTACCCGGTCTGCCCCAAGATCAGGCTCACACCTGCTTGCAGATCTTACTCCTTAAGACCAAGAAGCATAATCCTGTTTCCCAAAAGCGTTTGCAAGACCAAAGTGCTGGGTCTATTTAATTAGCAGGAAAAGTTGTGTCAGCTCATCCTTATCCAGCTGCTATGTAAGGGGTAGGTTTTTTCCCCTAGCAACGGTGTATGGTTGTGAATTACCCATCTTATCATTCATAACAGGGGTTTGCCCTTGAAAGGTGAATCAAGACCTATTGACTTTACAAAAGACCTGGTCCTGTGGGAGGCAAATAGGGACAGATGACTTTGGCTAATATGGATTAACCTAGCTGCTTGTTGTTTCAGATTCTCCTTGGGGTCTGTTTATGACATTTGTGATGCCTGGACTTCAGAATTTACGACTATACCACTAAGCCAAAAGATTCTGAGAAGAAAATTAAAAAAAAAACAACGTTCAAATTTTGTTGTTGACCCTACAGCAACTCATGGGCACAGACAGACGGCTTCTTCATGGAAGCTTCGTCTTTGCTGTGATGTGTTGTACCCATGCATAGAAAGCTCTGGTTTATGAAATTCTCCAATCCTGCAAAATCCAGATGGGGTGAACTCCAGGCTCATGAAAACCTACTTTTCAATATATATTCTTTCGACCCACATTTGGGGAGGGGCATACAAAAGAGACCCTTTCTTTCATTTTGGGAGCCTCTGAAATGCAAAACATTTGGGATTAAAAAAAAAGGCTGACAAAAATCATGGATTTCTTTCACATTTTGTATTTTGGATGACACTCCTTTTTCCGTTCGTCGTTTTATTGATTTTTTTTGGGGGGGGGGAAGTCCCCCATTCTCCTTCACTATTGCCTGACCCCAAAACATGAGGAATATTAAAGTCCCCACCCCTATGCGTGCCCACACGGCACCATGCACAGCTCAGAAATCTGTTTTCCCTCCTACTGATAGAGCGGATACATAAATCTATTCCTCTTTCATGCTACAAGTTGTCTCAATGTCAGCAGTGTAATTTAAGAGAGAGGAAGAGAAAGCCTTTTCAATCGTTCAATGATTGGAAGCCAGAAACCTTTTCTGACCTACTGCAAATCATCCAGAAGTTTATCACTGGATTCTAATCTACCTTCTGCCTGCCTTTGCTTTAAAATATTTAAGCTTCTGCCCCACATACTCTTTTTAAGCATAGCCTGTCTGTTGGAGTTTTTGCAACCTCGCATGCTGGAGTTTTTGCAGCCTCGCATGCTGCCTGTGGTTTGAGCGACTGGGAGGGACTATTTCTGGGCCGAGGTGGCTGTCAATCTCTCCAGCAGTAACCAATCACTCCTTCCCACTTCTGAATTCAAAGAGAGGCCCACCTCTTTGCTGAGGGTTCCTTTCCCTCTCTTTAGTCTGCTGAAGTCAGTCTGGTGGCTTGTTTGCTGTTGATCCGTTCATGATGGTAAGTAATGAAACGTTTTTCTTCTTTCTTCTACAAATGTTTTGGAGCGAGTTACTGAACCTTTAAGTGCCAATTAATGAGAAAGGGGTGGACTATCTGGGGAACTTGTAGCTATTCTCCTCTGTGAATCTCTCTACTTCTGCTGTGTAAGCCAAAGGAATTTTACCACCAATTCAAAACTCTGCAACATTGTCATGGGTATTTTTTTTTAACTACAAGTCCCAGAAGTTTTTAACCCCTTGTTCTCTGTTAATAGCCAGGGTGGCTTTTTGAAGGTAAGGTCTTCTCGGCTCTCATTTCTCTCTCCCTTATTTAAGAATCACAAGATTATATGGATCATCACCATAATTTTGTCATCATTGTAACATGGATTATTTTCAGGGCTGCCCTCTTCCATGTGTTTATTTGGGAATGAGTCCCACAGAATTTGTGGGGTTTTAGTTGCTTCAATCCGTTCTGAAGGAAATCAAGCCTGAGTGCTCACTGGAAGGACAGATCCTGAAGCTGAGGTTCCAGTACTTTGGCCATCTCATGAGAAGAGAAGACTCCCTGGAAAAGACCCTGATGTTGGGAAAGTGTGAAGGCAAGAGGAGAAGAGGACGACAGAGGATGAGATGGATGGACAGTGTCTGCGAAGCAACCAACATGAATTTGACCCAACTCTGGGAGCCCGTGGAAGACAGGAGGGCCTGGCGTGCTCTGGTCCATGGGGTCACAAAGAGCCGGACATGACTAAACCACAACAACTTGCTTCTAAACACATGTAGGGAGTTCGGCTTCAATTTTACAGAGTGCTACCCTAACAATAGTAATGCTGTGTGTCTCCTCTCTTCTTAAAATGTAGTCGATATGTAGATATAGGTATGGATATAATTAGACAGATATTTTATTAAAGATCACAAGCGTTAGAGTGAAATCTGTAAGCAGCACCTAAAATTAGGCTGGCTTTCCATCAAATGAAACTTCCATTCAGTGGGATTTTTAAAAACTGAGCTGCAAAGCATTTTTGCTATCACATGGGAATTTCGTGGCCTTGAGGGTTAACAGAAAAATTGCCTTGTGTGTGTGTGTCTTGTATATTCTCAGCCCACTGAGAATTCCAGCATCACGTCTCTCCCAAATGGGGCCAGTTTGCTGACACTCAAAGCATGTCACTTCTGTTTCCTGACATCGAGATTTAATGCGAAACAGCACTGAGCATTTTTTTTCCGTTTGTCGGTTGGGATGAAACAAACAAAACAAAACAAAGAAGACACACAAAGACACACAAAACAATGAGAAAACAAATATCTGCTACAACACGCCAGCAGCAAAATACATTAGGAACAATTTTTGTCCAAGATATTTTTTGGTTTGTCTTAAAAATAAAAGCCCATGCATTAAAAAAGAGTTGGAACTACTGGAATTTTTAAAAACCTGGCATGCAGTCTGTGGTTTGAGTGACTGGGTGGGTGGGGACTTTTCTTGGCTGGGGTGAAAATCTAACTAACCAAAATTGGGACTAACCAATCATTGTCTCCTGCCCTGCTTCTCTGCTGAGTCTTCTTTCTCTTCAGTCTGTAATCAGTTTGTTGTTTGCTGTTGATGTGCTCACAACTGTAAGTAATGAAATATATTTTATTCTTTTTTTCCTACAGATGTCTCAGAATGAGTTATTGAGACTTTTAAGTGCCAGATCATGAGAAAGGGGTGGACTATGCGAGGAACCTATAGCTATTCTCCTCTGTGAGTCTCTGTTCTTCCACTGGGGGGAAAAAAAACAGAAAAGAGTTGAGTGGTCTCGAAAACAATACAAATGCAAGAGCAGGTGATACCTTTATTAGACCACTAAAATATATATATTTTTTAAAAAATCAAGGAAATGTCTACTGCGTAGCACAAGGAATGAAACCAGAAGTCCAAACTCGGCAACATCACTTGGCAATATTGTTTTCAACTGGGCAGGTGACTATGATGGGTGTCCTGGGGATACCTGTGGCTAATTAATGAGGCACCAAGGCACTCCCAAGCTGCACATTTGAATGTGTGATCAGGGATGCGACTGAGACATGCTGCAGCATGCTGTTAATTAGTTGCAATTAGCTATGGCAAGGCACATAAATCTTATATGAACAGGAGGAGGATTCTAGCCAACGTGACGCTGCGGGATCCGTTTCTGCGTGGCTCTTGCAACAGAACGAGGCTCTGGAGATTAAAAAATGTTCCCCACTAGGTACATGAGCGTGAAGCACCAGAGCGCTTGTAGTTCTCCACTGTGCTCACCAGAGGTAGCAAGACACTTTCAAACGGATCTTAGCTGACCTCTTTATACAAAGCAATGAGCTGCAATGAGAAACAGAAGCATCTGTTCTACGTGCGGACGTCAACAAGAGGTGACCAACAGGATGGGACTTCTGTGCCATCCAAACAGGTCTGCTGTTCCAGATCCCGGGTAGGTTTTGAGGACGAGAAGACAGAGCGTCGAGAGGAAGAAAGAGCCTCCAAATACTCAACTGCCCCACAAACTGCACCAGAACACGGACAGAGTTCCGACTCCTGTCCTCTGAAGATGCCGGCCACAGAGACGGGTGAAACCTTAGGAAGAAAAACCTCCAGAACACGGCCAGACAGCCCGAAAAACCTACAACAACCATCGGATCATGGCCGTGAAAGCCTTCGAGAATACAGCCTTCCACTAGTTAGCTGTGGCTGATTTATGCTGATGGCAAGAAAGAGGGGAGAACCGTGGAGAGAAAGCACTGCGTTCCTCTGCAGTGTCTCTTAGCCTTGTGTAGGACGACTGAAGTCATAGCTTTGGGTTCAGCGTAGCTGCGCTGCTCACCATAGTTTCAGGAGCCCATGTTGACTGTGGGATTCTGGAAGCTGGTGTCCCTCTGTCTGGGAGCAGTGTTTTGGCATGAGATATTCCTGCTGTAATCCAAAGTCTTTTGAGGTGTCATGGGTCCCGGGCAATGAAGATCCACTAAGCTTTCTAAAATAACTGCACCTGGTTGTAAATGAAAATTGCTAGACTGGTTTATTGATCGTGATGAAGGCAGTTTCCCCAGTTTTGAAAACAAACAAACAAACCCACCTCTCTTTGGGGCTGTACAGATTGTCCTGCTTGTTGGAGTTTTTGCAACCTTGCAAGCTGCCTCGAGTGGGTGTGGCTAAGAAGAACCTTTCTGGGTTGGGATGTCTGTCAATCTAGCCAGCACCAACCAATCGTTTCCTTCCCTGCCTCTGAATTCAAAGAGAGCCCGCCTCTTTCCTTTTGAGCTTTTATCCTCTCCCTTGTCCGTTGGAAGCAGTTTGTGATGCTGCTGAACCCTGTCGCTCAAAGAAGTCAGCCACATTTGTCGGTTTGCTATTTGATCTCTTCAACTGTAAAGAAACCCGTTTTTCTTCTTTCTACTCATAATTGAGTGAGTTATTGAGGCTGCAAGTGCCAGTTAATGAGAAAAGGGGCGAACTAAATGGGAGAACCTGAAGCTAATTCTGCTCTCGGAATCCCTGCGATTCCGCTCCGCAGCTAGAAGAATTAAACCAGAAATTCAAAACTCTGCAACAGTGCTGAGTGCCTGCATTTTGAATGGCAGGTTATATGGATGTTATTAAGCCCACCGCATTTCTTCCCTAACTTTTCTTGCACAGGAGAAGAGCCGTTTGAATGACATGCCCGGTTCGCTTCCCACTGTTGGCTCTCCGAGTGGCTTTCTGTGGGAGACCCTCCCAATCTAAAGCGGCTGACCTTTTCCAGACTTTAATCCCCAGGCACTGCAGGGCGAGAGTTTAAATTCACATCAGATTGCAGAAAAACCTTTAGCCGTACATCCAGTAAATATGATCATAGCAGTAGAAACACACACAGAGAGAAAGCAGAGAAAGGTTGCGTTGATGGAGAAACCTCATCTCGACCAGTTTCCACTCCAGCTTCTACCATTTTTCTACACCAGTGGCGTGTTCTTCCATTCTGCAAACAGACCCTGAGGCATCCGGCGTGAAGATCTGCTCAAGTTTGCTTGGTTCTTGGGGCCTCTGCGATTTTCCCTCGTTTGACTTTTCATTGCCTAAGGCATCTATTTGTTTCATGCACTTTTCCCCCCTCCTGTGTGACTAATTCAAAAGCTATTACATAACGATCAATAGGTTTACTCCTGGGGTAAAACAGCCCTGCAATTTCCCCCCCCCCCCGTCTCCACCAGAAGGTTCTTAATACAATTTTTGGGCAAACGAGGATTCGGCCTCTTTCAACTGAAACAATAATTAAAAATTCACTTCTGGAAGAGCGGCGATTATGAGCCTGTTTTAATCTCTCATCCAAGCACTTAAAACTTGTTACGTTTCATTCTTGCTTAAATTAGCAACTCCGATTTTGATGTCGGACCGTTTGAAATCCACCCAATGTGCTCAGCATTGTATGACGATTGCATATTATATAAATAGAAACATAAAAGGCGAAAGATAAGACAGGCCTGCATGAAATTTACATATAAGGGCTTCGGTCCAGTTCACTAGTCCTCTAACAGTGTACATGAGCAAACTATTGGGAATGTAGTTACGCTACATGTAAGTTCCATGCATTCACTGGGTCTCCTCTAGCCATGAATTCCAATTGTATTTTGGCCAGCATTCCATAGAATCATAGAAAAATTGATTTGGAAGCCCATTGAGTCCGACTCCCTGCTCAAGAACAAATCAAAGTTGGTCTGACGGATGGTTGCCCATTTTTTCCTTGAATGCCTCCTAATCATCCTTCTTGCCTTCCTCTGAACTTGCTCCATCCTTTGTCAGGTACAGTGTCCAGAACAGGACACAGTACTCTGGATGAGGTTGTACCAGTGCTGCATAGAGGGGGACTAGCACCTTACGGGATCTGGAGGCTATACCTTTCTGTTAATACAGCCTAAAATCGTGTTTGCCTTTTTTGCAGCGACATCGCACCATTGGCTCATATTCAGCTTGTGATCTACAACAATTCCAAGATCCGTTTCAGTCACAGTACTACTCAGCCAAGTATTCCCCATCCTGTAACTGTGCATTTGATTTTTTTTTTCCCCTGGCAAATTAAAAATTGTTGCATAGACAACTGCATTTATTTACTTTTTGCACCATCTTTTTCAGTGAAAGGCTAAATATCTCCTAGGAAAAACACGGGCCCATATCCAGTTGGCAGTAACCAAGAAGAGAGTAGACCAGCTGAGACATTTTAATGACTTAAATCCTGTTGCTTCGCTTATAAATAGGACTTGAGTTGGTTCATTGAATCAATGAGGATTAAGTGAATTAATTCTTTCGTAAGCTCTATTGATTCAAATGGGCTTACTCTAAATGTGACTTGTTCTGCCACAGTAAATCACAGTTAGAGTAGCTCTTTTTGAATCAATGGACCTTACAGAGAAGCTGACTTACCAAATCCACATTGATTTCAATTAACCTACCCTAGTTTGATTTACTGCACTAAGCAACAGGATTTGGTCTTTGAATAGTAATTCAACAAGAATCAAGACCTTCCTGTAGTTTTTGACCTTGGCAACAACTGAAAGTGAAAATTGAAAGTGCCAAAGCAGGACTGCAGTTGAACTTTAAGAAGACCCAGATCATGACCACAGTTTTGGCACGATCCTGGACTGCCAGAAAGATGACCGAATGGGTCCTGGATCAAATCAAGCCTGAACTCTCTCTGGAGGCCAAAATGATGAAACTGAGGCAGTCCTACTTTGGGCCCACTCTGAGAAGGTGGGATTCCCTGGAAAAGACCATCAGGCTGGGAAAGGTGGAAGGCGGCAGGAAAAGAGGAAGGTCAAATACGAGAAGGACCGGCTCCATCAAGGAAGCCACAATTTTAAGTTCACAAGAGCTGTGGAGGACCACTTAATTACTTAAGCTGGCGAAGTGCTGTGGGGTTGTGTATGGTCCCTGGGGACTTGTCACTCAGTTTTAATTCCAAACGTTCCTAGCGTTTTTGTTATGTAATTAAGGGAATTAAACATATTCATCTCTGCTGGTACCAAAAAGCCCATTATGGCAGCCACATGTTCAAATTATGTTGGACCGTTTGTCCCCAGCATTGAATCGGGGTGTGTGTGTGAAATGGGAGCTATTATACAGAAGGCTCCCATGTGAGCCATTAACGTCTCTCTGTGAGTCGGAGCTTGCCCTAAGGAAGACCGTTTGAATAATCCAGCGGAGCGTGGCCTCCGGCATGTTCCCAATTTCCTGCTCCTTGTAGGATTTTTAGTTCCTAAAGATTTCTGTTAAGTCAAAACAAGCCGTGTGAAACTTCTGTCCTGCGTTGCCCTTTTGAGTTACATGAGCAGCAGGACGAACAGGCTGGAAACCATGGGCGTGTTGCAGCCTGCTTACAAACCCCCTCCCTCCCTCTGATATTTCACTACCACGGAGCACGGGGAACGTAGGAACAACAGAAGCTGTTTTCTAGTGACTCAAGCCTTCGGTTCATCTGGCCCGGTATGGTTGACACCCGTGGATTCTGGTGACTCCCGTGTCACTAGACAGGGAGTCCGCGCCAAGCTTTAGCGTGAATGTTGCAGGAGCTCTCCGCAGTGCTGATTGCTATCCCCCAAAACAGGATTGGCAGCTTGGATAGCTCCTCTAAAGTCTGGACCAAGACCCGGAGTGGATTCACTCCACCACTGACACTGGAGCCATTGGCTTCCACGGGTGGGCACTGACCAGCTGTGACTCTGCAGGGGTTCAGGCATGAGTCCTTCCCTGCTCTTCCAGGAGATTCCAGGGACTGGCCATAGGGCCATCTATGCAGAAACCATGTGCTTCTCCTGTTGCATCTTCCAACCATCAGGGGGCATTTTGGGATAGAGAAGCAGGGATCCTGTCTTCCCCTTTGACTCTCTGACCTCTCCTTCCTCCTGCATCTATTGTTAGATTGATATTCCCAGGGTCTGTCTATCAGCCGCACTTCCCTCCTTTCCTGATTCTCTAAAGAGCAGGTATGTAGTTGTTCCTCCCCCATATGCTTCCCCAGGTCTACCTTGTTAGGATACAGGTTTAGGCTTTTCTCTCTTGTGTGACACTTTCTTAACAAAGGTTTGCTGTGTGTTGAAGGCAGCAGGAGAAGAGGAAGAGCAGATACAAGACGGACTGACCCCTTAAAGGAAGCCACAGGCTTGAGTCTACAAGAGTTGAGCAGGGCTGTTGAGGGCAAGAGATTTTGGACATGACTCATTCATAGAAGGCGTCTTCCTCTAAGCAAGCCACACAACCCTCCATCAGGTTCAGCAAGACCAAGATCAAGCCCAGCCAGGATCCTGCCCTTTGCTCATTTTAATCTGTGTAGACTCTAGCCGAAGATCAGAGCTCCTTCATGAGAAATCCTGCATAAATTTAATTATTTAGCTTTTTTTTAAAAAAAAAAAACTTATACCTTGCCCATTAAAATAGGATCATGGTTTCAAGCCCCTGCCCCTGCGGATGCTGAAAAATGCTATACATTGCATGGTCTCCGACTCCCTCTACTAGCCAGGTCTGGTAAATACACCCTGGAAATATATATATACCCAGGTATTTCTGGGTTTTTTTTATTTACTATATTCAGACAGTGGATAAGTGAATCAGTGGATACCAATCCTGCAGATACGGGGGTCCTACTGTCCACTACTGTTTGGAGATATGCATTTATTCCTGCTGAGCCATGATACCTCCTGGATAAATGTGGGCCCCTCGTTCCATCCACCTGGCTACCTTACAGGGTCGTTGTGACTGTAAAGCAGCAAAGAAAAGAGGCGTTTACACCATCCCAAACTCTTTGGAGGAAAGAGGGGTTTTAAGTTTTACCCGTAATAATAACTAAAGTTGTAAAATTGACTTGATGGATGAAACTGACTTGATTTGTGTCCTTTTTTTACACAAGGCCATAATAAGCTAACAAATTCCAGGTCTACAACTCACACTTTCCCTCTAATAAAAACCAGACGTTAAAACTTGTAATGGCAAAAAATGATGGTCGTGGTAATTATTTCCACTAATAAAAACTCTGTTTACAGACACAGCTCACTCCTGTACATCCATCCGCCAAAGAAACCGCGGAGTCCCATCCTGATTATGACCTGAACTAGATTTCTGTTTATCTGACTCTGATATATTGGAGTTTGATCTTCTTATATCTCCTGCTGTGCCCTGAGCGGTAAATCACCCCAGCGGAACCAGGGAAACTTCGAACAAACTCATTTTCTTTCCCAAAACACCATGAAAAGAATTCATCACAGAAAAGGTATCTGAACTCGATACCCCATATCCAGAAACGACAATGCCTCTAAAACAAAGTGAAAGTAGCCATGCGCTGTACGAAACCACAACACAAGATCCACGAACGTCCACACTAAAATAAATCAGTTTGTCTTCACGGTGCCACAAAATTCTCTCCCCCTGCCTCCCATTTAACACAGACCAAAGCAAATTAAATCAGCCAGTTCTCTGGAAACTGAGCCGCCAGACTCTGGAAAAAGATAACAGGTTTGAGGATCCCGGGGTTCAAAGCTTTGAGGTGGTTGTGGATGATGAAAGAGAAACAGGAGTTCCCCCTCTTACCATCACCTCTAAATTCTTCTAAATATCAAAGATGTCTTCTGAGTACTTCATATCCCTAGCAGAGCCTGGAAAAGCTACACTGTGAGAGCTTTATCAGCCTCCAGTTCTTCCCAGGAATTATTTATTTAATATATATATATTTTTACTCCACTTTTCTCCTTGGAAAAGGACCCAAGGCGGCTTACAGCATTGAAAGACCAGATCTGAAGCTGAAAAAAACCAGTTCGCAACAGTGGTTCACCGCATTAAAAAGATAATATTTGAAGCTAAGAACAATGAGTAAAGAGGCCTCTTACATCATTCAAAGGCGGTATTAAAGCAAAGAACAGTAAGTATACAAAATTGTTTTTTTGGGAAAAAAAGAAATGAAAAATATGAAAACACAAGTGGTACTAAAAAATCCGGTCAAGGCAGTAATTCATAACAATCTATCGGGGAGAAAAACAACACACAGGTAGCTGGTCACTGAGAGGAAGCTTGCCTGCAGAGAAAGGTCTTTGCCTGCTTGCGGAAGGACAGCAAAGATGGGGCCGGTCTGGCCTCCAAGTGGCAGGGAGTTCCAGAGTCTGGGAGCAGTAACAAAGATGGGTCCTGTACTGTGTTCCCATGAAACACACCTATGACCGTGGTGGGACCAAGAGAAAGGTTTCTCCCGATGAGTTTAACACCCGAGGTGACTCACAACGGAAGATACAGTCTCCAAACCAGTATGGGAATTTTCCAGATTCTAATTTCCACCTGACAACTGTTTACTTACTCGTTTGTATTCATTATATTTCTCTCCTTTGCCCCGGAAACAGGGTGGCCTACATGACTCTCTTCCTCTGTACATCATCCTCAGAACAAACCTCAACGCGGAGTGAGACCAAGAGAGAGTGGCCGAGCCACGTTCATATCCTGAATTTCACAGCTGAGAGGAGATTTGAACCTGGGTCTCTGCAGGTTGCTGACTTGTGCTCTAACCCTTAAAGTACACGGATTTTCACCGGGTCGAGCTCAACTGTAGATACCAAGTTTAATGAACTCTCATAAATATCCTGTCCACGTAGACTCTTCTTCACATAAGTCAGAGAGAGAGTGTGGCGTAGTGGACCAGGGCTTAGAGCATCAACGCCTTGGGACTTCCTTACCAACAAAGATGATGGCATCATCAAGTCATCACCCCTCAGGTTTTCCTGTTTTGTCTGAACGTATGGCAGTCCTCACACTAGCTGGGAAGGAAATGGAGTCTCCCTGGGAACAATACATTGTTGAAAGCTATTCCTGTCCCAATGTAAAGTAGATTAAGGGTCATTTGGTCTTAAGTGGGCGATAGAAAGCCATTAGCTTTACAAAAACCCTGCTCCTCAATGGTAGATATGGACCGATCAAGTTGTCTGCCATGATGAACGTCTGATTTTCAAACCACGATACCCTTGGAGCCAGAATATATATAAAAAGGTGAGGTTCTGGCTCATGGCGAATTAGCCTACACGGTTATATTCGCTCCACCTCTTTGGCAGGTCACTTGAATGGAGCGAAAGCTGTGGCAAAGAGGGCTGGGGGATCGCCAGCTCCCGTCGTCATGTGCGGAGAACGGACACTTTCAGCACAATTGCGCGGGCCTGTCGGCCCCTGGGCAGGCAGCCGATGAAAACTCGAGAGGTGGCCACCGACGTCCAGCTGATATCATTTGAATTCAGAGGTGAATTCAGATCCAGCGTTATGCTTTTGGAATGTTTGATGAATTCTAAATATTTATGAACATCGCTACAGCTGCTGGTGTGAATTATGTAGGCTTGCTGCAATATTAGAGGCAGGCAAAGTGGACTGATCTGTCCCTCCCCTCCTTTCTTCAGCCCTCTTTGTTTCCCTCCCCTCATCCAGGCCTAGGCAATGCCCATCCTGTCCTCCACACCCCCATATACACCTCCCACTGTTTCCGTGGTAACCAAGGTAGCCCAGCCTTGGACTTTGATGGCTTGAACCTCCAGCCTGTAGGTCTCAGGTGTACCGCAGATGTCCCTGACCCATCCCATTGAAGTACAGTGGTGCCTTGTTAATCAACGAAACCACTATACGATGACTGTTTAAAAACGATGTTTTAATAGGCAAAATTTGCTTCCTGACGATCGGTTCCCTGCTTCGGGAACCGATTTTTCGCTAAACGACATTTTTAAAACAGTTGATCGGCAGCTTCAAAAATGGCTGCTCGCTGTGTAAAATGTCTCCCCGCTGTGTTTTTGGACGTATTCCTTGCACTACAGGCACCGAAAATGGCCACCCCTATGGAGGATCTTCGCTGGAGTTATTCAGCCCATTGGAATGCATTGAACGGGTTTTCAATGCGTTTCAATGGGATTTTTTATTTTGCTTAATGAGGATTTCGCTCTATAACGATTTTGCTGGAATGGATTATCCTCGTTAAGCACGGCACCACTGTATCTGGGCAACTGGAGGCCACAACCGTGGACATTGTCTGGCCTGGGAAGGAGGGAAAGGATCTGTCTCACCCATTGTGGTTCTCCACCCAGTGGAGGATGAGGAGAAGCAGAAGCAGGAACTGTCTCCTGAGGGACACACACATGGGTGGAGATGGACTTAAAAGAAGAGCACCTCAAAGCTAGCATCGCTAGAATCTGTTTTGCTCAAGGTGGTAGCTTTCTGCCTCCTTGTGTTGATGTCAAGGACTCTCCCTCTTTGGGATCCTCAATGGTGGGCCCGTGGGCCCCACCTCAACAACATGACACTCCTATCAACACCAATGGCAACCTTAGGGGAAGCAGAACGCCAACCTTGAACCTCACAACAGCCTGTTTCACGGATGAAGCCCAAAACTGGCCACGCTATCTGGAGCAAGCGGGGAGGTCTCATCCAAAACAGTGATTTTTCCAAAGTCTGATCCCGGCTGTCGGACTTTCTACGGCAGTGGTTCCCAACTTTTTCAGAGCCATGACCCATAGAATCTCAGAATCGTGAAGTTGGAAGGGGCCCAAAAGGCCATCAGGTCCAACCCCCTGCTTTATGCAGGAATCCGAGCCAAAGGATATCTGCCAGGGCGTCGTCTAAATTTCTCTCGAAGGTCTCCAATGTTGGAACACTCAACACTTCTCAAGATAGTTGATTCCACTCTCATACTGCTCTAACAGTTAGGAAGTTTTTCCTGGTATTCAGCCTAAATCTGGCTTCCTGTAGTTTGAGCCCATGATTACATGTCCCGCACTCGGGAATGATGGAGAACACGCCCTTTTAAGGTGACCTATGACACCCCCCCCCCAGAAAACACGTTGGGACCCCTTTGGGAAACTCTATTCTACATTCATTGCCATCGGGTCCATACAAATAGTTCCAGCAAGATTCTTAGCTTGGGTGGAGTGGACGCGATCCAACCCTGATTCCTTTTCAATACAGAGCTGTCCAAGGTCCTGAACCCACCCAATCAGCACTACCACATTGTTGAATCTCATCCGATTTTTCCCTACTGGCTCCCCATCTGGAACGATTTTCTTCCTTGCCTTTGCCTTACAAATCTTCCTTCTCGTCTTGCTTAAGGTAGGACACTGCGATTCAGTGTGTGTATGTATCTTCAGTAGAACCAAGTCGCAAAGACTGTCCCACTTCAGATTACAGGACGTGGGGGGGGGGGTGAGTGCTGTGTTTTTGAATACGGCATCCAGAAAAGCAATGCCTTAAGTCTGCAAAATTAGCAGCCTCAGTGGAGTGGAAGTCTTGCCTCCCTCTTGTGCCCCCATTTCTACCCTAGATGTATTGTGGGAATTCCTCAATGTTTCATGGTTATTTTTCTGCCCAGAAAGAACTCCGAACTCCACAGGATTGTTATTGTCCCTACAGAAAATGACATTTCCCCCGTGCAGGATTCACCAGAAAGGGTTTCTAAGCCAAGCAGAATTTGGCATCGACGCGGGGGAAAAAAATAAACAAACGCAGGGAAAAGGAGACGAGGATCTCATTTTTGCAGGAAGCAGAGAGATCTTACTGAGGCAGAGGGAGCCTCAGCAGGGAGCCATAGCATGGCTGACTCAGAAAATCATGGAAAACAAAAACATTTTATGAGTACTCAGACAGGTCGTGTAGAGGCATTCAAAGATAAACCATGTGCGGCAGGAGTAGTACAATCAAGAAAAGCATTACTGTTTGATTTGGAAGGTTGCACAAAGCAGCCGTTCGTCCACTGCAGAAATGGTTTCCCTTCCACCCACCTGTTCTTGCAAATGGCTGCTGCTTTCTGAAATTCACCGCTGTGCTCTACATGGGTCTGCCTTGGGAAAATACTCAGGAAATTCAGATGCTCCTTAATGGGGTGGGTTCCAGCTGTCTCGAGGGCCAAATCTTCCTTCATGAGCCGGCTCAGGGGGTTAAGATAATTAGGGGAGGCCTTTATCTCAGTCCTGTCACCCTCACAGGTGCATTTGGTGGAGACACAGGAGAGGACCATCTTTGTGCCTGCCCCTAGACTTTGGAACTCCCTGCCACTGGAGGCCAGGCTGGCCCCATCTTGGCTGTCCTTCCAGAAGCAGGCCAAGACCTCCCTCTTCTGGTGGGCTTTCCCCCCATGACTGGCTGCCTGAGTGGGATTTTTACATGGATTATTGTACCTTGTTGCTTTGAATGCGTTTCGGGGTTTGCTTTTGTTTGCCCTTTTTAAAATTGTGGTGATTGATCATTCTAATTATTTCACACTCGCTGTTTGTAGCTTCGAATGTTGTATTTTGATGATTTAAGTCAGCTTGCATCCTTTTCAACGAGAAATAATAACAGTCATGTGTCATCAAGTCAATTATGAGATATGATCACCCTTTCCAGGGCTCTGTAGGGTCGAGAATACTCAGAAGTGGTCATTTCCTTTCCCTTCCTCTAGGGGCGCTGTGGGACTGTGCAGCTGGCCCAAGGCTACCCAGGCTGGCTCTTCTCCAAGGAAGCACCATTGGGGAATCGAACCTCCCCAACCTCTAGCTCTGCAGCCAGAGACCTAAACCACTGAGTTACCCAGTGTAAAAATGAATGAATGAATGAATGAATGAATGAATGAATGAATGAATGTCAGGCTATCCTTGAGGCTAGATATTTGTGTTTAATGTGCACAGATAACTGTTTAAGTCTCCACCATTTGCTCCGTAGATCAGAATCCAGAGCAAAGGAGTAGGGGAGATTTAAATGGCATAGAGCATTCAGCATATTAACAATCCTACCTCCCGCACCTAATATTTAAAGAAAAACATGTGCATGTTAAATGCATATTACACTGAGTATCCTGTGCTGTTTGGCTCTTCCTTTGTTGCTATAAATGTATTATCAATACATGAGCTTGTGTTAGTCTTCATCATGAAAATCCTAAATCTATGCATCTACTCCACTGGATCCTTGGCATTTATGTATCAGAGATCGCTGAATTGCCAAGAGAAAATTTACATTTTTCTTTCAGTCTCAGAAACCTCCTCAATAAGAAAATTGCAATTTTTGCTTAGGATTATTAGAGCTGGAATATGATAACTGGGCGATCATTGGATCAAACATCTTTTCATGCTTTGTCAAATGCTTGGAAGTTGCAGAGTAAGCTTCCCGTCTTTCTCTGTGCTATGTGGAGGCTGGGTAGCTGGGAAGCATGGAGAATGGGCAAAGCAATCATCTCTCCACCAGTGAAATCTTTCATTGCATATCTTAGAAACAATGATACTGCCAGGAGCCAAAATTCATCTGCTAATAAGTCAAATCTGGGAGGACTGTATTTCTTGCATGCTTAATGAGGTCCGACTTTGGGTCAAACTGAACAATATGTATAGCAGCACGTACTTAGGAAAGGTGCTCCTCCAGGTGGTGAAAGGCATCTGTTTATCATCACGCCTGCTTTTTCTCAGCTACGTGCTTTTCACTTGTCATGATTGGTTATATCATTGGGTGATTGGAACAGAATGCTGGGCTGCTTATTGAGGCACGAATCTTCAAGTGCCACTGAAAGAATGAGAATTTATTAAGAGGAAGAAATGCACACCCTCCTTTGATGTCTAGTCTACACTTTGTAGCAATGGTCTAAATTCTGTTAGGCACCTATGCGAAAGGTTAACTCGAGCCATCTTGTCACTTGCTGGGAATTTGCCACTAAAAGTTACGCCTTTAACGTAACTGTACAACAGGATTTCAGCCCATTATTTTAAACATGTATTTCTAATTCACAGGGAAGTTAGCTGTGAGCTCACTGAACCTCCCCTGTGGTCTTCTACCTACAAAGTCTTTCCTCGGTCTCTGAACTATAATTCTTCCCAAACCTAAATCATGAATACTATAGAAGAGATTTAGGGTGTTTCATTTTGCTCACCCCGGCTTTGATCTGACCCTAATTCTGCTAGCTTTGATCACTACAAATGTCAACGAGGGTGGAAATAACAACGGTGGGTCTTCCTTAGGCAACAAAACACCTTTGGGTCCATTGGAGTTATTACAACCCCCCATGCTGCCTTTAGTAGGTTAGGATGGGAGGGACTTTTTCTGGGCTGGGCTGGCTGTCAATCAATCCAGCAGTAACCAATAGTTCCCTCTTGGCTCTGAATTCAGAGAGAGCTTCGCATCTCTGTTAAGAGCTTCCCCCCCTCCTCTCCTTTGTCTGTTGGAGTCAGTCTGTGGGAAGGCGTGAGTCTGTTGAGGCCTGAAGCTGAAAAGCAGCCACGTTATTTTCAGTTTGCTTTTGGATCTGTTCAATGTGACAACTCAGAACCCATCCACGCCTCCCTTTTTTTTCTGGGGGAAAAAGCTTGTTTTTAATAGGGACTTGGGACTTGAGACTTGAGTACTAAAGATGCAGACTTGGGACTCAGACTCAGAAGACTTCGCCAACCTCCCTGGAGTTACTGAGACTGCAAAGTGCCCGTTAGTGAGAAACAGGGGTGGACTTGAAGCTGTTCTGCTCTGTGGGGAACTTGACGCTATTCTGCTCTGCGAATCCCTGCCCTTCTGCTGTGCTGCTCGAGTAGTTCTACTCAGGTTCAAAACTCTGCAACAGGGTCAACCCAGGAGAGCAAATTGGCTGGGAAGAAAGAGTGCCCGTCTCCTGTGCCAGCGGAGAGATGGCCGTGGAGTGTGTGATAACCAGCAACTTATTTGGGGAAAGGGCAAGGGAGGGGGAAGCGAAGGTGGTGCCGTTTCTCCAACCCACTCCATCTGCCATCGTGCCGGATCATTGCCAGGGGCCTCCTGCGTTGCTGCGCAGGTGGCTGATTAAAGCAAAATGGGCCCGCATGGCTTGACGTTCACAAGCTTCATTACACCAAGCAGGAGACGTGGTCGCCTGCCGTGGCACCTGCTCGCCGCCATGTTGCCGCCTGTTAGGAATATTTCCTGCCCTTTTTTTCCCCTTGTAAGAGGCAAGAGGCGGGTCCCGAGCAAACAAATAATAATCCTCTGAAGATGCTGGCCACATGTTAGGAAGAACAACCTTCAGAACACGGCCAAAGAGCCCAAAAAACACACAACAACCATTAGATCCCGGCCGTGAAAGCCTTCGCAAATACAAAACAAACAAGAATCTGAAAAAAAAATGCACAAGCTTTTAAAGACAATCAAATAGAAAAATCCCAGTTTCAGTTCAACATTAAATGTTCCACAGGGTCCCTCAGGAATTTGAAAGCATGGGATGTACTTATTAAGCATTTCAAGAAAAGGCAGCATGGCTAAAGTACTCTGGAACTCCCTACCACTGGAATCCAGGCCAGCCCCATCTTTGCTAGCCTTTCACATGCAGACAAAGATGTTTTTTTCTTCAGGCAGGACTTCCCTGACTGGCTGGCTGCCTGAACGTTTTTTAAATGGGGTAATTTATATATTTATTTCTTTTACATCTGCTTGACAATGACATTTCTGTTTCCCCACAATGCTCCAAAACACTTTTGTAGAGTTTTGAATTTCTGGCTAAACTCCTCTGATTGTGCAGTCGAAATGCAGGGGTTCACAGAGCAGAATTCGCTTCAGAACAGACCGCCATGTTTTCTCATCAACTAGCACGTACAGTTTAAATAACTCACTCTGAGATGTGATTAGGAGAAAGAATAAAAATGTTTCATTTACTCACAGTGGAGAGATTTAACAGCAAGCTAACAACGTGGCTGAATGCTTTGAGCAACAAACCTCAACAGTCCGATTTCCAACAGACTAAAAAGGAGGGAAATAGAAGCCGAGGAGAGAGATGGGGCTGTCTTTGAATTATTGGATTGCGATGGATACCTTGAGAGTCATCCACACCCAGAAATATCCCTTTCAGCCACACCTTTTCCAAGCACAATGCAGGGTTGTTTGAAAAAAACACCAACAAACACAGCTATATCAAGTGCATTATGAGAGATGAACAGGAAAGCTTCCAACCATTATCAACAGATTTAAGAAACATTCAGAATCTCAAATAGAACAGCTTGATGGGCTGGCATTTCATTGCGTTTTCATTACAAGTCTTCGTCTTTTATGGCTCCATTGGAGATATTGATTTTATGGGAACCATCCCTGAGCCTTTCATTATGATTTTTTTTACTGTTTTGTTATATTTTTCACCATAATTCTAACTCATATGTTACCCCCCCAGATGTTTTACTCAAGAGCACCCTATAAATCACCAAAACACAAAACAGCCGTAAGCAAATAGCATTGCTAAGAGAGCCCTTGTCAGGTTTTCAATCCTTTAAAAATTAATGTGTTTTTAAAAATCGTACAGTTATATTGCTTCCGGACTACTGCAACGTGTTCTGTCTGGGGCCAGCCTTGTAGAGCAGTCTGCTCCAATGTGTTATCTTCCAGCTATAAGACTACAGCTCCTCGTTATTGACCATGACGGCTGGGGAGGATGGGGATTGTAGTACATTATACTGTTTTTTTAAGAAAAAAAAACAATAAGGGCTGAGCTAGGAATCATACCTATGAGAGAATAATTCTATTGCTGAAGGATAGCCAGTGTGGCTCAAATGGCCATTCTCTGGCTGAAATCCTCTCGCTTAGCATAGTAAGTGGCACTAGAGTAAACCCCCTGGATCAATGGGGACTGGGTGAGTCAACTCCTTTGTTGGTTCCATTGATTCAAAGCGGTCTACTCTACTTGTGATTTACTTTAGCTCTTAGACCAATAGAACATAGGAATGAATGGACTTATCCAATCCCCACAAATTCGATGGGTCTATTCTAATACAACTTAGAACAGAATTGCAGCCTCTGTATGCCTGCCTATTAGGGATGTGAAGAATACTAAAAAGTTTAAAATAAGAAAGTTTCATTTACTTACAGTGAAGAGATAACAGCAAGCTAACAACGTGGCTGGATGCTTTGAGCAACAAGCCTCAATAGTCCAATTTCCAACAGACTAAAAAAAGGAGGGACTTAGAAGCCGAGGGGAACGGTTTCTCATTCCTGGTGATTTTGTCATATCTCACTGTGCTGATAATTCTCCCTGAGATTTTGCAATGCACCAATAAGATTTCTTGGTCCGTTGCAAAGATAAGATCCTGTTCTCATCCCCCTCCCCCCATTTTTAAAAACAACAACGAAATGCCAAACTATCTACAGCTCAATGTCATAGCTGTGCCATTTTGTACAGGAACGATATAATTGTGTGCAGGAATTGTCCTGATTCTATGCCAGCTGATGTTTCTTCCAGGAAAAAGTGACAATGAAAAGCAGACGAAATGAATTAACTGATTGATCAGTTTCACTGAGAGAGAGAGAGAGAGAGAGAGAGAGAGAGAGAGAGAGAGAGAGAGAGAGATCTGCATCAGGAGAAAAGTCCTTGGAAAATCAGGTCTGGCCACTGATATTTTTACTACCCACACACCCAGTCTGTCTTTCTGGCCTAGAAATTTTCCAATGAAGATAGACCTGCATAGGGGTATGTTTATATTAAATGCATGCACAGTGGATTCCATTATTTGTGTCTCAGTGTGTACCTTAAAATAAAAATAAATAAATTCAGCAATGAGAAGGAGAGTGCATTCCACTGCTCCCTCAAAGCGCCCATGGACTGGCCATTCGGGAAAGTAAAGCAGGAGCATCTCAGTGTCTTAAAAGGGTAACAGCTGGCTGGATACAATGGACCCTCGACTTACAGACGGCTCGACTTCCAGACTTTTCAAGTTACAGACTTCTCTGGCTGCAAAATTTAGGTTCAACTTGCAGCCAGAGAATCGACCTACAAACCAGAAAAAAAACCTAAAATGGAACAAAAATGGAACAAAAATGGTCGGTTATGGATTAATCGGTTTTCAATGCATTGTAGGTCAATGGAGACTCGACCTACAGACTTTTTGACCTGCAGCCACTGTTCCAATACAGATTAATTCCGTAAGTAGAGGGTCCACTGTAGCTCAGTGGCTTAGGTCTCTGGCTGCAGAGCCAGAAGTTGGGAGTTTGATTCCCCACTAGGCCTCCTGGGAGAAGAGCCATCCTAGGTGGCCTTGGGCCAGCTGCAGAGTCCCAGAAGAAGGGAATTTTGAGTACCTTCTACTTGAAAAACCTTCAATAGGGTCACCATCAAGTCAAAATTGACTTGATGACCTACAATTATTATTTTTAAAGGTTATAGCTGGATATCTCAGTGGTTTAGATATCTGGCTGCAGAGCCGGAGGTTGGGAGTTTGATCACAGAAAGAGTCCACCAAGCTGCGGAAACGGAGTGTGATAATTTAGGCAGACCCTTGCAAATTTAGAATCTTCTTTTCTCTTTTTCCTTTTGCAGATCTAATTGGCAGAGTTCAAATGCATCTCAGTTCAAGCAAGGTGGAAAGTGGCCAAGGGAGTCATGTAGCCGCTGAGTTGGGTGCTTGGAAGGTACTCCTTGTGGATGATGGGTTATGTCAAAGTTTCTGATCTCTTTCATCGTGTGTTTTTTAACTCCCCCCCCAAGCCAGATTTTGATCAGACAACCCTTCAAAGGGAAAGCACCTTCCAAAAAAGAGAACACTTCAAATAGAGGATTGCTCTTCCCCCAAAAAAAGGATATTTGGCAACTCTAGTGTCAAGGCGTCCTCTGCTGTTCTTGGGCCCACTCAGCTCTGGCCAACTATTAGATTATAAATCAGTGTCTAGAGGCAGTCTGGGATGAAAAAGAAGACAAGGAGCTGCTGCTGCAGCTTTGGTGCATGTGCAGAGTGCAGAACTTTAGCTGAATGCTTGCCAACCTGTTAGCCTCTATCGTTTCATGAACAGTGCTACCTATCCAAGCTGCTGCACTTGCCTGGCAAACATACCAGTTTAAGTCCCTATGACCTCTGCTCTTTTTTGGAGGGGGAACAGGAAAAGTGGGGAAGGCCCCCAAAGGGCTTACTCTGACCCCCAAATATCCGTTGCCTGCTTGATCCGGAGGGTTCATTGTGTAGCCCTTGACAACAACATTCCAGGATCACACCCAAGTCCTGTCCCTAAGACACCTCTAAGACATCTCTCAGCAAAGCATCTGCCCCTTCCTTCCTGGCTACAAATATGCTGTCAGTTTCAGCCTTTTTCCTATAGATTTGGGCCCACCTTCCCACGGCATGGAGCCCCCAAACAGCCCCTTTGAAATTTAGAGGCCCGTGAGGTGGCAGAGGTTACTCGCCCTCATTCTAAGGTCTTGACCAGCTTGTTTTTGACTCACAACCCCTTCTTCTAATAGCCAAGTAACCTGCGACACCCCCCAATGTTTGCAGAGAAGGGCATTTTTAATGGGGTAAAGTCATCTCTTTTCAGAAAATACAGGCCTCTTTCTCCCTTGAAGGTCCTGTTTCGCATACATACACACACACCTACACACTAACTTTTAATATCCCCTTGTGAAAGGTCAAGTAAGACATTATTTCGCAAGGGCTACAAGATCTATAAGGTGGCCCATGATCCCCCACCCCCGAAAACACTTTGCGACTCCCTTGAGGGTCACAAAACGCCAGGTTGCGAAACAGTGGCCTAGAGATGAATGGTTCCCAGTCTTGGGTTCTCAGATGTTCTTTGACTAAAACTCCCAGAAGCCTTCACCACTGGCTGGGATTTCTGGGAATGGTAGTCCAGGAACATCTGGGCATCCCAGGTTGGGAAGTGTTGGCAAGATGGACAACAGAGCTTCGGCCCTCTAGGTCCTGTCAGCCTGCCATGTTCTCTCACCATTGGCCATGCTAGCTAGGGTTGAGGGGGGTTGTTGCTTAGCAACCCTTGGAAGAGATCCTCTGTGAACACCTCATCTCAGTTTGGCGGGAAATGGGTTTTGTCCACCTAGGGTGGTGTCCTACGAAATTTTGGTGCTAAGTGCGAAATTTGACCATTTGGTGCTAAGTACGAAATTTTGATGCTGAGTACGAAATTTGACCATTTGCTGCTAAGTACGAAATTTGGTGCTAAGTACAAATTTTGGGTGCGTGACCATGCGTATCCAAAACCCAACAGATGGCTATTATTTGAAGGAATGGAAATATTTTCCAATGACAGCAGGTCTTTTGTGGATATGAGAGGGCGTCATGCTGGTGGTATCCTGATGGGAACCAAAAATCTCCTCATGATGCTGAAGAAGGAGGTGCTTCTGTCGCATGAGGCCAACAGCTGAGGCTGCTCAACCAACATGGAGGAATAACATCTGTCTTACTCAGTGATGTCATTTGGGGAGGGGAGGGGATGGGAGTTCCCCTCTCATCCCAGTCCTCAAGCTATACCTGATGAGAATACTTCAGTATCTCATACATGTCTGGCCAGCTACATTTGCTAGGTAAAAGCCTTCCTCCCTGTCGTGTAACATGGACAACAGGCAAAAAGAAACCAGCAGACATTTTTCCAGTTTCTGTGGTATCCAAGATGCTTGCTTTGCCGTTGTAATCATCACACAAGTAGAGTTTTGAAGCCCAGGAAGGAAATATAGTGTGCCGGGAAGAGTTGAGGCCAGTGTTAAATTTGAAAAAAGAGGGTTAAACGGCTCTCCCGTTGTTCATAAGTGGAGTACGTTAAAGCTGCTTTCATTTAAACGAAGCACACACACAGACAACACAGGTTTCAGTGTAATGTGTAGCCTTCCCACTCAGCGCTCCGTACCGCATGGCTATAATTAGAAACAATTAACTGGCACGCCATTCCAGTTATGAGTGCCAACGGCGTAACATAAATTTCCTCCTCACTTCCCTTTCTGCAGAAGGTTGACTCCCCATCGTCCATTGAGAACGTTGCGCTAACGTGTCCGCGTTTCTCGAGGAGCGGTTCCTCAAAGTTCTTCAGCTTTCTTTTCACAATTTAATTTTGAAAGCAAATGTCGTGGGGCGGCGAGGGCGGGCATGAACACCTCCGAGGACCTTTGAGTGGAACTAGGCAAAGACACCTGGCTTCTCTCGCCCCTCCAAAGGCACACACACGGAAAACCTGAAAGGCCGTTCCGAGCTCAAGGAAATGCGGCAACACGAAGTGGTCACAAATCACCCAAGCGACCCCATCAGCCGCTGAAAGGTTGTCCAAATCTTTGGCACTCACCGCACTGGGATCACAGACGGAGAGGGGGCATTATTTGCCTACGAAATTGCATTGCACAGATTCTGGAACCAGGGAGAAGGAAACCGCCACGCCGTTCTTGTCTATTACGAGCTACTGCGATGCTGCCAGCAAAATCGGCGCAGATGGTTGATTGGCATTCATGGCAGAAAGTTCTTGGGGACTCAGCCCTGCCAATTGCTACGGGGTCCCCACCAACACCTCCCGAGACATCCCATGCTAAAGGCAGGAAGGGACCTGTTTGCACTGCATCCTTCTCCCAAGGAGGCCTCCCTGATCCATCAGCACCGAGCAAACCTGAGAAGGTAGCTGAGATTTTGAAGGGCACCACCACTGAGACGATGCGTAATCAGAGAGGTGCATTGCAGGAGAAGCTGAGCAACGTTGCGGAGGGCCAGGCTGCTGCTTCACCCCCTCTGATCTTTGACAGGCAAAACATCAAGGCTAGGCTCTTCTGACAGCCAGTCCTTGTAGGAAAAGCCAAGACCCCAGCCCATTGACCCATCCTCATCTACAGCAGGCACTGCATCATTCCATAATGTATATTCCCTTAGTCAACCATCACCCTTTCCCCACCAGTTTCAAAGTCGGCTGTGTGTTCCTTAAGGGGAAAAAAAAAAGCTAAAGACATTCAATGAGAACCACAGTGGTGTAGTGCACAGTGTGTCAGACTAGGATACAAGAGATCTGGGTTCAAATTCTGAAAACTCACTAGGGAGTAGCAATGGTAAACCAGTCCTGGAATATCTCAGCACAGCTGGGGGTATGTGTGTGAATGCTATAAGCTTCCTTGCAAGTCACAAATGATTTGATGGCCCTCAACAACAACCAAGACAGACAAAGAGCCACAGAACAGATCCACAATATGTCATCAGCAGCTCAAAATCTATGCCAGTATCTCCCAGGAATGTGGTGGGTGGGTTGAAGCCGAAACTTGAGAATTCCCAGGCGCTGGTCCTCCCCGTTGATCTATGAACCTCAAGGAATGACCTTGGGCCAGGGTTATCATGAGGATAGGATTGGGAGGAGCTGGGCCAGGATTTCACCTCTTTGAATCCATCAGAGGCAAGGTGGGATATCGATGCAACAAATAAAATAATAGCAAGCTTCACACTACATGGTGTGTCCATGTTCTTGTGTTTACCTTGCTCTGCAGACACATGAGAGGTGAGATTGATCTGATGTCTGATATAGAGATCCTTGAGGAGGAATTGAAGTGGTAAAGCACATGTTTTGATGCCCCCAGGGGCAACCATTCAGAAAAAAAGCTGAGCAAAGACCCCGGAAAGCTGCTTCCAGGCATTATCTTTAGTTAAACCAAGCAACGGTTCGATCTGACCATAAAGCCAGAGGTTCTCCATCTGTTTGCTCATCCAGATGTTGTGAACGTAAGTTCCAGAGAAGAGCAGCCGCAGCAACACGGAGCCAACGCAGATAAACAAACATGCTTAAGCCAGATGCTTCTATATTGGCGGAAATATTGCCGATCTGGAAGGTACCTCCGGATCTGGCTCCGCTTCAGGGACCCTTGCCAGTTTTCTTCCGAAAATCGTTTCCCTACCTGGCTCCCGTTTGCCACTGAGTAGTGTGATTTGCAGTAAGCAACAACTTCAGAGTGTTTGGGGTGTGTGTGGATGGGTGAATTTTTTCAGCCAATAGTGAGTATATTAAAGGCATGCTTGCCTCAACTAAAATAATTAGTCTGGTCCCTTCACTAGGCATAGGCATCCTTCAGTCTCGAGAGATTATGGTAACATGCTCTGAATTGAGGAGTGTCCTCTCCAGAGCATGAAGCCCGGGTAAGGTAATATGGAGGATAGGCTAGCAGTATTTTAACCAGGTATTTTCCCCACCCCATCCTAGACACACTCATACATCCAGGCGCGTATACAAAGAGCAGAAACAAATTTAAGGAGCTTCTAAATGAATCTTTTTCCTGTTTATTGCCCCATATATGACCAAAGAGGTCGCTGGGAAATTGTACTCTCCCCCTCATTGCTAACTCTCCCATGATTCTCCAAAGGTTCCCCCCTTTCCCCCCTAGCCCATACACCCCACAAGTAAAATTAAAAGAAAAGGCTAAAGACAAGCCTCGTGGCACAGCAGTGAAACTGCAGGACTGCAGTCGAGACTCTGCTCAGGCCTTGTGTTCAATCCTGATGGATCCAGGGAGCTGGCTTGAGGTTGACCCAGCCTTCCATCCTTCCCAGGTTGATAAATTGAGTGCCCAGTTCCTTGGGAGGCAAAGTGTAGCCAACATAATTAAAAACTGCAAGTCACCCATGGTGTTTTAAGCAGGATGAAGCCCTATATAAGCAGCTTTGTTTTAAAGAGGTGTGTTTTTGCTTTTTCGATTGTCAGTGCTAGGAGGTGCCCACTGGGAACGATTCGCAGGGGAAGGACAAGGATGTTGTGAATATCTGGGAGACAGAGACCATGAAGTGGAGACTGTTTTTGGAAGATGGATAAATGTCTGGAGTATATTCAACATAACTGGGTTCCCTTCCCTCGCCAGCGTTGTCTTTCAAGCTTCCTCTGCAATATTTATTCCTTTATTGATTCGCTACATTTATATCTCACCTTTCTTCCAAAACAAGCTCAAGGTGATGGACGCAGCTTGTCTTCCCCACCAGATTCGCATAAAGCTCCTCTGAGGGAAGGTCAGGATACTGACTCCAGGTCCTCAAAACAGGTGTGCCTCTCTGAATAAGGTCGGATTTCCTGGTTTTCGCTAACCACTACACCATCGTGTCTCTCTTCATTGTTTTCCGAGCACCCACCTCCCCAGGATTGTAATGTTTTGGACTATCTTTGGCTGCAAATTTGCCATAAAATGGATGGAAATTCATCCGACTGCTCAATGCTGCTTCTGTGGAGCGCGTGAGATGCTTCTGATCTCCCACAGCAGCAGGTAGATCCTAGCACTCAGTAGTGGTCTGAAGCAGCTGAGGAAACACCAGACTCTCCTTCAAATATTAGTGGTTCGATCCCTACCACCTAGATTTGAGCGAAGGGTTTAGAAAGGGGAAATGATCCATGGACCTCCCCAGAGCCGCCAAAACCTTGAAGCTAGGGTAGTCGGATGGATGGATTAGTCTCCTAAAAAATGCAGGTAGCATAGTCCTCTGTTCCCGAAGCTTTAGAGATGGTCTGTCCGAATGTGTGTTGGGAGGCATCAAACGTGTGTCCAAACATGAAGACATGGTTCAGCAGAAAGACATCTGCTTCACACATGGAAGGTTGAAGGTTTGGTCCCTGGTGTCTCTAAGAAGAACCCGGAAGCAGGTGACTGACTGGTGGGTGGTGCTGAAGACTCAGGAGATCCAGGTTGGGGTGAATGAGATGGACTGATATGGAAGTTGAGTCATGGGGGATTTTCTATAGGCACATGTACGGCCTCCCTGACCCCTCTCTCAAACCGCCTATGGAGTCCAAAGAAGGGCTGCAGAAGTGGGATTATCCCTCACCCCCCCCCAGTCCTTTATCCTTCTAACGAGCCTATTCAGACCAGGGGGAAGTGACGCCAAGGTGGAGGATCTATCAGGGGTCTCCTACCAACTCTCCTCAGACCAGAGAAGCTACTTGGATGACTTATCAGCACACCTCCTTTCTGGCAGTCAACTGCCCCTCATACTCAGCCTCTTCTCCTACATTTCTGCTGCACAGTCAGGGGTGGGGAGGGTGGTGGAGGGGAGTAAAATGAACAGGCCAACAGATGGGTTTTGTCAGGCCAGGAGTCGGGGGGGGGGGGGTTGTTCTGGAAGGGATGGCTCGGCAATGCAATGTAAGCACCTCCCCCCCCGTGATGTGCGTACCTGCAATACAGAACCAGTGGGTGCCAAAAAGGTGGGTTGTGAGCCCGGCAACAGGATGAGAGAGAAGGCATCACCTCCTTCAGGTGTGGCAGGAGAACATCCGCCACATGATTTATAGCAAGAGCTCTCTTGGGGTTCTCCAATGTGCATTTGAGGCGATGGCGCAATGGCAGGTAGACCCCTCCTGCTCAGCCTTGCACAGTTGTGACCTGCAGTCCCTACACTGAGTAGGCCCTGTAGCAAGAAGCTCACCCTGAATGCACTCCGTCGCTTCTCCCACACCCGTATGTGAACATTTTGTTATCCTATGTCCAAAGGTATGTGGGTTGCTCTTGAGAGCACCTTTCGAGGGAGGGCCTCACCTTCCCCTTTGACCCCCGAGTGGCTTGGCTACGCGGCTGAGGTACCCCATCCCACCCCGGGCTAAAATCCTTTCCCTCCCCCTCCCAGAGACGACCCCCCCCATTCACAAGCTCGCTCTCCTAAATACATCCTTAATTGCACATCCGGAATGATGTTCGCTCCTAATGCATGACAGCGCATCCATCATGACGTGCGACGATTTACTACAATAAACTACATACGCATGTAATCGAAAGAGGCACCGTGGCAACACAACCACCTGGCCCCATGCAGAGTTGAGCACTGAGCTATCCAGCATCCACAGCATCCTACTGGGTGCACGAGAAAAGGGGTCCTCCCAAAGACCGTTTCCATGCATTGGGAAAGAACGGAGCAGTGTTGGTGGGGCAGGAAACGATCTCTAAAGAAAGATAACCACCCTCCATAGGCCACCTCCGTGCGCCAGCAGCGGTCCTGAGCCCTGGAAAAAAACGGACCTTTTCGGATTTTTTCTCGGAGGGAAGGACAGTGTTTTGATGCAAAGGTAAAGGCCACCTCTGCCTTTCCCTAAGGGATGTTCTCTCTCTCTCTGTGGTGGAATAAGACACCTCAGGATCTCCCAGGGACCCTAAGTTCACAGTCTCCAAGAGTTCAGGCACGCAGCGCGCCAACCTGCAGGCGGAGGATCCGCGCATCTCTGGTCTGAGACATCAAGTGAGCAACGAAAGCTTCCTCTTCCCCCCCCCCCCGCCCCGCTTTCGCACAGCCGCGACGCCCGTTGCTCGCTTCGGATGCGGACCTGTTGATCCGCACTTGAGAGGCGCCGCATCGCTCGCTCTCCCCCCCCCCCCGCCCCCGTGCCCCGCACGCATCCCGGCGCCCTCGCCGCTTCCCCCCACCCCCACCCCCATCGGGGAACCCTTCCTTTACTGCCCATCGGCTGTCAGTTCTCTTTAGAAGTCCAGCCAAATCGCATGAAGACATTGGGAGCGGTATTCTTTGGGACTACAGCTCCCATGGCTCCCGGCCACATCTGTTTGGGGATCATGGGAGTTGGAGTCCAAAACCCGGTTCGGTTTGGTTTCCAAAGGCACACCTCCCGCATCCTCCACGCTACTCTTAGGTGACTTTGGGAAATCGATAGATTGACCGAAGGAAGGAAGGAAGGAAGGAAGGAAGGAAGGAAGGAAGGAAGGAAGGAAGGAAGGAAGGAAGGAAGGAAGGAAGGAGGGAGAGAGAGAGAGAGAGAGAAGGCTCGCGTTTACCCAAACAGATTGGTTTCTTATAGGATACATGAGTGGAATATCAATACGGCAGCGCAGTGAACAGTCGGAGGCTGGGGGGGGGGAGAGAGAAAGGGGGGCAAGTGGTGGAGAGGATCCGTGTCCCCCCCACGCCCTCAACAGCCCACACATCTCCCCCAAACCCAGCGGGCTCCGAGCCTTTCAGCCTAGTAGGGTTTTCTGCACCCAAGGTTTCAAAAACCCCTCCGGCTGCGGCGGGTGATCTTCCAGGAGGCGGGGGGGGGCGGGGGAAAGCCAGGAGAGATCCAGGATGGCGGGGAGGGGATCTAAGATCAGGTGCATTGGGGAAGAAGGGGGGGAAGGAGGCTGGATGCGAGCAAAAGGGGGCGGGCGCGTGTTTTCCAAGTTAGCACTCCAGGACACCCCCTGCATTGGGTGTTTTTTTTCTCTCATGCAGGGACCTTGGGGGACCCCAGCACCCCCACCCCATACCCTCCCCAGCTGCCTGGACCCCCTGCCCTCAGCTTCGCCCCCGCCACTACCTGTTCCTCGCCTGGACTGCCGGACTGCAGGGAGCCCCGTTTGCCGGAGAGAGGGTGACAAAAGCGGAGGGTTTTCTTCTTTTGCAAAGCTGGGGCTCGGGGTGTCCTCGCTCTCCCCACTGAGTCCCCCCCCACTCCACCACCTGCTGGAGCTCATCTGGACCCCGAGGAGACCGCGAAGGCGCCTCCAGCTCTCCCTTTGGCGAACCGGAGCGCTCCCGTGGCTTCCGGCCTCACTTCTCCATCTAGAATCTCCGGACTCCTAGAATTGGTCCACCGCCCCCTCCCCTTTTTGCCCACCCCCCCTTCAGCCCTTCTCCCAGCCCTCTTTCCCCCTTCCCTTTCCCCCGTCCCCCACGGCACCCCCTGCCCTTGATCCTCTGATGCGTGCAGCATTCCCACATCCAACCTTACACGTATCTTTGTTCATCTCTCCCGCGTTTGCGATTTCAGGGGGCTTTCGGGGAGGCGACCCCTAGATATCTCCTCCAGGTGGCTCAAGGTCCCCGGGGGGGGGGAGAGAGAGAGACGGCTGGATCCTTAGGGACCAACCTGCATCTCCATCCTCCGCATCACCGTGCCAACCCAACACCAAGGCAGCCCCGAGACGCTTCCTTTCCAACGGCGCCTCTTGCCTTTCAAAGAGGACCCCCCTCGCCTTGGGAGCCCCCCCGACCCCTCCCCTCTCTGGAGCCCCCCTCCCCCTCCCCCGAAGCGACTCACCTTCCAGCTCGTCTTCAGGTATCTCAACAGGGTGCTGTTCGGCGGCTAAGATGTTGGGAATGGTGTAAATGCCCCGGTACATCAAGGCGGCGGTCACGGGGTGGAAAGGCATCCTGACGGCTCTCGGAAACCCAAAGCTTGACCCCAAATTTCATAGGAGGCGATCTGGTTGGCTCCGGGAGGCAGGAAAGTGAGGCAGGAGGCGCGCACCTGCCCGGGTTTGCTCTACCTGCGGCCGCGCTCTCTCTCTCTCCCGTCCTCTGGTCCTCCTCCTCCTCCTCTTTTGGCGACCGCCGTGGGTGAATAGCTGGGGCGGGGGACCTAGACCGGCTCAGTCCCTCTCCAGGCGACAGGTCCCGATTCCGGCTGGGTGGTGGTTGGGAGGCGAGGGCACCCGGCCCCGCTGGAGATGCTCTCCCCTCCGCCGCTACCTTCGCCCAGGTGGGCAGCCGGGGAGACGGGCTCCGGGAGCCTGGCGTCCAACGGGACCCGAGGACCCCCCCCCCCCAAATCCCCAGATGGGAAGACCGCTTCCTCTCCGGACTCCCTGACCACCCGCCCGCCCCCGCCCCCGAGAGAGAGGTCCGATGCCCACCTCCAGAACCAGGGAGATCGCCTGGCGCCTTCCTAGGGCACGCCAGCCAGCCAGCCAGCCACCCGCCTGGCCGTCGGTCCAGCTCCTGCCCAAAACGCAGCGCTGCGAGGCGGCGAGGCTGCGGCGGGGCTCCCGCACGGCTCCTTCCTACCGCCTGGAAGACTCAGGAGGAGGAGGAGGAGGATGATCCGCGTGGAAACCAGCTGCTGCACAGGATGGCTCCGGGCCAGCTCCTAAGGGCGCACATGGGCGGGGAGGAGTGGAGGGGGGCGCGCGCGCTCACGCACACACACACACGAGCGCGCACACACCGACACAGAGGCTTGCCAGCACCCCCCCTCGCCGTAAGTTTCTGGGAGGGGGGGGCTTGCAGTCTCTCTCGTTGCTTCTCTTTCAGTCTCCACACCAGCGTCTTCTTGGCCCTTCCTTCCTCCCGTTTCCTTGCAAGCTAGCTGGGTGTCTCTCTCTCTCTTCCTCTTACACTCCGGGTGCCCACCAGCGTCTCCCAAACCCCCTTGCCAACCAAGTGAACAGCTGGATGAAGGAAGATCTCAATCCATCGGAAGGGGAGGGAGGAAGAATGGATCAGCTGCAGGAGAAGGGGGGGGGAGAGAGAGATAAAGCGAGCCGTTGGCCCTTCTGCTCCCTTTTCATCCCCTCTTCACTCTTGTGCATTGCACAAAATCCTGGCAGCCTGCCTGGTGTGTCCCACACTTGCGACCTGCGGAGTGTGGCTGTGAAGGGCCCTTCCGGAGGGTTCCTTGGCTTGTTTGCTTTCAGGGGGCAGGGGCGGGGGGGGGTGAGTGGGAAACAACCCCACCGGGTCCTCCTTCTGGATTCTGTCTGGGGCACTGATTTTTCTTTTCTTTTCTTTTGCAGGCCCTTTTTGGAAAATGAAAACAAAAGACGCCCCTCGCAAGCTGAACCCGCTCACGGGTGTCCAAACCCCCTTTGGGCTCCTTCTGCCTGCCCTGCATTTCTTAGGAGGGGGTTCTGAAGAGCACCCACTTTTTTCCTGGCCGGGCGATTTGGATCTGAACATGGTCTTTGCATCTTCTGAGAAACAGAGGCTGTGCCCTCCCCCCCCTGTTCTGTCCTGGGGGTGGGGAGGAAGAAGTCAGCCCATATGTAGGAGTGTGGGGAAAGATCGATGGGGAAGAGCAGAGGTTGCTCTGTGGGAAACAGGGTCCGGGTGGTGGGGGGTTTCCTTCCCCCAGAGCAGCCGTTCTCAACCTTGGGGCCCTACACACAATGGGAAAGAAATATAGGCTGAATCTGGATTTGTGTGCATTGCATAACGAACCTGATAAAGGTGGTGTGTGAGGGACTTTGTCCAGTCTGTGCCCTCCTTCAAATGGGCCAGCCCCCATCCCAAGGGGGCCATGTGGCCCCTCTTGAGAGTGGCTGGTCTAGATCTCAGAGGGGCTGCCGCTGGGAAGGGATGGTGGTGGTTTGCCTCCCCCCCCAATGCTGGAAGGATCTGAGCATCCAAGAGTCACACGGCCTGCTAACAAGTCATGATGCTGAGCGATACCTTCAAGGCTCTGCAGTAGAGATTAGAAGGAGGACTCCCAGCTCCTCTGGCCCCAGGCCTCCTGCCTGGGTCTCCTCGCTCACTGGTTGCCCAACCTTCAGTCATCCAGATGTTCTTGGACCGCCATTCCCAGAAGCCTCCACCACCACCTGTGCTGGTCAGGGGGTTCTGGGAGTTGCAGTCCAAGAGCACCTGGGGGACCCAAGGTTGAGCACCAGGGCCGTAGCTGTTGGAGCAAAGCACGAGGGCCGATAGGGCTTCCAAAATGAATGTCAAGGCGTACATCTGTGTGGCCAGGCGGAAGATCACAAGAGTGTCTGATTCCAGAAGCCCAAAGCCCCTTTTCCTGGGTGAAACTTGTATAGACCTTCATCGAGCAAGGGCAGGGGAGCATGTAGCCCACCAGGTACTAGTAATTGCGCTCTACGTGGGGCTACCTTTGAGGCTGCTGCGGAAACTACAGGTGGTGCAGAATGCGGCGGCCAGATTACTCAGTGGAGTGAGAAGATACCAACATATCTCACCCACTCTGGCTGCACTGCATTGGCTGCCCATCCGATTCCGCATCGACTTCAAAGTGCTGTCGCTTACGTACAAAGCCCTAAACGGTTTAGGACCTCGATACTTGGTGGAACGCCTTCTCCCACCAAGATCTACCCGTGTCACTCGTACGAGGCAGGAGGTGAGGCTGAGGAGCCTAACGCCGAGAGAGGCCCGGAATGAAAAGACCAGAAATCGGGCCTTCTCGGCGGTGGCTCCTCGCCTCTGGAACAACTTACCTCCTGAGATTCGCGCGGCTCCCTCGCTGGGCATTTTTAAGAAACAATTAAAAACACTGATGTATAGGCAGGCCTTCCCAACAGATAACCCCTGACGAATTTTCCTTTTCATACTCTCTTTGATTTTTATTTTTGTCTAGCCGTAATGTTTTTAAAATTTATTGTTGTTTTTGATTGTAAGCCGCCTAGAGTGGTCTAATATGACCAGATAGGCGGGATAGAAATAAAATAAAATAAAATAAAATAAAATAAAATAAATAAAATAAATAAATAAATAAATAAATAAATAAATAAATAAATAAATAAATAAATAAATAAATAAAATAGTGGACTCCTGCTCCTATCATTCCTCACCGTTGGCCATGCAGGTGAGAGCCGATGGGTGTTGAAAAACAGCTGGACAGTCTCGTCCTCCCCTATAAGGAGAGTTGAACATCAGTGCCTTTTACCCTGTAATCTAATATTAACACTGAAAGTGCAGAAATGTGTATACATCACAACAGTGTATATGCACACGATGACACGTCTGGGGATGATGGCACTTGTAGCTGACACCTTTGGTTTGGACAGCTATCATGCAATAGTACTAATTAGGGGTAGATCATTGACCTGCGGTGCATGACAGGTGCCCCAAATCTGGGGTGGCTCTGGAAATCACTTCTCTGAATAGAATCTCTAGGCCAGACTTTTCCCATCCAATATTATCTGGATGCATGGACTACCGTGTCCATCATCTCCAGAGGACATGAGCTGGTCTAGACTGAAATTTCTTCTCCTCCAGGGAAGCCACACTCCTCACTGTGTAGCCTTGGGGGGTGTGTGTCTCTTAAAAACATCTCACCTCATTGTTCCTCCAGTATCCAGATTCTTTCTGTAACCTCGGAAAGGGACTCAATTTGTGGGAAGGTGATTAGAATACAGGGCGAGGAAATTAAATCAATACAAAAACATCCCGAGAGAAAAAGAGACACAAACACGCACACGCCAGTGTCAGCCGGGGCCAAATCTATATTACAACACAGAACAGGATGTTATCTGAATGTTCTCAGCTTCCTGCTTCTCAGAAAGAAAGTGTGTCTGAGGGAGGGGGCAGAGTTTACCCCCCCCCAGACAGCAAGGAACATCAATGGACCAGGAGCCTCCCCCCTCATTGTCTAGATACCTGGATAGCTCACGAAGTCCTTCCCATTAGTGCCCTGTGGCCACACAACAGAGGAGACTCTGAGCCTGGCCCGGGCATGAGGGGTACCAGCAAAGAGCCCAACTAGCTCCACGTGAGTTTACTTGAGAGGAGGAGGAACTCATGCCAACAGCTGGCCTGATCAGGCCCTGGATAAGCCCCAGGAAGAGGTGATGCCTTCAGATCCTATCTAAGCTCTCAACCTGAGCCAGGAGACCCTTTGTTGTTGTTGTTTAGTCATTTAGTCATGTCCGACTGTTCGTGACCCCATGGACCAGAGCACGCCAGGCCCTCCTGTCTTCCACTGCCTCCCAGAGTTGGGTCAAATTCATGTTGGTCGCTTCGATGACACCGTCCAACCATCTTGTCGTCTGTCATTCCCCTTCTCTTCTTCCGTTCACACTTTCCCGACATCAGGGTCTTTTCCAGGGAATCACCTCTTCTCATGAGATGGCCAAAGTCTTGGAGCCTCAGCTTCAGGATCTGTCCCTCCAGTGAGCATTCAGGGTTGATTTCCTTCAGAATGGATAGGTTTGTTCTCCTTGCAGTCCAGGGGACTCTCAAGAGCCTCCTCCAACACCATAATTCAAAAGCATTGATTCTTCGGCAGTCAGCCTTCTTTATGGTCCAGCTCTCACTTCCCTTGGGGTGGTCAAGGGGAAACCCTTGACCACTCCAAAAGGTGGTCTATGGCATTTTCCCATCTGGGGGAAAGAGGCCAACACCCACTCCCATATGGATAATGCTTTCTATTACTGTTCTACAGTACGGTATCCTCCAGCGATCAGTCTCAAGCCGCTGCCACCAACAGATGCTCTTGAACTCTATACATGGCATGATCTCAGGATCGCTCTAAATAAATAAGTAAATAAGTCTACATCCCTCATTCTGTGCACCACGTAGTCCTCCCACTGTCTGCCGTGATGGGAAACACTCTGATGTCATCAGCGCAGAAGTATTCAACTACCAGCTTCTAATAATAACAATAACTGCCTGTCATCAAGTTGATGCCGACTCACGGACACCCTTTCTGGGTTTTTCTAACCTGACAGTACTCAGAAGTAGTTTCCCAGTCCCTTCTTCTGGGGCAGGGGCACCCTGAAACTATGCAGCTGGCCCAAGGCTACCCAGGCTGGCTCTTCTCCCAGGAGACCCAGTGGGGGAATCAAACTCCCAGCGTTGGGCTTCACAGCAAGACACCTGCTTTACTGAGATGTCACACATGGAAACAGAGGGCGGTGTCATTGACCTCCTTCGTGCCATTCCGTAAATCAATAGGGCTGGCCCCATGGATGCAGGACAGCATGAGTGGTGGGGATCACAGCCCTCTAGCGTATATCCTTCTTTTCTGTGGGACTCTCCTAGAGAAAGCCCAGGCTTTCCGAACGGGGAGACGTGCTAAGCGAAAAAGCTCGGAGATTGTTTTGTCCTTGTGATTGGCACTCGTAGTGCAGGGAGGCCGGAGGAGCCGGCCGCTGGGCACGGCAATCATGAAAATGAAGAAGGCTCCCAAATGAACACTTCAATCTGCAGGGTAGCTTCCTCTCCTCGGCTCCTGGCTCCATCGTGCAAGAGCGAACACAAGCTCCTCAACCCACTGTACTGTACTTGGTCTGCATCTCTGAATACATCAGTACGTGTTACCAAGAGGAAGAGGGGAAATCCTTCCCTCCCCGGTGGAGTAAAACTGGGGTCCTGATTAAAGCCATCCTGGCCAAGAAGGTTTATTTTCAATTATTCCCAGCTTCCTCCAAGGCACTGATTATATTCCCCCCCCCCCGATTTTCTTACTTTGCCATTGATTAATAGCAGCATCTCACAGTGAAAAAGGAGGCGATGCCTGCAGAGAACAGTGTCAGAGATGGGGGGAGATTCTGGCCCTCACATGGATCGGGAGCGCCACCAGCCACACAAGGTGGCCGCAACCAGGTGGGTTTGCACGCCATGGAGAGGGAAGGGCGAGCCGGTCAGAGAAGAGATGCCACCGTGAATATCTTGGTATGACCTATTTATGTAAAATCGACAGGACCGAATCTCTCTGGGATTTAACAGAGCATCAAAGAATCATGGCGTCAGAAGGGGTCTAGAAGGTCATTGAGTCCAACCCCCTGCTCAACGCAGGATTCCGAATCAAAAGCAGATCGGACAGAAGGTGGTGGTCCTGTTTTTCTCCTGAATGCTTCTAGCTTTGGAGCACTCACCACCTCGCCTTGAGGTGGGTGGTTATGTTGTTGTTCTGCTCCAACAGGAGAATATTTCTGCTCTGCTTTGCTTAGATACCTTTCTCCATAGCTGTGTGTATCCCTAATTGTAAGTGCATCCGTTATAACGAAGATGCTGACTATATAAAGGGAGCTGGAAGCTTTCATTTATTTGAAAAGGAATTGGGATTTAAATCCCCACCTTTCTGCTGGGTGTTTCCCTTTGCTTTCTCTTTAGTCTGTTGGAAGCAGTGCATGTTCGTTAGTTTGCTGTTGATCTGTTCACAACTGTAAGTAATGAAACTTTTTTTTATTCCTTCTTCTACAAAGCCTCAGAGTGAGTTAAGGAGACTGTAAGTGCCAGTTAATGAGAAAAGGGTGGACTCTCTGGGATACTTGTAACTCTTCTCCTCTGTGAATCTCTTTATGTCTGTTGTATAGGAAAGGAATTCTTCCAGCAATTCAAAACTCTGTAACGAGAGAATGTCCCCTTCCACTGTTCCAGCCAGTTTGCCCTCAACGAGGTCACAAAAAAAATGAATAAAGGGTAACTCGGGCACATCTTTAAATAGTACGTGTCCTCAGCAGGTCTCCTTTGTGTCCAAAATCCATAACTGGGCCATATTTTTGTAAAGATCAGCTACTGAGTGCACAAAGCACCAACCAGAACTCAGTGGGGCTTACTTTCTGGTAGCCACAGCAGGCTCTTGGCGAGCCAAAATGAGCCGGCTCAACGTTTGTTTTCTCCGCTTGGAGATCTTCGCCAGCACCTGCTGGAAGTAAATGAGTTACGGGGTCCAGCAACGGCTTCCATCAGCAGAAAGCCGAGTGATGCAGTCAATCGAGGGGTTGTTAGCCTGAATTAAGTGGTTGTGTAAATAGAGACCTTGTTTGGCTGGACGGCTGAAAGGCTAAGCTGTGAAACCCCCCCTCCCCCCCCAAAAAAGGCCGTTGTTCAAATCTCATTACCGGTATGAACTCGCACAACGAGGGGCCCTCGGGAGAAACGGGGGGTTGGGAGTTTTTGGAAAGATCCGAATAAAGCTAATTACTAGTCAGCTGTAGATCTTCATTGCAAGGGAAGCCCAGGCAGAGCAAAGATGATTTCTGTTTTTTAATTGAAGAGAAAATTGCGCAGCTAAATCACTGGCTCCATAAGCCCTTCACTATGCTCTGGGGCCTCATTCTGGAGGGTTCCCCCCCAGCCCTCCCCCTTCTGTTGGCAAAGGAGTTTAAAACATAGTGGGGGGAAGAGAACTTTACAACAAGGATCAAAAACCTTCTGAATAGATTTATGATTGTCGGAGTCAAAGTGCAGCATAACACAAACACATATTTATATATTTACATGCACATACACACATACACCATGGCATATTATAGCATCAGCTTTTTAGTACCTCATAATTGCCTGATTTTTTTTTTTGATTAAGCAAAACTCATGAACTAAGAAGATTTATCTCATCCCTCACTTTAATGCCTGGTTTTGTTGTTGTTGTTGTTTTTGGTAGCAGAAAGGAGCCGAAAGCTGGTATATATTAGTGTGTTGACAACTTTTGTATATTACAACTGAGCAGACTTTCCAAAATAAGCCACTTCTGGTTACCCCAGATGCTTTTTATTTCAGCAGCACGAGAGGGAGTAATTCTATAATAACAACAACAACAATGTGCTGTCAAGTCAATTCTGACTTATGGCAACAGTCTTTTTCAGGTTTTTCCAGGTAGAGTACTCAGAGGTGTGTTACCATTTCCTTCCTCTAGGGGGAGCCCTGAGACTGTGCAGCTGGCCCAAAGCCACCCAGGCTGGCTATCCTCTTCCCAGGAGACGTTCGTTCGTTCGTTTAGTCATTTAGTCATGTCCGACTCTTCGTGACCCCATGGACCAGAGCACGCCAGGCCCTCCTATCTTCCACTGCCTCCTGGAGTTGGGTCAAATTCATGTTGGTTGCTTTGCAGACACTGTCCAGCCATCTCATCCTCGGTCGTCCCCTTCTCCTCTTGCCATCACACTTTCCCAACATCAGGGTCTTTTCCAGGGAGTCTTTTCTTCTCATCAGATGGCCAAAGTAGTGGAGCCTCCGCTTCAGGATCTGTCCTTCCAGTGAGCACTCAGGGTTGATTTCCTTTAGAATTGATAGGTTTGTTCTCTTTGCAGTCCAGGAGACTCTCAAGAGCCTCCTCCAGCACCACAATTCAAAAGCATCAATTCTTCGGTGGTCTGCTTTCTTTATGGTCCAGCTCCCACTTCCATACATCACGACAGGAAAAACCATAGCTTTGACTATTCGGACTTTTGTTGGCAAGGTGATGTCTCTGCTTTTTAAGATGCTGTCAAGATTTGTCATTGCTTTCCTCCCAAGAAGCAGGTGTCTTTTAATTTCGTGGCTGCTGTCTCCATCTGCAGTGATCATGGAGCCCAGGAAAATAAAATCTGTCAATGCCTCCATATCTTCCCCTTCTATTTCCCAGGAGGTGATGGGACCAGTGGCCATGATCTTAGTTTTTTTGATGTTGAGTTTCAGACCATTTTTGCACTCTCCTCTTTCACTCTCATTACAAGGTTCTTTAATTCCTCCTCACTTTCTGCCATCAGAGTGGTATCATCTGCATATCGGAGGTTGTTGATATTTCTTCCAGCAGTCTTAATTCCGGCTTGGGATTCCTCCAGTCCAGCCTTCCGCATGATGTATTCTGCATATAAGTTAAATACACTGGGGGACAATATACAGCCTTGTCGTACTCCTTTCCCAATGTTGAACCAATCAGTTGTTCCCAGGAGACACCATGCGGGAATTGAACTCCCAACCTTTGGCTCAGTAGCCAGATACCTAAACCTCTGAACTATCCAGCTCATTCTCTTATATATACCATTATATTGTCAAATGATGATGTGCAAGAAATGATTGCTTATCCATTGTAGATCACTCAGAGATCTGGAAGTACCAGGTGATTCAATGTAGACCGTCCGAAGGCCCATTAGGAGATCCAGATCTACCTTCTGTCTGCTGTTTTTTGCTTGTACTAGAACAAGATGAAAGCTTGGAGATTAGGGATGAAGTAGACAAAATGGACTACACATGATTTCATAAGATTTCTGAAAAGGAAGCTGTCAGAACATTTGTTAATTTGATGCCCCAATGGAAATGATTTTATGGAAGGAAGGTGTTCCGGAGTTTTGAATGTTTAGTGAAATTCTTTTAGCTGCCCAGCAGAGGTGCAGGGGTTCACAGAGCAGAATAGCTCCAAGTTCTCCAGAACAGTTCACCCCCTTTCTCATGAACTGGTTGGTTGGTTGGTTGGTTGGTTGGTTGGTTGGTTGGTTGGTTGGTTGGTTGGATGGATGGATGCATGGATGCATGGATGCATGGATGCATGGATGCATGGATGCATGGATGGATTACAGCCTGGAGAATAGCAATTATTTTATTATTGTTCAGACAGCACCTTTTCCACTTTGATCAATACATATAGCATATGGTGCCCACTAGTGGCTGGTTCTGGTAATACACCTTGGAAATGCCTATTTCTGGGTTTTGTCGTTTAATATTTTCAGGCAGAGGATCAGTGAAACCACCGGTATTGATCCCATGGATATAACAGTCCTACTCTATTGTCTTTACTAGCTTGACAACGATCGGTTCACTGGGATATTCCAGGAGTTTACTCTAGAAAAATCAACATTTCCAAGCTGTGGTATAAAGACCGGTATGAGGGACTGGATCTATTCTCAATTCCCAATGCAGGGACTTCTCGGGGGTCTTACCCTGACCTGAGAAAGCAGGGAGGGGTGTTTTTCATCCCACTTCACATCACCTCCTTCGGAGGCAGGATCTGCCATGCATCCTCGATCTACACAACAGCCGGTGTCTTTGTTACGGCTCTGCCTTATTGTTTCCTCAAATCTCCTTCTCTCCACCATTTCGGATTTATTCTTTCAGGCTTTGCCGTCAGTTTCGGTGTCCTCGTTTAAACCGCGGAGAGCACCCGTTGCGATCAGCTGGTGGGGCTGAGCAGATCCTGTCCTTCCCGCATGAGAAATGAAAAAAAAAAAACCACACACTTTTTTCCCCACATCGTCATTGTCAGAAGCTCCCCATTCGGATGTCTGGCTAGTTGGGAGATTCTAGGTGTCATCGTCTGAAAAAAGAGGGGCAAGTGCCTGAAAAGCTGAAATTTGATGGCAAATTGCAGATCATTAACAAGGTGCCCAGAATGAACCACATGACTAGGCGTGGAACCACCACATGATTCATGAACTGCAATTTGCAATTTCCCTGTTCCCAAAACTAAATCCTAATAGGATTCTAATCATGTTCTCCCCCCGCCCGGCAGTCTTCTCCCATCAGATTTCTCTGCAAGTCTCGACAGAGGCCGAACCTGAAAAATGAGATACAGCTCCAGAATGCAAGTTGTGTTGCATCTGTTTGAATTCAGATCAGAACCTTCCTCATCTCTGCCCCAATGACACAATCGGGGCTCCCAAAAGGTAAATTCCTCTAACTGCACAGCGGAAGTGCAGAGACATTCACAGACCAAAACAGCCTCTGGATTAGTACACCCCTTCTTTCTTTTTTTAAAATCAACAACTGGCCCTTACAGTTTGCGTCACTACCTCTGAGACGTTAGTAAGAAGAAAGAGCAAAAGGTTTTACAATTGAACAGATCAGACAGCAAACTGATGAAACACGACTGCTTTCAACAACAGATTTTTAGCAGACTCCCTGCTTTAAACAGATAAAAAGAGGGAATGAAGCAGAGCACACCTATTAGAGTCAGTATGAGAGGTTGCAAGAAACTCAAAAAGAGAGATGCAATCTGTAAAAGCTCATGTCAGATAAAATGCACTAGTCCTTAAGACATTCCAGATCTCTTCCTTGGTTTTGACACAGGGACACCCTTGCTACTCCCAAGGAAAAAAATGGGACTGCTTCCTTCTTAGAGAGAGAGAGAAACCTTGCTACTTTACTGACTTAGAATTCTGCAGACTTCCAATATTTACGCAGTGAATTCCCTGAGAGGGTTTGCAGCAGCTTGATCGAACCCATCAAGGAATTAATGGGAGCAGAGATGAAATTAATCTTAGAGTCAAGGAATGTTTTTTTTCCCTTTGGATGACCATGTTCTGACTTCCCCCAGACAGCACGGTCAGTGGCCCTCGCCAGGTGGAGGATCCTAGTACACTAACAAAAAGTAATTTTCTCGGGCTGTTTTTTTCCCCCCAAATGAACCAGAACTTTATTGATCAAAAAGTCGGCTTATTGACTACATAAAAATGTATAATTGCTGGCTGTGGAGCCAGAGGTTGTGAGTTCGATTCCCCCCACGGTGTTCCTCCAAGGAGAAGAGCCAGCCTGGGTGGCCTTGGGCCAGCTTCACACCAGTCCCAGGGCTCCTTGGGAGACTGAAGCTCCCTCCTTCTGAGGACTCATCACTTAAGAAAATGTCACCCTAAGTCAGAATTGGCTTGATGACACATAATTCACTAGCTACCTGTTACAGGTAAACTGTCCCTCGAAGAAGGGAATCCTTAAGTGCTGATAGTAGGTGATCCTTGAAGGAGGAGTTTTCCTCACCTCCCAGAATGGGCCAGTTAGCCTGCTTTGATTCAAGTTTGGCCCCTTCAGCCGCTAAACCTGATTTGCTTGGCCCGTCTGATTTCTCAGACCCGAACGTTTGCCTCAGTCACACCTTCTTGAAAGGATTTAAAGACAGGGCTCTTCACAGAAGCTTTTAAGGGCATCTTCCCTTGAGCCACGACATGTTGATGCCACATGTCCTGCTACCGTTGGCTTTAGGTTTTATGTTCGGTTTATTCTGTCGTGTTTTTAGTGTTTATTACTGATCTGAAGAATTGATGCCTTTGAATTGTGGTGCTGGAGGAGGCTCTTGAGAGTCCCCTGGACTGCAAGGAGAACAAACCTATCCGTTCTGAAGGGAATCAACCCTGAGCGCTCACTGGAAGGACAGATCCTGAAGCTGAGGCTCCAGTACTTTGGCCATCTAATGAGAAGAAAAGACTCCCTGGAAAAGACCCTGATGTTGGGAAAGTGTGACGGCAAGAGGAGAAGGGGACGACCGAGGATGAGATGGCTGGACAGTGTCTGCGAAGCAACCAACATGAACCTGACACAACTCTGGGAGGCAGTAGAAGGCAGGAGGGCCTGGCGTGCTCTGGTCCATGGGGTCACGAAGAGTCGGACACGACTAAATGACTAAACGACTAAACGACGATGACTGATCCTCTGTTTTTATTATATTATTTTACATTCTATTATTTGTGTTTCCTTTGGCTGTAAACCACCACGAGTACTGCCTGGTATTAATTGGACAGTATATGAGTACAGTATACAAAATTAATTTATTGATTCTCAATAATAAATGCGATCTCAGTTCTAAAGACAGCTTATCTTTAACCTATAGTTTGGCCCTATAGGAGGAGATTAAACAGGTCCAGATCAGACATAAGAGGAACCAGGAACTAGCTGGAGTAGCGGTTGAGTGGCTTAAATGCACACACACGGAGACTTCTATCCTGTCTTCTCTTCAAGGAGTAAGCGTGCATGCTTCTTGTCTTATTTCATCCCTGCAAACTACGCTGTGAGGTAAATTAAGCTAAGAGATTGGTGCCCAGATGTTCTTGGATTTCAACTGCCGGAAATCCTGGCCAGCAAAGCTGGTGGCAAAGACTTCTGGGAGTTTTAATACAAGAACATCTGGGGTCCCACGTGGATGAAATGGTAATATCTGGCTCAACTTTGCCCAGCGAGCTTGTCTTTGAGGTAGGATTTGAACCCCTCTTTCTCTCCGATCATCATCTGATACTCCGAATCTAGGAGCAGAGCACCTTTATGTCTTCTGGGCTATGAAATATAGTGACCCCAATCGTGTTTTCAAGGCACGTGAGATATGTAAGGAGTGGTTTTACCTGTTCAACTCCCAAAGTGAGTTTCCATGGCTGAGTAGGGATTCGAACCCTCTTCTCCAGAGTCCTAGTGCATCACTCTGTCCACTACACCACACTGGGAATCTGGGGAACCTTTAGCTCTTTAGAACTTCTGAACTACAATTCCCACAAGGCTGGCTAAAGGTTCCTGGGAAGCAAAGCCTGAAAAGGTTGGAGGGCCAGCATTTTGCATCTCTGGCTCTAACCCCTCAACCCCACAGATTCCCAGCCAAGAGGGAATGGTCATTTTCCCCCTTCCTCCCCACTCACCTCCTACAGAGCCAGGAGATCGTGGTGGGGAGGTCAAGAGGCATCAAGCGTCTCACGGCCATATTCCGATTTTTGCAGGTTTAACCCTGCTCGGGGCCTCTCACCGCTAAAATGCTGTGCAAATATTAATCAGCTCCACTAGGCAGCAGCTTCCCGCTTCAAGTGTTGACACTAGAGCAGCAGAAAGCTGACGGTCATGGGCAGAGCGACATCTGGATGAGTCCTGAGCCCTCGTTCTCACTGTCTGGATTTTTGCAAGCCAGTTTTCTCACTGAGCTGCAACCCCCGCAGGGCCCTCTCCAAAGAGGGCCGACTCTCCGAGGGAAACGAGACTGGCTGGTCCACAATTGCTTCTCCTGATTCAGCAACCTCTGTTTACAGACCGAGGAGATTTCCTTGGTTTCTCAGCCCCAAATTCCCAGTGTGGTGCTATGCATAGAGTGGCAGAGTAGGGCTCCAGAGAACTGGGTTCGAATGCCGGCTCAGCCATAAAAACTCACTTGGGGAGTCTTCTAACTTGACAGCACAGAAAACACACACACACAAACAAATCTGGGCACAGAAAACTCTTTAGGAGTGCAAAAATTTTGGAGAGGAGAGAATGGATTCCAAGTTGACTTCTTAATGTATAACAGATGCATCTGCCACTAGAGGGAGGCAGAGAGCCGCCGGGAACAAACCTCAGGTTACACAGCTATGCCTCACAATGAGGGGTCTGGATGGGGCTCCCTAATTCAGTTGGGTAGCCAGTTTGGGAATCGGACTTTGCAGCTCTCTCTCTCTCTCTGCTGCCCCATCTGATTGGGTTCCTGCCTCCTCTTTGAATCAGTTTGTAAATCTGCAAGAGTCAATGTCCTGGGAAACTGACTATATTGCTTATGTTTTTTTCTGTATATTATATAATTTCTGTATATTAAACTTGGAGATCCGCTAGGTGATAAAGAGAAGACTTTAGATGAGGCATCCATTCTCGAGAGACTAGGGTAACATGCTCTGAATAGAGGTCTTGGAACAGCGTCTAGTGTGGCTGAGGAGGCCAATTCGAGAGTGACAATCCCTTCCACACTGAAGACAAATCCAATCTGTCCCCTGTCCGGCTCCCTGGTTTTGCTGCTTTCATGACTGCCTCTTTGCCTTGGCCTGCTGGACAAGGGTCTCTTCAAATTGGGAGAGGCCATGATGCACTGCCTGCCTCCAGGCTGAACGCTCCAATGTCAGGGTTTCCCATCTGTTGAGGTCCATTCCTAATGCCTTCAGATCCCGCTTGCAGATATCCTGGTATCACAGCCATGGTCTCCCTCTGGGGCGATTTCCCTGCACTAATTCTCCATACAGGAGATCTTTTGGAATCCAGCCATCAGCCTTTCTCACGACATGCCCGAGCCAACGTAGACGTCGCTGTTTCAGTAGAAGAGTAATCCTGATCAATTTTGGACAGCTAGTTTTGAGGGCTTGTTGGCTAGGTGCCTTTAAATTAAAAACAAACAGTTTGCCCTTATTCGTTTCAGTTTTTGTTCCAGAACCAAGCTGGTTTTGCTTCACCCTGGGATGGAAGACGGTCATTCTGTTTTGATCCAGACCTTGTACAAATTGGTTCAAAATAGGCTGATTCAGTTCAGAACTGGATAGTTGTCTGAATCCAGAGCACAGCCCTGGTGGAAACGAGCATAGGAAAGATATCAAACAGCCATGCTCAGTGGCAAGGTCTTAACATGATTTACAGTAGAACCCCTGTATCCACAGGGGATCGAATATAAATCACCCTGCGGATGCTGAAAAATGCGTGTTATAGAGAGAACACTATTATAATAATATATGCTATGCATAGCATTATCTCTGGCTCCGTCTAGTGGCCAGTTCTGCTCTCTTCACCATTGGAAACATAATGACGGGGGTGTCTTTTAATATTTTTAATATTTTTAGGCTGTGCATAGGTGAATCCACAGATACTGACCGCTAGGATAAAGGGGTCCTACTCTACATTCTAAAAAAAGGATTAAACCAGCCCCTTGTTATCCATATCTGCTCTCTTGACTCATCTCTAGGTCTGCTTCTCAGAGATTAGAGGTACAAACATCGTAAAGATTGTACTTATTTGTAGTTAGTTACCAAGGGGGTAAGATATCAAAAGCAATGTATAAGGTCGGAACAAAATTGCTGTATTTATGTTAGTTGTTTTGTTCAAGAAAAGAGTAATGTTTTCTAGCTACGTTTCCCATCTTTTCTAGTTACATTTTAACTTTTGCTCCAGGGCTGGCGAAATTAAGAACTGTGGATTGATCTCTCCGACCCAGGGCATCGGGTTTGACCCGAGCCCTTCAGCTGAAGGCGGCTAACGACGGCCTTTCTCCAACCACCTTTCCTCATTATTATCGTCGTACTTCGCCTCATTTGCTGCTTTGCCAAAGGTGAGAACTCCAGACCTACGGGGAGATCTTTTGACGGTGCGGAGAAATTGGCTTGGAATCTATTAGCGATTGTGGGTCTGGTAGCGTCTGGCGGCGGGATGCCAGCACTTCGCGTGCGTTTACTTAATGTTCATTTAATGTGTTCCTCATTTATTTGGTTGTTCCGTCTCTTCATTAATAGGCACTTCCTTTCTCTCCAACAAGCTGGATCGCAGGCGAGCCCACATCTTGCCTTTGTCCAGACAGGCAAGGAAGCATTTGATTAAAGGTTGGCCGCTCTTCTTTATTTCAGAATTCTGCCCGTATGGCCTCGGGAGAAATAGGTTGCCCCAGCGTGTTAAGCAACAGGGCAGCCTGTTGAGTAATGAAGCAGCCTTTCGCGGATGTGCTGGATAGCTCAGAGATTCAGGTCTGTGGCTGCAAAGCTAGAGGTTGGGAGTTTGATACTCCACTAGACCTCCTTGATCATCCCTAGGGTCACTTCCATCTCATAGATTCATCTAATCATAGAATAATTGAGTTGGAAAGGACGTATAAGGCCATGGGGGTGAAACCTCCTGCTCAGCGCAGGCATTCAAGTCAAACTAGGTGTGACAGAGGGTGGTCCACTTTTCTCTTGAAGGCCTCCACAATGTTGTAGCGCTCATCACCTCCCAAGGCCATCGGTTCCATTGTCATACCGCTCTAACAGTTAGGACATTTTTCTCGCTATTCAGCCAAAATCTGACTTCCTGTAGCTTGAGCCCATTATGACGTGTCCTGCACTCTGGGGTGATCAAGAACAGATCCTGTCTCTCTTCTGTAGGACTATCATTGAAAACTGCTGTTCTATCTTCCCTCTACCCTCTTTTCTCAAGGCTAAAGAGCTCAGCAGTTCTAAGATGGTGATGGGGATGATGATTCTTTCTGCTTGTCTCAACTCTGTTGCAGAGTTTTGAATTTTTGGTTAAATCCTTCTAGCTGCACAGCAGGCGTGCAGGGGTGCACAGAGCAGAATAGCATCAAGTTCCCCAGAGTGGTCCACCCCATTTTCTCATTAACTGGCACTTACGGTGTCAATAACTCACTCTGAGACATTTGTAAGAAGAAAGGACTAAGAAATGTTTCATTACTTACAAATCAATGGCAAACTGACCAACATGCCTTATTGCAAAATCTGGCATGTATCCAGGAAAACAACCACTCCCTCATGAAGGGGTGGCATCTTGCTGCTGCGGCTTAACATGATTTCCTTTGTGCAAGTCACTAACAGAATTGTGACCCTTGGGTCTCTATGCCTGCAAAAGGCAGGTTCAGATCCCAGCACTCAGGGCCTCAAGGGGACTGGATCTGTCAATTTGGCTTTCTCCTACATTTTAAAAAAAATGTAAAGAGTTCTTCCAGTCCAGTTTCCAAAAAATATATATATGCAAATTTTAGGAAAATGTATACTGTAACAAGAAGAAACCAAACAAAATTCTCACCCATTCTTAAACCTGGAGGCGGAAGGAAAAAGAAAACCTTCAATCAAATCTTAGACATTCCAGAGGACTTTAGGAGCTCTCCGGGGTGCTGAAAGTGCCTGAGATGATGGTGAGCTTCTCTGATCAATGCCAGGTCAATATCCACGTCTAGTCTATGTGGATGCCAGGAACCTCTCTCAAAGGTGACTCATCAGAGCTGGGAAAAGTTTGGCCCAGAACTCTCACCAGCATCTTCCAGAAGGGATTCTGGAAGCTGCCCCCCCCCCCCCGAAGGCTGAAGGTCTTTTTTGTCATAAGGTCTCTACAAGACTTTTGCCCTGCATGAGGTCATTTAGATTTCAGAGGTGATCTCCAGGCTGGCAGACAAAGTGATGGGGGAAGCCAGCCAAGAGAAGATCAAATGGCAGCCCCAGATTCTGGCCAGCAGAGTCCGATCAGAGAAAGCAGATCGATCCGTTGAGAACATTCAACCCGATCCATTTACAAAAAGGGGCCAACCATCGTGGAAGAAGAGGCTGGGGACCCAGTCCTAAGTCCTGTTCCTAGCAGCATTCATATTTATTTCTGAAGAAAGCCCCACTACATGGAGCAAGTGAAGTGATCTGGCGAGGTGGGGAAAGGAAAAATCAGACAGGTTGTCACTGTATGTTTTCCTTCTGCTTCTCTCCTAAGACTTTCTTCCTTCCCTTTAATTCCCCTGAGATCCCCTCATCCATACAGTAAGGCAGACTCTCGCGGCCTCCACCATGGCTATGAGCATTCTGCCATGGATAGCGGAGCAGCTTCTGTAACTGTGTTCACGACTCTTTTGCCGGCACCAGATGGTTCTTCTGGAGCAATAAACATCCTTTCCCTATTTTTGAAGAACAAATCGTCACTTTCCAGAGACATCACTCCTGCTCCACTACCGTAGGTTCAATCCTACCCTGACGAACACGGCCAGGAAGTATCACATGTTCTTATAATAGAGAGGATGATGAACCTGACTTTCCTGAGCTCTCTGCCTATGGTTTAGCTGTAAGCAAGGTCCTAAAAGTCCTGCTCACAAGGAGACTCTTGTGTGTGTGTGTTCTGTGTTGTCAAATCAGAAACAATGTATAGCGGCCCTAATAGGGCTTTCAAAGTAAGTGAGATGTTTAAGGGATATGTGGTTTTATCAGTTTAACGCTCCCCTGCTGAGAGTCCATGGCCGAGTGGGGATTCGAACCCTGGTCTCCAGAGTCTTAATTTGTCATTACAGCCACCACACCACACTGGGAATCCCAAGCAGGCCCTTGCTCCCAAGGTTTTCTATCCTGTAAGTTTCTCTCTACTTGCTTGGCCTGTGTTTCTTACCACGAGCAGTGCGTCTGGGAAGGAAGGCGCGACCTTATTATCTAATCTGAGGTGGGAGAAGGCTTTCCTTCTCGGGGGAGAGCTGATCCTATCTTAACCTCTTAGGATCTGGGTGGACTCAGGATCACTAGTGACTAAGATGGAGGGCATACTCAGCGCAGCATACTGGACTGCAAAATGTATCAGAGTAAAACACTGGCCCATATAGTAAATGATCTGAAGTGTCTATTTTTTACTCTTGTCTTTTCTAGATTTAGATGTGGATTGCTCCTCCTGGACCCTTCCTTCCTCCTTTGAGGTCACTCCCTAATCCTTCTTGCTCCTCCTTCTTCATCAAACAGAACCGTAGACCTGCAGATATGGAAGCCAACTCTAGAGGCTTCTGACGCAAAGTCTAGCGATCTCGCCTTCGACACTGTTCTTGAATGATTTTACCTGTGCATAAGTCAAGCACCTCCTTTCTGCCTTAATACAGATCTGCAGAATGGTTACTCGTGTGCAGTCCTTGCACTTGGCAGATCCCTCCATCCCGTACCTCCTGCTTGTAGACAACGGCTCAGGAAGGCTCAGGTTGGGTTTGCTCTTCCCCCGATCAGTTGGCAGCCGTACCTGGCAACCAAACAACAGTGTCCTATTTTCATCGTATCAGCCCAAGGGGGGGGTGCAGGGTGGCGGAGGGGGGGGGAGAGACAACAAGCAGGGAGACAGAGAGAAAATGAAAATTGGATCCATTCCACCTCCCCGGCTTCAATACCCAGCGGCACCATTAACGTTATGGGAGAAGATGTTAAGGCTTCTATTATTTTTAACCAGACGGGAGTCCCTTTTTAAAAAGAGGCTATTTATTCTGGGGAAATGTCTGCATGACTTCTCTGGCAATGAATTTCCTGCCTTAAATGAGAATCTAGGCTGCGATTCATGTTTGGGAAGCCACCCTTCTGTTGCGCTCAGCATGGCCAGGGAAATTCAATTAAAAATAAAAGCAATCATAAAATAGCAGCCGAAGCTCAGCCTGGCTTCTACCTTAAACATCCACTTGTGTGTGTGTGTATGTGTGTGTGTGTGACAGAGAGAGAGATTGTGTATAGATGGAGGGAATTGCCTGTCTGACCTTGCATTTATTTCACAAAATTAATTTTCGGCTTCCACCTGATCTCTTATGAGATAATCAGGCTTTTTTGCCTGAATTGACTAAGGGTTGCAATTATTCTGCTGTTCGGGGAACAAGCGGGCTCCTTAGAAACTACCCAGGAGTTGCAAAGTTGGACCACCACATAGCCATGAGAAGCACGCTTTTCTGAAAGTCCACTTGTCCATTGGTTCTGATGTCCCCCAGCAAGGTGTGCGCGCAGGGAAGTGGCGTATGTAGATTCACAGCCATGCAACCGGCACATACGTTCAAGGATTGTGCAGGACGCAAGCTTGGTAACGTCCTTTCAGAGCCTTTCAGAGCTGGCTGCCATCTCTGCAGGTTTACGGCTGTTTCACTAAGACAAAGGAGCAAGAAGAATTAGGGGATGGCTTGAAAGAGAATATGGAGGTTGAACCCACCTCCAAACCTATATAAAAAAGCCCAGTTGATCCAGGATATTGGTCACTAAAGCAACCTGGGGAGAGCACCACTTATCTTCTGTTTCAAAATCTCTCTTATATGACTAAGAACTTGATGGCCTTGTTGCTGTTGGCATACAACGTAACCCTGTGAACTCCCGTGTCAAGAGGGTGGTGAATTTGCTCTGGGTTTTAGCTTGGATTTAATAAAGCAATCCAGGCAGCTGGATCTATTTTGGGGGAGCTATTCAGCCCCCCGGGACAACTCCTTAAAGTACGGACTAAAACCTGGAGCGGATCTATCACTCCTCACAAAATCAGATTTGCCAAACATCCCTGGACTGTTCCCAGCATGAGCCAGACTTAGGATGGGGGGTGTTGGATGTTGAAAGAGAAATAACTGGAGATTCCCAAAATGCGCTCCATGAAAAGGGAGTTCCCCCCAGTTTCCGAAGACATCCTTCCCACCTGGAGGCTGTCGCTGAGGCTCAGATAAAATTCCTTTTCATGTGTTTAGTGTGGATCTTTCCCCTAGAGCTACAGGAAAGAGGTTTCCTCCCTCCATACATCTGGTTGGCACACACACACACAAAAAAAACCTGTCTTGCTAATTTATTTTGTTTGGCAACAAGGCAATGAGTAATACAGTCTAGTTAAGTTTTTCTAAAAAACTGTTTTTATGGGCACTTCTAGGGAATTCAAAGCCCTTTTTAGAGTTGTTTTGAAGGTAATTTTGCAGGATTTAGGTAACTGGCTGGTGAATTATGCCTTTTCAGAAAAAATCGACAATGGAGTGACATGCAACTCGCTGGGGAAAAGAATTAGTCAAGGAGGGAGAGGGTAACATTCATGGTAACTAGTTAACTTTCACAAGACACAAAATTTAAGTCATTTAAGGGAAGTGGACTAGATCTGCAAAAACTCACATTAAAATGTAGTAGTTAGTCTTTAAGGGGACACAACTTTTCATCTGTTGTGGTTTTGCTTTTGCTTTTTGCTTGCTTGTCTCAAATTTACGGAGTTCAAATGCTTTTTCTTTGACTTTCCTCTCTCTCTCTCTCTCTCTCTCTCTCTCTTTCTTTCAATGTGGAATAATTTTACCCTGCCTTTCTCCTTCGGAAGAAGGAGCCAAAATGGACCCTCAAACACCGTGCAAAACCAACACATGAGAAGAAACGGGAGCAACCGAAGCCATATGCAGTTAGCCCACGAGGGGACATCTTTGAGATGCTGTGCATACTAATAAAACTTTTTGGTCCCTAGCCATAACCTGCGAGGATATATTTCCTTCTGGGAAATGTAAAAGAGCCTCACCGCCCACCCTTCCTGGCCTCTTTAAAGGCTTCTAAGGGCTGCCTAGTGTTGCTGAAATGGGAGGAAAGGAGGGGCGCTGGAGGTGTCTTAGAATACGAAACAGCTTTTCATTTCCCACATAGTCTTTCTGTTATTTTCTCAGGGAAAAGATCAGCTCACAGAGAGTTTTATTCATGTTCAGGTCAGCAAAAAGAGGGTGAACTGCGCCAAGTGACAAAGGGCGGGGGCCGTCCCTACCGTTCGCCAGAGTGGCATCAAGCCCCACCAAGCAGCTGGTTGAGGATGTAATAAAAAAACAGCACATTGTTAGTGCTGCCCTTGGACATTTTTACTGCTCCACATGGAGGAGAGAAGTTTAAGGATGATTCCTGCCTTGTGTACAAACTAAACCTAGCTACAGCACTATGTTTCTTGACTTCAGTGGGTAATATTGGAGGCGCGCTATTCATTACAGAGTTCTGATGCTGGGGTTCAATTTCTCTAACTGTGCAGGGATTCACAGAGGAGGATAGCTTGACGTTTCTCAGAGTAGACCCCCCCCCCCACTTACTCATGCACTGGCCCTTAAGGTCTCAAGCACTCACTCTGAAACATTCGTAGGAGAAAGAATAAAAAGGTTTGATTCGGTTACGGTTGTGGACAGATCAACAGCAAAGCTAACGAACGGATAAACATGACTGCTTTCAACAACAGACCTCAACAGACTCAAGAGAGGAGAAGAGGTCCTTAGCAGAGAAGTGGGTCTGCCTTTGAAACAGAGGTAGGGAAGGAAGATTTTCTACTGGCATCATTTTGGATTACTGAGAAAGGATCCGGCCTCCAGTTTTCACTCCAGGACTGAGCACTCCAGGGATGTAGCTTCAGATAACCCTAAGGGACTGGTTCTGTCAGCTCCATCCACAGATTTTGGAGGTATTGCATTCCCTCTATAAGCTTTACAGCATCTACCGTGGGGATTTGGTGAGTCAACCCCTCCATAAATTCTATTAATCCAGTGGGTTACTCTAGTTGCAACTTAGTACCCTAAGCAACAGGATTTCAGCCAGAGAGTCAGAAAGGAACATAACCCACACATACATTTTTAATTTCATTTGTGTTTGCTTTGGGAGAGGATCAGATTTAATTAGAAAATACGGATCTTTTAATCTTCTCTGTTCCCTTCCCCACCAAGACTCAGGGAAGTGAACTTCAGCACTGATGGGGTGGGGGTGGGGGAGAAATGGCATTTTTACTCTCTTGAGCAAAAAGTCATAAAATGTGGAAATGCATCATGGACTTCGTAGGACAGGGAGTAGAGGGATAATGGAAACAGCTGTCCTTTTCAGTTGTGCATGCCTGAATATAAAGTTCGTGCCAAAAGGGGGAGTGTTTTATTCCTCACCTCTCTCAACCCAACATTGTCATTTCCGTTGCTCCCCCTTACACAGGGAGAAGGTTTCTGAAGACAGAGCTCTCTGCTGTCTTTGGATGTGTGTGTGTCCTCATGAGGCTGGCAGATGCTTGAAAAATACTTCCCATTCTCACTGGGAGTATCCCACAGAAGCCTACAGGATCATTGCTTGGAGACCCATCACCTCCATATGCAGGGAGGTCATTGAAAGACGGGTGGAAGGGGCTGGACCATTTACGTTGCCACGTGGGCTCTCTGGGGCTACCCCTCTCGGGACCCCCTAGCCAGTATGGCAACTGGGATCGCTAAGGGCATGAGAGCCCCCAAATTAGTTTCCCCGAGTCCTGCTCACAGGCCTTGATTTATGGGTGAGCCAACGCTCACATGGAAGCTGCAGAGGCTAATAAGAAAACCCGCAAGAGGCTACGATGGGGCAGGATCATCAAAACACCCCCCCTCTCTCTGTGCATGGCCGCAACCCCACCGAAAGCTGATGGCCAGTCTTTTTATGGACTTATAAACCCACCTATGAATAAGTAGTCTTAAAAATGCCTCCTGAAAGCTGCAGACACAGAATGAAGGAGGTTCTGCTGGCCGGATGCATGCCAGCTTCCTCCATTTCCTCTCCAAGAAATTGTTCCCAAACACAGTTCAAGGCATAAGAATGGGGGAACATTGCAGGTATTAAAGTTGTAAATATAATGGAAGCCGTCCCCGTTTAACACGAGACCCTGGCAAACATTCAGATATGTTCAAAGGGAGGCAAAGCTCGAACCGCCTGAGTAAGTATTGTAGGAGATGAAATAAAATGGGCTCTACTGACGGATCCTTAACCAATTTAGTTGAGTGTGCTTTATCTTGCTGGCTAATTGAGGACCGGTGAGAGGGACGCCCTCTTCGTAGACGCCGTTTAACGAAGTAAATCTTTGAACAAAACATCAGGCAGAGCCTTTTGATCGTCCGACTGAAATTCCGGATGGTACGGTAAAGGCATAAGCGAAGAAGTGGGTGTCACTCATTCAGTAAGCCATTTACACCAAATCAATAGGTTCTGCATCCCGTTTCGTGACCTCTTAGTGGGAGGCAGGAATGGGAGAGAAAAGATTATAACAAAAACTTATATTGTCCAAAGCACAAAATCCTGTTATTCAACATAGTACATTGGCCTAGAGTAGGCCCGTTGAATCAATAGGAATTTGGTAAGTCAACTCCTCCATAAGTGCCATAAATTCAAATGGGCCTACTCTAACTACAACGTATTTTAGCATAGGAAGTCACAGTCAGAGTAGACCCATTTGAATCAATGGAACTTATAGAAAGGTTGACTTACCAAACTTCATTGATTCAATGGGCCTACTTTAGGACCATTTACAATGCTAAGCAAGAGGACTTGGGCCACTTAATTGTCCCTACTGTCAAGTTGCCTCCAACTTATGTTGACCCTATGAAGGAGCCATCTCCAAAATGTCCTGTCCTCAACAGCCCCTTCAGCTCTAGCAGACCCAAGTCTGTGGCTTCCTTTAGGGACTCAGTCCATCTCATATTTGGTCTTCCTCTTTTCCTGCTGCTTTCCGCTTTTCCCAGCATTATTGTCTCTTCCAGAGAACTGTACCTTCTCAGGATGTGCCCAAAGTAGGACAGCCTTGGTTTCATCATTCTGGCCTCCAGAGGCTTGATTTGATCTCAGTCCCACTCGTTCGTCCTTCTGGCAATCCAGAGGACCTGCAAAGTTCTCCTCCAGATCCACATTTCAACACCATAATGACCGTTGAATAATATGTTTAACTGCCTGATCAAACTGTAAATGCGGAACTCTCTAACCACCAAATCTGGTCTCTGTGTGCAAACAACACAAAACTGTCTGTGAACGATAAGGAACTTGTTCAATGAGAATTGCCATCCAGACTGTAACTTGGAAGGAATTATAATAGGAAGGAATTTGGGACTTCTTCCTCCCAGGTCTTGCATCAGACACTTTCTCTCCATGCACATATATGTATGAATGTATGGGTGTATGCGTTTGTCCGTATATACGTATACCTGGAGTTAAGAACAAGCTAGGTTCAATAGTGACCTGAGTTACACAGAAGCAGGCCCTGTGTTGTTCCCAAAAATGACACGGCCAATGGTTCAGCAACCTGGTTCCTCCAAAGTCCACCAGAAGCTTTGTTGGAAGCATTTGAATCAGAGTTCAAGGCTTCCTGTTTCTGAAGGGATCCTTACTCTTGAGGAGGCTGCTTGCTTCCCTTGTAGGTCCACCCTGTTGTGACTCATCACAGTCCAGCAAGGTACAGCCAGTTTTGTTAATTAACATTAAAAAGGTTCCCCTCGTCATTTAGTCCAGTAGTGTCCGACTCTAGAGAGCGGTGCTCATCTCCATTTCCAACCCATAGAGTTAGCGTTTCTCCGAAGACTATCTTCCGTGGTCATGTGGCCAGCACGACTAGACACAGAACAACGTGACCTTCCCACCGTGGTGGTACCTATTTATCTACTCACATTTTTGCATGCTTTCAAATGGCTAGGTTGGCAGGAGCTGGGACAAGCGACGGGGGCTCACTCTGTCGCGTGGATTTGATCTTATGACTGAAGGTCTTCTGACCTTGCAGCACCGCGGCTTCTGTGGTTTAACCCGCAGCGCCACCACGTCCCTGTTTAATTAACATTAGGTAAAGGTAAAGGTTCCCCTTGACATTGAGTCCAGTCATGTCCAACTATAGGGGTGGTGCTCATCCCCATCTCCAAGCCGTAGAGCCAGCATTTGTCCATTGACAATTTCCGTGGTCACGTGGCCGGCACGACTAGACACAGAACACCATTATCTTTCCACCGAGGTGGTACCTATTTATCTACATGTATTTTTAAATGCTTTCGAACAGTAAGTTGGCAGGAACTTAATTAACATTAAGCAGCCCATTCAATGACCCCAAGATGCACCAGTAGGTTGGGCCTGTTGGCTAGAGGTAACCCAGAACATTGTAAATAGTCATCACCGAACATCACCTGTTTACAGGTGACCACCAGCTCTGGGCAGTGCAAGCTCACCCCAAAGCTTTCTGTGGCAGGCCCTTTTGGCTGAGTTGCTCAGCACATTGAGGCTCTTTAGAGTCTGGCGGAAGTCAAAGCGTTGAAAACGCCGTGTGATCTCCTTCCAGGAGACGTTTGCCAGGGCCTGGCTTCAGATGATAAGCAATAAGCCCTGCCTTGCTGAACCAAATCGAGGTTCGAGCTTTGGAAGGGAGTAGCTTCAGGATTGCCTGCCTCATCGGAAAGGGAAACCGCTTAACCTTAAATCCGGCCCTGGCGATGCTCACCCTGGGCTTTTTCGAGTATCAAGGAGAAGGACATCAGATATGTCGCCGAGCCAGAAATCTGCAGGTCAAACTCCTGGGACTTTCTGATCAGCAAGGATTATGACACCATTCAACTCCGGCTTCTCAATTCCCTCTGAGACATAACCGCTGCAGTGTCGTCGTTTAGTCGTTTAGTCGTGTCCGACTCTTCGTGACCCCATGGACCAGAGCATGCCAGGCCCTCCTATCTTCTACTGCCTCCCGGAGTTGTGTCAAGTTCACGTTGGTTGCTTCGCAGACACTGTCCAGCCATCTCATCCTTGGTCGTCCCCTTCTCCTCTTGCCTTCACACTTTCCCAACATCAGAGTCTTTTCCAAGGAGTCTTCTCTTCTCATGAGATGGCCAAAGTACTGGAGCCTCAGCTTCAGGATCTGTCCTTCCAGTGAGCACTCAGGGTTGATTTCCTTCAGAATGGATAAGTTTGATCTCCTTGCAGTCCAGGGGACTCTCAAGAGTCTCCTCCAGCACCACAATTCAAAGGCATCAATTCTTCGGCGGTCTGCTTCCTTTATGGTCCAGCTCTCACTTCCATACACTTCTCACTCCGCTGCAGTGTACTTGAGCTCTTAGCCGGTTAAGAGATATTAGCTATACAAAAGACCTGCTCCTCATTTGTTAATAAGAACCCACCCAATGGCTTGCACTTTTGAATTCTCTATGGGAATCTGGCTAGGAGGATGGTCATAATTTTTTCCCCTGTCACATTTCTTATAGGGGAAAAGGCCTGAACATCCCCAGAAAACCTCACAGCAGCTGATGGTCCAAACTCTCTCACGTTCCTGATTTCTCCTCGTCAGTCAGTCAGTGTCACAACCGCCTCAAATGGAAGACCATCACCAGGAGCATATTTATTTCCTGACCCACCCACCACAAACCCCTGCTGCTCCACCATTTTAAAAAAAATCTCTCAACGCCACTGCTTCTCCCAACGTCATTGCCGGTGCTTCCCCTTGTTGCCATGGCAGCACCCAGCAAAAGCCTTTCCACAGTTCAAAGGCCAGTTTCTGAGGATTGTGAAGGGCTAGTCGTTGAGGGTGCCAATTAAAAAACAAAACAAAGGGGGGGTTGTACCACAGAGGACACGTAACCCTTACGAAATATTGGTTCAACCCAAAGGAGTGGGATTAAGAAAGAGCATGGCTGTGAGTAAGAGATTTGAATTGGAAAGAGCAGGAGAGCTAAAGAGGCCAGAGCTGCTGTTGCCACTTAGATTACTAAGGCTTTTGCCAACTTGTTCTAGGGTTTTGAAGATTCTACATGTGGAGCTGTTTCTTCTGTGTCTGCAGATTCCCAGCCCAGTTGTGGAAGATATCTTGGATTTTTGTCTGAATTCGAACTCAAAGGACACTTGACCGTTGCACTTCTGCAAGCAACTCCTGCAAGGGTGCTTTTGCCAAGAACCTGGGTGCAGCAACTGCAGCATTTGGTGGGAATCCCTTGCGTTGGCTGTGATATAACTGTGAATAAGAAGAGAACTCATTTTTGTGAAATTGTGTTTGCAAGGTTCCTCAACAGACCTAAGTCAACAAACAGCCCCAGCATATAGAAAATGGCCACATCTGGAGAGCAGGGGGTTGTGGACAGAACAAATACGCTCCTGATGGTGTTTTCCCACTTGAGGCTTTTGTGACGCTGCCTTGCTGACAAGGAGAAGTCAGTAACGTGAGAGAATCTGGGGGCGATCAAAACTTTTTGCACTCCATTTGAGTCGTAGATCAAATCAAGCCTGAACTCTCTCTCTGGAGGCGAAAATGTTGAAACTGAGACTCTCCTATTTCAGGCACACATCATGAGAAGGCAAGGATCTCTGGAGAAGACAGTAATGCTGGGAAAAGTTGAAGGCAGCAGGAAAAGAGGAGGACCGAATACGGGATGGACAGACTGCCTCAAGGAAGCCATGGGATTGAGCTTCCAAGAGCTGAGCAGGTTCTGTTGAGGGCATGTCAGAGATCTCTCATTCATGGGGTCCCCATACGTTGGAGGCAGCTTGATGGCACATAACAACGATGTGCTGTAAAATAAGCATTTAATGTGGCTGGCAGTGGAATCTTCCTGCCACAACCAGTGGCATTTAATATTTACAGAGTTCCCTTCAGTTCGCTTATTCCCTGGCCTGGGCGTTAAATGTACAGGGAGGCAGAATATAGAACGGAAGCCCTAGTTTCTTTTTAAAACTTCCAGCAAGAGACAAGGCTCTGCTGTTTAGTTGCTCTGCTTTAGTCTGTTTTCGATTAGTTACTTCCAGATTTTTGGACAGTTACAGTTCCTTTGCTTGGATGATTGCAGGTCCCTTGTTTTCAGCCTGTCCTTCAGCAGGCGGCTTACGAAGAGCAAAGACTTTTTCATTTCCAGCCCTACCTGGACCGCAGGCTGTTTTCAGGGAAGCTTACCCTGGCCTTTCATGGATTAAATTAAAACTGGCTCTTCCAATCCTGCTTTGTCTGAAGTCCGCGGCTTTGTTTCTGCAGCTTATGTTTGGCTAAGCAGAACTTTCCGTGGCCGCTGCAATTTGATTTTAATTGAGTGCTTGCCCATTTCAAGTGGTTTTCTGTTTGTTTGTTTTTTTGTCATGAGCCACTTTAGGGGCAAAATAGATAACAGATTTGAATCAAAAGAGAAGTGTTACTATTGAACCTAATAAACTCACTTCTTATCAACTGGACTATTCTGTCTTTCTCCATTCTGCTACCTATTTTGTTTGCTACACTTCTAGGTCTCTTGGTAGACTTCGGAGGTTGCTTGACTCCAGTTCCCATCATCCCTGCCCCTGGGTCATGCTCCCTTATGAGGATGGGATCTGTAGTACATCCAGGTCTGGTTGGCTGCAGGTTTTCCTCTGTCCTTCCGAAACATCAGTCTGACCAGCTTGGAGGAGAGATGAGATAAGAGTAGGACAAATAACTATATCTGGCCATTATGTAGACGGCCCTTGAATTTCTCTCTCTTTTCTCTGTTGAAGGAGTCTGTGTTGTCTGTTTTCATTGTTTCTGCTTCTAATGTCTCAGAGTGAGTTACTGAGACCGTAAGTGCCAGTTAATGAAAAAAAAAGGGAGGGTTGACTGTTCTGGAGAACTTGAAGCTATTCTCCTCCATGGATCTTGTAGTACTGCTCCTTCATAGCAAAAGGACTTTTACCAGAAATTCAAAACTCTGACACAGTTCAGAGGGAGGTTTTGTATTCCAATCATGTGTAAAGATTATTCTTCGCAGGAGTATATACATCAGGATCTGGTATTCCCATGCCGGCATATAAGGCTCACTTCCTCCTTCGCTCCTTCGAGCGTCTCCTCCCCACTTCATCTCCTGTGTCTCAATTTGGCTGTAGAATAATGTTGCTCTTGCGAATTCACCAAAGGACGGCAGCGTGAAATATTAATTCTGCCAACCTCCGTGGGAAAGTTGCCCACGCTGAGGTGAAGAATGGGTCTCCCAGCCAACGGCTCCATCTTGATCCGAGTGAAGGATGATCCAGCCGATTGCAGTCTCTGTGTCAGTTTTCGCTGTGGGATGGCAAACTCGGGCCTGCCAGCTCCTTCTGATGGGGCCCAGTTTCGCTGGTCTTTTCCGGGATGGAGCGAATATCAACTTCCTTCCACCTATGGTGGTCCTACTGTAATCATCTTCCGAATCATGCAATTTATCTCTTGCTCTCTGACATCCGCATGCTTTTTCACTGAGGCAGGTGGGCAGAAGCATCCTCTTTGGGATTAAGTTCCTAGGAATTCTTGAATTGATGCATGCCATTATTGTTTTAATTGGCGAAATTGTGCCAGAGGTTCAATAAGAGAAAATCGACCAGCGTCAGATTTTGCATAATTTCACATGTTCGGAACTTGGGAGAAAGAAAGCTTTAGTAACTTTTCAGCTTCCCCTGGGAGAAGCGATAATCCACTCTTCCGGTTGCAAGAAATGAAGGCGAAGCCCAGTTGAGTCCGATTCCATTAGCAACACGACTTACGAAGCCCATAATAATGCCCTCACCTGTGTTGGTCTTCCCATCTCCTTTTTATTTTCATTACCTTAATAGTTTTCCTGATTAGACTCATCAGCAAAGCTATGTCTGGATTGCTTCTAAATGGCAGCGCTCTTTACTTCTCCATTTCTCGGAAAGTCACTCTTTTCTCTGTTCTTTTAAAAAAGGAACGTCACAAGACTTTTCTGATGAATTCTGCAGCACCGCCTTCTGACAGCCTTGGCCTCCGGTGTGGTTTGGACCCCGAGATTTTTGTATAAAAGTACGAAACCCCCCCCTCTGCAAGCGGTTAGTATTTATGTGATCAATGTCCCCCTTCTCTCTTATTTTCCAAACTGTTTATATCTGTGCAACACACAATGTATGTTTATGTGTCCATGGATATTTATAATGTGCTTGCTAACAGCAGAACGCTGGCTTTGCATAGAATGTATTTAGCCAGTCCCAGTGTATCCGTGGCCAGCCAGGCATATTATATATAAATATATATATATAATATGTTTAGTATACTGTATATATAATCTGTAAAAGTTATTATTATTTATAAACACAGTCACTAGTTATTATTTGAATTACCATAGCTGGCACAGAGACACGTGATATGAGAGAACAACCTTATATTTTATACCAATTTAAAATAGTGGTTTAATTTAATTTATTTGTACGATCAACAGATCAGATGTAAAATAGAGGTGCTTTCTATCAAAAATGCTTCTGGCTGCACAAGATGGTAATTCTGCTCATTTATAGGTTGTGAGTAATTTATTGTAAGCTAAAACCTGAACCCACACAAACTTCATGTTGCTGCTGCTTTAAAAGAGATTTTGTTTGGGAAAAAAATTATGTGGTGGGAGATATTTTTTTCAGTATGTATGAGGAGGATTATGTACGGTTGCTACTCTCTGGCAATACCCCTTATATTACGAGACAAGTGGCCAATTCCTGTGCTGCAGCAATGGTTATTCGTAACCAGATGTTAAGGTAGGTGATTTTAGATGGATAATATAATGCTTTTAATATAACACTGGCTGAGGTTTTACATATATTAAGGATATATGATGTTACTACCTAGAAAGAATGGGTTGTTTTATCATGTTTTAATGGAATTTTATAACCCTGCCTGACTTTATGAAACTACAATTATATGTATCTATTTTATATTGATTTGGTTTTACTGGTTTTTGACCGTAATAAAGTATTCGATTCCATTACATGTCAGTATGTATTTGTGTATGTGTGTGTGTGTGTGTGTGTGTGTGTGTGTGTGTGTGTGTGTGTGTGTGTGTGTGTGTGAGAGAGAGAGAGAGAGAGAGAGAGAGAGAGAGAGAGAGAGAGAGAGAGAGAGAGAGAGAGAGAGAGTGATGGTGGAAATCCATTTTGTTCAATATACACACTTATATCTCCTCTTGACAGTATCTTCTGTAACACTGCACCTTTTAGGCAGCTGTCTTCTTCTTATCAGACTACAGTTTCCAGGAAAGAAGTATATTTGTGTTTGTGTGTGTTTGTGTGTTCCTACTACTCTTAGCCTGATGCCAGAATATCTAACCACTGCCACCTAATGAGTCTATCCAGCCTAGTCTTTTGATTTCCCGTCATGCCTTGAGCCTAGCAGTCATCCGAGACTCTCTAGAATATTATAGCCTATATGTTATGAGCTCATATCTCTGTCCCTGGAGGCAAACATGTTGAAACTGAGGCTGTCCTACTTTGGGCACATCCTGAGAAGGCTGGATTCTCTGGAAAAGACAATAATGCTGGGAAAGGTGGAAAGCAGCAGGAAAAGAGGAAGACCCAATACGAGATGGACTGACTCCCTCAAGGAAGCCACAGGATTGCGTTTACAAGAGCTGAGCAGGGCTGTTGAAAGACAAGGGATTTTGGAGACGGCTCATTGATAGGGACACCATAAGTCGGAGGTGACGGCACAGAACCACAAGTAGCTCACATGATTTCATCTGCTTTTGGTCTAGACCTGAGTTGGTTACTGGAGAGGAGGCTGGCTGGTGGGGTCAGGAAGGATCTTCCCTCAAACCACGGAGCTCTGCTACCAGACAGAGAGGGTCATATTGGCCTAGAGGTGGACCAATGACCTGACCTTAGCTCCTAATCAACCTTCATGGATAAGGTATGGATACTTTGTCATCATTCTTGGTCTCAGAATTCACACGAACCAAGACCTGGAAGGTAGTAAGTTTATCTCATTGTCACCTGAGAAGGTGTGAACAATGTCCCCCAATTTCATGTATAGTTTGGGGGGGGTGATGCTTTACCTACCCCTGCCAAAAAGACTGCTGGAACCAAAGTTGTCTGAACACACCTATTGCATTTTGTCACTTCAAAACTTTTATGTCCCAGATCATGGAAGACACTGGAGAAAACACAAAGCACCCCCCATGCCGTTTTATAGCTAATTGTGGTCTTCTAGAATGTATGTTGTTGTTGTTTAGTCATTTAGTCGTGTCCGACTTTTTGTGACCCTATGGACCAGAGCACCCCAGACCCTCCTGTCTTCCACTGCCTCCTGGAGTTGGGTCAAATTCATGCTGGTCCCTTCGATGACACTGTCCAACCATCTCATCTTCTATCATCCCCCTTCTCCTCTTGCCTTCGCTCTTTCCCAACATCAGGGTCTTTTCCAGGGAGTCTTCTCTTCTCATGAGATGGCCAAAGTCTTGGAGCCTCCGCTTCAGGATCTGTCCTTCCAGTGAGCACTCAGGGTTGATTTCCTTCAGAATGGATAGGTTTGTTCTCCTTGCAGTCCAGGGGACTCTCAAGAGTCTCCTCCAGCACCACAATTCAGAAGCATCAGTTCTTCGGCGGTCAGCCTTTACGGGTTCTGGCTATTAGTAGGTTGCCCCAATTCAAAGGGGAGGAGGGTGGACACTGTGGTTTTCCATGGGTTTGGGAAATACAAAAGGCATACGCAACCAGTGTTACCGTACTGACACTCACTATAAGTAGAATGCCGGTCAAGTCTCAATAGATTTCAATATAATAGTGTTTTTCCTTTTGACGCATGTGGATTAAAAAGTTGGCTAAACCCAGTTGCCCAGCACTGCTTAGAAGTGACAGCCATGGAAAGATGTTAGAGATGTGATATAGGGATAAAGCCTTTCTCTGGTGTATGATGTGCTCACATCTTTTAGTAGCTTTCTTTAGATCAAAACTTATGATTCATATTAATTCTGTCTTGTAAAATACTTTTGATATTTAGAGATGTCCACGCACTCCTGCATTCTACTTCTGTAAAGTAGAATTTTACAGAGGTGTAGTTTGCGTGTTTTCTCTCACCTTGGAGGAAAAGAAAAAATCATATACTTCACCCTTTATCTCTCGATGTTCTGAAAACCTCTGTGAGAGATCTCAGCAAGAATGTTTATCCTGGAGCCATCCTGTCTATTTGGACACCCTTTTTTGGGGGCGGAATTCATGGGCATCTTATAAAAAAATATATTTTTTAAATCCTGGGCAGTCTGATAATTGATAGCATGGTTTTAAAAAAGTATTTTTGTTTAAATTGGTCTGGAAATTCAAATGCGCTCTCCATGGTGCTGAACATCTCTTGATGGTGGCATATCAGAGAGATTCCATCGGGTTCAAAGTAAATCTCAGAGTATATTCACTAGTGCTGTCAAACTGGAGTCACCATCCAGGCCTTCTTTTCTTGCTGTATTGTTTCCTTACATATTTGTAAAACAATGAAAGAGGTGAAAGAGGAGAAGGCAAGGAGTTCGCTATGACCAGAGATAGCAGGTGAGGTTTTTCACATGGCCAGAATATTCTGAAATATGTACTGAAATTCTTTGATATTTAATTTAGCAGCCCCATGTCACGCTTCTACTGAACAGAGAATACTAGGTCTGTAGGCAAGTAATAAAATAAAAAGGAAAAACTACTGTCTGATAATGTAGGAAATGCATTTTCACAATTCCATTTTAAAAGAAAATGTCACTTGAAAGAGTCTTCCTTCCAGAAACAGATTTCTTTTGGCCCTGATTCTCTGCTTTAAAGAAACCCCATTGTTTAAGGTAGACCATCTAAGCCCGCCTGCCCCACATTTACTGACGGAGAGGGGCCACAATCGCCTGGAGAATTGTTCTGAGCAAGCCCTGGTGGAATGGAGGCAGGAGGAACACTGCCATATCTTATGATGAGGACCAACAAAATTAGAGAGTCCGGATGGGGAACAGCACTAGTACCACACCATTTGATGTTTTACCAAACCTCACATTGAAGAATTCTGGTTTAAGAAGTTCAGTTTCCAGTGTTCTGCAGTTTAACAATAGATCAGTTATCACATTTTTCCTTTATTTTACTTCCACCTAGACAGGGTTCTAAGTATTAGAAAAATCTAGTTTAGCCACTGCATGTAACATGCTGAAGTGTTTATTTCCCATTTTTGCATGAAGCGTTCCATCTCCCGACCCTCCCTCCCTCCTTCTCTCTCTCTCCCTCTCTCTTTCCAGTATTGTGCAGAAGTCCTAGGCCACCTGCGTTCTTTTAGCAATGGTATAATGACCACGAATAATTATTTCCCAGGCTCGTTATTAGAATACCAGCAGAAAATACAGGAAATTTGTATGCAGTATTCAAAAACTGGAGGGGAAAAAACCATCAGAACAAATAGCTTTTATAGGCTAAAGTGGTGAGTATTTAGTGTGACCTCCTCCTCTTACACTAGAGCAGTAGCAGGCACTTGACTCCCATAAACCATGGAGAATCTATATGTCTCTGCCTGTGGGTTTTAGAATTTTTTGTGATCCTCCAAAGCCATTGCACCAAGATGCACACACACATACTGTATAGATGTACACTTCTGCAACCACACAATATCCCTCCTTCCTTCTCTCTCTCTCTGTCTCTCTCATACACCCACACACACACCAGAGACAATGCATTAAAAAAAAAAAAACGGACTGAGGGACAGAGGAAGAAATCAAAGCAGATTCCAAGGGGACGACAGTGGGGACTAATCCCTGTTCAAAGCCTCCTAAGCTAACCAAAAGGGCTCGGGATTTCACGCGGAGCTCCTCCAGACCTTTAGAACCGTTAGACTTTCAAAGTCAAGTCCCCCTGATTAAGCTGAGATTTGCTTCCAAGCTGGCCCCATGACGATGACGGGCTCTTCCAAGGCTTGGAGAGGCAGGGAGCCAACCTGAGGGCTTGGGAGGCAGCGTGCATCTCCAAATTATTCTTATTTCATTCCCTAAAAACCCTAGAAGAGTTCATCCCAGGACCGATTTCTCACGAAATCAACCTTGGCCCCATCTTGGCTGTCCTTCTGCAAGCAGGTCAAGACCTTTCTATACAGGCAGGCTTTCTCGTAACGACTGCCTGCCTAAGTAGGATTTTTTAAAATAGAGGGTTGTGCCTTGTTGGTCCTGAATGTGTTTTGTGTGTGTGTGTGTGTGTTGCTTTTGTTTACTGTTTTCTAGTGTGATGTTTGATCTTTTTTCGTTTTTGTATACGCAAGTGAACTTTAGGACATTAATGGATTCCCAGTGGCAGCCCTGTTAGAGTCCTTCTCCACACCATGAACAATGGGCCAGATTTAGGAGGTAAGAGGTAGGTCCCTTGTGTAACGATTGCACAATAATATTTGTATGTGTGTGTGTGTGAGAGAGAGAGACTCTGCCTCCCTCAAATTGCATGGGTCTCAGCAGCAACAGTTTTGGTTATACATAGATTTCTATTTTGAGAAATAAATATTTGAGAAATAAATATTCGAGAAATACTGTGCCCGTAGACACCTGGCCGGGGGCATGCGTTCAACGCCGAAAGTGTTTAAGTGGTCTACTTGCCCCCCTACACAACATCTTTAATTCAGCCTCTAGATCAGGGGGGTCATAAGGACCTTGTAAGGATCATGACATACGTTATTGTATGAAAAGGACTGTCAAGAGAACCTCAGAAAAGAGAACTCCTCTTTCTGTGGGTGTGCGAATCAGTTGCCGTGTAAACACCTTGACACCTGGTAGCTGAAAGGGGGCTTTTGATGTACCTAAATTACCTTGCGCCAATTGCGATCTAAAGATGCCAAACTGGAAATGGTTTCTTTCATTTCAATGCAATGATTCGGCACCCCTAAATTTAGCAATGGCTCTTTGCACATGGCCCAGAAGGTAAAGGCTCAACTTTTCCAGAGAGGCAGTGTTCAAATCTCCATGGAGCCCTTATTAAATTTATATTTTGACCGTCCTACAGGGAACTCAAATAGGGTCCCAAATGCTTTACCTTCCCACTTTATCTTCACAATGATCTGGAAAGGTGGGGGCTCGTCAGCCTGGGAAAGCAGCCCATCTAGGAGAAGGAAAACTCTGATTTCAATCCTCCACTGCCTTGTGGCTGTATCCACTGATGGAAAAGGCTTCAAGAGTTAACCTCGAGGCAAAATACGGAGCCGGAGTCCCGGAGGCAGTTTGTGTCGTTCTGGCAACTCCTGCGATGTCGCTGGAACCAGTTGTATTGGCTCTTGCCTTTCCATTGGACCATTTCAGCGACATGGAGAGGGGGAATTTGCTGCTTGGGTAACAGCCTATCCTCCATATTATTCTACCCAGGCTTCGTGCTCTGGAGAGGACACTCATACAGAGCGCGTTATCATGGTCTTTCGAGACTGAAAAGTGCCTAAGAAGATCTGGAAAGTCAATGTAACTGGCTGAGGATTATACATGGAGGGGAGGATTGGAACCCAGTTCTTGCGAGTCCAGCACTTTAACTAATATAGGTCACCCATCTCTCTCTCCTCTTTGCCTGCAATATGTGGCCATTAGCAAACCACAGCCCAAATCCTGTTGCTGAGTCTACAGCAGGCCCAATGAATCAGAGGGGGGTTTGGTGAGGCAATTCCTCCCAACGTTTCACTGATTCAAATGGGCCTACTCTAATTGTGACTTACTTTACCGTAGTAAGTCAAAGTTAGAGCAGGCCCATTTGTGTTAATTACAGAAGAGTTGACTTGCTTAATCCCCACGAATTTAATGGTTCAGCTCTAGTGCAATTCACTACATCAAGCCACAAGATTTTGGCCAGTGATTGAGTGATAGCTCTGGGCCTCAAGCAAATGCTTCTTTTTCAGAAATGGAGTCAAAAAGTCATTTTTTTGCTTCAATTGGGTTTGTAATGAGAATATTAAGCCTTCTTGTGCTGAATGCCATTGCTAAAATCATCAGAGAGGAAGGGAGGACCTGCCGAAACCAGAGCAATATTTTCATTGCTCTCATTTTTTAGAAGTTGTGTCACAACAGCCTCTTCTCCTCTGTCTTCTCGTGATTGAAAATGGAAGAAAACCACCCAGTTTTTCTCCTTGCCGGATGATATTCTGTGCATGCTTGCAAGAAAGAAGAAAAAAAGAAAAAGAAAGAAAGAAAATGAATGGGAGAAAAAAAAATCACAGAATTGTTTTTAATTGTTGCCTCCCAAACCTCTCCAAAACTCTTGTTAAACTGTGGAACTCATTGCCACAACAGGTAGGGGGGGGTGCCTTCTGTGCAAAATACAAGGGTGAAAAGCCATAATAACTGGCAATCCAGTATTTTTACTGGATGTCTCAATGGGTCAAGATACCTTTATTGCTGGCAATGAGAAAACCTGAAACTACTCATTACATATCCTGATTCCACAGGATGGGGTCAGCAAAACTGTATCATGTTGCAGCAACCCAGACCGTTTGCAGAGGGGACGTTGCCCCGACAGTTTCTGTCAATGAAGTATTATTTGTTTTTAATTTCTGTCTCTTTATAGGGCTGGATGGCTCTGTGGTTTAGGTCTCTGGCTGCAGAGTTCAATTCCGTGCTGTGCCTCCCGGGAGAAGAGCCAGCCTGGGTAGCCTTGGGCCAGCTGCACAGTCCCAGAAGAATTGGCTGGCTGGATAGCTCAGTGGTTTAGGTTTCTGCCTGTGGAGCCAGAGGTTGGGAGTTCAATTCCCCACTTGTGCCTCCCGGGAGTAGAGCCAGCCTGGGTAGCCTTGGGCCAGCTGCACAGTCCCAAGGCTCCCCCTAGTGGAAGGTAATGGGAAACCACTTCTGAATACTCTCCGCCTAGAAAATCCTGCAAAGGGTCACACTCAGAATTGATTTGACAGCAGACAATTATTTAGATTCCCAGTGTGGTTTAGTAGATAGAGTAAACAGACTAGGACTCTGGGGGACAGGATCTGAATCCCTGCTTAGCCATGGAAGCTCCCTTGGGGAGTGGAAATGGTAAACAGTGGTTCTTAAATGTCTCACTTAGCTTGAAAGTCCTATTATAAATCAGTTCTGACATTTTTACATTCCCAAGGTGCAGTATCAGGACTGGCCACTAGAGGGAACCAACAAGTGCCTCTTTACGTTTCTCTCTCCGGTTCCTATGGCCAATCCAATATTTTAATAACACACTACTCCACAAATTACTTTCCCCAGTCAAAGCCATAATGATGGCATCCTGGCTAATGCAACTAGTTCTTTTATCAATGCCAATTTCCAAGTTCTGCCCTCTTTTCTCGTCCCGTAGATGGCAGGTTAGTCAAGTCCTTTGGAGCCGGAAGGGTGGTGGTATATCTCCTCTGACACTTTTGTTCCTTTGCGGTTCTGCATTAGAGGAGGAGAGATGTGTTTCTCATGCAAAGCTTGTCTCGGCCCCTTGCCTGGTTTTATGAACGCATTAACTTTGATCTATGTTATTTTCGTTCCCAAGACTGAGCCACTCTCTACCGGGGCCGAGAAGGAGAGGAGAGGATTCCACTGGGTCACCCCAGCGTTTTTTTCTTTCCTGCCTTTTGACTACAGAAGGACAAACCATTTTTTCTTCTCCTTTTCTCGCTTAAAGACAAGCAAAGGGGGGGCAGAGGAGGGAAGACAAGGCGGACTGTGCTCTTCTCTTTCACTCTTTCAGTTTCTCCAGGGCCAACAAAGTTGTGCAGAGTTAAAGAGGCCACGAAGAGGACCTTAACGTCGACCATAAGTTCCCAAACCTTTTGCCCCATAGACCACTTGCTGACTGATTTGTTTTCTGTAGACGCCCAGTTATTTTACCAATAATTTTATGAACTTACACATGAATGTAGCATACCACAATACAGTGGTGCCCCGCATGACGATGATAATCCGTTCCATAGAAATCGCTGTTTAGCGAAATCATCATCATGCGAAATGTGATTCCCCATTGGAATGGACTGAAACCCGTTTAATGCATTCCAATGGGGGAAATAGTTGTCGTCCAGCGAAGCTCGCCCATAGGGAAGCCATTTTGTGAGTGCCAATCAGCTCTTAAAATGGTTGTCCTGCAAAGCATGGGTCCCGAAAACACAGGGAAGCCATTTTGCAGAGCCACCGATCAGCTGCAAAAATTGTCATCTTGCAAACAAACGATCTGCGAAGAACGGACCAAATCACTGTCCAGCGAAAATCCCCCATAGGAATGACTGTTTTGCGAATCGGTATAGCGATTGCAAAACCTCATCGTCATGCGGATTCATCATTTTTTGAGGTCATCTAGCGAGGTACCACTGTACAGATAGTACATACAGTAGTACCTAACTGAATAATATTATGAAATATTATGTACACAGAATCTGTGTTTGATGTAATTATGGATCGCCTAAATATTTATGATCTGCCTAATGTGATCTGTTCACGTAGACCCCCGTTTACATCTCGTGCAACCCCCCCAATTTTTTTCTCTCTGACATGGACCCTCTGCAAGTCAAAATCAACCCCTGGGGGTCCATATACATTGTAGACCCTCAGGCACCTCTTGTGTCTTGAAATGAGAAGGCTTCACAACGGTTAACAGCTTAAATGTGAAAGTATTGTGAATGTGCACAGCTTTCACTTTTAGAACAGAAAAAACAGTGGTGGTGCATGCAGTTTTTCTCCACAACAGAAGTCGTAATGGCATCCATCTATTTTGCTTTAGTACATCTCTGGAACGATATTGATCACCTTCTCTGGAGATGGTCCAAGGTTCCAGAGGACGGCAACTGGGATAGTAAAAGCTCAGAAAACCAAGCCAAACAAGGAATAGGTGAAAGAATTGCGTCCACTAGGAAGTAATATGGTAGCCGTCTTCTGTTATCTGAAGGGTTGTCACATGGGAGATGAGCAAATCTGGTTTCTACCGCCCCAGAAGGAGGGATCCAAGGCACTGGATTCAAATTACGAGGCAGGAGAGTATGACTGAGTGTGAGGAAGAACACGCGAGCGATTCTCATGTTGTAAGGACGAACTCGTAATATTACCCGCTTGGTGGAAAAGCAAAGTGTGCTGTTATATATTGCCCCATAGTGCTTAAAGCTCTCTTTGGGCAGTTTACAATTTAATTAAATTTCGTCAAGGAGGATAGATGGAAGGAACTTTTTAAAACATCTGAAAACCCCCGGGAGGCTCATATCAGGTCCCTAAATAGCCTAGAACCAAACTGGTAGGAGATGGAGACGCTGGACTGGCTATCAAGTCGGACTTAAGTAAAGCTGTTGTAAGAAGGATTTTCTCTTCTACCTATAAGACTATCCATCTTCCCAAGAAAAGGAAACCTCCCTCTTGTTCCTCCTTCCCTCTTTCCCACACCTGTTGGCTTGTGTTCTGCGCCTCCTGATGCCCTTCCGGGCGAATTCTGAACTGGAAAAGAGGCAGTTCTGTGCAGGAATTAATATTTAAAGGCTCAAGACCCACACTGTCAATGAAACACTGATGGAGGAAAGCCGCGAGCCTCCGGAGACATAAATCTCTCTCGGCTGTTTGTGTCAGCAGAGTATTTAGCGAGCCGTCTCTTAAATGAGGGTTTGACGGGAAAAGAGGAATGGCCTGGAGATATGGTTTGGCAGCCACATCCATCCGGGATTCCTCCGTTGTTTATGGACACCAGCCATTGAAAAGCCGTGTGTGTGATCAATACAGGATAAAATTATCTTTCCTGAAAGTTCATGGGGATGGTCCAGAAAACACGAGCAAAGCGAGGAGGCTCCGGTTCTACCATTAAGCGAATGAGATCAATTTGCTCCCGGTGGGACAGTCAGAGAGAGGCAGGCGTGCTGAAGTTAAGGTTCTATGCTCCGTCCCAGATATAAACGCAGGAAAGAAATGAAGCTTTTCCAAGTCATCTTAGCCTGTAATGGCACACACACAGTTGTGCATTAAAATTTCCAATTTTTTAAAAAAAGATTGCTTCAGGGAACTCCAGTGGCCTGCATGCCCTGCCATCCTTAGCATAAGGTAGAATCGGATGATTGAGATGGATTCGGCCACAGCCGCCCTGTGAACTTCACAGATAGAGGTGGGGGGGGGATTTGAACTTGCATCTTCGCACGCTCCCCATGACCACAAGCTTCCAGAGTGTTCAGTTTCCAAGGCTTCACTGTTGGATTGGCTCCGAGCGCTTCCGTGATTGACCCAAGAAATCCCATGAAGCATCATCATTGAGCTCTTCTGGGATCGGAGCTTTGCCCTTTCTCCCACCCAACCCCCCCAGCTGTTGGGGCTGCCCTCCAGCTGAGATCTTTGGGGGGGGCAGGAGGACTCTGAGGCCTCGCGCTGTCTCAAATAGCAAACCAGACAGGACCCTTTCCCGTTTTACAAAAGTGGATTGAACGGGCAGTGGAAATTTCCTTCAGCAGAGATGAGGAGACCGTTTTCTCCAGCGCACCCCATCTTATTCCTTTCTAATATACTATTTCAAAATGTCCCTGGCCTTGTCACGTGACTGCTTAGTGGATGGTCTCTTTAAATAACCACAGGAATAAATGGATTTTCTTTCACTTATCTCCTCACTTAGTGGGATGTGGTGGCGCTGCGGGTTAAACCGCAAAAGCCTCTGTGCTGCAGGGTCAGGAGACCAGCCGTCGTAAGATCGAATCCACGTGACAGAGGGAGCTCCCGTCGCTTGTCCCACCTCCTGCAAACCTAGCCATTCGAAAGCTTGTAAAAATGAAAAATGCAAGTAGATAAATAGGTACCACCACAGTGGGAAAGTAATGGTGTTCCATGTCTAGGATTTCTTGGGTCCATCATGGAAGCGCTCGGAGCCAATCCAACGGTGAAGCCTTGGAAACTGAACACTTTGGAAGCTTGTGGTCATGGGGAGCGTGCGAAGACGCAAGTTCAAATCCCCCCCCCCCCCGTCTGTGAAGTTCACAGGGCGGCTGTGGCCGAATCCATCTCAATCATCTGATTCTACCTTATGCTAAGCATGGCAGGGCATGCAGGCCACTGGAGTTCCGTGAAGCAATTTTTTTTTTTTTAAATTGGAATTTTTCACGCTGGCCACGTGACCATGGAAATGATCTTTGGACAAATGCTGGCTCTATGGCTTGGAAACGGGGATGAGCACCGCACCCTCGAGTCGGACATGACTGGACTGAATGTCAAGGGGAACCTTTACCTTTACCTTATCTCCTCTCTTCCTTGAACCATCAGGTCCCTCCATTTGTGTGTGTGTGTGTGTGTGTGTGTGTGTTTGCACCTTCGCTCAGGCCCTCACAACACCCTCCGCGCTGCCAACTCTCGAGTAGTGAGTGCCGCACCACTCAGCTTGAATTAATTTAATAAGATTTCATTAAATTAACAGCATCCAAGGGATGTCATTTATTCCCAGGCTTTAAATTCATTCAGCACAATCTCCCCCCCTCTCTCACCTCTGTATCCCTCCAACTCTCAGCTCTTTTATTAAAAACCACCCTCTCTATGATCTCGCACCCTGCCTCCAGCGATGGTGTCAAAAAACCTCGTTAACACACAGTTCTCCTCATTTCTCCCAGCCAATCAGAACAATTCCTACCCACATTCCAGGCTCTTCATTTACTCCTTTCATCCCATGGTTTCCAACCCAGCACATTTCAAAACAATACACTTACCATGACTATTAAAATGTATTTATTCAGTGGCCTCCTCAGATCTGGATAGCAAGGATGGGCCATCAAGTAATAACTAGGAACCTTGTGGCCACCAAAACGCTGCTCACGACCTGGGGTTCAATCCCAGGTAGCCGGCTCAAGGTTCACTCAGCCTTCCATCCTTCTGAGATTGGTAAATTGAATACTGGGGGTGAGGGGGAGTAATGTGTAGCCTGCATAATTCAATTGTAACTCACCCAGAGAGTGCTTTAAGCGCCGTGGGGGCGGTACAGAATCAGCACACTTGGCTTTTAATGCAACTCTGACAGGGCTTTCAAGGTAAGTGAGAGGTTTAAGGAGTGGGCTTACCAGTTCCAGGGACGTGGTGGTGCTGTGGGCTAAACCGCAGAAGCCTGTGCTGCAGGGTCAGAAGACCAGCAGTCGTAAGATTGAATCCATGCGACGGAGTGAGCTCCCATCGCTTGTCCCAGCTGCTGGCAACCTAGAAGTTCTAAAGCATGCAAATGCGAGTAGATAAATAGGGACCACCTCGGTGGGAAGGAAACAGCCTTCCGTGTCTAAATCACACTGGCCATGTGACCACGGAAAGATTGTCTTCGGACAAACGCTGGCTCTATGGCTTGAAGAGCGGGATGAGCGCCGCCCCCTAGAATCGAACACGACTGGACAAAAATTGTCAAGGGGAACCTTTACCTTTACCTTTACCAGTTCCACTCCCCCAGTGAGTTTCCATGGCCGAGAGGGGATTCAAACCCAAGCCTCGTGAGCCCATCACTCTACCTACTATACCACACTGGGTCCTTATAACACCTTACCATAGAAGTAATACATTTAAACATAACTGGGCATCACACACGCAAGGAAACAGGGTGGTTTTTGGGGCATAAGATGAGACACTCAGCAGACACACCTCTGTTCTTCACATCCTTTTGCCGCCACCCATGATTGGCCGCCTGACGCCACAGTTTGACTTGATCTGACGGTAGGGCCGGCCAGCTCACGGGCCTGCGTTATTCCAGTTACTTAGAACAACTTCCTTGTTATTGTAATTCAAGTTATTCCATTTTATTCCAGTGTCTGGAATAACATTGTTGGAAACTGACTACAGTCTTGGACTGCTAAAAATATGAATTTTCTCTGTCTTAACAAGCAGCGAGCGACCTCATCGCAAGGAATCGCTGGGCGTTCTTGTGGTTTAATCTGAGCGGAGCGCGAGAGACACCTGAAGGCACCCACCTCACCGTTCTCCCCACGTCGCTCTAGGGAGCCTGGACCATTTTTTTCACCCTCTTTTCTGATTCCATTTACACTTTGTTAAAAGTGATAAATGGAAAAATGCCCTCTTCCTCTCCCCCCTCCCCACACCTCCTTCCGACAACCATTCTCTCCTTCCTGGCAAGATTTATGGGTCAGCCAGAAGAATGAATTTATCTCAAATGAGGTATGGCGTGATGGGAGAAAACTGACAGGGTGGTAAAATGGAGCAGTTTTACAAATGCTATATATTATGCAATACAGATATATATTATGCAATTATATATATATATATATATATATATATATATATATATATATATATATATATATATATATATATATATATATATATATATATATATATATATATATATATATATATATATATATATATATATATATATATATATATATATATATATATATATATATAATTCATTAATTAGATTTCTACCCCGCCCCCCTAGACGGCGTCTACTCGGTGTCTAATACAGTATATATACATATAAAGCAGATGGTGGGGGAAGATAAATGTGCAATCTTTTTTTAAAAACCTGTCATTGATGATGGAATATTATTAGAATTCAGATTAGCACAAAAGTTCACCCTAGTATTCATGGCCAGCCAGAGCTTTGCCAGCAATTTTGGTTGGAATTTTGGCCTGGAAAAGATAACTTTTTAAAAAAAAAACCACCTTTCTCTATCCCCCCTATATTCTGGCACCTCTCTCTCCGGTGTGGCCCAGAGACTACATTTCCTTTGATGCACTTATCCTTCTCCTTGTATATTCTTCCTCTCGTTTCAGAGGTTGGCATTTAAGAAACCAGGATTTCTGTAAAACTTAACCCGCCAGGATTAAAAAAACAAACAAACAATAATAACTGACACTGAATAAGTTCTGGGAATGTTCTGACCTCACCAAAAAAAATATGAGAGTTTCTTGTAGGGTTCTGGTTAAGTCTGCACATCTTGTATTCCTTGAACTAGCAATGCAGTTAGAGATTTTGCATATCTTAGCTCATTCATTAAGCCAAACAGAGACCGTAGCCAAGAAATAAGAAGAAAGCTGAGACTTAGAAAGGCAGTAATGAAGGAATTAGAAAAGATAATCAAGTGTCAGGATGTGCCACTGGAGACCAAGACTAAGATCATCCATATTCTTATCTTTCCAATCAGCAGGTATGGATGTGAAAGCTGAACAGTTAAGACAGTGGGCAGGGAAAAAATATAACATTCTATGGAAATGTGTTGCTGGAAAAGAGCTTTGCAGATACCCTTGACTGCCAGACAGACAAACAAGGGGGTCCTAGAGGCAATCAAACCTGAACTCTCTCTGGAGACAAACATGTTGAAACGGAGTCTGTCCTACTTTGGGCACATCCTGAGAAGGCAGGATTCGCTGGAAAAATACAATCATGCTGGGAATGGTGGAAGGCAGCAGGAGAAGAGGAAGACTGAATACACGATGGACTGACTCTCTAAAGGAAGCCACAGAGTCTCATTTACAAAAGCTGAGCAGTTTGCATTTTTGTAAGAAACTTTCCCCCAATACAGGCATTCTGTAACCAACATTTGAGACAAAAAAATGGCATTGCAAAATTTGAAGAAGTGTACAATGTCTTCCAAGCTGCGTCTTAGTCCAGGAAGCAGGCATTGTGTTGGTCTGCTTAAAAATGTAGCGTGGGCAAGATTCTCCCCCGCTTCCCCATCCCCAAACCCATCCCCTAACTGAAAGAATGGATGAGCTGTCAGAAGGGGGTGATTAATTTGGGATAGGAAAATAAATGAAAGGAACCGAAGAATGTGCTATTCTATGCCCAGAGAAGGGGCACTCGATAGATCACCATTGTGACGTGGCACAATTCATGTTAATTGCTTGTAGATTTTTCTGGCTCCAAAGAGTGTCCACCAGGAAGGGTGAGGTGGGTTCCCCCCCCCAATCTACTACTGTAGACAAACAGCACTGAATGTGCATGCTTTGAAGAACAAAACTATGGGAAACCATGTGCCTTAAGATGTTTCCTTTTCTCAGAAGGTTCCCCTGATTCTCCCAACTTGGCGCTCGAGCCTAGAAAAAGAAAGCTACCCAGACTCTGTAAGGAGAAGGAACTTACTAAAAGTTCTGGAAACTGGAGCGGTTCCATGAAGTTTGCCCAGGGGGGAGTGGGTGGCTCCAGTGTCGGCGGGGTGAACAATCTGGTTCGGGTTTTCGGCCAACCTTTACAGGATCTAAGCCAACCAGCGGAACCCTGCCTTCCAGATAAGTTCAGGATCCTGCACAGTTTCTTCAAAGTCTGGACGGAAACCCAGACCAGTTTACTTACACCACACTGATGTCAGAGTTACCGCCCTTCTCTCTGGTCAGGGATGAGCTGTCTGAGGCAGAAGATATGAGACCGGAGGGCTCAAGAAACAAAGGGTGGAGGGGGCTGTTGCGGCTTTCCCATATCTGCCGTATGAGGCTGATACCTCCTGCTGCCTAATGGTAGAGCCGGCCCCCATCTCAAGATTACCGTCTTGCTTCTACCTGTACAGTCATACCTGAACAGTTTGGATGCTGTGTTGGAAGAGGGAAAACAAGAACAACAACAGAATAGATGCTATAAGATGATGGAGCCTGCTTACTCCCTAAATTGTCAGGAGACGCGGCCAAAGCCATCTGTATTTCTTATTCCTTGGCATGAGGACAATGAGAAAGCTTTAGAGTGACGTCTGTGATCCTCCAGATCCGTTCCCGGTGCTGAACAGGGCCACTGATCACTCCCGCAAAGGGGAGCATAAAATCCGTGTCTGTTGGCATGTGACGTTGGGGAAGATGGCTGACTTGCACCCATAAGGAAAATGCGATGGCCTTGGCATTTACACCCCCACACACCCTTTTGCATCTCTCCTGCTGCCATATTTCTTTTTAAAACTAGTTTCTTCTTTTCTAGAAAAGAAGGTGTAAGGATGAGTCTCTGGAGACGAAGACCGAGATCATCAACGCTCTTGTGTTTTCTTCTATGGGTGTGAACAGGGGACAGTAAGGAAAGCGGACAGGAAGAAGAATGGGTTCATTTGGGATATGGAGGACAGCTTTTTGGATACCCTGGGCTGCCAGATAGAGGGACAAGGGGGGGTCCTAGATCAAATCAAGCCTGAATTCTCTCTGGAGACAAAAAAGTTGAAACTGAGGCTGTCCTGCTTCAGGCACAACATGAGAAGACAGGAGTCTCTGGCAAAGACAAGAATTCGGGGAAAGGTGGAAGGCAACAGGAAAAGAGGACAACCAAAATATGAGATGGACTGGCTCTCTAAAGGAAGCCACAAGTGCTGAGCAATCTTAAATGTTGGGAAGGTTCATATGGGGAAATATGGTCCTCAAGGCAGTACTCAAGCCATACAGACATCATCTCACTTAACATCCCCTATGTACACAGCAAGACTGGAATCCAGACACTCAAAACACACACCAGAGTCTTTGCCACAGAGACCCATCTTGCTTTTCAGGCTCCCCATCCGTAATCCGCTGGTAGCTGGGGTTTTTTTAAATGTTTTATAGTGACAACATTGCAATTATTTACCTTTTTGGAATACCCCGTGTGGCTTACAAGCAACATAAAGACGCACTTCAGAACCGCCTGATTAAAGCCACTCTCATGCAGACATTTTTGATAGCAGGAAGAAATTATAGAGGATTTTGTTGGGTTCACTTTTTAAAGCAAATTGATTTTTTTTTCTCTTCCACTTCAAATTATCTGTGGATCGAAGCGCGGTTTATTGCTGACTTTCCTGCATTCTGCCATGTGATTTTCAGTTCCAAAACGGCAGATCAAAGCTGCACGTGACAAGCAGCTGGTGTGTAATGGACAGAGTGATGGACGAGGACTCAGGAAACCTTTGGGCCACAGAAACTCACACAGGAGGGCAGCGGCAATGGTGAAGCTGCTCTCTAAACATCTCACTTACCTGGAAGACACCGACCGGGGAGGTCACCGAAAGTCAGGTGTGAAAATGTACACAAGAATGTGTCTATTAGAGTAGATCCAGGTCTACAGAGCCTGTGTCCTGCATACACTCCTGTACTGCAGCGAGTCCTGGACCCTTCGTGCATGGCAGGAAAGGAAGCTGAACATGTTCCATATGGTTGCCTCCGACACATTTTTGGTATCACCTGGCAGGACAAAGTTCCAAATACAGTAGTCCTAGAACGAGCTGGAATATTTAGCATGTATACATTACTGAAATAGCGATGTCTACGTTGGCTTGGGCATGTCATGAGAAAGGCTGATGGTTGGATTCCAAAGGATCTCCTGTATGGAGAATGAGTGCAGGGAAAGCGCCCCAGAGGGAGACCACAGCTGCGATACAAGGACATCTGCAAGCGGGATCTGAAAGCCTTAGGAATAGACCTCAACAGATGGGAAACCTTGACCTCTGACCGTTCAGCCTGGAGGCAGGCGGTGCATCACGGCCTCTCCCAATTTGAAGAGACCCTTGTCCAGCATGCCCAGTTGTTATGTGCTGTCAAGTTGGGACCATCTTAGGATGATCCTAACGGGGTTTTTAAGGTAAGTGGGATATTTAAGGAGTAGTTTTACCGGTTCCACTCCTCCAGTGAGTTTCCATGGCCGAATGGGGATTTGAACCCTGTTCTCTGGAGCCCTAGTCCATCACTCTACCCATACCACCACACTGGGTATCTCATATGCCCAATATCTTCCCATTTACCCATCATTAGACACCACAGCTTCTGCAGTTCCCCGTGTGCACCTCTTAAACGTGCAGCAAGATTTTGGCCGTTGCCTCTAGCAGTCATGTATGATTTTCAGTAACCATCCATGTTACAGTGCGTGCAATTTGAGATCTTAGCAATTTGTGATTCGAGTTGCGTGCTTTGAGGAAAGGTGGGTTATAAATCGAACTTGCAAGGCGAAGGAGATCCAGTCGCAGATGGAAATGAATGTGAGGGATTGTTCTCTTTAAATTGTAGAATTATGCAGGCCGTTACGTGAGATGTTGGCATGAGCTAGGTATCAGCTGAGTCATGCAACCGTAGCAGGGGAACAGTAACCCCCACGTGAGCCTCTGGAGGTCTTTTTTGTCTTCCTGTTTCTAGCAGTGCTAGACGCTGCTCGAACCAATCATAATGGGATCACCCCATAGATGGCCAATTGTATAGAGTCTGCCTCGGTCCCTTTATTCTCACCCCTCTTTAAAACAGTAGCCATGGAAGGCTATTAATCCATTAGCCATCCATGTGGCCCCTGGACTCTTCTGCAAGGAGAGAAGCAGCACAGACAATTGGATCAGATCAAATCGATCAATCAACACAACACAACACAACCCCCTTGACACAGAAGGCTCTCTGCATGGCAGAAGACTGTACATCCGATTGCCTGGGTGCTGTACGACATGTTTTAATGCTCAAGCGGTAGTGGAGAAAAAGCAAAGAGTTCCAAAAAAAGAGATCAAGTGGAAAATAATATATAAGGGCTATAAAATAAAAAGCACATGGAGCGGCTACAAAGATTAACTTTTCCCAGACAGTGGGCTGTAAATTGAACGAGTCTATTTGGATAAAGGACCTGCTAGCTTTGGCAGAGGAAAGGATCCATCTTCTCGAGTGTAAAAAGTCGAAGGAGATAAGAGAGTTGACTTTCGCTACAGTCTATCGGCACCGTTTGCTCTCGAAAGGCTTATACGGGAAAGGACTGGGGGGTGTCTGTCTGCGCCTCTAAGCAGAGCTTCTGTCCAACATGGATCCTGGGTGTGAGATGCAAAGCACCAAGCGTTATAGGATGGCAGTCAATTTCAGATGGCCTTTCCCCACCTGTTTGGAATCACAGAGTAATGGAAGGGACCTTATAAGACCATCAAGTCCAACCCCTTGTTGTACTGCTCTAACAGTTAAATATGCTTTCCCGGAGGCGGGGCTTTGTTGCGGTGCTGCCAGCAACTCCAGAGAAGAGCTCTCTGGAAAAAACTGGAACCCTCCGGTCCGGGATCCCCCTTTTGAAATGGGGATCAAAGGAGAGTCTAGAAGAAGTCTCTCTGAAGCAGATGGTGAGCAGCAGAAGGAGAAGAAAGGGAGGCAGACCCGGACTTTTTTCTTCTGAAGAAATCACCGTGCACGGACTGGAGCGGGCGCCATTTTTTGGCACTGAGCCGCGAGGAACCCTTTACTGGGGGAGAGGAGAGCAATCAATATAAACTAATAATATATAACAAGTAAGTAAGCCGAAGCCTCTGATTTATGAAACAGCCTCATTAAGCTGAAATAAGAATGAAATCTTTGAAGAGTGCTCTCCTCTCTCCGCTCCGTCTTCTTTACTCAAGACTAAACAAGCCCAGTTCTTTCCGTCTTTCCTCCCAGGGCTCGGTTTCCAGTCCCCTGATCCTCCTTGTTGCTGTCTTCTGAACTTGTTCCGGTTGGTCAGCATCCTTCTTGAAGTGCGGTGTCGTTGATGCAGGGCATTGGGTGGCTCATTTGGGAGTAACCTCACTTCTTTGGTGTGCTTGCTCTGTGTTTGTGTGTGTGTGAGAGAGATGGCTTAGCTTTATGAAAAGAAAATGCACACGCCTTTACAGACAAGCATTTCACGTGAAGATTTTGCACGAAGAAATCCACGAACATCGTGATCTCCTGCCAGGGGAGTTGAAGAACCTTCAAGATGTCATCCTGCCATGCTAGGAGGGGCAGCGTTCCCTGGAGTCTCAGCCACAGCAGGATTTCTCCGCATTCCTAGAGAAATAATCCAATGCTCCTCACTGCAACTAATTGTGGTTTTCTGGTCCTCCAAGTTCTGCCCAGGTAGCCAGCCACACTCTTTCCTAGGAAGGAAGTTCTAGACGGATGTGTCTAGGAAAAGACACCTAATCAAACTTGTCTGCCCTAGGCCCCCTATAACTCTGGGGTGCCAAATCAAGTAAGGGACATTTAATACTTATTTATTTATCGTTTCAGTTCATATTCTACCCCATGGGTGGGCAGTTCACAAGTTCCAACACACCAAAAACATATAAATACAGCAAACACCAAGCAATTAATACTTAAAAAGATAAAACGCTGTCCCTAGCTAAAACCTAACATTCAATAAAATATCTCAGGTAATTCATAAAAGGCAGCTTTGAATAATACGGTTTTTTACTGATTTCTTAAAAATCGAGAGAGAAGGTACCCTGCTGAGCCTCAAACTGGACGTTCCTTGTGTTGACTCTTTTGGCTTACTTCGGCGTCACCATGTATGTAACATCATGAACTGCAAGGAGTGGTTGGGGTGGGTAGTTGTCTTTTAGGAGAGATGTTCTGATCAATGTCAAGGTCCTAAATGGTTAAAGGCTTTACAGGTCATGACCAGCACCTTGAGTTGGGCATGGAAACAAAGAGGGAGCTGATGAAGGTGTGCCAAGACTGGGCACTGCTACTGCATTTGTTGTTGTTTAGTCATTTAGTCATGTCCGACTCTTCGTGACCCCTTGGACCAGAGCACGCCAGGCCCTCCTGTCTTCCACTGCCTCCCAGAATTTGGTCAAATTAATGTTGGTGGCTTCGGTGACCCTGTCCATCCATCTCGTCCTCTGTCGTCCCCTTCTCCTCTTGCCTTCACCCTTTCTCAACATCAGGGTCTTTTCCAGGGAGTCTTTTCTTCTCATGAGATGGCCAAAGGATTGGAGCCTCAGCTTCAGGATCTGTCCTTCCAGGGAGCACTCAAGGCTGATTTCCTTCAGAACGGATAGGTTTGTTCTTCTCTTCAACTGCATTAGCTTTGCTTAAAGAGTTGAGCCAGCTCTAAGGAATTGAGGGAACCACCCTGCATGTCTTGTCAGCCTGTAACAAGCCTATACTGGCTTTAGCTCCCCACAGAGACGACATCCTTCTATCGTTCCTAGGCAGGAGGAAGCGTTGGGCAGCCTTTTGGAACTAAGGTGCTGTTTTCAACCACTCTCTCAATAAGAGAGCTACTGCATTAGCTTTGCCCTGCTTTATTTACTTTGATGAGACCTGACCTGTTTCGTCAGACCCTATCCAGACATTAAATGCCCAATTCTGCTTCCATGAAGTCTTTGGATATTTCCAAGTCGGCCTCATGTATAAGACAGGGTTGGCAAACAGTTCTCTGTGTGTGATATGTGTGTGTGTGGCAACTGGCTATATATATATATGACTGATCTTTGGAGTAGATCTCAGAAGCCTTTTGCAATTCTAGCTGGTTCACAGCACTTAATGGCCATGTCCTCTGGGAAAGAATATCAAGATAGTTAAATGACAGACAGCAATTTTCAACTGTGGAGAAATGAGAGCGGGATGAATTCTCGCACCTCGGGGGGCCCACTCGTTTTTTTGACAGGCGCGCAAGAAAACAATTGAACTTCCATTAGGAGCTGACATGAGGGTTCTTTCTGAATGGCATCACATGACCGCGTCATTTAGAGCACATGGAATTAATTCACCCACAGCATCTCCTGTGCCGACCCCTTCTATACAGGCAATGCAAACGTATGTGTGTGCGTATTTACGTATTCTGAAGCACGGTGCTTTATCCCATCCCCATGTAAAAGTGCTTTGAATTTTGGACCCATCGTTCATGCTGTGATCATGGATCCTAGTCTACAGTGCTCATGGGAAAATGCAGAAACGCCTTCACTTTAAGGCCGGCACGCAGACTGATCCGGCAATGGGCCACATAGGGTCCCCCCATGCCCCTAATGTGCCACCCCCACCCCACCCCTTGGGGTCCTTCTGTTGCTGAAAAAGAAAAGGAATTAAGATGGACAGTTGTACCTACAGAAACCTCCACGGGGCATCATTGTCCATTTTTAAAGGGTTTTCCCATGAATTTTTGTTGTTGTTGTTTAGTCATTAAGTCCTGCCCGACTCTTTGTGACCCCTTGGACCAGAGCACACCAGGCCCTCCTGTCTTGCACTGCCTCCCGGAGTTGTGTCAAATTCATGTTGGTCGCTTTGATGACCCTGTCCAACCATCTCCAAAGTATTGGAGCCTCCCACGAATATACCTCTCCAAATCTCAAAATGCCCCCCCCCCAAAAAAAACACTGTTGTGCTTCCCACTAAGGTCTTGTAGGGACCGAAATGAGGATTGATGTCCCCTTCCGTGAGTCTCCTGCTTTTAAAAACAGAAAGGGGTGTGATTAAATTGGTGCTGGTAACCTTCCTCAGTTCCGTGTAAGGTCTACCGAGGCAGATTACAAAAATAAAAATAAAACATTCAGAATCCATGCTTCGAAAGGGGAAAATGCAACACTGGAACACGAGTCATTACAAATCATCATCCCGTCATCTTAGAACTGCAGAGCTGGAAAGGACCTTATGGGTCATTGAGGTTTAGCCCCTCTCAAGGAGGCACCAAAGGGGAATCAAACTCCTAACCTCTGGCTTTGAAGCCAGAGGCCTAGACCCCAGAGTTGTAGCTACTTTTTAAACAACCCTTAATAACTGCAGTAGTGCCAGCAGACCTGGGAGAGATGAAACTTTCCTCTTTTCTTAAAATATAATTTCCGTCTTGTTTATTCGAGGAGCACGCCGTGTTCTGCCATCCCCAAGAGGCTGTTCACATTTCTAATGAGAAGCTAAAGGTTGCATTCCAGCCCTTGGTTTTGTTTTCTCTTGTTGGGTCCCACGTGTTCTACAGATCAAAAACGAAGCCTTCCTAAATATCCACTGCCTTTCAAGGCATGCAAAAGAGGTACGTATTCTTGGAAAGAGGATAGTCTGCTAGGCTTCATGATAGGAATCTGCCCTGCACATATTTTCTTCCATTTTTGCAAGGAAATGGTGGAGTCTAAGAAGAGGGTTGGGACATGAGGATGTAAACAGCTTCCTACAAGATCCCGGGTTTGAACTGGGACCAGTTACTCTAGTGTGGTTGGGGAGGAAAGAGCAGTGGGGCCACTCCGTATATTAGTCTGAACCTTTAGTCCAAGTTCGGATTGAAACTCGGCGTGGATTCGCCACCCTGCGAAATCAGATTCAGCCAGGCAGAGCATCCTAGGCAAAACAGACCGGAGGGGAAGCGCGATCCATCTGTCAACTGATCTAGAGCGGAGGGCTGAGCGTTGATGCTCGATTTTAATCAGTGTTTCTCTTCCGCTTTGGCGTGCCTTAATTTCTGCATCCACCCCCTCTCGTCTTATCAGTCCACCCAATGCCTTAATGTAGAGCACTCCAACGGAGACCCATAATTGTTCGGGACAGAATGCTGATGGCTGTGGGTAATTAAAGCGTGTGGATGCAAATTGAACCCAAAGGCATCATTGAGGAGCTTGCTGAAGCACCTTGGAGATTTGCTTCATGCTATTCTCAACCCTGAAAAAAATATAAATAAATAAAAATGGGAAGGCGAGGCAGCAGCAATGCTGATGAGTGTTTTCCCGGGTCAAGGGAAACCTCTGAGAACGTTCCTTTCTTCTGGGGAAGAGGAGGTGGGGTTAGGAGGAAGAAACGGAGGGCTACCAAGAAGACGCCTGAGGAACTCTAAAGTGGTCTTTCGTGCCAGAAGGGAATCAGCGAGAAAACTGGCAGCTTCGAAATCATCAAAAATTAAGGCAGTATAAGATGAACTTGATGAGAGGTTTTGCTTCCGTGGATGGGAAAATAGGAGTTCAGAAAAATGAGCAAGAAAAAGAGAAGAAACGACATGTTCTCAGCCTTCGATTTAGCACACACACAAAAAACAAACCAACACACACAAGAAGAAGAGATGAGGCCGGGTGCAACAGAATCACAGGATCATGGAGTTGGAAGGGGCCTTGAAGGGCATCAAGTCCAACCCCCTGCTCACGGCTTCTAGTGTTTCTCATTCCATATAGGATAAAAGTCTGTTGTCAACTCTGGAGTATCATATTTTTTTTGCATGGGAACTTAATGCAAGGGACGTAGAGTTACTGTAAAATTTAGTTGCTCTTTTCTTGTGGATTGGAAGGTATAATGAATGATTCCAGTCCACAAAGCATTGCTGTTTTCTGTGTGTGTTTGCCATATTGTTGTTAAGATATAGTAGATTTGGTCTTTGTAATTTGAAATAGTCCCATTGGTATCCTACCTACATTGCATGATTTATTTCTTCCAAGTGCTTTGACAGCAGCTTTCTCTTCGCCTTCTAAAACTGCAGGTTCTTCATCACATTTTGCTTTCCTGCTTCTTACTTCTTGTTTCTTACTTTTTTGTTCTTGTCCTATTTCTTTGCAATGGTTATTACAATAATTTCCTTGTCCCCACTGGGAAGTTGCATAGAGGATTCTGGCCCTATTTCTGTATTCTTTTATTTTGCTTCTTGTCTGTCATTGACACTCTAAGAGTTTCATTGGTCATCCTTTGAGGGTTTTCTTTTCTTTTGGCTACATGAAGTCTTTTTTGCAGTCTTTCTCTCTACTTTCTCTATTTTCAATTGACAGTTAGTTCATTGTCAGTTAAGTATCCTTTACATAATTTATGCATTCTTTGGGGATGTGTTTAGATTATATTTTGGCTCTATGATTATTTTGTTTTTGTTCTTCAGCTAGCTTTTGATTTTAACAGTTCATGATCTGTATGAGGGTCCCGCTCCTGATCTTGTTTTTGCAGGAAGAATTGCACATTTCCACAGAAAAAAAGAATGGATATTCTCACTGGGAATGGGAGTGGGGAAATTCTTGAAAGGGCAACTGCTTAGCAGTATAAAATACAAACGCAAGAATAGGCAATACCTTTACAGACCACTTAAAAAAATCATCATACAATATGCAAGCTTTTGCGGATAAAAACACTACTTCATCGGGCTTGTACCAGCGTGAAGACCTTAAAAGCCCAAAAGTTCATGGCAAGATGAATTTTGGCAGTCACATCATTCTTAGATGTAAATCAGGAGAGATGCAGAAAGCAGTGGTTGCTGTTTTAAGGTTACAGCTTGGGCAGCTGTTGGTTGGCAGTAGCAGTCCTGAAAGCTGACATTGGCACAGGATTTTTATACATTATGATAGTAACATTCAAGCCAGCTGCTGTCGGTAGGGCTCGGAAGATTAACAATAAACTGCTTATGCCACGGATGTCCAAAACAATTGCATCCACCGCCCCAAATCGAATAACCCAGTTCTAAAATAAGGGGAAACACATTATTACAAAGAAATTCCGTTCGGTGGATTTACGAAATAAGTTTGAATCGTATCTGCTGGAATCAATACGGTTTCGTTTAGGCAGTCCTGGAGAAACAGTTATGCTTGAGATTTTGGTGGGGCGGGGAGCTCCCGAAAAGATTACTGGATAGCTTGCACATCTGTCTACATATCATGCCTTGATGGGCCCTCACCTTTCAAATTTTCAGTATTTTGCCATGTAGAGAAACAACCTTTTGGAAGAACCCCATTTCCTGTTTCACCGCTCCTGCAACATTTACAAGCCTGCCTTCTGGATGTGGCATTGCACTTGAAATTCGGAAATCAAACCCATCTGGCACGTTCGGTGTTCGAGACCCGAGAGAATACTGGACACCTAAGATAGCAGTGCGAATTTGGTGGTGATGATGGTGGGGGAGAATGAGCTTTCTTTCCATTCCTGTGCTGAAACCTGGCCCTCAGCTAAGGGCAGCTGTGGACTCTCTGTTCAGGCAGACCGTAAAAGGGTTTAACTCAAAGTATGTTAGTTAATACAGACCGAACCATCCGCTTCGGATTTTGCTCCGTCTGTCATCAAAGCGAGACCTCGACATCTCCAGGGCATCAGCTGTCAGCCACAGTTGCAAGTCAGGTCCTGCTCTGCTGAGCACCAGGCTGGCTGGAACTGGAGGGAGGGAAAAACAGTCCAGGCTGTAACTAACTTTTTCACAGCTCTCTAAAGCTCTCTGGGCGAGGAAGAACCGGCAGAACCAGCCCTCAGTCCATCTGCAAACTGGAAGATTGCATGGGCGAGATGATCCACGGCCAGCTGAGCTGCCCCCCCCCAGAGTTAAATGAAGCTGCACTGGATGCAGACCCCAGCCAGGAGAGGGGATGTTTTGAAAGGGTCGAACGACCTCCCGGTACATCCAAGCCCTGTTGTGACTCTGGCACTCAGCCGGAGGACGTTTCGATCTCAGCTCTTTCCCCCACCATCCTGTTCCTCAACATTTGCCTTAGCCAGAAGTGCATTCCGATCAGGAGAACCTCGCCACGCGGGGCAGCTGTTTCGGCCAGCAGATGGTTTTCTTCGCAGATCTTTGGATGGGTTATCGTTATGCGTCGTCAAGTCCTCTCCAACGGCTGGTGACCCTAGGAATGAACGGTCTCCAAAACCTCCTGTCTTCAACTGCCCTGATCAGCTTTTGTAAACTCAGCCCCGTGGCTTCCTTGAAGGAGTCGGTCCATCTCGTATTGGGCCTTCCTCTTTTCCTGTTGCCTTCCAACCTTTCCCTTCTCGTGATGTACCCAAAGTAAGACAGTCTCAGCTTCAACATTTTTGCCTCCAGAGAGAGTTTAGGCTCCATTTGATCTAGGATTCACTTGTTCGTCTTTCTGGCAACGCAAGGTAAACACAAAGTTCTCCTCCAGCAACACATTTCAAACGAATCACTTTCCCCCTTTCAGTTTTCTTAACTGTCTAGCTTTCACACCCATACATAGTGATGGGGAAGACAAGAGTGTGGATGATCTTGGTCTCGGTCTCCCACTATGTGCCAGCTCTGGGGGTTAAAGACAATCAGGGGAGGCCTTTCTCTCAGTCCCACCACCTTCACGGATGCATCTGGTGGGGACACAGGAGAGGGGCCTTCTCTGTAGCTGCTCCTTTAGTCTCTGGAACTCCCTCCCACTGGAAACTAGGCTGGCCCCTCTTGGCTGTCCTTCCACAAGCAGGCAAAGACCTTTCTCTAAAGGCAAGGATTCTCTCCATAACTGGCTGCCTGAGAGGAGGTCCTTTTAAAAAGGGGGTTATTGTTCATCATATAAATGCATAAGTAAAGTAAATGAATATTTTGTGATGTTGAATCTGCTTTTTGTTTTCAAGCTACACACCTGTTTTCTGAAATCCACGGGGGCAAGAGGAGTCACACCAAACTAATTGAGGATCACTGGCAAAAAATGTGAAGTACCATATTTTTTCGTGTATAGGACTATACTTTTGTCTCAAATCTTTAGACTGAAAATTGAGGGTCGTCTTATACATGGAAGTAAGCTGAGGAGAGAACAAAAACAAGTGGAGGGGAAAGCAGGGATCAAAGCGATCCTGCAGCGCTTTGATCCCTTTCCCCCTGCACTTGCTAAGCCCCGCTTAGATTTCTTAATTTTGGATTAGAAAAGTGGGGGGGGGGGGCGTCTTATACATGGGGGTGTCTTATAAACAGAAAAAATGGTATCAAAAGGCAGAAGACTCTACTGCGACTCTGCAGCCCATAATATATGCACCATCAGACCTATGCCTCCCCCCAAGAGCAAAAGAATCATCATCTACTGCATCATTTTTCAACAGAGGCCATATGGCTCCCTTGGGGGGGCAGCACCTTCGGAGGGGGCTACAGACTGGAAACAATTCTTCACACACCACCTTACAAGGTTCATTGTGCGACTTGTACAATCTGGAAGCGGCTGACGTTTCTTTTCATGCTGTGTTTGTGGTCGTGGCGAGGAAAAGGTGGGGAAGAGCTGCCCTCAAGAGCCCCCCGCGTGTTTTTGACAGAATCCTGCATAGATCTGCTCATTGCAAAGAGGGGAGCCCAGAACAGAGACTCATGCAGAAATGCATCTTCATAGCGAAAAACTGGCTCGCTACGTCTCGGTGGGTGAAGTGGGTAAGAGACCTTTCTCTCGCCCTATGCGGCGATCCCACAGCGGCTGATCGGCAACACAAAGTATGCAGAGACACAACGGGAAGCCTCTCGGTGTGGGCCTTTAATTACTGACATCGTTCATGTCTCCTGGCACCCCAGCGCTTCTTCTGTGACCTGAACTTTGGGAATTATCAGCCGAGGGAGAGAAATACAGCTGCCTGATGCTGGAAAGGAACATAATTGATGAGTGACATCTGTAAGAATCACTGAGATCTCATTTTCTACAGCTGGGAAAGGCACCCGGTCTTTTCTCCATTCCTCTCTGCTGCTTCTTCTCTCTCCACCCTGCTTTTGTGCTTGGGGAACAATACAAAGGGGAGAACAAAAGGAAGAAGTATCAGCCCCGGGAGAGAAAAAAAGGGGATGAATCCAATGCAAGGCAGAACTGAGAAGGGAAGCAGATGGTGGCTTTGTACTAAGAATGTCAGGCCGTGAAGAGACAGAGAGAGGGAGACGTCAAGCAGGAGCGTGAGATGAATGAAGCCTGTCTCGGTGGCAATTGGCAGCACCCGATTAATGAGGACAGGAGGGAGAGAGCAAGGGAGCCGTGCATAGAAAGGGAGAAAGTTACTTTCCCCAATTTGAAGGATGATGGGAGGTGTAGTCGCTTTCTCTGCCTCTGATTTAAAGCGAATCCTGCTCCTCTGCTCTGGTTTCCCCCCTCTCTGCAGTCTGTTAGAAGCAGGGAATCTGTTGAGGCCTGTCGCTGCAAGCAGTCATGTTTTTAGCTTGCTGTTATCTGCTCATTGTAAGTAAATGAAAAAATTTTTCATCCCCCCCCTCCTACCAATGTTTCAGAGTGAGTCATTGGGACTGTAAGTGGAAGTTGATGAGAAAAAGAGGTGGACTACTTTGAGGAAATTGTAGCTATTCTCCTCCGTGAATCTCTCTACTTCTGCTGTGTAGCCAAAGGAATTTTGGGAGAAATTCAAAACTCTGCAACACTGTCATGGGTAATTTTAAAACAACAACAACAACGGCAAGTCCCAGAAGTTTTTAACCCCTTCCAGTCCCCTGATCCTCCTAGTTGCCCTCCTTTGAATTCATTCCAGTTTGTCAGCATTCATCTTAAAATGCAGAGTCCACAACCGGACACGGTGCTCTGGACGAGGCCTAACGAGTGCTGACTAGAGGGGGACATGTAGCTCACGAGATTTGGAGACACGAGGCCTCAGGTCAGAGATTCTGCAATCCTTTCCAAGCGGTAAAAATGATTTCTAATGATGCCTCTGGTGCATCTAAAGGATCTCAAGCCATTTTATCCAAATCGATGTCATCTTTTCGACATCTCCTCTGGGTGATGCATAGGTAGCCATTCTATCCTGCAAGAGTGCTAGGAGGAGGCCCATTTAGGAAAGGCGATCGATAAGCTCAGTGATTTAGGTATCGGGCTGCAAACCAGAGGTTGGAAGTTCAATTCCCCTCTGTGCCTCCCAGAACGGCCAGCCCGTGTAACCTTGGGTCAGCTGCAGCAGAGTCCCAGGGCTCCCTCTAGAGGAAAGGAAGGGTAAACCACTTCTATGTATTCTCTACCTGGAAAATCCTGAAAAGTTGTAAGTCAGAACTGACTTAACAGACAGCACATGATTATTATGATTATGGATAAGAGGGCAGCTCTTGAATCCCCAGAATCCTTGAGCCTCATCAGCAACCAAACAAGGAACTCTTCCAAGCCCTGGTATCTTCCCAGGCCAGTCCAGTAAATGTCAGGCACAAGAAAGACTGCATTGCTTAGTCTGAAGGTCAGAGAGACGCACATCAGTTTCCCTCCAGGGCCGCAACATATGTAATATTCATGGACTTAATACAGTATAGAAGTTTTAAAAGTTCAGCTTATCAAAAAGGTGAGTCACTCATAACTATTGATTACACTTCTTTTCTTTAAAAGCAGCCGGTCCTTAAAGGACGATGGTCTCATCTCCCTAACACCTTACTGTTGTTATGTGGGCTGCCCAGCCGCCTCCGATGTAAGGCGACTGGATGAATGAGCCGTCTCCAAAATGTCCCCTCTTCAACTGCCCTGCTCAGAGCTTGCAGACTCCAGCCTGTGGCTTCCTTTTGGGTCCCAGTCCATCTCGTATTCGGTCTTCCTCTTGTCCTGCTGCCTTCCACCTTTCCCAGCATCATGGTCTCCTCTAGAGAATCCTGCCTTCTCAGGACCATGTTTAATTTTTTTTCTCCTCCCCGTCAGCTTTCCCTACTGTCCAGCATCCACACCCGTACAGGGAGATCAGGAATATAATAGTGTGGGTGACTTTGGTTTTCATCTCCTTTTTCCTGTGGGTCCCTACAAGTTCTTATGAGCTACCTGGTTCTAGAGAGATCCACTGAGAGAGAGTCATCTTCTGACCTTTCTGGGCTTGTAAACAGCCTTTTCTCCATTGAACCATGCTGCCCTGTTGCTTTTAAAAAAAATCCTTCCATCTCCCTTCTTTCTGAAGTAGGGGCTCCCAACCTTGGGTCCCCAGACGGGGCCAACAAACTGAAACAGACAAGAGGTTCTATGCTTGGAAGGATCATCAGGCCAGTTAGAGGGATATTTACCTGGCCTTGATGGGGTTACGCTCCCCTGAAGGATCGGGTTCACAGTCTGGGTCTGTTCTTGGACTGGCCCCTCTCTGGGGAGGCACAGATATCTGCTGTGGGCAGAAGTGCTTTAACCCCCTTTGGTTGATGGCCCAGCTGCCCCCCACCTGGATAAGCATTGCCTTTAAAACAGTGGTCCGTGTCTTGGCGAGCTCTAAAATAGACTACTGTAATGCATTCCACATAGGGCTGCCCCTGAGGTCAGTACAGAAAGTTCAGCAAGTTCTAAAGGTAGCGACCAATTTGAGGGCAGGTACCAGCTGTTATGAACACATATTCCCAATCTTAATGGGCCCCCATTAGTTAGTTTGTTAGTTTGTGTGCTCAGCTTTAGGCACTGCTCACAACCTACAAAGCCTTAACAGTTTAGGACTTCAATATTTGGTGGAACGTCTCTCCCCAAAAACCAGCTACCTGTCCCCCATGCTCCTTGTAATCCTTGATGTTAAGAACTGTAACACCGAAGTTGGGCAAAAAAGCCGACACAAGGAGCTGAGCTTTCTCGGTGGTGGCCCCTTTCCTTTGGAACAAGCTTCCTACAGAGGTTCACCCAGCATCCATCTCTCTTGGTTTTTAGGAAGCTCATGAAGGCTGCATTCTATAAGGCTGACCTTCTACGAGTGCCAATTTATCAGAGATGGCTCAATGGGTTATCTATCTATCTATCTATCTATCTATCTATCTATCTATCTATCTATCTATCTATCTATCTATCTATCTATCTATCTATCTATCTATCTATCTATCTATCTATCTATCTATCTATCTGTCTGTCTGTCTGTCTGTCTGTCTGTCTGTCTGTCTGTCCGTCCCTCCATCCCTCCGTCTGTCCCTCCGTCCGTGTTGCATCACTGGTTCAGGTTACATATTAAATGTATTGGCGTTTGCAACATTCACACTTCCTGAGATGATACCTCACTTGAGAAACCCTGTTATTTTGCAACTCTTGCGATGCATTTTGAACGAAAACAAACATACACGGAACCCGTGTGCACGGCTAAACACGGACGCATGTGATAAACATGCTCAGACATACTGGGGTTACTAGGGAAAGGCATATGGTCAAGTAAGGTGTATCCGTTTGTTAAAAAATGCACAGCAGATATTTCCAAGTAGTGAAGGGATTTTCGACACCCTTGAAGACCAGAAAATAAAGGCATGTACAGAAGGAGAGAGCAAAAAACATACAGTGGGAGGGGAAAGCATGAGGTGTTGGGGATGGGGGTGACTCGATCCCCCGATGATCAGAGAAAGGTCTCGGTGTGCAGTGACATTTGAAATGTGGATGCTGAGAACTCCACGTGCAAACCCTGGAATTTCCATTATTTGCCAGCGGTACAGCTGCTGCCACCTCTAACGCAGGTAAAACGGGCCAGAGGACACCACACGGTTATACACAAGGGCTCTCTCGGCTCCCTGGAAATGGAACAAATACTCTTTGGGGAATTACCGTTCCCAGGAAAAGCCAACCCGCCTGGCTAATGGGGTTCGGTGGGTCTTGTAGTCCAAAAAAAGAGTAATTTATCCTCGCTTAGCTGCTACCGCTGCGAGACAAGATCCTCCCCACCAGCTGGAAGCTCAGTGAACGAGTCGGCTGCTGCTTCCCGTGCTGACGAGGCTCGAAGCCCACTCAGTCCGGGCTTAATTATATTTGGAAAGAGCTTAGCCATCTCTAGGATCCCGAGGCCTTCAGGAGAGGGGAGGTCGCCAACCGCCAGCTCCAGGCTGTGACGTTCAAGTTTCTGGGGGTTGTAAATGACTCAGATGCTGCTACTCACATCCCTCCTCTGACTTACACTCATTCCATCCGTTGTGGCAATTCCCAGAACCGCTTGGCGCTGCCACTCTCCTGCTTACACTGGCATTGCCAGCCGTTGGCAAATCACACCATCGCTCCTCTAGCTGCAGATACTTTTGAGGACGGGGGCCAGCTGGGGGACTGGCTCTCAGATCTAGCGCTATTGCACAGCTCCAAATGACTGTCAAGGCAGTTTATATGGCGCTCTCTTGGATAAAACCAGTCCAGCCCCTGTCCTCTGTATTCAAGAAAACTCCCGTCTGGACTACTGTAATGTTCTCTACATGGAGCGCTCCTTGACGGCAGGCCAGAAATTGCGGCCTTCCAGCAAGTCCTGGAATACGAGCTGGCAGGAATAACTGAGAATGCATCTCACCAAGCGCTCACTGGTGCCTGGTCTGTTTTCCAGGCTCAGCTGCAGGTGTAAACTGCCTTAAGCAGCTGGCAACTAGCTACCCATTCCTACATCAACCTGCCACGGAGGTGAAGTGCTGTGGCTAGGCTGTCCTCATGGCTTTCCTGCCAGCTGAGATCATGGGATGGCTGCTAGAGACTGGATTTTCAGATATATTTTGGGGGGACTACGAATCCCATTATTTGCTGGAGTTTTGCTTGCATCTCACATGTCATCTGTAGTTTGTACATCCAGGAAGGAGCTGTCTGGGCTGCGGTGATTATATATCTACCCAGAACTAACCTGTCATTCCTTCCTGCCTTTGATGTCAAAGAGAGTTCCGCCTGTCTTCTGAGTGTTCTTTTTAATCTCTTGGAGACCGTTGTTTGTTTGCTGTTGATCTGTTCAGTTGGTTGCTAAGTATGTGTGCAGCCAAGAAAGCAGCATGGACAAGTCTGTAATTTCAAGCAGCTAGAAGTAATGTTTTTTTTTTAATTCTTTCTCCTACAAAAGTCTCAGAGTGAGGTACTGAGATTTTAAATGCCAGTCGATGAGAAAGGGGTGGATTCTGGGGGAAAGTCCACTTTCTTCAACCTCCAGTGCTTCTTGCTCTAAGATCTGCCTCACTATTTAACACTAAGGAATGTAGGATAATTCCCCCAAGGCTCTAGCTGGTGCTCTGAGATCTGGCAATGCTATAGAAAACCTTTTTAAAAAAAATCGTGATGGAATCCTATGTTTTCAATCTCTCTCCCTCTCTCTCCTGGGAGACACTCCTGACACTCATACTATTTTCTTTTCAATTCCAGGGCAAAGTTACAGTTGGCCCATCATATGCACTGGGGATTGGTTACAAGCGTCCCCCGCGGATGCCCAAAACCTGCAGCTAAAACAAACCCTATATATTGCATGGTCTCCGGTTCCCTCTAGTGTCCAATTCCGATAATACGTTCTGGAAACACATATTTCTGGGGAGTTTTATTTAATGTATTTAGGGAGCGGATAAGTGAAACCGCAGGTACTGATTCCACGGATACGGCAGCCCTTCTGTATTTTGTCGTCGTTTAGTCATTTAATCGTGTCCGATTCTTCGTGACCCCATGGACCAGAGCACGCCAGGCCCTCCTATCTTCTACTGCCTCCCGGAGTTGTGTCAAATTCATGTTGGTTGCTTCGCAGACACTGTCCAGCCATCTCATCCTCGGTCGTCCCCTTCTCCTCTTGCCTTCACACTTTCTCAACATCAGGGTCTTTTCCAGGGAGTCTTCTCTTCTCATGAGATGGCCAAAGTATTGGAGCCTCAGCTTCAGGATCTGTCCTTCCAGTGAGCACTCAGGGTTGATTTCCTTTAGAACTGATAGGTTTGTTCTCCTTGCAGTCCAGGGGACTCTCAAGACCCTCCTCCAGCACCACAATTCAAAGGCATCAATTCTTCGGCGGTCTGCTTTCTTTATGGGCCAGCTCTCACTTCCATACATCACAACAGGAAAAAACATAGCTTTGACTATTCTGTATTTTAGTTTTACTAAATTTCTCAGATGGTTACAGCTGTCTTTGGTTGCTTCCGGATGGCGTTTCGCTTTCTTGCTCCTGGCGAACTTTCATTTTTATTTGGAGTTTTACAGCGTACCCTGGAAAGTAACGTTGCCGGGAAGCAGAGCTTCTTCAGCACAAGCAAACAAAGGCAGAACAAAGCAGAAGAACAAGAGAAGAGTGGGATGAGAGTTTGGCGCGGGGGAAATGTCTTCTCATCTCTGTACACACAGCCGTGCGCACACGCCGACACCCACACAAAGGGAACCAGGGCCTCTTCAAACAGATTCCAATCCCCTTCACGCCGAATTCTTTCCCGCTTATTATTTGGTCTCCAGAGATGTGCCTCGGAGCACCGCTCGATGATGTGCTTAATAAATAATGTGGGCTCACTTGTGAGGGACTTGTGAGACATGCGGATTATGCCGGTAAGATCCTTGGCCCCTTCTGAGCGGGAATTTTCCATGGATCTCAAGCCCCTGGAGAGAGAGGAGAACCTAATTAGACCACGTCAAGGACTCACAAACTCCCTCTTTCAAAGAGGAGGTGCAGTGATCAGTTTGGAAACACACACACACACACACATACACACACAGAGAGAAAGAGAGAGTCAAACATCCTTTAATCGCCAAACTTTCACTGAATTTTGGATAGGTTTTTTTTTTTTTACTGCTTCATTCCGCACACCTTGGATTTTGTTACCGTCTACAGCGACATAGTTTTGGGGGAACCGATCGGGGTGTGTGTGTGTGCTTAACACAACTGGCGCCCATCACTGCTGTACCCCTAGCTTCAAGGACAGTCCCCCAAATCAAGGCAGCGATGATGATAGTCCAGCTGCAGATGTTCTTGATGCAGAATTTTGACAGATGTATAGCCAGGGGGAAAAAATAATCATTATAGGTGACATCTGCATTTGCCTCTGGCCAACCTCTATCCAGCTGGCTGGATAGCTCAGTGGTTTAGGTCTCTAGCTGTAGAGCTGGAGGTTGGGAGTTCGATTCCCGCGCTGTGCCTCTTGTGAGTCGAGCTAGCCCATGTAACCTTGGCCAACCTGCAGACTCTCAGGGCACCCCCAAAAGAACCACTTCTGAGTATTCTCTATCTAGAAAACCCTGAAAAAAAGTCTCCAGACGTCAGAAATGATGATGGTTACTAACCTCTATCCTGCATATAGGACAGTCTTCCCTAGACTGTACCATTTCACAATATGGGGGGAGAGGGGTGAGATTGTTGGAGTTTCTGCAACCTTGTGTGGTTGGAAGGGACCTTTCTGGTCTCGGACGACTGTCAATCTACCCAGCAGTAACCAATCGTTCCTTCTCTGCCTCAGAATTCCAAGAGTGTCCCGCCTCTCTGCTCAGTGTTTGTTTCCCCCCTCTGTTGGAAGCAGTTTATTGAAGCCTGTTGCCAAAAGTCACTCAGCCATGTTGTCAGCTTGCTGTTTGATCCGTTGATTTGCAAGTAACGAGATATTTTATTCCTCCTTCCACTCCTAATGTCTCAGAGTGAGTTATTGAGGCTGCAAGTGCCAGTTGATGAGAAAAGGGGATGAACTAAACTGGGGGAGCTTTTTGCTATTCTGCTTTGTAAATCTCTGTATTTCTGCTGCACAACGAAAAGAATTTAAGCCAAAGTTTCAAAACTCAGCGATGGAGATTCCGTTGTTGAATGATCTCCAAGTGAGTGAAGCTTTTCAGGTGATGCCAGAAAGCACCTCGCGGCATCCCCTGCTGACACGGGCGAGAGCTGAGGACAACAGGGTGGCCATAGGTTCGCCTTTAAGGAGGACTGCCGTCTATCTGAAGGGTCGTGAAAAGACAGCATTGCTTTGGAGGGTTCTTGAAGGGCCACCCAGCCTGAGATGGAGGTAAAGAGAGAAGGGCCCTAAGCAGGAAGATCAAGGATGTTGTCGTTGATGGTTTGGTGCTCACAGAGTTCCCGTCTTACCTGGCAGGATCCTTCTCTGCCTCATGCAGCTGCGTTGTGCTTCTTTTTAAATGTCAAAATACATTTCTGACTTTGCATCTTTACATCTTAATTAACTTGTACACATTAATTAAGCCAGTCAGAGTAGAGAACTGCGTGGAGTGTCATAAAAGGACTCAGGAGACCTGGGTTCGAATTTGCGCTCAGTCACAGAAACTCACTTGGGGGGGGCTGGCACTGGCAATTAAACCCCTCTTCGAACACCTGACTTCCCTCGAAAACCCCATCAGGGCGACCATCTGTCAGGAGCAAGCTGTTGGCACTTCAGAACAACATAACCGTTTTGAACCGGCATAGTGTCGTGGACCACGTGTGAGACTAGGACTCAGGAGACCCGGGTTCAAATCCTGACCTACTCATGGGAAATCGCTTCTTGAAGATTTCATGGATTTAAACTCATTGGCTAAAAAAAGAGAGAATATATATATCTGTGATACTTTTTAAAACTATTAATTTCAGTTTGAGCTTTCATGGAACAAAATCTGCTTCCTTAGACTCTGAAGTGCAAAATATATATAAGTGTATAAAAAGGACCCAAACTGCCTTGGGTCCTTTTTTAGAAGAAAGAGGAGATATAAATATCTTAAATCAATTAATTTAAGTGGAATAGTAATAAATACATACCCCTGTGACCAGGTGAGGATACAGAAAACTTCTTAACTGTTCGAACAGTATGAAAATGGAACCTATGGTCTCGGGAGGAGGTGAGGGCTCCAACGCAGGAGGCCTTCAAGCAGAAATTGGACCACCCTCGGTCAGATCTGCTTTGACTGGGATTCCTGCATCAAATAGGGGGTTGGACTGGATGGCCTTACGGGTCCCTTCCAACGGCACTATTCCATGATTCTGTGATAACAGACAAAGTGACAGTGGTTTGTTAACACAGGAATGGAACTATCCAGGTGTTAATCGCTTCCTTTAGCAGAAGGTGATCGGAGCAAAAGCCAGAGCTTCTTTGGAAATCACAAACGCCAAGAATCCTATCGCATCTAACATCCGCGACGACACATATAAACGGACATATGCGATTCTATGCAAATCAGCGCCTTCTTTTAGTGATAAGCTGCGGGTGCAGAAAACCCCCAGCACCAGGGAAAAGGTAGCACACAGGGAAAAATGTTCTGGATCGAAAGCTTTCTTCTCCAGAATGCTTGTTCTCAGCACATGGGGAGTTTCCAGCCTACCGTCTTCCCCACGCTTGTTTGGCTGGTTTTTTTGTAGGGGACTCAAAGCAGAGCCCTCTCCGCCGCCACCGGAATATAGGCCAGACGCAAGCTGGCCCGTGAATAATTCATGCCCAAAACGCATGTAAGGTGGTAGCTGCCATTTAAAATAACGAGGGGAGGGGCAGGAAGTATTAAACTAATGCCACCCTCCTAACTGTCCCAGTTAGATCTGATCTGTTCCGACGCGCACCAGGCGTTCAGAGGGAGGCCAAGCAGAATGTAGGCAGCCGGAGTGCAATTGTGTAGTCTAGAGGAATGGGAGAAGGGCTGGGGAAGACGCCAGGCATTCCTGATTTTCAAACGGTCATGACAAACCCCAATGGGAAGGCGATGCTGCAGAGCAGATAGGACAAGATGAGCCTCCACGGATGGCATTCTCATGTCGTGTGGCATTCTGAGTCAAACTGGATACCTTGCTGAGTACGTTTTGAGGAGGGGTGCTCCCTCAAATGGCAAAACATGTCTGCTTGTCGCAGCATTTGATTTTTTTTTCTTACTTAGAGGTTTTATGCTCAGCATGCTTGTTTCAGCTGGGACTGGCGTGCAGCACACATTGTTCTCGAACCAACCGCCTGTCCTTCACTGGTTGAACGTTGAGGTTGCTCTCCGCCCGGTTATGTCCTCTTGTTTCCCTGGGACAAATTGGGACAACGCTGAGCACAGGTTGAGGAGGGGTGCTCCCTCAAGCGGTGAGATGCGTCTGCTTGTCGCAGAATTTTCTGCCTTGCAGACAGTACGCTTCTTTCAGCCCTGATTGGTCGAGGAAAGGTAAACAGGGACTTCATTGCAAAAGATGTACACAGTCTTTGAAGGAAAGTTTCAAAACGGCGGGAATTAGATCCTCTTTCAGTTAATGACAGAGCGGAACAAGACACCTCCCATCGTCCCGGGTGTGGGCCAGCCACCACATCCGATCAAACAAGTAGAAGGAGGTGGACAGGTGAGCCCACCATGAAGTCTGAGAACTCTTCAATGCAGCCGAACCTCTACGGAAGACCCTAGGGGTGGCTCAGAGTCAGGCCAATGGAATCTATATCTGCTCCTACAATTGTTGGAGTCAAGGTGTACATCCACAGAGCGGTGTGAAGATGTATGTGCTATATAAAAGACTGCTCCTGGAACATTTTGCTCCCTGGGCCAATGCAGAGTCAAGAAACAGGATTTATCCTCCTTTGCATGCTTTGTACTGTTCGGGCAAGAAACCAAATCAAAGGAGATCCGACAGACAATCTTCTCTAGAAGGCCTCCAGCGCTGGGGCGCTCACCACTTCCCGAGGTCCAGGGTCCCATTGTCGTACTGCTCTAACAGTTAGAAAGTTTTTCCTGATCTTCAGCCAAAATCTGACTTCCCGTAACTTGAGTGACCCTGCCCTTCCTCTGTATGACTTCCTGTCAAGTACTCTATTTGGAAAGTGTTCTCGTAACTCCCCATAGATTTCTTTACTCAAGGCTAAGCATGCCCAGTTCCTTCAGTCTTTCCTCCCAGGGCTTGCTTTCCAGCCCTCTGATCATCCTTATTGCCTTCCTCTGAACTTTTTTCAGTTCATTGGCATCCTTCTTATGGTGTCCAGAACTGGACACAGAACTCAAGATGAGGCCTAACCAGTGCTGAATAGAGGGGGAACTAGTACCTCCTGAGATTTGGAGATTATACTTCTGTTACTACAGCCTAAAATCGCATTGGCTTTTTTTGCAGCCGCATTGCACCGTTGGCTCATATTCAGCTTTTGATCTACAACAACTCCAAGAGCCTTCTCGCTCGTAGTATTACTGAGCCAAGTATCCCCCATCTCGTAATTGTGCATTTGCCTCTCCCCCCCCCTTGGTGTAAAATTTGTGTGGTTCGTTGTAATTCGGGGCCGTTTGTCGCGAACAATCAGCTTGTCCACAAATAAAAGGCACTCTGGCTTTCTCGTGTGCCAGAATTCCTTTGTCCTGTCTGACAGTCAGGAAACACAGAAGCCCTTTTCTTCCTTTCACCGCTTCCACCCCACCCACCCACCCACCCACCTGGCTCCCCCCCTCCTTCTGTGCGCTCTTGATTAATGTGCATCATTAGTGTGCAAGCCCACCAGGCAAGCAAAGGTCTGGCATAACAAATGAGTGGCGGGAATCTTTACTGGCGAGCCCCTTCTTACTGTACTGAAGATTAGCTCCTAACAAGACGTAATTAGACATGACGTGAGACACTGCTTGCGAAGCGCACATTAGAACAATTTGTGAAGAAGGGAGTGATTAAACACGAAGCTTATCTGCACACAGGCGCAGAAAAGACAGACCAGAGCAAACAACAAGCACAATAATAATAATGACATGCCATCAAGTTGATTTCAATTTACTGTACATTTTTAATTGCCGTATTTTTCGCTCCATAAGACGCACCTTTCCATAAGACGCACCAATTTTTAGGAGAAGAAAACAGGAAAATATAATCTGTTTTCTTCGCTCTATAAGACGCACAGACTTTCCACCCCCCTGTTTTGTGGGAAAAAAGTGTGTCTTATGGTGCGAAAAATACGGTACTTTTAAATGTTCCGTATAAGATATCTTTTAAGGCATAGAGGAAGCATTTCTGGAGAGTTTCTCCAAGTTTTGTGCCATTCTGTTATAAACGCTAAGTGACAAGGAATATATTCTATAGACTAAGTGTTCTGAAAGTGAAATATCAGAAGTAGCCACTAGAGGGAACAGCCTTTTTTGGGGGGAGTGTGCTTTAACAAAAATGAAACAAGGAGTTAAGACTACATGATAAAATCAATCACTGTTTCTATTGGGGCACTAGTAATGCCAAAACGGCTGGCCCAAGGAAATGATAGCATAATGAGTTCCTTTAAAAAGTAACATTTGAAGCCTGGTTCCAAATTCCCCCAGAAGTAGTTAGTTACTTTTACAGTTGCAGTTTTTAACTTTGTGATTTCTCCAAAAAATGTTAATTTAGTTGACGATGGTGCAAAACGTTCCTCAATCCACCGTGTTGTCAACCCTACACAGAGAAGACAACAGAATTCCAACAGAGTACAAGTTAATATCTGGAATACTGGGTATTCTTCCTCTAATATTTAATGCAACAATTTTTGGTCAGTATAAAAGTATGTTTGCAACTTACATTAACTCTGAAAAAGGGGTGAACTTGACTACCATGAAATTTCAGTCATAGTACAGTTAAGTTACACTTTCTTTCCTGGAAAAAGGAATTAACTACTCATGACTCATTGTTTGCAACAGGTGACTTCCAACCTCCAAGCCCAATATGTACTTACCTGCTTCTTAAGAAATTCTGGGTTCTGTTGAGCCTTTAAGGGAAACCCACATTGGTAGAGATACTTGCCAAGCCCTCTGTGGAGGATTTCGGTGCAGGTTTGGCTTCTGACTTTTGCTTCAAAATGAAATGGGTATTAGAAGCTCTGAATCTTGGTCCAGAGAAGAGTTCTAGGCCTTCTATCTTGCTCTCAACTCAACTCAACTACCAGCTTTAGAGATGGGGTACCCACCACCATCCTTCTCACCTGGTGCCCGGGTTGCTTGGGCCAGCATGAAATGTGTGTGTGTATGTGTGTTGCTTCAAATGGCAGAAGATATCTAAGGACACATACTCACTAAGTCTCTTCCCACCCCACTCCTCTTGCCTCCCCTACATTGGACCCCTTGTGCTTCTTGGAGAGAGGAAGGGAGTGGATCCCCTGCATCATGACTCTTGACACTTCTTGATGCACAAGCCCTGGCAGCAGCAAGACCTATCCTCAGCCAGACCTTGTTCAACAAGAAGTGTCAAGAGTCATGATGCTGGGGCTCCACTCCATGGTATCAGATATGTCCACCACAACCACGTCTTAGGTCTTGGCACCCAAATCTCAGAGAACGGGCCATGGCTGACCTGGCAACCCTTCCTCTCAACCACTTGCAGTCTTCATACACCAGAATTTCTAAAAGTCACATTTCTGGATTATAAACGTCCCCACAAGCTGTTGGCGTGGCCCACAAATACACTGATCGTTTCTCACGACTCCTGTGCCCTTTAACATGAAAAGGGCATTGCTCTTCAAGCTGGCAATCACAATCCTAATTTTCTTTGGTGCTGCTTGTGATCGGGAGCACTTCTGGCCAGCCGGGACCCCCACAATTGCCCTTTTTTTAAAAAAAATACACACAATGAAGGAATAAAATAAAATGTAATAAACCAGAGCCACCAATCGCAGTTTAAAAGGAAAGGTCATCTTTAATTACATTTTCTTACATTAATGAACCCGATTCATTCCCTATCGCACTCCCTTGCGAGGTGCGAAACAGTACCAAGAAAGAGACTAATTCACGTTGAACGCTCGGGCTCCCCTGCCAACGCAGTCGCCCACCAATTTATCATAGGAAACGTTATGATTAGAGTGGATTAATCTGCCGATTAATTGGATGGTAAATCTCGCCAGCCCCTGTCCAAGAGACGCCTTCCGCAAGCCGAGCTCAGAAATTGCGGCGACAGGAAAGGGACGAGAGCCGCAATCTTGTTCGGAAAGAACAGGCAGGAATCTCTGCTCAACCGAAAGGATTTAACTTCTGAGTCACCGGGTTTAGGACTGCCCCGAAGAATCACAAATTCAGAGAGATTCCACACTCACACACATGCCTTTCTTAAAGCCACACATACGCGCAGTCAAGGGCGCTTCCTGTTTGATCATTCCAGGCTCCATGAATGGGGAGATGATTACAAGGTTTATTGCCATAAAGGTCTGACTCGGACATGCCTTGCCTCATGTGAAATGGCCACCCCCCAGGAAACCGCTCCAGATTTAGGGGCAGGCCTCTGCCGACGGGCCCTGGCAAGCTTTTCTTGTGGAAACCATAGAAGAGTTCCGTTCTGGACTACAGCTTCCAGAATCCCCAGCTGTAGTCAACAGCAGTGAGCCAGGATGGTGTTTCTTGTTTATTGGCCATTTATTCCTGACTTGCCTTGAGGGGCCAACCTCTTGGGCCATTAGAGGAAATTAAAATGGCCAGACCCCAGATCTTGGAGGAGGAGAACTGGTTGCAAAACTCCACTCCCATCCTCTGGGCTGAAATGAATGAATGAATGAATGAATGAATGAATGAATGAATGAATGAATGAATGAATGAATATAGTAAGACTCCCATATCCGCAGGGGATTGTCTCCAAGCACCCCACGGATGCTGAAAAACGCACATTATAGCAAACACTAAACATAGCATGGTCTTGAGTTCCCTCTAGTGATCAGTTCTGGTAACGTCTTCTTTAGAAATATATATTTCTATAATTTTTCTTTTAATTTTATTTTTATTTTCAGGCTGTGGATAAATGACTCAGTGGATATTGATCCTGTGCATATGAAGGTCCTACTCAAAAAAACAAACAAACAAACAAACAAACAAACAAACAAACAAACAAACAAACAAACAATGAACAACTTTTTCTAGTTACTTTCAAAAACTACCTCTAAAGGGCATTTTGCCTAGAATTTTCCAGGTTTAATGCCATTCCCTTATTTACCCTTTCATTTATGGCAATGAAAAGCATTCTTCGTTCTTTTTCTTTTTGTTTGGTGGAGTTTTTTGGGGAAATGTTTATAAATATTTTCAAGGTGCAATATCAACATTGGCCACTAGATGGAATCAGAATCTATGTCTCCTTAGTTTAGGCCTGCTGGTAAGGCCTTAACGTTGTTGCTTCTGCAATGGGTCGCTTATGTAATTAAATCAACAATAACAATAACAGCAACCCGGGTGCAAGGAAATAATGCAATGGGTTTGTCTTAAAAAGCAATGATTTCAAAAAAGCAGTGTTTGGAGTTGCGGTGATAGCACTGGAGACGGTCTCTCCTGAGCACACGTGTAGCCAGAACATCAGTTTGAAGGCCAATCCATGACTTCACACCCCTCCTCCTGTTGCATTTTTCATCAAGATTGCCCGATGAGTTTGGAAGTAAATAACTGCCATTTTATAAATGAATTGCATACATGTGTACCTATAAATCATTTACAAAGTACACACCATTTGCATTCATTATGCAGTGTTTGCACAAAGTTTTTGAATGTGCAGCGCCTCACTCGGGGAAAGAAAGGGGGTGGGGTTGGTGAGACCGCAGAAATCCTGGAAGCAGAGCAAATTTGGTAAAAGAAAAAACATCCCCTGAACATTTAATTCACACACATATACAAGGGGCCATGAGGACTAGCTACCCAGTCTGATGAATGTTTGCTCCCAAATTCCCTGCCTTCCATGTCAATAGATACACACAGGATTGGCAGCTTGAAGGGCACAACATGGCAAGAAAGAGGATTGCCAGCCTCCTCCAACCTCCATCTTCCACATCTGGGGCAGCCAAGCACTGCAAATGATGCAGGGCATTGCAACCCAATGCAACGAGGCCACTTCGGACTATAGAAGATGTGCTAGGATGCCCTGAAGTGGCATTGATTAGCTGCCGCCAACGTGTGAGTGACCAATCTTCAAAATCTCCTGTCCTCAACAACCCTGAGCAGCTCTTGTCAACCCAAACCTGTGGATTCCTTGATGGAGTCAATCCATCTTGTATTTTGTCCTCCTCTTCTCCTGCGACCTTCAACTTTTCCCAACATTACTGCCTTTTCGTGAGAATCCTCTCTTCTGCTGATGTGCCCAAAGCAAGGCAGCCTCAGATTCACCATTTTTGACTCCAGAGACCATTCAGGCTTGAATTGCTCTGGGACCCACTTCTTTGTCTTTCTGGCAGGCCAGGGTATCCGGAAAGCTCTCTTCCAGCAACACATTTCCAAGGAATCCATTTGGATTGGAAGGTGAGGAACTACAAGGTTGGCAAGAAGGGACCTCCACCTCGCCCATCATCCACGGTTCACAGCACCTTGACAGCCAATTTTACCCGACATGCAAGTCATCTTATTCCCGTTTCTTCTACAGTGGTGCCTCTCTAGACAATGATAATCCGTTCCACTGAAATCACTGTTTAGCTAAATCATTGTCTAGCGAAAAGCATTTCCCCATTGGAATAAATTGAAACCTGTTGAATGTGTTCCAATGGGGAAGAATCGTCGTTGTCTAGCAAAGATCGGCCATAGGAAAGCCACTTTGCGAACCGCCGATCAGCTGTTTAAATTGCTGTCTTGTGAAGCTTAGGTCCCGAAAACACCCGTTTTGCGAGCATGGAGGGAGCTGTCAAAATGGTCGTCTAGCGAAAATCGGTTTGCGAAGCAGGGACCAAACATTGTTCAGCGAAATTCCCCCATAGGAATCACTGTTTTGCAAATTGCTATAGCGATTGCAAAAAGTCAATGT